>NC_139559.1:73059837-73684241 GCF_965112155.1 Podarcis liolepis | reverse complement strand
TTCATTTTTAACAGTTTCTCGATTTGTCTCATTGCTTATCTTTCCTAATTTTTATTCATTATTGACTATCTAGTGTTTCACTCTGATAATTGCTACTATGTTGTAAAGATGGGGGGGGGGGAATTATAATTCAGGCTTCCGAATCAATTAGCTGGATTGGCCATAGGTATCGGGGCCTCCTAGACAAGATTTGGGCCTGTTTGTACCCTCCTCCAGAACCTGAGCCACATTCTCTGCCTTCGGAGATGACCTGAACTTAATTAAGAATGCCAAGCAATCCTAATGTGCTTACCTTAACCTCCTTTTAGCTAGTAAAACCGTCATGGGGTTGACCTGAAACAGCATCAGTGAAATTACTGGGTGTTTAAGTTGCGAGGTCCTATCCCAGATGGGTTTTTGCCATCGTAAAGACTCAAAGTAAGGCGACCTTAAGCAGGTACAGTATTTTATCCTGTATCCCTGCACCACTGTGGCAGTTTATCCTTCCTCTGAGTTATTTAAGATCCCATAAGGCAAACCTGATGAGGGTAGTGTCAGGGAACGAGACATCTGGTAATCTCTCTGGGCATAATACCATAGACAAAAGTCCCAGTCCAATGGATGGGCTAACCCTGTCATTGGTGGGAAACTGCTGATGAAACACGTATTTGAGCTCACTCCAAGACGTTGTTCCATCACTTGTTTGGCTTGGCACATAATGCCCATTAAGCTACTCCTAGAATGTTCATTGGGGTTGTTGTTATTTTGAGATTTGGAATGGCCTGCAACAGCCAAATTAATACACAAGTGCTGTATTGTACCACAGATTAGATTCAGTGGATATTCTCATTAAACATACTTTTCAGTTAGGGATTTGAAAAGCCTTTCCTTGCTGTGAACTCATCCTGAGGAGATGAGATGCTGCCGAGATTATTTTCTAAGGAGAAAATTGACTGGTTTGGAATTGGGATGACAATCGCAGCCTGCTTGGCTGATGATCAGGGATGATGGCAGTTGTAAACTGAAGTGTTTTGCCCTAAGTCATACAGAATGTAGCTAATGGAGATATCTAGGGATAGACAAACCACACTATTTTTTATCTGAGACATTTTATTTTTCACTCCGTCCCTTCCATGTTTCTGCATTAGTTTGCTATTTCTTTTATAAAAATCTGATATGAAAATTCACATTTAAATGTGACTTTTAAAACCTATTTCTCTCAAAATATGATTTTTTAAAAGAAAAGATACAAATGTTAAAGCGTATTTTAAAACACATTTTGAAACATACGGTATTTTGATACTTTCTGTTTTGCCAAGAACTGCATCAGAATATTCCAGAAGTGCAAAATCTGTAGTGAAACAAAATTCCAATCTCCACATTAATCTGGAGACACAGATAAGATCAATTCATATCAGAAACTCGCAAAGATCAAATTCTGTGAATGCCTCTTGCAGTAGTCAGCTAGAAATGTTGAAAGTCACAGGAGCATCTACCATTTGGAAAACCTGCAGACCTATCCAGAATCCAATGGCCTCAAAATACTTGGAGTTGTACTCAACTAAGTCCTACTCAGAGTGGATTGATTGAAAATAATGGACCTAAAAAAGTTGTGTCCATTATTTTCAGTGAGTCTATTCCAAGCAAAACTAGCACTGGATACAACCTTTGGATGCTAATGATTTTCCTCCTCCCTATTTTTTTATTTTGTTTAAAATATTGGTAGGCCACCTTTCTGAGTAAAACCCACTCAGTACTATAAAATAACAGACAAAAATACAGTGGGTATAAAGATACAAAGTTAATCTGATTATTCAATCACATACATGTGTTCTTGGAAGTACAAACCTCACTGGGTTCAGTGGGACTTACTTCCAGGTATCTGTGTATAGGATTGCAGCCGTTTCCCTTGACAAGGAGCCCAGTGGCATTTTCTCCTCACCATAGCTGTGAAGTAAATTAGACGGAGATATCGATTTGCCCAAGATCACCCAGTTTCACAGCTGAGCTATGCATTCACACCTTGCCCCCATCGAAAGCTAGTCTCTGGGGTCCTAAAACAGAGGTCATTCCCAGTTTTCCTACCTGAGAGCACCTTAAAGACCAACTAAGTTAGTTCTTGGTATGAGCTTTCGTGTGCATGCACACTTCTTCAGATACACACGAAAGCTCATACCAAGAACTAACTTAGTTGGTCTTTAAGGTGCTACTGGAAGGAATTTTTTTATTTTGACTATGGCAGACCAACACGGCTACCTATCTGTACCTGAGAGCCTTTCACACTTGCCCGGACAGTGACAGAATTGAGGTTTCATACCTGCGAAACGCGCTCTCCTGCGCTATCTTCAGATAACGGCTCGAAAACCCCATGTCGGTCCCATGCAACAGTATTTAGCAGGCAATGACTTGTGCAGAAACAAAAGCCCCATATGCAGTGACTTCAGAGAGCAGGTTGGGTTTAGCATTTCTCATCTGGATTCGATTCAAAGGCACCATTAACCATACCACTTTGCGCCAATGAGTGCGCCGCGCTGAGAACTGGGGTGGATATCCAGTTGTATCTCCACATCCCATTTCAACAGACCCTGTGTCAGTTGCCATTCCATGCAAATTCCCAATCCAGCTCAGGAACCAAGTATGCCGCCCTGATCGCTGGATGCAGGCATCCGGCCAGCAGATTTTCATATCCAGCACTTTCTTGCACCCAAAGATCCCAACGTTTTTAGAAAATCTGCATACAGATCTACCTAGCTGGGTTGGGGGTGACTGTTTTCCATATACAGTATTTATAAGCATTTTTTAAAAAACTATAAAACAACCCAAGCAGATCTGCTTGGTATTGACCTTTCCCTCCCACTTTTTTTTACAAAAAATATTGCAAACACTTGGCTTGATGAGGGATTGTAGTTTAGTTTAGATACACCAAGTAGGGAAGACCTTGAAACGAAGAGATAGGATGCAATCAAGGCTGACCTAGAAATATAGTGAGAGAACACAGAGTTGTTAATAACTTGATAATCTAAGAAGGGGAAATGACAATTTAAGCAACTGCAATAATACAAGGACTAAAAAATAGCCCTTCTGGGAAAGCAGCTTATTCTGTCAACAGTAGGTAGAGTGGAGTGAGCTTTAGTGGGAGCAATGGTTTATAGTTTGCTTTGTTTTAGTTAGTTTACCATAGATAAAGGCATCACAAGTTGCTTTTAAGTCTCTGAAATTCACTGCATCCTTTCAAGTGCAGTGTGCTATTTTTCCTACCTAAACTTTTCCTACTTAATAGCAGACAATTTTAAAAGCACTTGCAGAATCATTGTAATTGCATTCTTTACTTAAAATATTGAAAATACTCTTTTTTTACTCGGAAGTGCCAAAGGCTACTCTTTTTAATACTGGCTTCTCAGAAACATAATCACATTAAAGAACAAAATAACAATAAGATATACATTGGAACTCTTGACTCCGGCATGTATATCATTTATGGAGCCTTTTATAAAATTAACCTTTGTTTACATTCCACTGATACCTTAATTTCAAACAAATCAGATAAATTGACAGGTGGCATCTTCTAGTTTTTTCTTACTCGCTAAAACGGGCACCAATTTCTTTGTTAGGCTGTGCTTTACTAAGAAAAACAAATAAATTGGGTAAAATACAAGATATGTTTTTAAACGAGAATTCTATATAAAGTATTGTGTTCTAATAAAATGTTATGCACTGTTTTAAAATGAAAACAAAAAAACTATTTGTAAATTGCTATAAATGTATTTTGTTAAATAATTACAGAATCAATGCTACTGTGTGAGTTTATTGTGCTAATATCATTAAAATAAATATGAAATTCCTCATTGAAGCAGAAGTATCTCGTCTGTGTCCCGCAAGAGTTACAATTGTCAATTTGTCCTCTGGTTGGTTCTGGGTAACAGAAAATGCATGCACATTTCTGAAGATTAACGGTGTGACTCTATGGTCTCTGGGAGGGCATCTCAAGGGCTATAGAATGCTATGGACCATGCTGTCTTTGGATGGAGGAGGTGATCCACAGTGGAGGTCTTCCCTTGGCCAGCATTGGATAACTCTGCCTGTAGATCTGGGAGGGAGGCCTCTGAGCTTCATTCCTTAGTCATCCCCCCAGAACAGGAAAATTAATTGCATAAAGAAGTATTTGCAGGCATTAATCAACAAAGTGTATGCTACTCCCATTTGTTCAGGATTCAAGGCCAGCTGTAGACCAAGGTCCCAATGGTGAGAAGCCAGATTGTGCTATAATGGTTAAACAACAAAACTATACAGAGCTATTCATGCACAATTCATGAGCTGAGAACATTTCAAGGCATTAACAAAGATTCACATGCTGAACAAGGTCGGGGGGGACAGCCCTGTTCATGCGTTGCAGCAAAAGCAACCAAGATCTCGTAGGTCTTTCAAGACTCACAAATTTATTATGGCACAAGCTTTGAACGGACACAGTCTGCTTCATCAGTTTCCTGAGTTAAATCAGGTACACTGGCATGTGGGAATTATTTTTTTTAAAGCAATATGGAGAAATGAATCCATAGCATCAAAAATATAAAGAAATAATGTGATACAGAGGAGGGAAAGGGGGAAGTGAGGGGGGGGAGAACAAAAATGTGTGTAAGAAAAAGATAGATACAAAAATGCAATGTAGAATTGAAATTATTTCAATCAAATATTGATATTAAAGAGCGGTTTCCAAAGCCCCCACATTTTTCTGGATACAAAAACAAATATAAACGGGAGAATTGCAGACACTCTACAACGAGTGGTGCTTAAAGGTCTTCAACATAACACCTCTGTGCACTTGGATATTTGAGAATAATTGCCGTCAATTTAAAGCATTCCTGGGTTCGAATGCCATGTGTCGGATCATGTATCTAGAGAGGACCCTTTCCTAATGCTCCTTTGCTATGTGTTGTTCTTGGCCTCACAAACTCTAAAATAGGCACAGAAAATACCAGGGGTTGTATCCAAAGTAGCACTGAGTAACACATCCCATCAGTGCAAGGATTTGCACTTGAGAAACAGGACCCTCCCCCCCCCCCCCGTTTGCCCCCTGAATTTGTTTTTAGGGGCTCTCACAACCCTACAGAGATTTGGCAAAGGTGTGGGGCACACAGAGGGGAGGGGGTAAAGCCCCATTGTGGCAGTGGATATTCTTGTGTTAACAGGATGTGTTAGTTGGGTATTGCCCACACATGGTTCAGAAATAAGTTTTGGGAGTCCATATTTGTGTCAGAAACTAGCATGATGGAACCTAATAATAATAATAATAATAATAATAATAATAATAATAATAATAATAATAATTTTATTTATACCCCGCCCTCCCCAGCCCAGAAAGACCGGGCTCAGGGCAGCTAACACCAGGTATAAAACAATTGATTAAAATACAACTTAAAAACAAGATTAAAATACAACATTAAAATGCAGCCTCATTTCAGTAGAAACTCAAATCAAAAACTTTTGGGGGATGAAAACATCAAACCTAGGCTGGAGTTATGCAAATGAGCAGGTTGCCTTGACTTCACGTTCTGTGAAAGTGATATTATAAAGCTCTTACTAGTGTCGCACTGCTGTCATTGAGATCTATACAGTGGTACCTTGCTTAATTCGTTCTGGAGGTCCGTTCTTAACCTGAAACTGTTCTTAACCTGAGGTACCACTTTAGCTAATGGGGCCTCCCGCTGCTGCCGCGCCGCAGCCGTGCAATTTCTGTTCTCATCCTGAAGCAAAGTTCTTAACTTGAGGTACTATTTCTGGGTTAGCGGAGTCTGTAACCTGAAGCGCCTGTAACCTGAGGTACCACTGTACTCACCAAAATGCCTAAACGTACTCATTTATAACATTTCTCCTAAATCACACTGGATAAATAAGTAGCTATGCTATGGCCCAGCTTTCCATGGGAGAATCTTCCTTACAACATCCCTGATGTACCCAGAAGGTGTTGTGCAGTTTTGTTGTGCTTTAAAAAGGAGGTTCCTATTGCTGTCACCCCTCTCATAACCTGGGAAAATGGATTTCAATTCACTGCATCTGCTGGGTTGCCATGGGGTATTCATTTCATGCAACAAGGGGGAAAGAAGCTCTATTTTTTAAAAAATAAAACTCAGTATTTAATTAGTAAAAACTTAAACAAGTTTAGAACAAAATTAAAACCAGTACCGCTTCAACAGTTCTGTAAGAATTGCTTGCGAATCTTTTTATAGCCTGGAATACAAATGGTGCAACTGATTCAGTTAGATGAGATTGTATATCCATGATCAGGCAGGCTGTGGACCACACCATCTGTAAAATTAAAAAATGACTGACCTCTCACAGGACTTCCCAAAACGTAGAATGAATATTTTGTATTAAATAAAAACAAAGAGCCCTTAACAATGTTGACTGCAGAAGAACCCAGAAGATTAAAGGATATAATGACAGAATTTGATATTCTCAAAGTTTTAGCATTAGTTTGTTCGTTTATCTGGGAAAAGGCCTCACCAAATTCAGCCGTACTGAGTTCACAGCAGGCATGGATAGAATTGCTGTTATAGGTTGCATCCGTGCTACACAGTTAAAGAGCTGTTATATCACATTTTGGCTTCCCTCAAAGAGTCCTGAGAACTATAGTTAGTTAAGCGTGTAAACGTAAAGGGACCCCTGACCATTAGGTCCAGTCGTGGCCGGCTCTGGGGTTGCGGCACTCATCTCGCTTTACTGGCCGAGGGAGCCGGCGTACAGCTTCCGGGTTATGTGGCCAGCATGACTAAGCCACTTCTGGCAAACCAGAGCAGTGCACGGAAATGCCATTTACCTTCCCGCCAGAGCGGTACCTATTTATCTATAATTATTATCAATAATAATGTAAGAGTTATGAAATTCTAGGTTGTCTGTTGTAAGAAAGTAAGAAGTTTTTGAAGACTAGTCTGGTGTGGATGATTTAGCAACAGAATTTCATCCTGAACCAGAGCAACACACGGAAACGCGTTTACCTTCCCGCCAGAGCGGTACCTATTTATCTACTTGCACTTTGACGTGCTTTCAAACTACTAGGTGGGCAGGAGCTGGGACTGAACAATAGGAGCTCACCCCATCGCGGGGATTCGAACTGCCGACCTTCTGATCAGCAAGTCCTAGGCTCTGTGGTTTAACCCACAGCGCCACTCACGTCCCGCGTTGTTAGGAGACCTCTATTCCCCTCACAGAGCTATAATTTCCAGACTGGTTTTACACTCAATTCCTCTTTCCAGAGAACTCTAGGAATGGGAGCTCTGTGAGGGGATTGGGGTCTCCCTAACAGCTCTCAGTGCCCTTAGCAAACTGCAGGTTCCCAGGATTTAGTGTAGCCATGACAGTTAAAGTGGTATAATAGTGCTTTAAATGTACGGTGTGTCATCAGATATGGCCCAGCTATTCTTTTGTGTAGCCCAATTCTTTAACTAGAATCCCCATGTTATAAGGCCAAAGCACGTACTCAGGATTTCTGAACAGGTCAGGCAAAACTAATGTCTGTTAAATTATTTTAAGTAATCACTCTTGCTTAAAAGCTCAAGTGCCCTGGTGGATTTGTTTTAAGACCTACCTAGTCTAGCATTCTTTGTCAATATTCCAGCAATCAGTGAGCTCTGGGTGGTCCACATGAAATTACTTTCGGACCACCTTTAAGCAATTCATTGATAAAAATTTGCAATGAGGGTCCAGATAAGAAATTTATTATTTATTTATTTATTTATTATTTATACCCCGCCCATCTGGCTGGGCTTCCCCAGCCACTCTGGGCATCTTCCAAAAAAATATTAAAATACTGTAATACATCAAACATTAAAAGCTTCCCTAAAATGCTTATTGAGTTCCTCTTATACCGAATGGTGGCCAAGCCGGATTGCAAGATCGGGCTCTTTCCGTTGGCCCTGATTAGCAGTGCTGGAGAGCAGAAAATTGTGAGCCAGCAAAAAGGATACAATTACAATACTGTTGCAGATTTTCAGACTGGCTGCCAAAGGGATCAGGCACCTGTTGCTACAGTGATGAGGCAAGAGGCCTGTTGCCATAGAAACATGCCAGCATCACAGAAGCCTGATGTGCACACGGCAAGCATTGCCATCTTTGTATATCAACATGGCTCAGCTTCTTTTGATAGCTTTATTGACGGCACATCGGCATTCAGAATCGCAAAGTGGTGATTATGGTATGGTTCGCTTGAAATGAATTAGTCTCCACAGTTTCATGGACCGAAACAAAAACCAAATTCTGAAGCTCAATTCTAAAAGAGAGAGCGAGAGAGAGAGCAAAATTTGCAGACCTCCTCCTAGTTCCACAGTATGGTTTTCTCGTTCTACCCCCCACCCACCCCACTTCAACCACAAATGCAGAAGGGGATGTGGGGGCTGTGATGGGATTCCTACAGCCATAGCTGGGAGCAGAGAAGAAGATAAATAGAGGAGTAACAGGGAGCCCTGCCTGAACAGAAGTGATCCTTTCTAGATTATGCTGATTCGATTTCGGCACGATATTTTCTGTTTCCATAGCAACTAATCCAGTTATCTGCTTATAAATAGCCGTTTATAGTGCAGCATTATGGAAATTCAATTTTTAATCATCTTTCTGCATTAACAAGGAAAAGGAAGACCGGAATCAAAAGAGACATATTCTCTATGGGGATTTGGCGGCATCGGCAATTAAGCTGCTGCCTTGCAGAGGTCCTTGTTGACGTGGACACAGGGGTAAAGAACTTACATGCAAAAATGGGTATGAGAAACACTAACGGTTTTGATTACAGATGAAATATACATGGGTCTTCAATGAAGAATTTATAAGCCCTGTTTGTGCTATGTTCAAGAACAAATTAAGCAGGGCAGAAGTCGCCATATCTTCCTACTCTCTTGCATAGGGCCACTTCACATGTTATAACGGGGAGGGGGGTTGATCCATTAGTGCTAATGGAGCACCACTCTGCCAACCTCCATCTGCCCTCATCCAGTCCCCACCTGCTTGCTTTCTTGCTTATGCCAAGTCCAGGGGTTGGCACCACTAGCCAGCTTTCTCCTTTTCAAAATGAGTGTTGCCCTTGCAGAATTCCCAGGGAGGGGGACAAACTTAAAATGAGTTGGCTCCTTCTGTCATTGGCTCTGGCGCCACCTGCTGTTGGCCTCCTTGCCTTCCACCCCACTAGCCCCAATGGGCAGCAGCCACCACTGGGTGTAGCAAATACAGCGAGGCAACTCAAAAGTGCCTACACATTGCAACCATGCACTCAACAGTTTCATGTGTACTGGCTCGCCACACAGATTGTGCTCACCCATGAGATTGTCTCCATGCCACAGCCAAAAAATATCTGTAGGCAGCAGTCCTTTCAGAGGCAGACCACTGAAAGCTCAGTGGCATCTCCAGGTAGGGCTGGGAATATGCCCTGCTGAAATCCCAAAGAGACAGTGCCAGTGAGTGTAGACAATACTGGGTGAGTGTCAGGAGCAGAAGCCAGGAGCAGGTCAGCAATAAATCACACTGCATCAGTGAAGTTGACTCTATATTCAAGGAAACAAGGTCAACTCAGGAGGCCAGGCCTAGTGAGCACAGCAACTCATCCCAGCATGACTTGCCATTGTGAGGCAGCTGTGGGGATGGAAAGTCCCCACAGTTCCCTACGTCTCCTCCTCCCCTGGGTCCTTTCCAAGCAATCTGAGACTTGATTGCCGTGCCTGCCTTTGCTCCTCCCTCTTCATACCTCTTCTGGTTCTGGGAGAGGGGAGCTAGTCGTTGCAGGAGAGGGAGGCCTCCCTGGCTTCTTCAGCAGCCTGCCTCATCTCCGCCTCTTGGTCCTCCTTCTCTCCAGCCTCTGCTTTTGTCTCTGATTCTGGACTGCTCTCTGCCACAGGCTCCTCCTGCTCACTAAACCCTGTTACTTCTTCGGCTTCCGACACTTACCCCTCCCAGTCTGCTCCCTCTTCTCCCTCTGACCACTCATTGTCATCTCACTACCACTCCCCGGACTCTTAGCCTTCTTCCCATGGGGATTCCCTTGGGGGTTCCCCAGCTAGGTGCCTCCCATCACTCCTATGCAGCCAGTTCACGACAGCTAGAAATCTCTATGCTCTGACATGCTGTAAGTCAGCTGCCTATCTTCCACACAACAAGAGCCCATCCCTCATGAAATGTATCAACTGAAGCAGTAGTTAACCCTGATTTAAAGGTGACGCATGCTGGCTGAAACACATATCCACCTAAGCGTTTCACTCTGCTGTTTTCTTTTGCTACGTGTACCATTCCATCAATATTGCTGACCCCATCTGGAAAACCAAGATTGAATTGCTCAAGCCATATTGAGAAAGCTTGAAAACAAATTTGGCGACCTATCTGCCATTAGGCAGGACCACGTGTGGAGGAGCAGAGTGTTTATATTTTAAATATTTATATTTCATATTTAAATATTTAAACTGGCATGCTCTTTTTCATTCTGTATGGTAATGAGTACTAATGTGAAAGTTTTGGTGCTCCGGCTAAAATGACGATTTTCTTCAAGCATCCACATTACAGGCTTAATTCATTTAAGAGTCATTCCCTCACAACCCTGGGAACTGTGGCTCATTTTAAACACACACACACACACACACACACACACCATTTAAAAATACAGGCAACAAAAAGAACACATATAACAATACGTACACATATAACAATTACTTGCTAATTAAGGGGAAGATGAAACGTTGATTACAGCCCTTGATGTAACGTAAGTAGTAGGTTTCTGGGACAACTAGAGGAAGATTGCTTCCAGATGACCTGTTTATTGAGCACGTATCCTGATTTGTTTGAACAAAGTTTAAGGGGAGGTTAGGCAATATTAGTAGTTTATTGAGCATTCCATTGTTCATGGGAAAGTTAGGCAATGTTGCTGTCTGCATTATATATTTGAAGCAGCATCATGCTATAGCATTCTTTGATGGAATCCACAACTGTTTAAAGTGGCACAATACTGCTTTAAATGTGCAGTGCAAGTGGGACACAAGTATTATCCCACACTTTCCAGTGTATTTACTTGTCACTGTCCTTATTGCAAAAAAAGGCCGGTTTGGGGCTGGGTGGGGAAGCAGTTTTCTTTCCTGCAAGAGGCCAAACCAGCTTTAAATGCCAGCATGTGAATGAATCCTACTAAAATAGTGATGATCTAGAGAAGGACCCTAAAACAGCCTAAGGAGATGAAAAAGAAGAAGAGGAGGAGTTTGGATTTGATATCCCGCCTTTCACTCCCTTAAGGAGTCTCAAAGTGGCTAACATTCTCCTTTCCCTTCCTCCCCCACAACAAACACTCTGTGAGGTGAGTGGGGCTGAGAGACTTCAGAGAAGTGTGACTGGCCCAAGGTCACCCAGCAGCTGCATGTGGAGGAGCGGGGAAGCGAACCCAGTTCCCCAGATTACGAGA
Source organism: Podarcis liolepis (assembly GCF_965112155.1). Classification (NCBI taxonomy): domain Eukaryota; kingdom Metazoa; phylum Chordata; class Lepidosauria; order Squamata; family Lacertidae; genus Podarcis; species Podarcis liolepis. The sequence goes on along the minus strand of NC_139559.1, from coordinate 73,672,843 downwards.
CTACCGCTCCTAACCACTACACCACACTGGCTCTCAAATGCTACTAACTACTGAAAGACTTTGGGTGTGTAAGTATCAAAGCCAACTTACTATTTGATCATAATGTAGTTGCAAGCTTGACGGGCTCCCACACAAGAGAAATGGAAATTTTGATGCCACAGTGTGTGTGTGTGTGTGTGTGTGTGTGTGTGTGTGTGTGTGTTCCTTCCTTGTCACATCTGCTGAGGAAGCAGATTTTGCATATAATCATAGTCTCCCAAGTTTTCCCAATTCACTGCTATTTCTGCAACGGACTCTAGGAACCTCTAACAGAGAATTCTCACCACAACTACCTTTCCCAAAATTCTTTGAAGGAAGGCATGACAGTTAAACTGATATAAAACTAATACTGCATTTGCATATTTCAATCAAACAGAACTATCTTTGGCAGGTATTTTCTTGTTGCATGCTTAAAAAATCATCAGAGACAAATTTAAAAACCCCAGCTTAACAAAGGAGCTCCCCCCCCCCAACTACCCCTCTGCTGGGAACTTTTATGTAATATCTGCCCTAAATTAGTAAGCCAAAAAGTACCCAGGGAATTTAGAAAAGCAGTTTTATGGCTTCAAGGTAAACTCCTTCATATATCTTGGCAATCTCTTTGCAATCGCAGCATAATGTTGGTTGTAACCGCAAGGTATTAAGAGTTTTAAATAGAAACGTTAGTAAGATAGTGTTATGAAGTCAATCAAGTAGGTCAACAGGAGTCCAGTTTCATAAATGAAGGCAGCAAATTAGGCCTGCGGGGAGCCTGTTTTAATAAGCGAAGGCACCAGGTAGCTGTACATTACAAAGGAAGGGTTTGGCTTAGCATTTGTAAGAAATAAGCATGCAGCTGATGGAACTGTGATGCTCATCAGCTACGTCTTTCCCCTGAAATCTCCTTAAACACATACACACAAACAAACATTCAAGAATCATGGAAATTTTTTACAATTACACTGAGAAATGTGTATTTTTTCCCTACATATGCTTCCAATTTAGAAGACAAATGTAAAGTACAAGTTGGAGAGATCTATAAAGAACCATGGGAGGAAGGTTGTTGTTTGTAAATATATTTATTGTTCGCTTTTTATTGTAACTCAAAGTGACTTACAATATAGAAACAAATAAACAAACACATACATTAAAACGGGCATAAAAGAAAAACATAAAAAATTGTCTTTTAGATTAAAACGTCCCACCCACTCAAACAGGTCACAGATAATGGCTACTTACCCAGTCCAGGGGTGGGCAGCTGTTACAACCTGTTGCAGCAGACTCCATCCCTTGAGGAGCGACATTGGGGCTAGTTGGCCAGCAGTTGGGAAATTCCCGGGCCAGCCACTTGGATTGGCAGGCTTTCCCGCCTCCCGATATTTTGAATTCTGGCCAATCCAGCCAGGCTGGGTGGGTGGAGCTTGGGAGCAGACCAAAGTGGAGCAGGCTTCACTGTGGTCTGCCCCCAGCCTATATATGCCAACAGCACCCTTAACCCTAGGCTTGACCTTGTCATGTGTTGGCCCTGCACCAGGGGAGCTGAGAAGGATATACACCCAATGCCTAAGCCAAAATCTGGAATCAATAAAGTTGTGGCCTATTTTTAAATCCCAGAATGTTGTCCTGTCCAGTTTGTTCACCTTCAAAGGTTAGGCCTTGTTCCCTGTGAAGGGGTCACTGTGAGTGGGTCCGCACTTAAGAGCCAAAGGTGGAAATGTAAGGTAATAAAAGGATTTTGGGAAATGATATATAGAATCATAGAATCATAGAGTTGGAATAGACCACAAGGGCCATCGAGTCCAACCCCCTGCCAAGCAGGAAACACCATCAGAGCACTCCTGACATATGGTTGTCAAGCCTCTGCTTAAAGACCTCCAAAGTAGGAGACTCCACCACACTCCTTGGCAGCAAATTCCACTGTCAAACAGCTCTTACTGTCAGGAAGTTCTTCCTAATGTTTAGGTGGAATCTTCTTTCTTGTAGTTTGGATCCATTGCTCCGTGTCCGCTTCTCTGGAGCAGCAGAAAACAACCTTTCTCCCTCCTCTATATGACATCCTTTTATATATTTGAACATGGCTATCATATCACCCCTTAACCTCCTCTTCTCCAGGCTAAACATGCCCAGCTCCCTTAGCCGTTCCTCATAAGGCATCGTTTCCAGGCCTTTGACCATTTTGGTTGCCCTCCTCTGGACACGTTCCAGTTTGTCAGTGTCCTTCTTGAACTGTGGTGTCCAGAACTGGACACAGTACTCCAGGTGAGGTCTGACCAGAGCAGAATACAGTGGCACTATTACTTCCCTTGATCTAGATGCTATACTCCTATTGATGCAGCCCAGAATTGCATTGGCTTTTTTTAGCTGCCACGTCACACTGTTGGCTCATGTCAAGTTTGTGGTCAACCAAGACTCCTAGATCCTTTTCACATGTACTGCTCTCAAGCCAGGTGTCACCCATCTTGTATTTGTGCCTCTCATTTTTTTTGCCCAAGTGCAATACTTTACATTTCTCCCTGTTAAAGTTCATCTTGTTTGTTTTGGCCCAGTTCTCTAATCTGTCAAGGTCGTTTTGAAGTGTGATCCTGTGTAATGAGTTGAAAAAAATGTTTAAAATAACCTTTGCTAAAAAAAAACCTGAAGCCTTCCTTTTAGGTATTCTAGGTACCAAAATCCCAAGGGAGCAGAAAAGACTATTTATGTATGTGACCACGGCTGCGCAGGTGTTAACTGGCCTAGAGATGGAAAGAAGATAAAGTCCCTACCAGAAAAGAATGGCAGATGAAGTTGACGGACTATGCCGAAATGGCTAAAATGACAGGAAGAATCAGGAAGACCAAAATTTTAATAAGGAATGGGGAAAAATTATAAATTATCTTAAAGACCATTGTAAACAGCTAAAATCATTAGTAGGATTGGAATATCACTTGTAGTCTAATGGTGAATTTTGGACACAGATGTAAAAGATTAGTAGTAGATAGGTAGCCGTGTTGGTCTGCCATAGTCAAAATAAAAAATTCCTTCCAGTAGCACCTTAAAGACCAACTAAGTTAGTTCTTGGTATGAGCTTTCGTGTGCATGCACACTTCTTCAGATCTGAAGAAGTGTGCATGCACACGAAAGCTCATACCAAGAACTAACTTAGTTGGTCTTTAAGGTGCTACTGGAAGGAATTTTTTATTTTGTAAAAGATTAGGATCATTATAAAAGATGAAGGAGGAAATGATTACTAATAGGACCCATAAAGGGGAGGAGGGAAGTCCAAGATATTCCTCAGAATCTTGTTTTTATTTTCTGTGTTCGATATAAGACTGTAAAATCTTAATCTGAAAAACCAAATAAATATTTTTTTAAAAAAAAAAGAGAGCCAAAGGTCTGGCCCAAAAGAAATGCTTTTGTCTGGCACCTAAAGCTAAGTATTGGAAAGGGAATCAGTTACCCACTAAGGGAGAATGGTTATGTAAGCTTTTAGAATATTTAGAATTAGCCAAATTGACAGATATAATAAGACAAAAACCAAAAAGTGAAGTGAAAAAGGAATGGGAGTGCCTAAATGAATACCTTAAAAGCCAAGGTTCAAGGACAGCAATCTGGCTGAGTCTGGAATAACCTTGTGAAGTGAAAGGATAAGAAAGAGGGATTTATATCTAGATGCTAGGATAGAGATGAGAAGGAGTACAGGAAAACAGGAAGACACAATGAGAGGTAAAGGAGGTGCTGTGGGATTGGTGGAAGTCAATGTTTGTTTTCCTTTTATATTATTAATTTGTAAGATTTGGATTTTTTTATGTGCTTGTTTTTGTGTTTTGTGTATTGTTATTTTTCGTTTTGTTGTTGTTGTTGTGTGGAAAATACTAATAAAATTTACTATTAAAAAAAAAAGCTATGTAATGATGGCACCAGGCAAGCTTCTGCAGGGAGAGCACTCCACAAGCAGAAAGATACAGTGGTGGCTGGCGGACTTTGGGAGACCAATGGTAGGTGAACCCAGAGCCAAGAACAGGAAGAGACAACTCATCCTAGTTTTGCCCCCCTCCTTCTCCCTCCTGAGTTCTACAAGGGGCAACACTGAGACTAAGGAGAAGGAAGCTGACAGTAGATACCACCTTCTGGGTTGGTCGTAAGTGAGAAGACAGGCAGCAGGGGGCTGGCCGAACTTAGTGGGACATTGCTCATGCACCTGATATACCAGCCTTCAAAGAGATGTCTTTGAAAACCAATCAATGTACTTTATAGGAACATTAAGGTAAAGATAAAGGGACCCCTTGACCATTAGGTCCAGTCGTGGCCGACTCTGGGGTTGCGGCGCTCATCTCGCTTTACTGGCCGAGGGAGCTGGCGTACAGCTTCCGGGTCATGTGGCCAGCATGATTAAATCGCTTCTGGCGAACCAGAGCAGCACACGGAAATGCTGTTTACCTTCCCGCCGGAGCGGTACCTATTTATCTACTTGCACTTTGACGTGCTTTCAAACTGCTAGGTTGGCAGGAGCAGGGACCGAGTAACGGGAGCTCACCCCGTTGTGGGGATTTGAACTTCTGACCTTCTGATCGGCAAGTCCTAGGCTCTGTAGTTTAACCCACAGCGCCACCCGTGTCCCTATAGAAACATTGGAAGTGGCCTAATACAGAGTCAGATCATCGGTCCCTGTAGCATGGTATTGTCTACATTTAGTGGCAGCAGCTCTCCAGGGTCATAGGCAGTGGATGCAAATACTCTACCACTGAGATACACTATGACACTTCACCATATGGAAGATGCTATGTTTGTCATCCACCACCCTACTTCTTATCCAAAGGTCCTTGTAAGAAGCATCTAGAAGGTGAACAATCCATTGAGCAATTCTCTTGCACAAACTCAGCCGAGGTGAGTGGATGCTGGGCGATATCACAGCAGTGCTCTGGCATACTGCCCATTCCTTAAAATCAGCGGTTCTCAACCTGTGGGTCCCCAGATGTTGTTGGACTACAACTCCCATCATCCCTGACCATTGGTCATGCTGGCTAGGAATGATGGGAGTTGTAGTCCAACAACATCTGGGGACCCACAGGTTGAGAAACACTGTGTTTAAATGGTCATAGGTGGATTGTGTAGTAGCAGATAGATGCCTTCCATAACACCCAGCACATCCTTAAGACTGCAGTGCTTTTACACAGCTCCCGTACATTTCAGTGAGCATTGCACCAGGGAACATCCCATTGCTGTTGTGACATTACACCTTCCTGAAATGTGTTTCTACAATGGGTTCCAAAATACTGCTTGGACAGAGTTGCTAAAATGTCCTCGAGAAAAGCTTGCCTGAATAGCCAAGCAGTCATTCTTTGCAAAGAACAGGAGGGAGCCTGAGTTGCTTAAACACACTTTGTCCTCAGGAAGTGTGGGAGCCTCTTCATCATCACCTCCCCTTGTGCAGAAATCTCAGGAGATGCTTTTGAGGTTTGGGGACTGAGCGGATAACACAGAAACACTTCCTCTCGTCTCAAAGCAAGAATTGACCTTATCACTTTCTCACAAACTGCAGATTGCTTCCCCTACATTAATGAAAAGGCCTTCTGTCTTTCCAGAATATGAGGATTCAATTACATTAAGAAGCTATTAATTCAGAAGTTCAGCTGTTTGCTGGGTTTGCGAAGTCTCTCTCTGCTGCCAAGGATACAACACTATTTCTGCAAACAGCTGTCTCTTTCTATGAATTGCAGATCAATCATGCTCTAAAGAAATAAAGACTTCAGCGAGATGCCTCATTTTGTCTTGTAATCTAAGGAAAACAAAACCAGGACTCTAATCCTTTATTCTTCCAATACGGAAAATAATTCAAAAGAATGCCATATACATCTCTGAGTCTTTCTCTCTTCGAATATCTAATTGGGAGCTCTGATCTTTTCATTGTGAATATTAGTATCCAAGAGACTTTATTAACTCATCTGTTGGTGTACAAATTAGGTTCATGTGTTTAAGGACGGAGAATTAAGGAAAGGTCTTTGTTTCCACTTTCAACAGACCTTTTCCATATAAGGTATCCCTGGAGGACTATTTCAAGCTGATCCATAGGTGGTATCTGACTCCCCACATCCTTATCAGAGTCACAGAAACTACCAGTCCAACACTGGACAGGGTGTGAGGAGATAGGTACCTTCTATCATATGTGGTGGCCCTGCCCAGTGGTCCAGGATTTGTGTGCATGGATATTTCACGAAGTCAGCCTAATAACATCTAACCTTTTGAGAGCATTCCAGTCAACATTTGACAGAGAAGATTCTGGTGCACATGAATGGGACCTATTGGCTTAATTTTTCATGGCAACCAGAATCATAAATGCAAAACGCTGGAAAACTGCAAGCTTGGACATGAGTAATGAATGGTATAGCCAAGTTTGGTCCACAGCCCTAATGAAAAAAAAATACAAAACAGGTTAGAGAGATGCGGAGGGGACAGAAATGTTTAGACATTGAGACATTGGCTTAGCTTTATTCCTTACTTACCCCAGCAAGAACAAGATTGCAGTTCACCCTCGATGCACAGAGCATCATGGAGGAATCTCCTTGGGTAAATAGTAAACCATATTTATTATATCATGAGCCTATACCTACTTTATTTATTTTACATCATTATTGGCAGTGCTTTTTTCTGGGGGGACACAGGGGTACACATACCCCTAAACATTTTGTGAATCTTTGTACTTTTGTCCGTTTACTTTATTTATTTTTCTCGATTTGAACTATAAAATGGTGATTTTCTTGAGTCAAAATGAGAGTACCCCTAAACATTTTTTAAGGAAAAAAAGCACTGCTTCTACCTGACCTGACTGAACCAATGAAATGTGTAATTGGCATTGATATTAATGGCATGGCTACTCTGTATCTCATTGTCATATTCTGTACTGTTATTTAATGTTATTAAACAAATTAAAAACATTTGTTTAAAAAGAAACCTCTGCACTTCTCAAGAACTCTGAGTGCATTGCGGAGGATTCTGGGTCCAGTTCTAGGGCATACGGGATTCAAATGGGGTGGTAAAGAGACCTAGTGGTGTGCATTTACCCCATCTGGTCCAAGTGTGACCAAGAGCACACCAAATACTCCCCTGCAGCTATGTGCTACAAGTCGACCCAGGACTAGCCTAGAAGCCATGTGTCAAAAAGTGTATCAGAACCGGCGTGAGTGGGTTCCGGTACATACATTATTCTATGAACTTGGGAGTCAACTGGTGTTGGCCACAGTCACATCCTTTGGATACTCTTTTCCTCATCAGCTGTATTTAATAGCAGTGAATACAGACAGGCAGTCAATGAGCAACCACCCTTTCTGGCCTACTGCCCTTACTAAGTCTCCAAACAAGCTGATCTGTGATTGGATAACTGCAACCCTGGAAAAGTGAGCAGAGTCAGCTCAGGAGATCTGAGATTGTTCCTATCAGGAGCTAGTTCAGATCTCCAGTTCTACCCCTCTTGAGGAGCAAATTCTGTGAGGCTTGGAAAAAGGAGCTGCTGTTGTCACCATAAGCAAACTACAGACAACTGACAAGGGACAAAGAAGAAAGCAATGCCATTGCCTCTCAGTTCTGATTGTGCTCTGGTGTGGTACAAATAAGCACACTGGCCTAGAATTGCAAAGTTTCCCCCTCCCTCATTCATCCCTAGCCCATCATACTTTTAGTTGATGCTAGATAAAAAGGTGAGAAGAGAAGACTCCCTGGAAAAGACCCTGAAGTTGGGAAAGACTGAGGGCCCAAGGAGAAGGGGATGACAGAGGATGAGATGGTTGGACAGTGTTCTCGAAGCTACCAGCATGAGTTTGACCAAACTGTGGGAGGCAGTGGAAGACAGGAGTGCCTGGCGTGCTCTGGTCCATGGGGTCACGAAGAGTCGGACACATAAAAATGAAATGGCAGGATGTAAAATAGAGAAGTTTGTTGGCACCCCTATCAGCACCCATCATAATATCCAACTGACCACTTAGAAGAAGCAAATCCTACCAAACTCTTTTAAATCAGAGAATGTTCACCAGCCTGTGAAATCTGGAAAACACATTTCCTCTGCAACTTGGATAAAAGATGTTAGCAAGCCTGTAATCTGTTAATGGACAGATGCTGACCTGAATTCAGACTGCCTCGAAAAAATACTGAGGTCATCATCAACAACAGAGATTTGTATCCAGAGCTCACTCAGTTTGAAGCAAAAATAATAATAATAAAGCACTCTACCTTACAAACACACAAAGGCAATATCCGTTTTCTTTTCCTGTCACACAAGTCATCTGCAAGTCATCTCCCCAATCCTTGGTACCGATGGAAACTATGTATTAATATATGAAGTGCTTATTTAATAACAGATGAACTCCAGAATTAGATACAGTGACCTGCAGTTAATGACTGACGGGGACTCAGTCCATATTTATCAATAGCAGCAGTAGCAGCAATAGTTAAGATCAGGAGAGGAGGCCCTCTTCCATCACTCTCCAGGGTTTTTCCAGGGTGCCACAGAATCTATTTTTTTTATTTTTTCTTAGTAAGAGGCAACAAGATTATTTTGTTTTTTTAAACTGAACACATTTAGTCTTCACTGGTATTACTGAGGACAGACTGTGTGGGATACAATTCATGTACCAGCTTTAGTTAGTTTCATCACTGATGAAAAATTACCCTCCTTGCCGCTTGCTACAATTGTTTACCCTTTCATAAATTCAATTGTAGTCTCTGATCTGATGAAAACCAGGAAGATAAGATGTTAGAAAGACTGTTTGTTTGTAATAATCCATTAACATGGCGATTGCTGGAGTGTCAAGCTTTCCATTATCACAGAACTTGGACTCCCTGAAAGCACAGCAGACATTACAAGGGTTATCATTTATATGTCATTTTCTGAAGTCTTGAAATCGGGGGGAGGGGGGAGTATCATTTTCACAGCAGTGATACACTTTTGTCTGTAAGATTCAGAAAATGGTGAGGTGATTGGTAGAAGATGAATAGAGGAACATCTTTACTTCTTCCATCCGGCTAATTATCTCTAGGGTCTCTTCCAATTTTGTCTGCTAGCTGCCTATTTAAGGAACCCAAAGGGACTCACCCATTTCTGGTTCCAACCCTGATCCCAGTTACCTAACAAGCTCATTATCTGTGCTGCATAACTGATGGTGAGATTATACCCTATGATACAGGTGGCAGAAGGCCTAGATCTGCCCCCCCACACACACACACACATGATACGATACAATATATTTATTGTCATTGTCCCATACAGAACAATGAAATTGAAAAATCTACATAAGACATTAAAAAAAAAACCCTTAAAAACTCGGAAACCCCATTTTAAAATAGAATATACTCCTATGGAGACTCCTTATACTACGTTTAAAACCAGAATTGCATTTGGGTAGAAACTGTTTCTCAGGCGGCTAGTCCTAGTCTTTATAACCCTGTACCTTCTTCCAGAAGGCAGAAGCTGAAAGAGATCATTTCTGGGGTGCGCACTATCCTGCGCTATCTCTGCAGCTTTCTTATGGCACCTGGCAAGATAGATTTGATCTAAAGTGGGAAGAGTGCACCCAATTATTCTCTCTGCAGTCTTTACAACCCTGGACAGCATTGTTTTTTCCCTGTAATATTCCCTGTAACACACCATATTTGTATATATTAAGTGATTGGAGAGGTGGTCCCTGAGGCCAAGAACATAGAAAATTCTCAAAATCTTCTACCTTATGTAGTGCAATTACCAAGAGGACAGATAATACTGTATTTTTCCGTCTATTTGATGAGGTTTTTTGACTCAAAAATCACGTAAAAAAACTGGGGTTGTCCAATACACAGATAGTGGCATGGGGGGAAGAGAAGCAGCGTGGCCCCAGCCAACTCATTGGTGGGAGCATGGCTTCCCCCCGATGCCGCAGCGAGCGGGGAGCGATCTGGGGGGGTGTTTCCTGTCTGCAGCTACATGGGGGGGGGAGAGAAGCTGCGCACTGCCAGCCAGCTCATTGGCGGGAGCGCAAATTCCCCCGATGCCGCTGTGTGTGGGAAACGATCTAGGGAGTGTTTCCTGCCCCCAGCAGCATGGGAGGAGAGGCTCAACAACTTTGGGCCATCTCCCCTCATTTTCCTAAAATTGAGTCCCCTAAAATGGGGAGGGTCCTTATACACAGGGACGTCCTGTAGACGGAAAAATACGGTAAGTTTGTGGCATCAGAAATGGTAGATGGAGAGAGGGCTTCAAATGTTTAGAATGACCGCTCCCCGCTTAAAACAGGGGATGCCCTTTGCGTGGACGCGCGCAGCCCTAGATCTGGAGTGGCCCCATCAGCATAGGCTTGGCTTTGCCTTCCCTCAGGTGGGATACCTGGAGGTCCCCGCCTACCTCAGTCAGTTGTCCAATCCCACCTGGGGGAAGCGTTGCCAAGGAGACCAGGCCAGGTAGGGGGAGGGACTACCTGCCCACACAATAGAGGGAGGATCTTACCTGGGAATCCTCACTTGGCTCCAGAGCTTCTCCCACCCTACCCACCCTCAGTTAATGTCTTCTTTTGCAGGTTTTGCAGGTTAACTTTTCTTCACAGGTATGCGGGCGCTGCTATGATAAGGTCGCTGTTAAAGGGCCGGAAAGGAATTTCCCTGCATTGGCAGGTTTCGCCTTTCCCGTAGCAAAACGTCACAACTTTGGCGGTATCAGGCCTTTAGTCCATCTTCCTCTTTGCGGCAGCGATACCAGGGTTCTCCGTTAAAGGGGTTTCTGAAGGGAGGCTTTGACCGGACGCCGAAAGGTCGTCATTGCTCTCCCCTGCGGCGGCGGCGTAACGGGGGCAGCTATCTCTGCTTGAACATATGTTCTCCAGAGCTGGCCCATCCCCCACACAAAAACTGGATAACCCTGAAGCTCCCTAGGTCCCCGGCTGGGGACTGGGGAGGGAGAACGCCCAATGCCTGAGCCAAGGTCTACCCACATTTGAAATTTAATAAAGTTGTGGCCAATTTAATCCCATAGCACGTTGTCTTGAGTTGTTATTCCACATGATGGGGGGGACCGCTCGGGATCTGGGGACTCCGCCTGTCCACGCAAAATGGAACAGAGAGTCACAAGACCGTTTGCTGTGTTACGTAGTAAGAGCTGATTCACACATTTATCAAAATGTGGGGTGGATGAATGAGGCAGCCTGCACCTGATTTTGAACAGAACTTATGACACAGTATATGTGGTGGACATTTCAACTCATGTAGACCTCAGTCTCCCTGCAGATGGTGACAGCAGTCACAAAATTAAAAGACGCCTGCTTCTTGGGAGAAAAGCAATGACAAACCTAGACAGCATCTTTAAAAGCAGAGAGATCACCTTGCCAACAAAGATCCGTATAGTTAAAGCTATGGTTTTCCCAGTAGTGATGTATGGAAGTGAGAGCTGGACCATAAAGAAGGCTGATCACTGAAGAATTGATGCTTTTGAATTATGGTGCTGGAGGAGACTCTTGAGAGTGCCATTGCCTACAAGAAGATCAAACCTCTCCATTCTTAAGGAAATCAGCCCTGAGTGCTCACTGGAAGGACAGATCCTGAAGCTGAGGCTCCAATACTTTGGCCACCTCATGAGAAAAGAAGACTCCCTGGAAAAGACCCTGATGTTGGGAAAGATGGAGGGCACAAGGAGAAGGGGATGACAGAGAATGAGATGGTTGGACAGTGTTCTCAAAGCTACCAGCATGAGTTTGACCAAACTGTGGGAGGCAGTGGAAGACAGGAGTGCCTGGCGTGCTCTGGTCCATGGGGTCACGAAGAGTCGGACACGACTAAATGACTAAAAAACAACAACAACAGACCTCAGTCAATCAAGTAGACCTTGGCTGGATCTTCACACAGAAAAAACCCTGCTATAAAGAAGTCATAAATTTAATTGGTATAACAAAAAAAACCCTCTATGTAAAATTTCATAGACAAAGTTTTGTGCTCTACAGCGTCATCTGGTATCGCATGTTTATAACAGAGTTATAGCATTGTAACATGGCTAATGTAGCTGAGTCCACTTATTAACAGTCAGAAGGAATCATGGGAAAGAATCTTGTTTATTCAGGCACTTGATGGCTGAAAGATACTGTTCCTGACAACCTTTTGAAATTTTCATGTGTGAGGGTACATGGTTATTTCAAAAAAGGCTTTAATTTTCTGAATTGTTTTAAAATATGCATTGTTGTATCACTTTGTTGTTTGCTGCCCTAGGCTGCTTAGGGAGGAAGGGCAGGATAGGAGCCTAATAAATAGATAAAACCTGCTTGCCACAAAAGGGGGATGTGTACATGGATAGATTTCCTGAGCTTCCCATGCAGAGTTCAGAAGCATCGTGCCCATTTCACAGCTCTCTCCTACTAAACTTGTTCCTATGTACCTGGCCATTTCACATCTGGATGTCAGTTGGTTATTAGTCCTACGTGACAGAGAATAGCTGCCTGTTTCAATGGATGTCTGGTTCCAGATCACTTTAAAGACCAAGGAATCCTAAGACCAGAGAGAAGGAGCCTTGAAGCTCCCCACACAGTGTCAGATTTACGTATAAGCTAAACAAGCTATAGCTTAGGGCCCCACTCTCTTGGAGGACCCCAAAAAAATTAAAGGGGGGGGGAACCCTGGGTGTACATTTCCAAAATATAAGATAAAAAAACAAATAAAATAAAAGCTACATACAGCAACAGTATTTTGTGTTGTGTAGGTTCCTATGATGTAAGTCAGGCTTCCTCAGCCTCGGCCCTCCAGATGTTTTTGGCCTACAACTCCCATGATCCCTAGCTAGCAGGACCAGTGGTCAGGGATGATGGGAATTGTAGTCTCAAAGCATCTGCAGGGCTGAGGTTGAGGAAGCGTGATGTAAGTAATGGGCCCCACCTGCTAGCCTGCTCCCTAAAATATCACTGGTTTGCTCATTTCTGGATATAGGGTGCCTACATTCTGCATGCGCAAGTGGACTTTAGATGCCTATTAGGTCCATAAATTGTCATACAGCATATATTCAACACATAAAACACAGTGACAATTTGTTGTTGACAAAGGACAGCTGGACACATAAAAGGCCCCATTACCTTCAGTAGCTTAGGGCCTCATCAAACCTAAATCTGGCCCTGTCCTCAGTTACTACCTTCACAACAGGCTCAGCAAACACAGTTCACTGGGTCACAGTCTTCCCCACTATAATGAAATTATTACATTTCTATTTAAATTATAGTAATTATTTCCAAAATTATTGGGCATACAAATCTTGACACATAGTCATATAAATTAACCTACACCAATGTTATGCAAACCAGCACCCTCTTTTTCAGTGATGCAGAAGTGACCAGCCTGCCTGGTTGCATAGATTTGGACCCCACATGCAACCTCTTGCATGTGACATGGAAAATGTCCTGTTCACAGATTGCCCCCCACTGACTGGGGTCTTTGGTTTTAATCTCCTCTTCTTTGCATCTGGTATTATGCTTAGTTTTCAGTCTGCTTTGTGGATTATACTGTTTTGTCAGGGGAGGAGGAAGATTAAAATATACCAGGTCAGATTTATGCTGTAAAAAGTTCTACGAAATATGAATGGATGGCACAGATGTTTAAGAGCATAATATTGGACACTACCGAAAAAGATCTTCATGTTTCTTGCCTCTGTTCTGTATTAAGCAGCAGACAAACGTGTACAAATTATTTGTAAACTGCTGAACCTTTTTACAAAGTTCTACGCACTAGGTATTGTGATGGTTTTAAATGGATTGCATTATTCCTTATAAGAGGGTCTCAGCAAGAATATTTTGACATTGCTATTTTATCTCTATGTGTTGCCATTTACACTAAGGACACATATTGCACTAATAAGCATAACTTCTGGAGAAAATATCACAGCCAAGCTATATTTGAATCCCGTGTTCTACTTAGGAGGAACAGAAGAATAAATGAATCAACCGTCTCATTTTCAGGCTATGGCTTTGGAGCTTCAAAATGAAAAATGCAGTTTTCTGAAATGACTTCTGTATATGTCTATGCTGCAAATTCAAATAAATTTTGAAGGAGCACTGAGAATTGTAGTTTTGTTGAAGTGCTAGAATAGTTTAGTGCAGGGGTAGGGGTAGGGGTAGGGGTCAGCTGATTGAAGCAGGGAGCACTTCTACAAAAAGAATATCAGGAAGGGATTTCTGTAGCCAAAAAGGAGAAGAAACAATTGTTCTCTGATTATCAAAAGTCATTGTAGTGTTCAATGAGTTCCAAACTCAACATACACACACCTGAAAAGGTGATTTCCTTGGGCCAACCTGCAAAACATTATTTACCAACTCCAATTTGCTTAATTGACAGCTGCTATTAACTAATGAAGTAGCTGGCTGAAGACTGCTGTTTGCTTCTGGGTTCCATAAGCCATAACATTTGGAAAGACAGAATGTGGGTGGGGAACAGAGAAAGCCATAATAAGTGAATTTTCAAGGCAAGAGAGCCTGAGAAGGCCAAGAAAGAATCAGCATGAAAATTTCAGAACAAAATTTCAGTGCTGTGATTTCCGCTCCAAAAATCAATGCCTGGTAGCCAGAATGCACTAGAAATCTATCTTGTACATTTGGAACAAATTCCACTCTGGGCTGCAGTCTTGGATCCTGCTTTCCACTTCAGAGAAAAAGGCACCCAGCACCCAACTGCAAACAGGGTTTCATGGGAAACAAGAGATGCATATGGCATCAGAAGGATCAGAATGCATCTATCCACGATCACTCATTGCCATGAACTCAGGAATATGCATTTTATCAACTACAAAGTGCCTGCAAACTTGAACCCTAGATCTTGGCAGCAGGACTCAAGTGCCTTACTCTCTGGGCCACCAGCATAGCTTATAGGTGGAGGGTTGGGTCAGTGGCACAGGGTGCAATTGGGGATGTTGTTTAGTCGTTTAGTTGTGTCCAACTCTTCGTGACCCCATGGACCAGAGCACACCAAGCATTCCTGTTTTCCACTGCCTCCCGCAGTTTGCTCAAACTCATGCTGGTAGCTTCGAGAACACTGTCCAACCATCTTGTCCTCTGTCGTCCCCTTCTCCTTGTGCCCTCCATCTTTCCCAACATCAGGGTCTTCTCTTCTCATGAGGTGACCAAAGTATTGGAGCCTCAGCTTCAGGATCTGTCCTTCCAGTGAGCACTCAGGGCTGATTTCCTTACGAATGGATAGGTTTGATCTTCTTGCAGTCCATGGGACTCTCAAGAGTCTCCTCCAGCACCATAATTCAAAAGCATCAATTCTTCGGTGATCAGCCTTCTTTATGGTCCAGCTCTCACTTCCATACATCACTACTGGGAAAACCATAGCTTTAACTATACGGACCTTTGTTGGCAAGGTGATGTCTCTGCTTTGGGAATAGTAGGGTGGACAAACACTCTGTGACATGAGTGGGGCTGGGAGACTTCAGAGAAGTGTGACTAGCTCAACGTCACCCAGCATCTGCATGTGGAGGAGCAGGGAAGCGAACCCAGTTCACCAGATTATGAGTCTATCGCTCATAACCACTACACCACACTGGCTCTCATTCACCCAAATGGCCCAGCTTCTAGTGGTCTTTCTATGTCACAGCACTCACCTGACCATTCTTAGAAGGGAAACAACACCCAGTCAGCCCAGAAGAAATGGGACTTGGAGAACAAAAAGGACTCCTGCTGACCTTTTATAAGGATTCCCTTGAGATTTGTTGCAGTTTCAAAGACTTGCCATGCCTCCTCCTGAACCTGACCACCTACCCAGTTTAGATCACACCCATCTGTCTCTGGCCTTTTGTATCTTTATCTGCCTGCTCCAGAACCACTGGCCTGTTTGGACCATGGTGTCTGCCTGGGATACAACTGGGCACTGACAGTAGCAAGCAGAGTAATGTGTGTGAGGATTCTGTAGAACTCTGTAGTTCTGACACTAAGTAGCTAGCATCAGTCGCAGTCAGCTCCAGCATCATTGGGGGACAGAATGAGCCGCCTAGCATATAACAAGCACCCAGCTATCAAATTATAAATTAAAGTATGCAGCACTATAAAAACCCAGATGTACAAAACACACACACAAAAATCATGCACATCAGCAGATGAATATAAATTTGAAAGAAGGAAATGCATCATGGTGGATGCAACTGTAATAATAATAAATAAGAAAACATGCCAGCCCATAATAACCCCATTAATTATACCTGTAAATGTAGGGTGTTTGGAATTATAGGCCCTCTCATACTGTATCATCATACTTATTATTCACTTCACCCATGAACTTTAATTCATTATGAATTATTTCTGTATCTGTGGCTTGACTGTTGTCCACAATTTTTTCATAACCTTGCTTCTTGTGAATTAAATAAGTCAAACACTAATCAGCTTCTCAAGACAAATATTAAGTGGCTAATTTTGAAAATCTGAGTCATGTTCACATAATACTGTACCAATTCAAACTAGATTTTATTTCTGTTATTAGTGAACTGAGCATATGACTCAGCTGTCTAGGGCTTCCAGAAGAACTCAAATTATTTAGTTTCTGTAAAATACGCAGGGATTTACAATATGCAAATGAACCAAGGAAAGAGGAGAAGGGAGTCCACTGATATTTTAAGGATGTTTAAATGAGTATTCTAAATTGTAAAACAGAATACACACACATACACACACACACACACACACACACACACACACATATATATATATATGCATATATATATATGTGTGTGTGTGTGTGTGTGTATGTGTGTGTATTCTGTTTTACAATTTAGAATACTAAATTCATTAAATGGAAAAGAAAAACACATCACCCTTAAAAAAATAAAGCTCTGTAGCTGCAGTTGCCATGGCCCCACCACCTCCAGAACCACAACTTGCGACAATTGGCTCACACCTTTCACTTAATAAAGGCTGCCGCAGGTTGCAATATATACTAGTGTTGTGACATAATCCAAGGAACTCTGCATCAAATCGTTGGCTTCAAATGCAGCTTCATAACTACCCTTGCAAATTACCGTATTTTTCGCTCTATAACACGCACCCGAGCATAACACGCACGTAGTTTTTAGAGGAGAAAAATCCGTAGGCATGCCACCCGTAGGCATTCCCTCCATAACACGCACAGACATTTCCCCTTACTTTTTAGGAGGAAAAAAGTGAGTGTTATGGTGCAAAAAATACGGTAATTCAGGTCCGGCAACATCTACCTTGAGGCAGGTCATGGTCCAAATTGGACACTGAATGACAGGCAGCTCTGTGGATGTTGTGTCCTCCTTTCCCTTTCCCCTAGGAAGCATCACTTTTGTGCTCCAGGATCACTGCCTAACTTCTGGCCTACTTCTGTGACCTAAGCATCGAGAGGCGAATCAAGGTTGGAAATAGGCCATTTATGAGCCATGTTTGTCTGTGTCGTGGAGTGTACTGAACTGAAGAAGAAGGATAATTGGCGTGTTTCTGGGGCATTTATGCTTGGCTGGGAGCACATTGATAGCCTTAAGTGCAGCTGACGTACCTGAACGGCTCCAGTGAACGATTAATGAATTCCTTTGGCTTACTCTTCATCCGAGCTTGGGGGTGCAAGCAAGTCATTTACAATAAACCTCAACTGGAAGGGTCACTTGGATGGATGATTTATTCTTGGCTGACATTGGCGGGGGGTGCAGTGAAGCAGCAGTTGCTACAGAGCAATCATCTTAATGATGCTGGAAACGGTTGTCAGGTGTTAAGCCACAGGGTCTGGGTCAAAGCCAGCCCTCGCGCAGTCATCTGGGCAAAAGGGTCAAATACGCCCAGAGTCAAAGACGCATCGATGCCAAAAAATCAGGCAAGGAACATGATCAGGAAAAGACCGAGGTTAAGAGGCCGGGAGAATACTGACTGGTGGGAGGAAGTGTACTCAAAGCCAAGGACAATCGGGAATTAAATAGACAGGGTGAAAGCAGAACTGGAAGCCAAAGAAAAACAATAAGATGGCATAAAATGAATACACAATTGATACAATTTCATTCCGTTAAAGAAGGTTTCTCCAGTCCAGAGCTCCCCAGAAGCTGTAGGATGCCAACTCACATCAGCACCAGCCATCGTAGCTAAGGGTCATAGATGATGGGAGTTATTGTTTTTATTTACTTATTTATTTATATCTGGCCGATTCCCAAGAACCAGGACTCAAGGCGGCTCACAGAAATCAAAACAAAAATGGGAAAAGGAAAGCTAAAAACATATAAAAGATAATAGTTACAAGGTAATTAGACTATCATGGAATTAAAATGATACCCAAAAATAAATCTTTAAAAATTCAGACAGCATTTAAGACTACATTTATGAGCCCTTTCCTTAAAACCGCTTAGTTCCCCAAAGCCTGCCAAAATAACAACAACAACAACGGTCTTCACCTGCTGGCAGAAAGACAAGGGGAGAACCAGTCTAACCTCTCTAGGAAAGGAGTTTCAAAGTCTGGGAGCAGCAAAAATGAACGCCCTCTCCTGTGCTCCCACCAGAAGTGCCCGTTAGGGTGGCAGGATTGAGAAAAGGGTCTGCTCCAAACATCTGAGAGCCCAGGCAGATTTGTATAGGAAGATATGATTCTTCTGATAGCCTGGGCCTAAGCCAGGGGTCAGCAAACCTTTTCAGCAGGGGACCAGTCCACTGTCCCTCAGACCTTGTGGTGGGCTGGACTATATTTTGGGGGAAAATATGAACGAATTCATATGCCCCACAAATAACCCAGAGATGCATTTTAATACATAAAACTGCCTACATGGAAAAGTATTGTCTATGAACTAACATAAAACCACATATGGAGTTCATTGTTTGATGCTTCCCTGCAAACCTGCAAACAAGACCTATTCATATTTCTCCATATGGACCTAGAACAATGGCGTGCCCACAGAGATGCTCTGTGCCAGGGGTCAGCAACCTTTTTCAGCCATGGGCTGGTCCACCGTCCTTCAGACCTTCGGACTATATTTTTTTTTTTGGGGGGGGGGGAATGAATGAATTTGCATACCCACAAATAACCCAGAGATGCATTTTAAATAAAAGCACACATTCTGCTCATGTAAAAACACGCTAATTCCTGGACCGTCCACGGGCTGGATTTAGAAGGTGATTGGGCTGGATCCAGCCCCCGGGCTTTAGTTTGCCTACCCATGGCCTAAGTCATATAGGACTTTACAAGTCATAACCAGCACTGTAAACAGTAGTTATACACGCTTTGGTCAGCATAGCCTTGCCGCAGTTGCCATCCTGCTGATTGGAGTCCACAAAAAGACCTGCCCACACGTTTCTTTAACACTGTATTTTACCTATCACTGAAATAATTCTCAGCCTTGCAGAACGTACTTTCACTTTCAGGATATGCTATAGGCACAGAGGGGGGTGGGGGAGATAGCTCCACGAAGAGCACATAGCAGACATCCAAAATGAAGTAACTAGACCATGTGTCATCGTGGCCAAATCTGATGTCTCAATGAAAGGACACACCTGGCACTTCAGCTGAAATTATGCAAATGGGCTCCTGGCAACAGCCATCACCTGTGTATCCAGCCAAGTCCAGAAATACTCCCAGGCGTCCTATGCCAGACACTGTAGTGGAAAACAGTATAGTTTAAAAGTTGTAACTCAGTAAAGTTCACTATGGCTATTAGTGACTCAAACAAAGACGAAGGTCATGGGTAGGCAAACTAAGGCCCGGGGGCCGGATCCGGCCCAATCACCTTCTAAATCCGGCCCGCGGACGGTCCAGGAATCAGCACGTTTTTATATGAGTAGAATATGTCCTTTTATTTAAAATGCATTTCTGGGTTATATGTGGGGCATAGGAATTCGTTCATTATTATTTTTTTCAAAATATAGTCCGCTGTCCGCCCCCAAGGTCTGAGGGACAGTGGACCGGCCCCCTGCTGAAAAAGTTTGCTGACCCCTGAGTAGGTGGTATATATTCAGAGGCTGTACATGTGAAAAGTGAAAGAAAGTGTATGGACATTCTTTCATTACATCACAATATGCTCAATTTTTTTATTTTTATTTTTTATTATTATTATTATTATTATTATTATTATTATTATTATTATTATTGGATATTGCATCTAAGACCCTGGTATAGTTTTAACTCAGGCACTGGTGATACTTCATCTGGGGAACTGTGCTCTGTTTCGGTTTCAGATTCAGCAAATCAACAAAGGGTTTTTTAACTGACAATTTGAAATTTTGGAAGACTCACAGCCACTTCCTTACAAATGTGTTCCATTGCCTGTTGCAGAAAAAGTTCTCATGCCCTAATGTACAGCTAGGAAGGAAATTAATGTTTCTTTAATATTTCCAGTTATGGAAGGCAGTATCTGTATTGAGTCATGGAAAAGAAGAGCGGGCTAAACGTCTCAGGTTTAAAGGTAATGACAACTGGCAGATCTTCCCAATTTCACGCCAGCAAGAGCAGTATGAAGACCATATGTTAGCTTTTCCAAATGGTTGGCCTTATGGAGCATCAACAGACTCCAGAATGACTGCGAGGTGAATTGCAGTTTGACCTAAATAATCTGAGGAGATCTTTAACACCTTCAGTTCATGAATGCCTTCCCTCTCCCCCCGCCAACAGCGTAATTTGATGCTTGTGTTTACTTGGAATGCGGGTGGCGCTGTGGTCTAAACCACTGAGCCTCTTGGGCTTGCCAAGCAGAAGGTTGGTGGTTCGAATCCCTGCGACGGGGCGAGCTCCTGTTGCTCTGTCCCAGCTCCTGCCAACCTATCAGTTCAAAAGCATGCCAGTGCAAGTAGATAAATAGGTACCACTGCGGCGGGAAGGTAAACAGAGTTTCTGTGCGCTCTGGCACTCGTCATGGTCCTCCGTGCGCCAGTAGCAGTTTAGTCATGGTGGCCACATGACCAGTGGCATCGCAGCAGGGGGGCGGTGCGCCCCAGGTGCCATGTCTGGGGGGGTGACAAGAAGGCACCCTGTGAGGGCTCGCGGCAGTGTGAGCAGCCATCGTGCCGCCGTAACCGCATGTGGAGGATCCTCCGTTCGCGGCTGCAGCTGCAAGCAGAGGAGCCCAGCACCATCCATATGGCGCTGAAGCGCTGGCGGTGGCAAACTGCTATGTACGGCGCATGTGCGGCGTTGCTACGTACGACGCATGTGCTGTACGTAGCAATGCCGCACATGCGCCGTACATAGCAGTTTGCCGCCCCGGGTGTCACGACACCTTCGTTCACCCCTGCTCATGGCCCAGAAAACTGTCTGTGGACAAACGCCGGCTCCCTTGGCCTGAAAGCAAGATGAGCGTCGCAACGCCATAGTCGCCTTTGACTGGACTTAACCATCCAGGGGTCCTTTACCTTTACCGTTACCTACTTGGAAGGAAGTCCAATTGTATTCAAGGGGATGTACCCCTAAGTAAGCATGCATAGAATCACACACTTAAAGGCTCCTGCACATGACCTGTTTATCCAGAATTCCTCCCAGTGCACTTGCACAAAGCTTACATAGTGGTTAGCTTATATCAGCATTCATTCAGATTTGTTTACAGGGCAGTGATATGGCAATGAAACATGCAGTTTACTGAACCACTGATCCTATACTCATCCTGCTTTGCTTGTGGGCTGTTTACATAACTTTCCATTACTTGCTCCTTCATGCTGCACTTTTTCATGGAATCATAGAATTGTGGAGTTGGAAGGGACCCCAAGGGCCATCTAGTCGAAGAAGAAGAAGAAGAAGAAGAAGAAGAAGAAGAAGAAGAAGAAGAAGAAGAAGAAGAGGAGTTTGGATTTGATATCCCACCTTTCACTCCCCTTCAGGAGTCTCAAAGCGGCTAACAATCTCCTTTCCCTTCCTCCCCAACAACAAACAGGTGAGGTGAGTGAGGCTGAGAGACTTCACAGAAGTGTGACTGGCCCAAGGTCACCCAGCAGCTGCATGTGGAGGAGTGGAGACGCGAACCTGGTTTCCCAGATTACGTGACTACCACTCTTAACCACTACACCACACTGGCTCTCTCGAACCCCCTGCAATGCAAGAATCTCAGCTAAAGCATCCATGACAGACGGCCATCCAACCTCCAAGGAAGGAGAGACCCAAGGGAGACCGTTCCACTCTCAAACAGCTCTCACTGTCAGAAAATGTTTCCTGGTGTTTAGTCGGAATCTCCTTTCTTATAACTTGAAGCCATTGGTTCCAGTCCTACCCTTCAAGGCAGGAGAAAACCAGCTTGTTCCCTCTTCCATGTGGCAGCCCTCAAGATATCTGAAGATGGCAATGGTATCTGCTCTCAGTCTCCTCTTTTCCAAGCTAAACATACCCAGTTCCTTCAACTGTTCTTCATAGGGCTTGGTTTCCGGAGCCTTGATGCATTTCCTCGCGACTTTCCAAACCACCACGCTTTTTCTTAAAGTGGATTTGTTGTGCTACAGCTACAGAACACTCAAACCTACTTTAAACACATAAATCTAAAAGTTCCAATATATACACTGCCATCTCTCCTGCAAAATAGTGACAGTCTGAGGGCACTCTAGGTCAGTGGGTCAGAACAAAGGTAACACTGCACAGTCACAATTTATATAATTTGATGTGCCAAATTTTTTATTTTTTATTTAAAAAAAGGATGAGCCATTGGAGAGGCTGTTTGGAGAGGCAGAACCAGGAACTGTAAGAATCTTACCAGGCCACTCAGGAATCTCGCTAGATCTTGCCAAGCACATTAAATCTTACTTCTTCCAGTGGGTTTCATTTCTTCACAGTTTCAACATTTAGTTTTGAACTCTTCTTCACGTTCTAAAGGACACTCAAAGCAGCCAACAATAACGTTCAAAGCAATAGTAAAATAACACAGGGAGTGGGGGATGATATGTTTTAGTTTGCAATCATCTATCACCCAAATTTCAATGTCATACTTAAAGAGGAAAAACTAACGGTTCATTTAATAAGCAGAATATATAAGAAGCAATTATTAAATCAATACATCCCTGAAGCACAAACATTTTAATAAATAACAA
The DNA here is from genome assembly GCF_965112155.1 of Podarcis liolepis. Lineage (NCBI taxonomy): Eukaryota > Metazoa > Chordata > Lepidosauria > Squamata > Lacertidae > Podarcis > Podarcis liolepis. The sequence goes on along the minus strand of NC_139559.1, from coordinate 73,649,885 downwards.
GGGATTAAAAAAAGCAAATGGCACACATATTAATCAAAATAAATACGCTTATAAATATGAATTTTTTGAAATGCTGCAGATATAAATCATTGTAATTGTTATTTTTAAATGAATGAATTGTTATATACATACATGCTCATGAAGAATTTAAAATATACCACGGCATGGGGAGACAAATGGGAAAGAACCCCTTCATTACTAAACTCACTCCAAACCTGACCAATACATAGGTGTGGAAAATGCTTTTTTTTTAACGGTTTGAAAAATACATTGAATTTTGCATAGCTCACTGTCGCCATCTAGCGTCACATTTGTATACTGCACTTTGCAACACATTTAAAATGTTTTATTTGCAGCTGTGTTGCTGGGTCCAGTGCTGAGCTATGGCATTTACTCCCACAAGATGTAATCCATGTGATGGCCACCAACTTGGATTTTTAAAGGAAGAATTAAGACTAGTTCATGGAGGGCAAGGCTATCAATGACTACTAGCAATTGTGGCTGTGCGCTACCTCAACGTTTGGGAGGTGGCATACTTCAGACTATCAGTTGCTGGGGATACCAAGTGGGGAGACTTCTGCTGTGCTCAGAGCTGGCTTGCAAGCTTCCCATAGGCTGACCACTGTGACAACAGGATGCTAGACTTGACAGGCTTGTGGCCTGAATGATCCAGCCCAAGGCGCTCCTTGTATCCTTAAAAAATTGGGTAATGTTGGGAATGTATAAAGGTGAAAAGGTTCTGGGAAATGATAGATAATGAGATGAAAAAAATGTTGAAATATACATTTATTAAGAAACCAGAAACATTTTTATTGGGCATTGTAGGAGATGATATAAATAGAAAGGATTGTAAGTTGTTTTTATATGCAGTGACAGCAGCAAGAATATTATTGGCACAAAAATGGAAGCAAGAAGTATTACCGACAAAAGAAGATTGGAAGATGAAATTGATGGACTATGCAGAATTAGACAAACTAACAGGAAGAATTCAAAACCAGCGGGACCAGAGATTCACAGAAGACTGGTGTAAATATACGGACTATTTGAAAAGTAATTGTGATGATCAGATTACGTTTGTAGGTTTGCAAGTTTTGTGAGGTGCATAATTTGAATTATTGCATAATTGGATAAAGAGGAGGGTTGTTAGTTAAGATAATTAAAGGCAATATGAATTTAAGAAATGATAAAATGAGGGATCATCAGAGGTGCTGATGGAAGTCCAAAAAGATTGTATAAGATGGGAAGTTTTGTGGTATGTATGATAATTAATATGTTTTAAAATTAATAAAAGTTGTTTTTTAAAAAAATTGGGCAATGTGCTCAGTGCGCATGGCAAGCAATTATTATTTCCCAGTCCTCTTGGAGGCAAAGGAGAGAGGGTGTGAAATTCACCTCATTCTAGTCATCATTATATATTATCTACACCAGGTGCCACAAAATGATTTAAAAGACATCACCTTGTCCACAAGATGAAGACCATACATCTCTTGGCAATATGAATGTTTTGACATGCGGGTCCCAAGCTCAGGAGCTGCTATGTCTTGAATTAATTGCTTTGAACTTTTCCATTTTGTCCGCAGAAGCTTCTCCTGTCCCCACATTTTCGTATTAGGCATCCGCACACACTTGTCTATGAACGAGTCTACACAAGCACCTGTAAGACTGATTTTAAATATTTCTTGAGTATGTACATGGCAATAAGAAAGTTTTTGTTAGCTTCTCGCCTTTGAAAGAAATGGGTAATTGCACATGATGAAACATCGCTGCTGGTGATTTATTGGAGGTTTGTGTTTTGGAAAAGAACCTTAGAGCATATTTTATTATGAGTGATCTTCTGAAGATCTGCCATATAATTTATCTTACATAGCACTATATCACTTAAGAGATGTTTAATGGGAAGTTTGAAGGGCACAGTAGGAGGGCTTGTCAACCAGGTTATTCCTCAAAACAACACATAGAAAAACACTTTTTACTTGTTGATGCAATAGTCTGAGTGTGAGCCCAAAGCAACCGATTTTGTGGCTTCAAAACCCGTGCAAGAAAGGAAAAAGCTGGTGAGGTTACCTTCTTTTCTGGAAAACAATTGGGGCCTGTGATACTATAAGGCAGGCATAGGCAAACTCGGCCCTCCAGATGTTTTGGGACTACAACTCCCATCATCCCTGACCACTGGTCCTGATAGCTAGAGATGATGGGAGTTGTAGTCCCAAAACATTTGGAGGGCCAAGTTTGCCTATGCCTGCTATAAGGGATTATACTTGGAGTTGGCTCCAGTGGTAGCTAGTCTACAGATTTCACAGTTGTACTCCTCCTTCCAGCAACTCCGGCAGCCATTGGTCCATGTAGCTGCCTACACTGATTTGCAGTGACTCTCCAGGGTTCTGGCAGGGTTCTCTCCCAGCCCTACCTTTGCACACCTAGACCTTCTGCATGTGCTCTCCCAGTGAGCTACAAACTCTTCTCCTGAACCACAGCAAACATGCTGTTGTGGTTTGAACAAAGTTGATCCTTTTGTAATGATTATTCAACACTGGGTCTCTTGTGTGACGTTTCTAACAGCCATGTCTTCTTTCTCTTCAAAGACATATTTACCAGTGTAGTGGTCCTTCTGGCAGCAATCACAAACAGACCACAAACTGGGGGCTCGTCCACTCTTAATGTTTGTCCAGCTGCTTCCCTGCCTCCACTTTTTCCTGATGAATTGGAACAAAGTCAATTTGGTTTCCTGTAGATTGACGTAGAGTGGGTCTTCCCATAGAAAGCATGGGGGCAAATGGAAAACAGCTCAGACCTATGCCTGTTTAGGGAAGCTTTTAATGTTTGATGCATTACTATATTTTAATATTTTTTTGAAAGCTGTCCAGAGTGGCTGGGGAAGCCCAGCCAGATGGGAGGGGTATAAATAATAAATTGTTGTTGTTGTTGTTGTTGTTGTTGTTGTTGTTGTTGTTGTTGTTGTTGTTGTTTCTAGGCGTGGGACAAGAAAAGCATGGACGACTTAGGTGGTGATGGTGATGGTTGAAGTGTCCTCAAGAGCAGGCAGGTGGGAAATGTGACAGTCAGCCAGACAGTCCCCCGTCCTTTGCAGATTGGCATGCACAAAGATTGTTATTACAGTATTTGAAAAGGCATTTTTAATATGAAGTCAAAAGCGTTTTGAAATGAGAAGCGCTGTCATCATCAGCATGTTGTATTTTGCATGTCATTTGGAAAAGGCAAAAAGCCAGTCAGAATGGATATTTCTGCCTGCTTCTCCTATACTGGCAAAATCTTGCGCGCGCACACACACACACACACACACACGCATCCGGCTGCCCACTCCTGCCTTCCTTTGTAAGCAGAGCAGTTAATAGAGCTCAAGTAATGTTGCATCAGACTGATTTGTATTAGATGGCTCGACTCTTTCTTCCAAACAGACAACAAGAATCAATGTGTTGTGGTTGTTGGGTCCCCCCCCCCCCAACAAGCTGTCAGCCTTTTATTTACACTGAAGTACAAAATGTTTTGTTCTTTGGCTCTTTTCCTATATACGTGTTAATTAGAAAGCTTCTAAGTGCCATGGAAAGTACTTAGTATAAGCATGAGACAGCACCAGAAGAATTCTCAATTGACAGGAAATGTCAAGGCATATTGTTGTCCTTGGTAGATGGCTCACCGATATATCTGGCTAGTGCAAAGGTTTCCCAGCATCTACACAAGATTAGCTTCTCCTGGAAGGTTCTCTGGGCAAGAAGCATTTGCTGAGGGCATAATTTACCACTCAACAGATCCCCAAAGCCAAGCCTATAAATTTTCAGCCCCAATATGATCAGTTTTGATAAGGGAAGAGGACCATTGATTAGATGTGACTAGCCCAAGGTCACCCAGCAGCTGCATGTGGAGGAGCAGAGACACGAACCCGGTTCCCCAGATTACGAGTCCACCACTCTTAACCACTACACCACACTGGCTCTCCACAGGAAGCAAAGTTAGGGTGCTGTGGGCCTGCTGGGTTCAATAAGGACCCAGAGAAACTGTGCAGCAACATGGCACCTAAAGGAAGCAACTGGGCTTGCCTCCCAAAGCAATTCCTCCTGAAACCTCGCTGTCCACCCCCCACCCCCCAAAATGGTAGTCACAGAAACATGTCACGGTCTTGAATCTGGAAACGCTAATCACATCTCTTTGAGTCAATCTTGTAAATTAGGCTAGCTGCATTATGAAGCACAAGGAGAAAAATTGCACTGGCAGGCTGCTCCACACAATGAACAGACCTTTCACAGAGATGTTGACAATGCCATGGTGATTGCACGAGCATTGAGAGAACTTCATAGCCAGATAACACGAGGCCCGTTTTCTTTTTGTCATCGTGGGCTGCCAAAATTGCCCTTCTGTGCATGCTGAGGCCCATTTTGCCCTGGATCTAAGCAAACCGCAGGAGAAGGGAAGCGGAGGTTTTGCTCTAATCAACATTCACCTTCAATATCACCTTTAGCATCACTCGGATGCAAAGGAACATCAAGCGCTTTATAATTTGAAGTCAACAGAATGACAAATTCCAAGCCATGGAAACTCTTTTGGTTTTTAATCCTGTTCAGATTTTGTGTTTTTTCCACCCCATACCTGCAAATTGCAAGCTACGGTCTTGGTGTAAATCAGCAAGGACTCGTAAATAATACAGTTTAAAAGAAAACCCTTCCTTGGTCTGTCTGGAGATGTTTCACATTTTGATATTTCAAAGCAGGGAGTCTCTTGAGACGACGCTTGCTTCAATGCAAAGGAGCTGTCTCTTTTGCATGGAAATCAAAGGATTCTTTCATGAAATCACTCTGCTGCTACCTGGTGAACCAGAAATTATTCCTGATAGGAGGGAGAGAACATGAAAATACTTTTTACTCTCAGCTACTTGCACAGTCTTACTTTGGTCCATGTGTCACACAAAGCCCGAGTCTTCTGGTGCCTATATTTACATCTGCTCAGTAATCCAACAACTTTCAATCTAGGTTTAGGTTCCTTCTAGTGTGCCTTATTCACATCATCATCATCATCATCCTTTATTACAGTCGCAGACCAACATAAGATAAAAACATGCAAACAAAATAAACCATATAAGACTTAAAGAGGAAAGGGATAAAAGCCGGTTTCTCTGGTTTCTCTTCAGATCGTATAAAAATCTTTTGCCTTAATCCAGAGATAAGGAACCAGACCTCCTTATGAGGCTAATAGAGCAGCTAGGAGCCACTTTTATTTTTAAAAATGCCCATTCATGATTTGACTGGGATACCAAACCATGATTTGGCATTTTGCTAATTTTTGTTTTAACCTGCTAAAAGGTAAAGGGACCCCTGACCATTAGGTTCAGTCATTGCCGACTCTGGGGTTGCGGCGCTCATCTCGCTTTATTGGCCGAGGGAGCCGGTGTACAGCTTCCGGGTCATGTGGCCAGCATGAATATGCCGCTTCTGGCGAACCAGAGCAGTGCACAGAAACGCCGTTTACCTTCCCACCGGAGCCGTACCTATTTATCTACTTGCACTTTGACGTGCTTTCGAACTCCTAGGTTGGCAGGAGCAGGGACCGAGCAATGGGAGCTCACCCCAGCGTGGGGATTCGAACCGCCGACCTTCTGATTGGCAAGCCCTAGGCTTTGTGGTTTAACCCACAGCACCACCTGCGTCCCTATATTTAACCTGCTACTGAACCACTAAATTTGAACACAAAATCTACTGCATTTGGTGGAACAAACGCAATAGCTCCACGTGGTGAGGGAGGGAATTACCATGAATAATAATATATTTTTTAAAAAGTTTCATGTTGCCAGCAGGTGACATGGGTCCTAGCTGAATCAGTTTTAGCTGTTTGAATTAGTTCCTCTGTATGAGGTGCAGAGCATGCTAGTTTCGGCTGGTATCTTCCCCCAATCTTGCATCCGTGATACACTATCCAGATTGAGGAAGTGGCCTTTCTCCCACCAATTACACTATTTTGCAAGGTGCTTTTGAAGCAGAAAGAAGAAATCTAACTGGTTTCTCTTTTGTGGGTGTGTAAAATGCAGAATCACCGGAGAAAAGCCGGCAGGGATAATGATGGGCAATCTAAATATATAGCGATTGGCAAGGAAATTTCCCTTCCAAATACAGTGTGTTTGGTAGAAGGCTATTTCAAAGGCACACACATTTGAGCTATTGTTTAGAGTGGAAATCTGGGAGACAGTCTGCTGGTAAGTGGCATCCTTTAATCTCAAACAAGGCTGATGGCGTCCTTGTTCCTTTCAACTGCCCCATCAACCATTTTAAAATCCTCTTTATTATAGCCCAGTGTTCTCCTTCCCCCCTTCACGCTCTGCAGATAATATCCCCCACAGCTATTCAGAGACCTATATAGACACAGCACTAGATTAAATTTAGGCGAAGAGGCTGTGCAGGCTGTACAAAGAGATGGAAAGTAGGCAGGCGAATACTGCAAGCAAAAGGTGAAGGAGGAGAGATGTGAATAAGCCCAGAGCTGGACCATGAAGAAGGCTGATCGCCGAAGAATTGATGCTTTTGAATTATTGTGCTGGAGGAGACTCTTGAGAGTCCCATGGACTGCAAGAAGATCAAACCTCTCCATTCTGAAGGAAATCAACCCTGAGTGCTCACTGGAAGGACAGAAAATTGCCTCTTGAATTGGTGAAAAGAGGTACCATTTAGCAATCCAGAGGAGAACTACAGGCATGGGGACCAAGATCAGAGTTTATAAATGGAGCAGAATGTTAGGGCCAAAAGAAGTTGAGCAGTTAACGTACAGCCAATCACTATGTGCATTCAGCAGACCTCATGGAGAATGCATCCATGGAGAGGGAACTGTGTACATTTCCCGGTCAATATGCACAATAACCAACAGGTATTGAAGATTTTGCATATATTGCCCGCATTATGCATATCTTGGCTGCATATATGCAATATACATATATTGTATATATAGATATATGTATATACATATATTGTATATTGTTTATTGTATATCCTATTCATTCTTAAGGAAATCAGCCCTGAGTGCTCACTGGAAGGACAGATTCTGAAGCTGAGGCTCCAATACTCTGGCCACCTCATGAGAAGAGAAGACTCCCTGGAAAAGACCCTGATGTTGGGAAAGATGGAGGGCGCAAGGAGAAGGGGACGGCAGAGGACGAGATGGTTGGACAGTGTTCTCGAAGCTACCAGCATGAGTTTGACCAAACTGTGGGAGGCACTGGAAGACAGGAGTGCCTGGCGTGCTCTGGTCCATGGGGTCACGAAGAGTCGGACATGACTAAACAACTAAAAAAACAACAAGATGGCCTGGTAATATTTTGTACCATGTGATCTGGCTGGTCACTGTGAGAAGCGGATACTGGTCTAGAATGGGTTTTTAGTATGATCCAACAGAGCTCTCATATTCTTAGGAGGGGAGGGGAACAAGGCAGGCAAAAGGAATAGGCTCAATAAGCAAAAGCCTCACAGTCTCACAGTCCCTTGATATTTTCACAGCTACAACAGGAAGCTCCACAACCTGGCAAATCCATGCTTAAATGCTTCTTCCCTACCCACTTTCTGACACCTCTTGTCCTCCTCAGCTGTGAAAAACAGAATGTCTCATCATTCACATTGTGTGCTTGGCAAAGACAAAAGGCAGTCATTGCAAATTTGAGAATGCACCGTTCCCCAACCCTGCCACACACACACACACACACACACACACACACACAATTTCTCTGTATGGTGCACTTCACCAGAGACACACACAAAAATACCACATGGATTCTCTCTTGCATGTGTCCTCCTGTTCATCTGTCAATCAGGTCTATCTGTTTCATACACAAACACGAACATCTGTGTGTGATGGATCTGCTCCCAATTTCCTACATCAATATGGTGTGTGTGTGTGTGTGTGTGTTTGTGTGTCCAATCTAGCTCAGTGTCAATAAATGATGTTCTTGAAATTAGCTCAGCTCCGCCAGCTTTCTAGTCATTGTTTCCCTTCTAATTGTCCATCTGAATGCTCAGGTGACTAGGAAAGGACGGTGTTCCAACACTCTTCAGCAGCGAGAGGGGTCATGTGTCCTACTTTAGAGATGGAAGTCCTCACTCTGAAGGACAAATTGGTCTGCATCCAATTTAAAGGGCCATACAAAATGGAGAGCAATGGCCTTGAAGCTCTCCATCAGCAGATCCCACTCGAACATCAGTCTCCTGACCACAGTCCTCTTCCCTACAGTGAGATGTGCAACGCCGCAATTTAAACTTCAGCAGTCATCTCTGAAATTGCACCTATACATGTAAGTGAATATATATCTGCACATTTTGTTTAGATCTGTGCTCTCTTTTACCATGCCTATGTCACCAGCCTACACCAGGATGAGCATTAATTCTTCAGGGGGTGGGTCTAGCCTGATCACTTCCCAGGAAGCCCTGTCTGCACTCTCTCTCACACACACCCACATTCTCTCCCTCCCTCTCCCCCCACTCCACCCCGTCTCTAGGGAAAAAAAATATTTCACTACAGTAAACAGAGTACATACAAATTGCTAAGCCATCCTTGAACGTTTTAGTCAGAATGCTGCTTTTGGGGGCTTTTAACAAGTTTGCAGTGTGCATGCTAAATCCATATGGAGCAGAGCATGTGTTTTATATTTCCAGAGCTTCATTTCTGCTTCACTGCCTAGAAAGAAAGGTGGGGAGCGATGCACCGTACTATGCGTAGCTGGCTGGGTTTTTTATTTCTTGAAAAAGGCGGTGACATGTAATAAAATTTAATTGAGCCAGAAGCAATTAGAACTGAGACCTAGAACATGCTTCTAATGCCAAAACTCCTTTTCACAAGCATGTGAAGAAAGATAATGGGGATTTTATCTCACTGCTTGCAGATAAAAGAAACACACAATGCGGTCCTTATCTTCATAACAACCCCACAAATGCTGGGATCTTCTAAAAGATTATAGCAGGCCCAGGAGCATGCACTGAGCCTTTTGGTGGATTGGAACCCGTGGCCTTCCAGATGTTGGTGGACTTCAACTCCCATCATCCCTGCCTGTTGACTATACTGGATGGGGTTGCTGGGAGTTGAAGTCCAATGCTATCTAGAAGACCATAGGTTCCCTGTCCCTACCATATAATGCTATATATGGCTACATTGCAGTGTAGAAAAGATTAAACTAGAGATATGGGGAAGGAACCCTCTAAGAAATTTGGCTAATCTTATCAAAATTATTTCTTATTTCCCTCAAATTTTCTGCAACTCGTTAGCATCCAGATCAAGCATCAATTTCCAGGTAAATTCAGAGGCATCTCCAGAAGATAACACTGTCCTCTACTCTGGAATATAGCTATAGTGGAGACTGTGCTTAATTTGAGTTTTTGACAGGGACTAGACACTTTTTATATCATTTGGCATTTCTTTATTACATATACGAGGGAGCCATCATTTTCAAGACCATCCTCATCACAAGCCTGGCAAACCTGGAACTATACTTGACAATCAAATAACACCGATAGTCGTGAGGACACGGGTGGTGCTGTGGTCTAAACCACTGAGCCTCTTGGGCTTGCCAATCAGAAGGTCGGTGGTTCAAAACCCCGTGGATGGAGTGAGCTCCCACTGCCCTGTCCCAGCTTCTGCCAACCCAGCAGTTTGAAAGCACACCAGCACAAATAGATAAATAGGTACCACTGCAGTGGGAAGGTAAACAGCGTTTCCATGAGCTCTGGTTTCCATCACGGTGTCCCGTTGCTCCAGAAGCGATTTAGTCATGCTGGCCACATGACCTGGAAAGCTGTCTGGGGACAAATGCCAGCTCCCTCAGCCTGAAAGTGAGATAAGCACTGCACTCCATAGTCACCTTTGACTGGATTTAACCATCCAGGGGTCCCTTACCTTTAAAAAGGTAAAGGGACCCCTGACCATTAGGTTCAGTCATTGCCGACTCTGGGGTTGCGGCACTCATCTCGCTTTACATGTGGCCAGCATGACTAAGCCGCTGCTGGCGAACCAGAGCAACACACGGAAATGCCGTTTACTTTCCCACCGGAGTGGTACCTATTTATCGACTTGCCCTTTGACGTGTTTTTGAACTGCTAGGTTGGCAGGAGCAGGGACCAAACAACGGGAGCTCACCCCGTTGCGGGGATTCGAACCGCCGACCTTCTGATCGGCAAGTCCTAGGCTCTGTGGTTTAACCCACAGCGCCACCTGCGTCCCTCCCTTACATTTACCTTTTATTGTCATCCCTTATTCTTTCTTACTGTCTTCACAAGTTTTTTCTGTCGCGACTTGGACTTTGCTATTTAACCCAGCCTCATTCCAGCCTTGCAAAGCAGCTCGGGGCTGGTGCTGCTCCAGCAGTGAGGGTTGGGCTGGCGTGCAGTGGGCTCCTTTTGCCCTCTGTGCCCTGTGCCCCATCCTCCGCCCCGTGCATGCGTGTACACTCCGGGAGCTATTAAAGGATGCTCCATCACTGGACATAAGCAAGCTGCACGGGCAGGCAGTGAGCTACTAGGCCCAATTCAATGTGTTAGAATTAGTATATAAAACCCAAAGCTAGTCCTACTCAGAGTAGACCACAGGGTTGTAGACCATATGGGTAGGAAACTCCTCCATGTGACAATGATTCCCCTCACCACCATAAAGTTCAGCACCACTGAAGTTTTCTTACCTAGAGTGGATCTACACACAGGGGGGAAACGCTATAAATAAGTCAGAAATTAAATCATTATAACAAAAAAAAAAGAACTTTATGTAAAAATTTCTTAGTTGTTTTTTTCCCCCTCTCTGGCACCATCTGGTGTTGCATGTTTATAACAAATTCAAAACATTGTTTTTTGACTAATGTAGTTCCTTATCACATAACGATAGTTCTCGCCAGGAACAAATTACTGCATAGAAGTGCTTACAGGTGGTAAGTGTAATGTCTAGACCACTTAATGATTTGTTCCCGATTAGTCACAGAAGTGCCTTGAATCTCTCGCAAAATTAACAATAGGCATTCCAGCTTATACAGCTACAACCAAGGCCTTTTCAGTTGCAGTCTTGTTTGATCAATCCCTCCCATTAGTCTCATAGGCAACCAAAGCTAATTTGCTTTAAGTACACAATGGGTGAACATTTTCACTCCCTTTCAATGCAATACCTGAAAAATTACTGAGAGGGAGGGTTCTCTTAAGCACTGCTGAAAATGTTCCCCAAAGCACACATGCCCCACTTTTTTGCCCTGGCCCAAGGCTCACAATATGATTTAACTTTAGATCCACAGTGACTGACTGATGTTAGAACCCAAAAAATTCAATCATGCCTGAATTTTGCTATAATCATACACAAGACACAACAGACAACCGGCAGCTCACATTGTTTACGGCACTGGATTCCTAGCTGTGCCTGCAGAATTCATTATGACTTGATGTCAGGGATTGACTGAGGAGGAATGGTGGGGACCGCCGCCCCCCAACCACATTCTTCCTGAACCTTCCCAAGAAGAGGAGGACAGTATAGATTTAGAACAGTGGTTTGCAGAAGGTCATAGTTCAGAGGCTGCAGAGGGGAGAAGCTGGGAAATATTGGAAGAGCAACAGGAAGAACAAGCAATAGGGGAGAGACAGCTGACAGACTTAGTGTCTTTAGAAAGCATTCCAGAACCCCCCTCTTCCAAAACCCGGCAGGCACTGAAAGTAGGAGAACTGAAAGCTCAGAGGCGGAAAGCACAGATCAGCTGGTGCAGGGATGACGTAGAATAGGAGAGACAGTGGGGGTGAGACTTTACTTGGAGCAACGCCATTATCTAAGAGAGACCGCATTCCTTCGTCTCTCTCTGTGAATATTGAATAAACTACTTGGTAAGAACTCTTCTTGTTTATCTGCTTCTTGGCTGCCACCGTGGGAGGGATAGGATTCCCTGAAGCCTGACACTCAACTGGAAACCCGTCTCCTCTCTTGTGGGGACACTAGCTCATCCAGACCTACTTTCTTTACGGAAATGTTTCATAGCCTAGTGCCATTAAAGAAACATGGCCATTTCACCATGGTTCCTCCTGATGCCAGCTTCCCTGGCTGAAATATACTCGGAGTTGAGAGTGGATTTCATGCTCTTTATTCAGCTCATAGTGGTGAGGAGGAATGAAAGTTCCCCCAAAATATCTGCTTTATATACATTATTTACACAATGGGCTGCACGTGATTGGCCAATTCTGGGATTCTCCTGTAGGCCAATCAGGTTGTGGATTCACTTCCACCTGGAGCTGGATTGGGTGGCTCCTGTGGACCAATCAGACTGCTCCATTGTTCTAAGACCAATCAGACTGCTGCATTCTGAATCCTATTGTTCTAGGACCAATCAAACTGCTGCATTTTGGATCCTATTGTTCTAGGACCAATCAGACTGCTGCATTCTGAATCCTATTCAACTCAGTACATAACACCAGCATTTCGGATAAATCCCCAAATTCCTCCATCCGTAGATACAGCTGGAAGAGGGTGGCCCGTGGTCACCCTCCAGCATTTCACCAAGGAGAATATGTACAAACTAGTGGCACGTCTGTTCTCGTGCTGAGGATTGCTCTCCAGGCTTCACCTCCACAGCACATTGGTAAAGGCTGTTTCCACACTCCAGCTGACGAACACTCTCTTCATTCCCTTGCTTTGTTGTCCTCAGTGGCGTAGCGTGGGGGGTGCAGGGGGGCCGGCCGCACCGGGTGCAACTTCTGGGGGGGCGTGCTCACACTCGCAGCTCTCTGCCCCTACTAAAATCCACGGGTTAGGGGGCGCAAATTACTTGCCTTGCCCCGGGTGCTGACAACCCACGCTACGCCACTGGTTGTCCTGCTCCATTTTATAAGTTGAGAGTGCATCTATGGCTAGGCGAAAGAGATAATGTTGCAAATGCATATCCCAGACTGCATACACACTCACATCCAGACACATATACGTCATAAGCCACAATCCACATCAATATTGATGTCGCTTGAGAAAAACTTCACTGTTATGTGTTTCGCCCTGAAGTAGCTTTGAAAACATCAGCCAATATAAAGAACTCCAAGCCCTCTCTCCACCCACTGGTGTGCACAGACGTCAGGCAACTTAGAAACACTGGTTTTTTTGCAATCAGAAGTTGGGCACCGTTGCCCAGATTTTGCAGCCTCTCTGGTGACCACCACTGCCATTATAAGAGAATAAGGGAGGTGTTCGTGGTGAGTTCTGGCACCTATTTTTCTAGATAGGTTGCTCACCAGAGCAAGACGGTTTGAGCATATTACACTGACCCTGGTGCGACTGCACTAGCTACCAAGTAGTTTCTGGGCCCAATTCAAAGTGCTGGTTTTGACCTATAAAGCCTTAAACAGCTCAGGAGCACAATACCTCACAGGCCACCTCTTTCCATATGAACCACCCCAGACCCTGAAATCATCATCTGAGGCCCTTCTTCATGTGCCTCCTCCTCGAGAGGTCCAGAGGGTGGCAACACGAGACCAGGCCTCCTCTGCAGTGGCCCCCCATCTGTGGATTGCTCTCCCCAGAGAAGGTTGCCTGGCACCTTCATTATACACCTTTAGGCGCCTGGCAAAAACATTCCTTTTTAACCAGGCCTTTGGTTGACCTGGACATCCTATACCCTTTTAAATTGTGGCTCTTTTGGGGGGTGTTATTGGGTTATTGTTTTTATTTTTATTTTATATAATGTGATCTTTTCTGTGAACCATCCTGAGACCTCCGGGTATAGGACAGTATATAAATTCAATCAACCAATCAATCAATAATAAAATAGCACTGCATCCAGCTATACTGAGGTGTACAGCAACATGCAGATGAGATTTGAAACAGGGCATAGGGGTAGTGACTGAACTGTGTTTTAAGCCAACAAAACCCCAAGGGTCTTGTCAAAGTTCCTCCCCTCTTCTCCACCTCCACATGCCAATATTCCATTTCATTGGCTACCTCTGCAATGGGATGGCAGCCTCATATTTTTACCCTTAAAGTCCTCTTTAAAGATCTTTCTAGCAGACAGTGTGTGTTGAGCTATATATGGGTCAATTTTCAGCTTCCTGGGTAGCCAGGAAGTACCTTTGCTGTTCTGATAAACATTTTCCCCTCCATTTTGAAGTAGAAATTTAGAAGTATTACCCTTATGACTTTTCAGCTATATCCTTCCTTTAAGAAGAAAAAAGGTGCGTGAAACTCTCCCACTGCAACCAACAGGTGTTTGAATTATTTTATTTATTCAGAACACTTCTTTTTAGGTTGACTCCATAAAAATCAGCAAAACGCAGCAATAAAAACCTGTTCCATTTAACAATCAAACTGACTAAAAACAGGACAATAGCTCCCGTTTAAACTCCAAAAGCTATTCTATAAAGATCTATTTTCAAAGCTTGCTTAAAGAAGGTCAGAGTGGGCACTGGCCTAGGTAATTCCCCCAGGATCAAATTTCATGAGGAGTGGGTCAATGTAGAGAAGGCCCTGCTTAAGTGCTGGACCATGCCCAATGATGCTGAATTTGAGGAGATGCTGAAGCCCATCAAGCTAAGCCTTGGGTCCAATCCCACCAAAGGTAAGCACTTTCAGTGAGAGAGTTAAACACCCATTAAAATCAAGGGGATTTTCACTATACTGTGTCCATGGCTAGCAAGGGTGTGCATGCAGTATTTGTATTTAGAAGCTCCTGCCTTTAGTTATAGGAGCATGACTGATGATTAAACTTTTATGGACAGCTCCTTTTATTTACCCTGCATCTACATTTTTCATGACAACGAGCGAATGCAGCAAAGTGTATCGTCTCCGAAAAGCACTAAGCCCACTAGTAGGCCGACAGAATCAGAAATATTAATGTTCTTTGTGTAAATATTTAAAATCACAAGATTAACCCTTCCTTTTAATCATCTGTTGCCTGCCGTTAAGTTTTCCCCTCTGCAAGTCACGCGAAAACAAAGCCCAATCAAGCTATTTTCTTTTTTATGAAATCCTGCAAAACTTGGAAATGAAATAGGAGGGGAGGCTCCAACAACACATTTGCCCCTTGGGAAATAACCGCAGCTGAGAGAATGTGCTAAAAGAGACGGAATGCATAAAATATGTCATTGGAAGAGCCATGAAACATCGCAGCCTGCCAAAATCATAGCGCACATGAGATTCTTTGGAGTATACTTTCTTCACATTGCAATATATTTAGAAGAAATCAAAAGTGTAGCAAGACAATTAGCAAGAACCTATAGTCATACACACACACACACGTTCATTCTATGGAGCAAAAGTAATGTCATCATCAGGGGACGCTGATGTCATCACTGAGAGGGCATCCATTTAGATTTCCCAATCTTGAGAAGCATCACGCTTCACGGTGAACTGTGAAACAAGGTGAATTTCTGACCAGTTCTGCATGCAAAAGATTCAGACAAATCCCAAATCAAAAACTGAAGCACAGCCACTCTGGAATCTCTCTGAAACAGCCCAAACCACAGCAGGAAGGAACTCCTAAGAGAATCTGGGTGTTTCAGAGATTTGGATGTTTTGTTTTTAAATGTATGTTTATTGATTTTCACATTGTTAACAAATGGACGACAACAATAACAGCAACCTTCGGGTGCTTAAAAAAACCGCCAACACTGCAGACGTTGTGTCTGCAAAAAATCAAATGTTCTCCTTAAACTAGCCATATAAGGAAAACGTCAGAGTGAAATGGGCTAGAAGAGAGAAGGAAGAAATTCTCTCAACAGTTTTGAGGCATGAAGTTCACTATTAGCAGTGGAAATAGTACAATAGCTTTCTTTTCTCTTAAGGTAGTCGTAGTAGTAATAGTAGTAATTAATAATTTTGCTTCTTTTGTGAGCAGCAATAGCAGCTGTGTTGACAGCCTGGTGGGCACCATTTTGAATTCTTCATGATGCCTGGAAACTAGGAACATTCTAAGGCATTTTACGTGGGTGAAGGTGGCTTCCGCAGTGGAGAATATCTGGACACAATTCTGCAAAAGTGGCCTTCCTCTTTGTTGGAATGGTGAAAAAAAGAAACGAAAAATCAGAAATGTGCTCCGTAAAAATGTATTCCAAGAAATTTTGGCTCAGCTCTATGCCCTAATATCTGGTACTCTGCAGGACACTGTCTCTGAACCTGTAGGTTCTACATGTCTGACATGTATTTTGACAGACACACCCTCTGTGAATCTGTGAGTAAATAAATTCATTACCACCAGATAGGTTAAACAGGTTTTAAACAGATAAACCAGAAGAAATCAACAGTGTCATTTTCCGTAACCTCATTAAGCAATTCCATGTCTTTAAATGACTCCCTCCCCCCACTTTTGAGATCCTTGCCTTAAAAATGCAGGTCCACTCCATTCACAGACTTTCCCATGTGTTGCTGTCAGCTTTGACTTAAATAGGCTGAGAGCATATTGTAGTTCTGTGTATCCATAACGTGCACTCCCTCCAGGCATTATAAATAATTTCCATGGAAACGGGGCTGAGGAGAATTGCTGCAAACCCAGGAGAGATCTCGATGCCACTCTCCATCTGACTTCTGCCCTTCCTATTTATTCATTTTCCTTCAGTAAACTGATAGTAAATGTGTTTATTTTTTCTAAATCACGGCACAAATGGGGGTTAAAGCTGCTGAGGGAACGGAATGAAGAATGAAGAGCTCGCGCAGATTAAGTTGCCACTCGGATGCTGCACCTTGAGTCTCGGAGAACGGATGGTCTTATATATCATGTTACACATTCGTACATAACTTTACACCAGGGCTCTGGGATTGGGGATTCGGAGGCGAGTGGAGTCTATCCCCTTCATCTCTCGTTCCCAGCAAAGCTAGGAAAGCAGTTGCTATGCCACTCCATATTTCTCTGTGCTGAGTAAAAAGCATGCAGAGAGCACTGCTTTCAAAAGAACACTCTAGACAACTATTTGTGCCCAGGAAATAGGCAGCGTGGACCTGAATTTCATTCATCATTATGTGTTAAAATGGCCCCATTCATGCCACTCGCGGTCCAAAGAGGATATAAGGGATGGCTGACTTTTGTCAATTTCCCACCCTTGTGACATTTGTTCACTAGATTCCAATCACCTGGGGCTTTCGCATCTCTGAGCATGTACAGAGTTCTTTCTTTTCCCCAGTTAAAGTGAACCCGTGCACTCCGAATGGAATATTTCATTGCCTTTCTGGAGGCAACCCTTGTGTGATGTGGGATCTGAGGCTCTGCAACTCACCCTCAGCCTTCCTGATGAGAGTGATGGAAGCCTTACAGGTGCATCTAGTCTGATGGCAGGTAGAAATTCAACTGAGGGCAGGAGAGAATGAATGACCAAGCATGGTTTTAATGTAAATTTGAATCACAACAAATCAGTACTTCACGAAGCTGGTGTTTTGTATGCACAAGATTTTGAAAGTAATGGATCTCTTGCGGGGGTGGGGAGTGCTTAGCTCCAGAATCAGGACGATAGCAGACCTGCCAAAAATGGTTTGGTGAGAGGAAAGGAAAGGAAATCTTATAAAGTTGAGCTAAATAGTGAAATAGCCCAGGTGGGGCTCAGTAGCTTGGGAAGTAGGTACGTGACGCCTCAGGTGGAGTAGGCTCAGGTGAGGGTCATATACCTCGTAAAGCCCAGAGTATATAACAGGAAGACCATCCTGACTAGGCCTGCATCCAGATGAGTTACCTAAGAGTCAAGCTGAATGGTACGAGTAATCTCGCACCTTTAAGCTAGAAAGGGGGGGATGTGGTGGTAGCCCAAAGGGCCACAATAAATGTAATAATGTGTACCCCTGGAAATCCTTGAGTATGCTTCTAATAGAGAAGTTATGGTAACCTGTTGCTTTATGAAACTGATGATTTTGCAAGTCCCCCCCACCCCCGGGCAATTGGAGCAGGAATACAGCTAATATGTGAATCACGAAGATGCAGCTCAAAGCTAGAACATAAGTTGCTGCATGGTGCTAATGGTTACATGTAACACAGGTTCCCAACATGCATACAGTGGAACCTCGTGTTACGGACAGGATCCGTTCCGGAGGCCTGTCTGTAACACGGAACTGACGCAAGCTGAAGTGCCACGTCTGCGCATGCGCGCAGCGCGATTTAGCGGTTCTGCGCACACGCATAGCGCGGTTTAGCGGTTCTGCGCACACGCATAGCGCGATTTAGTGCTTCTGCGCATGCGCAAGCGTGAAACCTGGAAAGACCCGTTCTGGTACTTTCGGGTTGCCGCAGGACGCAACACAAAAACCCGTTACCTGAAACGGACGCAACATGAGGTATGACTGTACTAACACAATGTAACAGATCACGGCGGGAATCAGCACTGAATCAGCGAAATTGCCAGTGCTTATTGTGCATGTGTATTAAATATGAAATGAGGTAATGATGTATATGATTGGTGAAATTGAAATGCTTTGTTTGAAACTTTATAAATACCACTGCCTGAACCATTGGGCGGGGTTGAAATTTTGCGGAACTATCCAACTGTAACCTATTGCTTTGCAATAAACCACGATGGACTCCTAACACCTCACGTTTCTGAATTTTTATTGGCATAAACTCAGGAGATAAGCCATTTTTGGCTTACAATCAACTGGCTGGCTAAACCAGGTGAGGGTAGTCAATGGGTCTTAAACCTTTGGTGAGTTATGGACTTCCCCTGCATGCAAAGACAGGCTCTGGTAGATTGAGTGGATGGGACCAATAACTGGTCCAGCAGTCAAGAAGACGTAGAGGGAAGTGATATGTGGATAGAGCCACATAACAGGAAGCATGTGAGTAAAAGGTAAAGGTAAAGGGACCCCTGACCATTAGGTCCAGTCGTGGCCGACTCTGGGGTTGCGGCGCTCATCTTACTTTATTGGCCGAGGGAGCCGGTGTACAGCTTCCGGGTCATGTGGCCAGCATGACTAAGCCGCTTCTGGTGAACCAGAGCAGCGCACGGAAACGCCGTTTACCTTCCCGCCGGAGCGGTACCTATTTATCTACTTGCACTTTGACGTGCTTTTGAACTGCTAGGTTGGCAGGAGCTGGGACCAAGCAACGGGAGCTCACCCCGTTGCAGGGATTTGAACTGCCAACCTTCTGATCAGCAAGTCCTAGGCTCTGTGGTTTAACCCACAGCGCCACCTGCATCCCTCTAAACATGTGAGTACAAATCCCCAAACAGGGCTTATCTCTGCATCTTTCTTCGGCTTCAATCTTCTATCTGCTTACTTGCCAGATCTCCACCGAACTCAGTGTGACTGACTTCTGAGCAGACATGCAGAGGTCTCGTTTTTTCTCAAACGCAACAAACCACCGTCTGTTGCTTCTCCTTACACAGAGACACATAGATTACATCATCATCAGCTGGGAGCTGGAGAGAGAGCTCTGCTTTTGCCCTATCCAAAACTCTTAAGGAAGACGTCTAACAATTAGTTCCCATGGAAACACATTCGCCTGTAGTTTTCTAAGAAAAGGATGTGTCTGGTACCTTTGATGTGAGGCTACCAAGGAATATTTTAAAACCGTTCTTGTCTGATTAACCCTTTTGCTGTCAACCCCCCCCCCAAAAAAAACTTAACAATCAATAAACACACGGTGCATGCAGTCTTGCAAAATGTCCGTTGCAAAGAGATCCTGGAGACTTTCACAATGTGTTTGTGGAGCAACGTAAACATTGCCCTGATCTGGCATGCACACATGGTGTTAAATCAGGTGCTTGTTATTGATTTATTGTAACATTTACTAACTGCTCTTCAGCCTTGGCTCTTGGAACTGTGCATGGCCTGTGATATAATATACAACAAATGCTATAAATAAAACAACAGTGACAAATTGCGGGAACGGTAGATTAAAAAGTCCAGCACAAAATCAAAATACCAACTGTGGGAGAATACAAAGGTTTTCACTGGCATCAGGAAAAGAAGCGCCATAGAACTGCAGAGTTGGAAGAGACCCCAAGGGCCATCTAGTCCAACCCCCTTGCGATGCAGGAATCTAAACTAAAGCATCCATAATAGAGACAGTGCCTGGAGAACCTCTCATAAAAACACAGGAAAAGCCCTGCTGGATTAGGCCAAAGGCCAATCTAATCCAGCACCCTGTTGCCACATTGGCCAACCAGTTAGCAGACAAAACATGAGGCCAGCCGCATCCTCCTCACTAATGCTCCCCAGCAACTGGTTTTGGGAGTATTACTGAGGCATCTAATCATAGCCTGCATTTTTATCAAGGCTTATAGTTTGATTAGGGTCTGTATTTTAAAATGAGCTTAAAGATTCTCAAATGTTTTATGCCAGGCAGAAGACCAGCTGCCTAAGTACTTTGGCAAGATGTTTATCCTCCTGGACAAGGGGGGCCCCTGATTTATAGCAGAAAACAATTCTCAAAGTCGTAAAAAGGGAATTACATGCTGAGAGCAAGGTTACACTGACCCTACATAATTAAGAGTTGGTAAATAGTAAAATAAAACCATGTGCCTCCCATTAAACTTGAGTCATATCTTCCTAAGGTTAAAGGCCAAGAGCAAATGGAAAAGAAAGCAACTGGCTGGAGAAGGGGAGTGTAAACAGAAGAAGAGGCTTTTTTCCTATTTTATTTTGAGGCTGTAAACTGTTCCTTCCTTTCACTTTGAGAAGGTTTATTCTTCTAAAAAGCTATCTATGATAATGTATGAAATATACTGGCTTAAATGTAATTATGCAAAGGATCTAGAAAGAAAGAAATGTTAAATTCTTATTTCATAGAGTCATATTGCTGTAGGAGACCAGAGGGGCAAAAGAGCCCAGCCCCCTGCCAGACAGGAGACACCATCGAGCACTCCTGACATATGGTTGTCAGGCCTTTGTTTAAAGACCTCCAAAAAGGAGATCTTCATTGATGATGCATGAGAATGTGAACCCAAGATCTCTGACATCTGTTTAAGATAAAAATTTAAAACTATTAACCATCTGTTTTGGAGGGCAATAGGGCAATAGGGCAAGGAGGGCAAGAGGTGAGCTGGTAATTAAGGTTCCTTGTTGAGACAAATGTAAGATATATGACTACTTATTTGTCATTTATAGATAGAAGAATATATAGCTTTTTGTATCCCATAAAAGGCAATAGGAAATGGGTGTATCTTTTAGGATTGGTTATAGCAATCAGCCAATAGGAAATTCAACCAGGCTGATTGGACAGAGGCAGCCAAAGGAGGAGCAAGGGGGCTGGACTGAGGGAATATAAGTGCTGGCCATAATGGCAGGAGACCAGGCCAGAGCTTGATAACCATATACCACTGTGCCTCTCATTTATTTGTCTGACAAATAAATAATTATTTCTCTATTGCTGCGTTGAATATTTCATTCCAGCTAAGCGTTAACCACAAGCAGGGTGCTACATTACTGCACAGTGTGGGGCGCCACAACTGAGAAGGCCCTGTCTCCCATCACCACCTACCTTTACATACCTACCAAGTGCCCTGGGGAAAATGGGACATCCTGTTGTTTTGCTCGAGATTGCGGCGGCCATTTTGGGTGCAACAATCCAGCGCGCTTTCGCACCTCACTCTTGTCCCCCCAAAAAGCACTTTTGGGGGAGTGAAAGTGAGGTGTGGGTGAGAGTGAGGTGTGTTGACATCTTTCCGCAGGGCCTGCAAGACAGAGCTGTTCCACCTGGCCTTTGGTTTGGACTCAGTCTGACCCTTATGTTGCCCTCCCCTTATGGTCTTGATCTATTGGCTACTTTTAAAATGAGGCTTGCATTTTAAATTGCATTTTAACCTGTATTTTAAATTGGTTTCCCCCCCCCTTATGTTTTTTTGTGGTTTTATTGGTGTTAGCCACCCTAAGCCCGGCTCTGGCCGGGGAGGGCAGGGTATAAATAAAATTTGTTGTTGTTGTTGTTGTGTTGTTGTTGTTGTTAGACTCACCACATTCTGGAAGACGTTCACACTGGTTTTGTCTGGAAAAGTTGGACAGTGTGCCTTTAGAAAGGCACATAGCAGGACCTCTAAAAAAATGTTTAGGGGTACTCTCATTTTCCTACTCATATTGAAATACTGCCCCTCAATGAGACCAAACTTAGGTTCACAAAATGCTTAGGGGTATGTGTACCCCTGCGTCCCCCCAGGGAAAAATAACACTGGGTGGGTCCATAGGGACAGGTGGTGCTTTAGGTTTGTTGCTCCCAAGCCATTTAGGACTTTAGAAGCCATACTCCAGCACTTAAAATCATGTGCTCCACATGGCAGGGCCCACCCAAAAAAATGTGCTGCTGCGTCTTCCACTATCTGCGATTTCCCTACCATCTTCAAAGGCAGAGCCACATACAGCTTTGTGTTGCAAAAGTCTAAATGAGGGTAGATCACTGCGGCCAGGCTGTTTCACCCTATTAGAAAAACCTACCCCTTATCAAAGGAAAACATCCTTTTGAAGTGTACAGTATTACGAGTAGTAATCACCTGTCATATCTTTGAAGTTTTCCAAGTTTGCAGTGAGCTAGTTTAAAGTGCAGGCATGTAAACAGACATTAACCTGATCACCTCTGGTGAGCAAGAACCACCTCCAGGCAATCAAGCAAAGAAATATTTTTTAAAAAACCTATTTACACATAACCTCCTTTCTGGCTGTCAGTATGCCATATATCTTAGGAACATAAAAAAAGCCTGCTAAATCAGGGCAATAGCAACTGTGGCTCTCTATCTGAGATGCAGAAAGCATTGCTTCAAGTCATCCATGCCATCATAGCCACACACACCTTTTGGATTACTCTAATGTGTTTCACATTGGACTGCCACAAAATATGGTCTATAAACTTCAACTACTCTTCAGTAGGACATATCCAGGACACTTTGACGACAACGGAACACTTTTCACCAGTACCTTCGACATCTGCACTGACTTCCAGTCTGTTTCTGGACTCAATTCAAAGGGGTGGTTTTAAGATTCATAGCCATGAGTGCCTTAGGGTTAGGCACCCTGAACAATTGTCTCCTCTTGTTGTACACCTTTCGGTCTTTGGTCTGATCCAGCACAATGCTTCTTATGTGTTTATCTACCTTGAACCTGAGATTAAGGCCCTTTTCAATCAAGTGAGATAGAATCATAGAATAGAATCATAGAATCATAGAGTTGGAAGAGACCACAAGGGCCATCGAGTCCAACCCCCTGCCAAGCAGGAAACACCATCAGAGCACTCCTGACATATGGTTGTCAAGCCTCTGCTTAAAGACCTCCAAAGTAGGAGACTCCACCACACTCCTTGGCAGCAAATTCCACTGTCGAACAGCTCTTACTGTCAGGAAGTTCTTCCTAATGTTTAGGTGGAATCTTCTTTCTTGTAGTTTGGATCCATTGCTCCGTGTACGCTTGTCTGGAGCAGCAGAAAACAACCTTTCTCCCTCCTCTATGTGACATCCTTTTATATATTTGAACATGGCTATCATATCACCCCTTAACCTCCTCTTCTCCAGGCTAAGATGAAACAGATGGTCTTCTCAGTGGTGGCCCCTCATCTGTGGAATGATCTCCCTAGAGAGGCTTGCCTGGCACCTTTTTTGGGTAGTCCTATCAGCGCAAGGATGAAGACATGCTCATTTTCTAGGGCTTTTTTATTATCTGTTGTATATTTTCAGTAGCAATGTGGTTTCCTTCTCTGACACTGAAATTTTTATGTTGAATTTTTATGTTGAATTTTCATGTTGAATTTTCTATCAGAATCGAAGAATGGCAGATGAAGATGATGGACTATATGGAACTTGCTGAACTGACCGGGAGACTCCAAGACCAGAGAGAAGAGACAGGGGAAGAAGATTGGAAGAAGTTTAAGGAATATTTGAAAAAATATGTTAATATTTAAATCTTAGAATAGCTTTGGAAATGGATATAGGCGGAGGGTTAGAAGTAGAAGATAGTGTATTTTATAAGTGATAAAGTGTGAAGTCTTTTATGGTTAAAGTAAGTGTGATTTTAAAAAAAGTGATGGTTAGAAATTATGATATATGTAAACTGCTGAAGTAAAATGAAAATCAGATAGGTGGGACTTGGGGAAGCCCACTTAACAATGTTTAGGAAAATAAGGATATGACAAGAATTTGTTTGTATTGTTTGTCTTTTCTGTTTTTTATTTGTGTAATAAAATTAATAAAAACTTTGGGGGGGGGGGATTCTATCAGGATGCAAAGCAGAGACCAGTGAGGGCCATGGCCTGTGGAGAGTGCCCAGACCTGAGGCGCTCCAGTCCTGAAACAGGTCGCTTCAAGAGCAAAACCCAACCTAATATTGAGAAAAACTTTTTAACCCCCATCGTTCTGCCTGGATACTGAGGTCCAGCTCCAAGGGCCTTCTGGTGATTCCCTCCCTGTGAGATGTGAGGTCACAGAGAACCAGGCAGAGGGCCTTCTCAGTGGTGGCACCCACCCTGTGGAACACCCTCCCATCAGATGTCAAGGAAATAAACAGCTATCTGACTTTTAGAAGACATCTGAAGGCAGCCCTGTTTAGGGAAGTTTTTAATGTTAGATGTTTTATTCTGTTTTTAATCTGTTGGGAGCCACCCAGAGTATTATTATTATTATTATTATTATTATTATTATTATTATTATTTGATGCTGGTTTGGCAAGCCAAGAGATGGCAGCATTTATAGCCAAGATGGATCCACAGTCAATACACAAAAGTAATATATATCACTGTGCTTTAACTGTCTTAACAAAATTGTATTGGTATCTTAAGAAGGGATGGCTAAAAATTGCATCAGCCACAGAGAACTGTTCATTTTTAATCAGCAGATGAACATGCCGGGTCAAAGATCCTCACTGACCCCACTGAGTCCAGCCACCTGCACAGATTCTGGACAATGCATTATACTTCCCCAAGTTTTTGCCAAGCACCACTTTCACTAAATATTTGGCTGATTCTGCCCCCTGGCGGGGATATGTGGCTTTGGCTTATAATTCATTGGTTTCAGAAAGAAATGCGTGGGGGTAATGCAGTCACGAACCAACTAAAAATATCCAATACATTACATCCGCAGCTTAAAAATCAGTTCAGGAGGAGGAGTAAGTGAAATAAATAATCCTCTTCTATTTGGTGAATTCTCAGGGGGGGGGGAGGTTGATCAATTTCCCAGATTTTTACTTCTTGAAATAGGGCAACTTTATCTTCTGACTCCTTTTATAATGAGACATTTCCACCTTTTTGGCAATGCAGATGTGGCCAATGTTCCTGAAGCTGACAGCTGCTGAACCAGGGTTCAGTGGGGTTGGCACCATGCATGGAGAATCAACATGATATCTGGCTCCATCTTTAACTGAGAAAGAAAAAGCGCTTAAGATAATATGCCCAAAATACAGAGGACAATCCAGACAGCACCCCTGATTAATTAGCATGTTGCAGAAAGAGATGCATGTTGGACATTGCCCTTTGCACACACGCATCGTCTCTTCTGGCAGTTCTGAGAGAACAGTTGTTCTCCTCGTATCTAAAATTACCCTTCCCAGCAAAGACAAATACAGATAAGCCGTGTGTGTGGTGACATAAAGGGTAATTTAGTCCTCAAGCTAAGGGGGCCCAGGATCCTGTACATGCTTTGAAAATCTGCTCAGGTTTCCCCTCTAACAATTCGATTCATATTGTCATTGGTGGGAGCGGGGGCTTTAAAAAAATAATAAATCAGCAAATTGGAGTTTTTTTAAAAAAAAAATATTTGTATTGTAGAAATAATGAAACACGTCAGATCTTTAATCTGTTAGGATTTATCCAGACCTTTAATCTGTTAGGATTTATTAGAACTCCCTACAAGAAAACCCATTGGGGTAACTAGATGTGAATGAGGTCAGGTCTTCTGTGTAGAAGGCAGGTGTTCTACAGGTGTAGCTAGCCACTCAGAGCCCAGCTGTGCCTGGTGAAATCCTTTTTCCGGGACTTCCGGGTTGGCGCCATCGCCGAATGGCGGACTCCCTCCAAGCTCCGGAGGGAGTCTGCTCGGCAGGGGCTGGGTCCTACCGCGCCGGCGACGCGGGGACCCTTAAAAACCACGGGCACGGAGCCCGTGGACATGGGGACTCGGCTGGTACCGTCAGCGCCCTCCCGACTCGTGAAGGAGCCTTTTTAAAGGCTACGGATCGGGTGCCGGGGAGTGGCGTGGTGCTGTGAGTCTATCGCTTCCCCTGCCGAGCGCAGCCGCATGCCATTCGGCGGAGAGCGCTGGCTTCTTCCATTGGAAATTTGGCTATTTAACAACAACCCGTGAGTAATTGGGTAACCGGGTATAAAAGGAGAAAAAAATGAATTTTTTTTCGGATTCGGCACGAGCGGGGGGGATCTAAAAAGGAAGTCAGTCCCCTCCCTGATTGTAAACATGCTAAAACAAGGACTGAGAAACCAAGATCGATTCAGAAGCTTATTGCTGACAAAAAATATCAATTCCACGATGGGATGCTACAAGAATTGTGCTGGAGGAGAAAAGTCGAGGGTGAAAGGGAAAAGGCAACCCCCCCCCCCGGGAACCGGGGCGATTCGGAGAACCTGGCGGAGAGAGATGGAGAATTTGACAGCTGTCAAAGTAGCTGTCAAATCTTGAGAATATAAAGAGGACTTTGTTATAAGTATTTTGCTGGTAAATTTTGTTACAATTGGATATAAAAATGGATACAAAATGTCGGGGGGGGAGAAACAACAACTTGACTTTTGGATTAGAGGATACAAAGTTACTGCAACCCCCCTAGAGGGGCTTTGGGACATGACAAGTGGCGTATGTGGAAAACTACTCCGGGATGTGTACAGGTCTTATCTCCTGGGAAAGCAGCTAAACTGAAATATTGTTTTGTCTACAGAGGTGACAACACAATAGAATTTTTCTATTGAAGCAAGGTAGGAACTGGACGTAAGTTTTTGTTCCTGAATAACAAACCTCTGTAGAGATACTAGACTTTGGAATAAGAATGGTTCTGCAGCTGAACAAGACAGAAACCTGAGAAAGTAAGAAATAAAAGAGCAAAGGACCAACTATGCCACGGAAAGAACAATGGGAGGAGCAACTACGACCAAAGGAAATTAAAGGCCTCTGTTAGACTGGATTTTTGAAGTTAAACAGCATCAAAACAAGCAAATTTAAAGAAAACCGGCAAGATGGATTGAGGAAAATTTGGCTGTGGACTTGAGACCTCCAGGCCGACAACATACAGACTGATGGACATGGGGAATCCAAACCGGGGAAGGGAGGGGGAATTCTAGAATCCAAAGGCTATGTAACCAGCTTTTTGAATCTTCTTCTATTTTTTATCTTTTATCTTTTATCTTTCTATATAACTTTGGTATTTTGATTTAACATGTGTTAAAAAAAAGGGGGGGGAACTCGTGGAAGGAAATGGGGTAGATCTTGGGGGGAAAATCTTTTCTCTATTTTGTTAAAGATGAGGAGCGATGTTAAGATTGTAATTTAAATTGGCGAATAGGCACAACATATTAGGTTTAAATTGGGAATGAGAACTTGTGGAACCAACTTAGGGAAAGGGGAATACAGTCGGGAGGGGGAGGAGGGAGTCCCAGAAAGAAGGTTATGAAAATAAGGGTTTAAAATTGGTCTTTCTTTTTTCTTTCTTTTCTTTATCTTTTCTATTTTTTCTATTCTGTTATTATTGGAAATTTTAATAAATATGATTATAAAAAAAAGAAATCCTTTTTCCGACAGAACTATTAAAGACAAAAGAGCTTTGGCATCCTTGGCATACTCTGGATGCCATACAACAGAGGTGGGGACGCCAAAGTCTACGTTCCCTTCTGAGCAGCCTTCAAGGGTCCCCATGGCAGGAGAGATCCAAATAAAAAGTGGCAAGAGAAACAAATTTAAAGTTTGCTTTTCAGTAGAAATGTTTGCTTTGCACAGGCAAGCGAGAAGCACAGCAATCGTTTAATGACACATTCTAGCCAGGCAAAATGATGGTCAAGGGTGTGGATACCAAGCCGTATGAGGAAAGGTTGAAGGAGCTGGGTATGTTTAGCCTAGGAAAGAGGAGACTGAGAGGAGATATGATAGCCATCTTCAAATATCTTAAGGTCCATCACTTGGAAAATGGAGAAAGCTTGTTTGCTCCCCAAGAGGGTAGGACTTTGAACCAATGGCTGCAGGTTATAAGAAAGAAGATGTCAAGTGAACATCAGGAAGATATTTCTTATGGTAGGAGCTGCTGGACAGTGGAACGATCTCCCTCAGGAGGTTGTGGACTCTCCTTCCTTGGAAGTTTTTAATCAAAGGTTGGATGGTCGTCTGTCATGGATGCTTTAGCTGAGATTCCTGCATTGCAAGGGTTTGAATTGGATGACCCTTGGGAGGCCAGGACACAGGCCTGGCCAGGACGGTCTTCCTGTTACAGTGGTACCTCGGGTTACAGACTCTTCAGGTAACAGACTCCGCTAACCCAGAAATAGTACCTCGGGTTAAGAACTTTGCTTCAGGATGAGAACAGAAATTGTGCTCCGGCGGCGTGGCGGCAGCAGGAGGCCCCATTAACTAAAGTGGTGCTTCAGGTTAAGAACAGTTTCAGGTTAAGAATGGACCCCCAGAACGAATTAAGTTCTTAACCTGAGGTACCACTGTATAAACTCTGGGCTTTACGAGGCATATGACCTTCACCTGAGCCTACTCCACCTGAGGCATCACACACCTACTTCCCAAGCTACCGAGCCCCACCTGGGCTATTTCACTATTCAGGTCAACTTTACAAGGTTTCATTTCCTTTCCTCTCACAAAACCTTTTTTGGCAGGTCTTCTATAATCCTGATTCCAGAGCTAAGCACACAAGCCCCCCACCCACCCCACCCCGATCCATTACTTTCAAAATCTTGTGCATACAAAACACCAGCTTCGTGAAGTACTGATTTGTTGTGATTCAAATTTACATTAAAACCATGCTTGGTCATTCATTCTCTCCTGCCCTCAGTTGAATTTTTACCTGCCATCAGACTAGATGCACCTGTAAGGCCTCCATCACCCTAATCAGGAAGGCTGAGGGTGAGTTGCAGAGCCTCAGATCCCACATCACACAAGGGCTGCCTCCAGAAAGGCAATGAAATATTCCATTCAGAATGCCTGGGTTCCATTCTACAATTCTATGACTCAAGGAGGGTCTGACACAGGGCTAGTGAGCCCTGCGACCTGGGAGAAGGGATGGCTGGGGAAAGCGGGGTGGCTTGGGGAGAGTCCCAAGCTCCAGACAGAGAGGTCCAGAAGGCCACATTCATCCCCTAGGCCTGTGTCTACCAAAGTGTGGTACACATATGCCACTAAGACTCTCAGCAAACATGTACACCACAAAACCTCCAGAAAGGGTATGTGTTTAATGTAAGTTTGGAAACCCTGACTTGTGTCTGAGGTTCCGCACCCCTGCCCTATGGCCGGCACTGTGACTGGTGGGGCCCAAACAGGTAGGCGGAGCCAGAGCCAATGACAGACAAAACCAACAGACTCCAGTTTTGCCTCCATCTTCCTCCCTGCTAGAAGGACAATCGAGGAGGAGGAAGCTGACAGGCTATGGTGCCTGGACTGGCTGTATGAAGGAAGGTAGGTGGGAGGGTCTGGGTGAGGGAAGATTGTGATTGGTCAGCCAGTGCCCCGTTTGCCCTCATGGAGCAGCCAGGGGTCCTGTGATAGAAAAGAACCCTGCTTGCCTAAGATCCTGGAGGGCTTTCGCCAGTCAGAGTAGACCAGGATGGGAGTCTGTGGTCTTTTGGATGTTGTTGGACTCCCCAACCAGCCTGGCCAGTCAGGGAACATGGGATGATGGGAGCTGCAGTCCATTTGGGGGGTCACACAGGTTCTCCAGTCCTGGAGTTGATAACATTGGGCAAGACAGACAAATACAGTGGACACTCAGGTTGCGAACGTGATCCATGCGGGAAGCACGTCCGCAACCTGCAGCCGCGCATCTGTGCATGTGCAGGTTGTGATTTGGCGCTTCTGCACATGTGCAAAGCATGATTTAGCACTTCTGTGCGTGTGCGAACGCTGAAACCCAGAAGTAACACGTTCCAGTACTTCCGGGTTTTGGCGGTCTGTAACCCAAAAAAACGCAACCTGAAGTGTCTGTAACCTGAGGTATGAAGTTAGGTCCCTGTCTTCCTAAAAAGCCTTCGTACTCATGAATGTGTGTGTGTGTGTGTGTGTGTGTGTTCAGTCCAATCCCTTTAGTTCATCATATTTTTAAAACATCTGTTGGGAATGCCTGTGTCCCCTGCACAGCTGTATCTCAAGGGATGCATTTACACAAGTCTGCAGCCTGCTGTGTAAAACAAATTTAAAATATTGGGATCTGCCCTTGATAGATCTACAGCACAGTTAATTAAATATCACACTGGCTTTAGAAAAAAGGAAACACCAAAAGTGATGCCCAGGGGAGTTGCTCGGGCTCAGTTCAGTGACCAGAAATTGACAGCTAAAAGACCTGCCAGAAATCGACAGCTAAAAGACCTGTTGCACACATTGTTTATTTCTCTTTGTTTATCATAAACCTCATGCCTTGCTATCCTCTTCCCCTCGGCACATCTGAGTGCCACAAGCTAATATAATTTGGCAGAGATTTTATTCAAAAGTATTTTTGCTGCTGTCATCTCATTTCCTTTTGTGCTATAAAGTCACTGTTTCAGTTGATGTTGCGAATGGAAAGGTAAACAAAGAAATGCAGTCTGTAGGGGAAATGGTGGGATTGAATTGTGAAGGGTTTTTTTATTGTAATAAAAGACTTGCTGAGAAAATTGCCTCTTGAATTGGTGAAAAGAGGTACTATTTAGCAATCCAGAGGAGAACTACAGGCATGGGGACCAAGATCAGAGTTTATAAATGGAGCAGAATGTTAGGGTTAAAAGAAGTTGAGCAGTTAACGTACAACCAATCACCATATGCATTCAGCAGACCTCATGCAGAATGCATCCATGGAGAGGGAACTGTACACATTTCCCGGTCAGTATGCACAGGTATTGAGGATTTTGCATATATTGCCTGCATTATGCATATCTTGGCTGCATATATGCAATATACATATATTTAAATCAACTATTTGGGGCACCTTTTCCTAGTAATTTTCACAAACGATGAAAGTGGCTGAAATTTGTGGCTTAAGTCCTTAAAATGCTGCTCACGAGACTCTTAATCCCAGGATTTCTCTGCTAGAAAAAAGGGTGCCTGAACTGAGTACCCAAAGACCCACTACCCAAGATCCATGGTGACTCTGTGGGCACTATATAGTTTTGTCACTAGCAAACCCTCCCAGTTTCCCTATTTTCCAGGGACATTCCCGGATTTACAGAAGCCATCCCAGTTTCTGATTTGATCCCGGAATGTTCCACTTTTCATTAGGATGTCCCTATTTTCATCAGAGAAATTTGGGGGCCAAGGTGATAAGTAACTATACAACCATCAGAAGACATCTTAAGGGAAGCTTTTTAAAAAAATGTTTTATTGTGTTTTTATGTATGTTGGAAGCCACCCAGAGTGGCTGGGGCAACCCAGTCAGATGAGTAGGGAATGAATGAATGTGTTGTTGTTGTTTTTGTTGTTGTTGTTGTTGTTGTTGTCCTTATTATTATTATTTGGGTATAGTCACTAGGTGACACAGGACTTGGTTGCATTACGATGGACTCAGGACTTTCCTGCTGCTTTTCTGTTCTTGAAAGAGACAATCAAATACTTGCCCTGCTTCCTGACTAGTGCGTCCTCTGAGCTTTCCATCACACAGAGCAACAGTTCTAAAGCATGCTCATAAGCATTAAGTCTGCCCTTTGAAGACATTTTATTCTGAGTCACCGGCCATCAAACTATTAGCCAATCCAACTGGTGAGATTAGAGTCTTTCAGTGCTGAGTGTAGCCGCATCTTACAGCTTTGTGTCTCGCTCCTTGGTGCAAGGAGTGACCATTAAAAAAACCCCTCCCCTGTGGAGGATGAGTGAGCAGCCAGCACACTGCTGCTGTCATAGACTTGAATCAAATCCCAGAGTGCATGTAAGCAGCATCTTTCTAACAAAGAGCTCACCTTTCTGGCCAAGTCCGTTTTTAGCTCTGCTAAAGCAGCCACTGATGAGAGCTCCTTTTAACGCACCTTCATCCGTACAGAATTTCTCCCTGCCTTTTTTGAAGGACTGGATTCCATGCCGATGCTTGAGTTTTAACACAGACATGAATTAAGCTTCAGCGTAACGGTCAGGGGTCCCTTTACCTTTTACGATGCAGCAAACTAGCATCCGCAACAAAACCTTGCGCTCCCAAGCAAAAGGGCAAGAAGGGAGAGAAGTGGCATTTTAAGTCCAGCACATTAGCAGAAAATGGCGATCAGTGCTGCAAAAACAAAGACATGGCTGTAAGACCTACACTATCATGCTAAGCATATCAGCCCTGTGCCTCTTTCCACTACTATACTGTAGCGTAAGCCTCTAATCCAGGTGAAGGATGCTATATTTGTTGACACACAGAGGGCCGGGAGGCCAGCTAGCAAGCCCCAGCTGTGCCATCTCCTTCCATCGGCCCGTGCTCTGACGTAAATCAGCGACCCGGACTTGAGAAGCCAGGGCACGCTATTAGCAGAATGTACTGTGCACACAGAATAGGCGTGAGGCTTGTGAAGTCATACTATAGCTACAGATTTAGTAATCATAAATCAGGACAAAGAAACATGTTGTCTCTCTCTCATGTAATCTCAGAACAGCAAAAGCAAAAGCTATACACAAACGAAAGTTCCCAGCATACTGTGCTGGAATGTAAACAGACTTGTGACACACAACATTTCCACATGCCTGTTCCTTAAGGTGGAATAGAAATGTCAACAGCATTTGTTTTCCCCACACCTACCTATCACTAAATTAAAAACCATAAGGTATGTTCTTGTTAAAAATGCAATAGGCAGAAAAACACAAGAGGACTTCCAACGCAGCGTTCCGTAGCCCTTGACCACACTCGGTCCTCACTTGCCTCTTTGAGGGAGGGAGATCTTTTCTTTTAAGTATTTTTCTGTATTTTTGTAAATGGTCATGGTCCCCCTAGCTTGCTCTCACCTCCCTCTTGTCCATGGGTGGGCCTGCACTGTTCTAGTGACCTAAGCATTGGCACTTACCGCCTAAGCATCAGCAATGGGCTGATGCTCCCATGACGGCCATCTTTGCTTGCTGATGGCCTGGTCTTGCCATCACAACCTTCACAGATAAGAACTGGATCAGGCCAAAGGCCCATCGAGTCCACTTCTCAGAGTGGTGAAGCAGATGCCCTTGGTGTTAAGTTGTGGGTGAACATATCAGACGACACAGCGATTCTTCAAACAGCTCTTGTTTATTCACAGGCCAGGACAGAACTGAACTGAAGGATTCAGTCAGCCAGCTTATATAGAGCTCCAGTGCAATGTAACTGTAACAATTTTCTAAAACTATCCAATCACTGAACGCCACTTTCGATCCCTTATTTGCATAACTATCTACAGTATCTCCCTGCTAGCCCAGGGTGAGAACTTGAGAGCCAGTGTGGTGTAGTGGTTAAGAGCGGTAGTCTTGTAATCTGGGGAACCGGGTTCGATTCCCCGCTCCTCCACATGCAGCTGCTGGGTGACCTTGGGCCAGTCACACTTCTTTGAAGTCTCTCAGCCCCACTCACCTCACAGAGTGTTTGTTGTGGGGGAGGAAGGGAAAGGAGAATGTTAGCCGCTTTGAGACTCCTGAAAGGGAGTGAAAGGCAGGATATCAAATCCAAACTCTTCTTCTTCTTCTTCTTCTACATAACACTTGGGAAGTCGCCAAGCTGGACCTGAGCACAATGGCACTCTCCCTGCCTGGGATTTCCGGCAACTGCAACTCAGAGACGTACTGTCTCCAAGATGGAGGTAAGAATGGAGCCATTATGGCTAGTATGGCCCTGACCAAGTGAACAGACAGAGGCCACCCAGCCCCAAAATAGCTTTACCATGGGACATGCCCTGCATCTCCTAAGCTGGCCTCCTGCCTTCAGGTGTGGTAGAGGACACTGTTGTGCCTCAGATGTTGAAGTAGCCCAGCTGGCTTCTGTATATGGAATGGTTATTGAAGGGGCACCATATTGTCTTTCACCACAGGCAAAAAACCCCAAAAAGTCTGGAACTAGCCCTCACGTTTACTGAGAATGAAATTCCACTGTGTTCTGCGTGGGTTACCTCCAGTTAAGGTCTGAAGAACCCACCCATTTTGGTTTCCTGCCATTTCTCATTGTTCCAGGCTCAACTCTAGCTCACCACATTTCCACCAGTTTGATTTCTTCGTTTTTGAAACTCCTCGTGAAAATCCATCAACATTTTTAGTGTGCATTTCTCCTTACAGGTGCAATTTTGTTTGTGCAGATTTTGCTCAAGACACACATTTCAGTGAGGAAGTTTCCCTAATGAAAGGCATGTTTGTACTCCACGTTATTTCACCCATACAGACATATGCACACTTCTTTATTTTTTTGGCTGGAGAACTGCATCTCAGACTTTTTGAAAAGGGTGCGAGTGTTTCACTTCATCCATTGCGTGGTGCGGTTTAGGGTAGGATGACATTAGGGGATTTCTCACCCTTCCCTAAGTGAGCACAGAATTGCAGCCTTGGCACTACATAACACCAAGACTGGATATGTCAAAGATACCCACCCTTGCTTGCTTGCTTTTCAGGGAGGGGAAAAGTCAGTACTTTCAGCCAAGCAGATGATGAAATGGATGAGTCTTAATGCCATTTTTTTCTGTCTATTTGAGATCTATTTTTACCTCTGTCAAATGAACGCTTGCCAAGCTGTCTAGTACATTCTATACTGCCACCATCTGGCCTTTGCCAAATATGTGCATTTCCTAAATCCTGGGTTACCTAAAAGAAAACAACGAAATCCTGTGGGATTGTAAAGGCTTCCCATATGTCCATGGCTCCACTGCAGCACACCTGAAACCAATCCCAAGAAGTGAATATCTTTTATAGATGTGCTATCTCCCCACACCGGCATTTATTTCCCCTTGTCCTCTTGTCAATCGCTATTTGCTCTGTGCATTTCACAGAAATGCTGGGTGCTATTTCTGCATCTGAGGGCTAGAAGCAGTTTCATCAAAATTAAATGTTGCTTTGAGAATTAAATGTAAATAATAATAATAATAAATAACAATTAAGGCAGACTAAGAATAGTTTGGTTTTTATAACAGGCATGCCAAATGTTCCATTTTGTTATTATACAAGCAGTTTAAGGGTGCTAGCAAAACAGATGCCATCAAGGCCCCACCCACAAAGCCACTACAGAAGGAATCACTTGTAATTCACGATTTGGTTAACCATCTACAAAGCTGACAAAACTAGTGCACAAAGAGAGCAGGCAGGAGGACAATTATATTGCAGAGGAAACTCAATTGCCTGTATATCAGCCCATCTGCAAAGGTGATCAAGAGAGTCAGACTGCTTGGAGAAATTGGCAATGTTCCCTTAGGTTACAACAAGAATGGGAAGCCTGTGGCCCCTCCAATGGTGTTGGGCTCCGAACAGCCCCAGCCATTGTGGTGAATGGTCAGGGATGATGGGAGTTGCAGTCCAACAATAGTGTTGTATGCAAATCCCCCTAATGCAGAAATCTTTGCAAAGCAATTTTTCCACATAAAATTTCACTTACGCGTACATTTTTATGTGATCTTCTGCCCTAGCTTATGCATTTTTGGACACATTACTTGGCTGGAGAACTACACTGGAAAATTCAGAGAAGTGTGAATTTTGAAGGATAGCTTTGTTTCAGTTCACACATTATTTCAGAGAGTGTGAATTATTTGGTTTGCCTATAAATGTGATCAAATTTCTCCCGCATCCTATAATTTATGACCAATCATCAAAAAGCATACATTGATGGCATAAGAGGGGAAGTCATTATAGAGAAATATATTTTTCAGCCTCCCTTGTCTGATGTGGGTAGCCTCGCTGAAGGCAAGGAAACTATTCTACAACATGCGGTCTAAAAATTGTGTGACAGATTTTATGGAGTATAAGTCTCCTGCAATATCCATGCAGTGCTCAACACAGACACCAACATGTCCTTCATTCCTTGTAAAATTCATGATAAAAGCATCACAAGCTCAGCCATGTAGGAGCAACACTACATGCTGCTACATAGGAGGCCTAACGGTCCATTTCATCGCTCCACTGGCAGTGTATGAATACCAGTGAATTCTGGCAACACAGACAAGGAACTGCTTTTGCAAGATGAGAATGGGCTCCGATCATACGATTGTAGCATTTGTTCTCCAAGGAAGCAATTCTCTTAGAGATAATTCTCGTACTATAAAGTAGCAAGGCAAGGAAGCCTAGCATTAACTTAACAGAAAGAAGAATGGTTTCTATTTGCACCTTACACACCTTCACATGATGTCTAGGCAGCTAATTTCACCCCACTATTTAATTTATAATGGAAGAAATTGGCCTCTTAGCTAACCACATCTTGGGCAGGTTAACTAAGGGAGCAGAACAGTTACAACTAATAAATCTCAACTGGAAATTCTTTGTTGGTCCGCAACAAGCAGCATAAGATTTATAATTTTGGGTCACTTACTGTATATTCACAGTGACTCTTTCTTAATGGAGCATAATTCTGAAATATCTATTTGCCTAATACAGTTCCTTTAATAATATTAATAAAGTCCACTTTAAACCGTTTAGCTTTCTTCCAAGCTTATAAGAGATTTCCACTTTTGCAATCAAAGAAAGACTTCCTATTGCCACTATGTATGGCAGAATCAAGGGGCAGAATTCACGGAACTGTAGAGTTGGAAGGGATCGTGAGGGTTCTGCAATGCAGAAATCTCAACTAAAGCATCCATGACAGATGGTTATCCAACCTCTGCATGAAAACCTCCAGTGAAGGAGAATTCATCACTTCCCAAGGGAGTCTGTTCTACTGTCCAACAGCTCTTACTGTCGGAAAGATATTCCTGATATTTAGTTGGAATCTCCTTTCTTGAAACTTGAATCCACGAGTTTGTGTCCTAGTCTCTGGATTAAGAAAGAACAAGCTTGCTCCATCCTCTATGTGATAGTTCTTTAGATAGTGGAAGATGGCTATCACATCTCCACTCAGTCTCCTCTTTTCCAGGCTAAACATACCCAACTCCCTCAACCAATATTCATAAGGCTTGGTTTCCAGACCTTGATCATCTTGGGCACCCTCCTCTGCACACATTCCAGCTTGTCAATACCCTTCAATTGTGCTCCAGGTGTGGTCTAACCAAGGCGGAATAGAGCTGGACCTTTGATCAGGACACTCTACTTCTGTTGATGCAGCCTAAAATAGCATTAGCTTTTTTGCAGCTGCATCACACTGTTGTCTCTAGCTTGTGGTCTACGAAAACCTCTAAATCCTTTCCACATATACTACTGGCAAGCCAGGTGTCCCCCATCTTAAATTTCTGTAGCTTATTCTTCCTGCCTAAGTATAGAACCTTACGTTTGTCCCTACTGAAATTATTTTGTTTGTTTGGGCCCAATCCTGCAATCTGTTCAAGTCAGTCTTCTTGAATCCTGATTCTGTTGTCTTTAGATCCCAGTTGGTGTCATCTGCAAATTTCTTCATCCAAGTCATTTATAAAGACATTGGACAACAACGGGCCCAGGACAGAACCCTATGGCACCCCACTTGTCACTTTTTTCCAAGATGACGAGGAACCATTATCATTTATCAGTTTCAGGCAGGTCTAATGACCTTAAACTGGTCATCACATAGTAGTTCAGGAATTGCCAATACAGTGCTTGCGAACACCACAAAAAGGTGTCAGTAACTATCTCATCAAATTTCTACAGTGAATGGGTGACGGTTTCATCTTCCTGCTCAGTTCCAGTTTTCTCAACCTCTCCTACACATCCTTCAATTATGTTCACTTCCATGAGACTGGAAAAGCAGAATTTAAATGATGAGATATGACCGTTCTGAAGAAACTGATTTTGGCCATTTGAGCTAGCCAGGGGATGTGCACTTGTACTAGGTTTGAACAAGACCCATTCAAACTGTTTTAGAATTACAAGCAAACCGCATGAGTTGGCATATTGACCCATTTCTTAATATCAGCAAGTTGGAGGTACGTAGTAGCAAAACCAACACAGGCATTGAAGAATCAGGGCTTACCCCCAAGTAAATGGCTAAAAGATTGCAGCCTAAATCAGGCCCAACTGATCATTCAGTATCACTAAAATGCACAATTAAATTTAATCAACAAGATCCACTTATTAAAGGGGAGTTGATTGGTTAAAGGTGAAGCAACTAATCAGCTATCATTTACTAATAAAAAGCTGGGAGAGACATCAACAACTGACAGTGCAAGCCAAAACACATCTACTCAGAAGTAAGCGCCACTCGGTCCAATAGCACTTACTCCCAGGTAAGTGTGCAGAGCACTGCAGCCCTAATTTACTGACATAACCAGCTTGACAAACTCTTGCTTTATTTAGTTCTTCACAGCTCTAGTTCCTAATGTAGCTGAAAAGCTTCCGTCAGCTGTTGATGTAATACTGACCTCTACGTTTCCATGGTAGCTCTCATATTGCCATCTCTGTCAACAATCTGCTTCCAGTTCTAATTTGATCAGGCTCGTGCTATTAATAGAAAGATTCTGCAGGCAGCTATTCTATTCATCTTCTTTCAAATCCAAGGAATGGTTATTGCTGTAAATCAAATTTTGGTTAGCGCCATTCTAGTCAGGTTTCAATAGCTCATTGTTGTTCTACTCTCAGGAACAATTCGCACTATCCTTGGAAAGGTTCCTGCTCTCCAGCCTTGTGTGTGTGTGTGTGTGTGTGTGTGTGTGTGTGTGGTTTTCTCCACCCAGGTTCAAACTGCCTCTTTTTCCCTCTCTAGATACACACTCACACACAGAGCTCTGACATGCTCATTTCGGTTTGTCATCTAGGAACATCAACTGGCCATCAGGATCCATCAGTGTGAGGAAGATTTGATCCAACAAAGTTGTCCTCTTAGTACAAGAACTTCTGCCTGTACAATGGGACTCTCCTTGTGCACCTCCACCCCATAATCTGTTCTGGGGAGTTCCCTCTGGAGCAGATTGAGGGGGGTGCCAGGAAGAGGAGATGGGTAGAGGGTTGGGAGAAGGTTAGAAGGTTACAGAGAGGATAGGAGTAGCAGGTGATGCATGTTAATTATCCAAAACAGCCTGGTTTGTCTTGGTAAGGAAAAGATGAAATGAACTGTATTATTTCCATGTTTTTTTAAGGTTCTTTTTATTTTACAGTGCATTTACGAGCAATTCTTTTTTTCCTGGGGTACTCAAGGCTACACAGTACTGACACCTTCCCTCCCCCCCCCCAAAAAATGTCAAAAGTGTGACACTTACTGTAACAATTGCATTGTGAATACTGGCACTTTT
Source organism: Podarcis liolepis (assembly GCF_965112155.1). NCBI lineage: Eukaryota > Metazoa > Chordata > Lepidosauria > Squamata > Lacertidae > Podarcis > Podarcis liolepis. The sequence continues at coordinate 73,610,596 of NC_139559.1, read as the reverse complement.
TTCCTTTAGGAAAAATAAAGCACTGGTGTGTGTGTGTGTGTGTGTGTGTGTGTGTGTGTGTGTAATATTTGTAGCCTGCTTTGGAATCCCTTTGCCAATGAGGAGTGGGCTATACTTTCTGCAAATAAATAAATAAAACAGATGGCCTCTCGCATCTCTCTATCCTGTTTGTGTGTAGGAGAGATTGGGAGCAGCGTTTTGCTGAATTCAAAAGGAGGAGAATTTCAGCGACCATTTTTCAAGATTGTCGCTCACCGTTCATGGAGGTAGCAGTTGGTGGAACATGGAATGGGCTCCCCTGTTGCGTCTGTACTGTCCTGAGCTCCTCTCTGCCTTGCTTGCTCCTTCCCCTCTCCCTCTAGGTAACCAGCAGTGATGCATAGCCTTGGGAAGTCAAGTGAGCAGTGCTGCAATGCCCACATTGCCTCAAATACTGCAATGCCTGAACCACCATGTTGGCCACTCTTCTTTCCTAAGAGTGTTTGTGTGTTTGCTGCAGTGATGACAGCAATTGTGCTAGATCCTCAATGATGTTCTAGATGTAGCATCGTTCCAGGGCACTGAGGAGGGGAAATGGCAACTGCTGCCCCCTCCCCACAAAAAAGAATCCAAAACCAGTGGAGAATATTCAAAGAAAATTCTGTAGGGTGGCCTTCTCTTTCTTTCTTTGATGAGTAAGAAAAAGAAAGAACTCTCAGAAAAAATCTATGGTGGGAAATTGTGGCTCAGCTTTGTTGTTATTTAGTCGTTTAGTCGTGTCCGACTCTTCGTGACCCCATGGACCAGAGCACGCCAGGCACTCCTGTCTTCCACTGCCTCCCGCAGTTTGGTCAGACTCATGTTTGTAGCTTTGAGAACATTGTCCAACCATCTCGTCTTCTGTCGTCTCCTTCTCCTTGTGCCCTTCTCCCAACATCAGGGTCTTTTCCTGGGAGTCTTCTCTTCTCATGAGGTGGCCAAAGTATTGGAGTCTCAGCTTCAGGATCTGTCCTTCCAGTGAGCACTCAGGGCTGATTTCCATAAGAATGGATCGGTTTGCTCTTCTTGCAGTCCATGGGACTCTTAAGAGTCTCCTCCAGCACCATAATTCAACAGCATCAATTCTTCAATTCTTTGGCTCAGCTTTAGAATCATATAACTGTAAGGGGTCCCGGGGGTCATCTAGTCCAACCCCCTGCAATGCAGGAATCTCAACCTGTTGTCCCCCATCCAATTTGAAACCAGACCGGACCCTTCTCAGCTTGGCAAACGTGCTTGCATTTTCATTGCTGCCCCATCAGAGAAAGCTCTGAGAAGATAGATCTTTCAAAAACTTAGAGATTCCTAAGTGTCATTAGAAGAAAAGAACACAAGAACAGCCCTCCTCAAACAGCTCAAACCACCAGCAGCCAACCAGGTGCCTGTAGGAAGGCTGCAAGCAAGATTCGAGTGCAACAGCCCAGCTGTGATTCCCAGCAACTGACAGTGAAATGTACTCAGAGTCGAGAGTGGATTTCATGCTCTTTATTCAGCTCATAGTGGTGAGGAGGAATGGAAGTTTCCCCAGAATGTCTTCTTTATATACATTATTTATACAATGGCTAATTCCGGGATTCTCCTGTAGGCCAATCAGGTTGCGGGTTCACTTCCACCTGGAGCTGGATTGGGTGGCTCCTGTGGACCAATCAGACTGCTGCATTCTGAATCCTATTGTTCTAGGGCCAATCAGACTGCTGCCTTTTGGATCATATTCAACAGTACATAACAGGCAGCCACAGGCACGTTGCTTCTGACAGTGGAGGGAGAACATAGCCATTATAGTAGCCATTGATAACCCATCCTCAAATCTTCTTTTAAAGTCATCAGAGTTGGTGACAATCACTACAGTTTAGGGAAGTGAAATCTGGGGGGGGGGGGTTCAGCCAGAACTCACCAGAACTCAGTTTGGGCACCTCTCAGTTTGGTGCCATTGTCATTATGAGAGAACAAGGGAGGTGTTCCTGGTGAGTTCCAGGACCTCTTTTCCTAGAAAAATAGCACTGGTGAAATCCATAGATCATCTGGCGACCATCTGCTAACCACAAGTTCCTATTGAAGAAACACCAGCTGATCAACCTGAGCTATTAACACTTGGGTAGGCAAACCAAGACCTAGGGGCTGGATCCGGCCCAATCGCCTTCTAAATCTGGCCCACGGATGGTCTGGGAATCAGTGTGTTTTTACATGAATAGAATGTGTCCTTTTATTTAAAATGCATCTCTGGGTTATTTGTGGGGCATAGGAATTCATTCATTATTATTTTTCAAAATATAGTCCAGCCCCCCACAAGGTCTGAGGGACAATGGACTGGCCCCCTGCTGAAAAAGTTTGCTGGCCCCTGTATTAACAGCAACCCTTCTAACAAAGCAATGGTTAGGCAGCAACAGCAAAAGTCATAGCACTCAATCTTGCCTGCTGCAATTGAAGAAAATGAACACCATTGAAAGCTTTCACTTTCCACAAGGGGGAGACTTCACCTCACTGAATATGCGTTGTTCATTTAAAATGAAACTTCAGTGATTTTCTGTGGAAGCACAACCAGAATTTTGAATGTATCAATTACAGGGCTTTTGATGTGACTTCATTAGTTTCCCAAAGAAACATCTGAAAACATGTGTCGCAAATTTGTCAGGTATGATTTTAGCTGTGTCTTAACTGGCAGTGCTGCAGTTGGATATCTCTGGGGTTAAAAGTGACTAGGCTACTCAAATTCAAAATCCATGAGTCATTGTTATTTCTGTTTTGGCAATGGGCCAGAACTTTCTGCACATCAAAAGCAAGATGTTAACCTTCCCTGGGTCTTTCCTGGGTCATCTCGCCTGCTGTTCACCAGCCTTGACTCAAGATTTGCCCAGGCATACATTCCCGTCAGTTCATGATTGCATTCAAACCCTAAATTTACCGAGGTTAAATATTTACTAATCTGGTTTAGTGTGCAGCTGTCATGTTGAAATCAATAACAGATTGGTGATATTATGCTTGCTATGCCAGCAGGTGCCTCTCCCGTAAATTAGATACTTAGGTCAACAAAACCCAATAGCAGTCAGATGGTAGCCTTCATTATTACAGATTTGAAGTTCCCTACGTACACTCTGACCCGATGCAGTGTGGCACCGATAACTGCTGCAGCAGTACGAGGCAATTCCTTGGATTAATCACTGCGCTACGAAGGCACAAAGGTAAGAGATTTGGTGTTTCATGCTATTTGCAGAAAGAGAAACAGATGTATGGACAAGGTTTTTGCCTAGAGAATTCTACTGTATGACTCTGTATGAGATTTTCTCATTTCTGTTGCGGCTGGGTAGCATAGCTGTCAACTTTCCCCTTTTTTAAAGGGAAATTCCCTTATTCTGAATAGGATTCCTCGCAAGAAAAGGGAAAAGTTGACAGCTATGTTGGGTAGTGCAAGACCAGCAGGATGTACCCAACTCATCAAGACTTTACTCCAGCTCTCATAGGCTGCCTCTGCGATCATCACCATACACACCTGTGACAGCCCATTCAAAGAAGAAATCTTTGGTAGACCCCCTATTCTGGATACTTCCTGGGAAGAAAAAAGCATCCAAAGTAGGGGTCTACCCAAGCTTTCCTGCTGCCCCTGTTACATAAGAGTGTGAGGGTTCTCAATCTTTTAATGCAAATGATATAGGGCAGAAATCAGGAACCTGTGATCTTCCAAATATTGTTGGATTCCATCTCTCATCAGCTCCAGCTGGCACAGCTGATGGTCAGGAATGATGGGAGATGGAGTCCAACAACAGCTGGAGGACCACAGGTTCCCCATCCCTGATACAGTGGTGCCTTGGGTTACAGACGCTTCAGGTTACAGGCTCCGCTAACCCAGAAATAGTACCTCAGGTTAAGAACTTTGCTTCAGGATGAGAACAGAAATCGTGCAGCAGTGATGCAGCGGCAGTGGGAGGCCCCATTAGCTAAAGTGGTGCTTCAGGTTAAGAACAGTTTCAGATTAAGAACGGACCTCCGGAACGAATTAAGTACTTAACCGGAGGTACCACTGTACAGGGATACCGAGCTATATTTGTGACGATGCAGCCAGGATACACAAAGAAGGTGTCATACATATCAGGTGTCATCTGTAAGCAGGGTGCCAGCATGAATAAAATATGGGGGGACAGTTAAACCCAACACCACATAATCGATCACATGACACAGCACTCACACACCATTTGAATGGCAATACCCATCAGCTGGGGGAGGGGGCTGGCCTCCTCAAATATTTTATGGGCGGAGCGAAGGGATCTCAGCCCCTAGGAGTTGGCTCCTATGTCTGTGAGATAAATATACATAGGTAAATAAAAAGTAAATACAGTGGTACCTTGGGATACGGATGCGTCAGGTAACAGACACTTCAGGTTACAGATTCCACTAACCCAGAAATAGTACCTCGGGTTAAGTACTTTGCTTCAGGATGAGAACAGAAATCGCATGATGGCAGCGGGAGGCCCCATTAGCTAAAGTGGTACCTCAAGTTAAGAACAGTTTCAGGTTAAGAACGGACCTCCAGAATGAATTAAGTTCTTAACCTGAGGTACCACTGTACACTGATTCATGGGCCACTATGGTTGTGACAAATACATTCCAAATACCATTACATTTGTCCATATATAATTTCCATCTGAAAGTGATCTGTTCATGGGTTGCAAGCATTGGCATGTCATCTATCCATTGATCGAAGGAGGACGTCCATCAAAAGGAAAAACATGCATACTTCCCCATACCACCTTGCAACAAGAATATGGCATCTGCTGCTGAATTTTGCCGTGTTTTCTTTTGACAAGCCAAGGGGAAATGGCCAGCGACTCTATGCCACCTGGAAGCTGGAATGTAGAAATCTAGTGCCTAAAGCTTTACAGTGGAGGGCTTGCTGCTGCTATCAAGAGCACTGTGTGTTAACAGGAAGGGAAGGAGGAACCTGAAAGACATATCACACAAGCTTTCCTCAGCCTGATACCCTCCAGATATTTTTGGACCACATCCCTGTCCCATCATCCCTGCCCACTGGCCATCCTGGCTGAGTCTGATGGGAACTGGAATCCAGCAACACCTGAGAGAAACCAGGTTGTGGAAGACTGCGCGGCATAATCTCAACAAAGACAAAGGCCCGTATCTGAAAGGACAGGTTAAATTGAAAACCAATCTTAGAAGAACCTGAAATTGAGTCTGCATAATTTATGGTGAACTTTAATGGGCTCTTTTTCTCTAGATGGCATGAAGTCACTGAAATGAAATACATTTGTGGCAAGGATTATTTAACTGCTTTGCAATTTAAATTAAACCATGATATATGTCTCAGAAATATCCATTTTACTTGTGTCTGTTTAGCAGGCCTCTGTTTTATTATTTATTAGCTTAAAAGGTTTTAATTTTAACTTTCAATTTAAAAATTCAGAGTGGTTTATAATAAATCTGTTGTATCAGATGGGCATGGGATTATACTTAGGATTCTTGTGTTTCCCTTCTATCTTCCTTCCTTGTTCTGGTTCTTTATTATTATTTTGAAGTACATTAATTTTGCCCTCAAATCTATAATGATTACTGGGGAAGGAATAAAGGAACATCCTCTAATATGATTTACATTATTCAGGTATGTTAACAGAGCATGAACACAGTAAGTTTAGACACTCCTTTTATTATACACCCTTGGATGCCATTTAATACGCTTTCCCTCCTGGAATCATAAAATCATAGAACTGTAGATTTGGAAGGGACCACAAAGGTCATTCCCTGCAGTTCAGGAATCTTTTTGCCCAATGTGGGACTTGAACCCATTACCCTGAGATTAAAAGTCTCAAACTATACCAATGGAGCTCTCCCTATCCAACAGCATTGCCTTATATAGGCTTCTGACTATAAATGGAATGGCCTGAACTTCAGTTATGAGGACCACATGGGAGATGGCTTGGATGGGAGTTGGACGTACATTTGATACTATATGTGAGATACCCTCCACCATAAGTGGTATCTCTCAGGGACCGTGCTGAGGAGGGCTGCACTGAGGAGGAATGGCGGGAGCCTCCCCCTGCTCTTGATCAGGATCCTGAATCTTCCCAGGAGCAGGAGGACAGTATAAATTTGGAAGAGTGGCTTGCAGAAGGACATAGTTCAGAAGGCAGAAGCTGGGACGTACAGTGGTACCTCAGGTTACAGACGCTTCAGGTTACAGATGCTTCAGGTTACAGACTCCGCTAACCCAGAAATAGTACCTCGGGTTAAGAACTTTGCTTCAGGATGAGAACAGAAATTGTGCTCCGGCGGCGCGGCGATAGCAGGAGGCCCCATTAGCTAAAGTGGTGCTTCAGGTTAAGAACAGTTTCAGGTTAAGAATTGACCTCCGGAATGAATTAAGTTCTTAACCCGAGGTACCACTGTACTGGAGGGGGAACAGCTAAGAGGAGAAGCACTGGGGGAGAGAGAGAGTTAACAGACACACTGTCTCTGGAAAGTGTCCATCCACTCAGCCCAAGGTCAAGAAGAGCAGATAAGGTGGCAGCACAGGAAAGCACAGTGGTTGTGAGATCAGGTTACAAGATGCGGTAGTGACGTGGGGTACTAGGGAGGAAGTGGGTGCACCTTCATTCCTAGGAAATGGATTCTTTGTTCCCTCGCTGTGATCATTAAAGCTTCTAACTGGTAAGAAGACTCCTTTTGCTTTGTTCTGCTTATCTTCTGCCAAAGTGGGGAGGAAGCCTATTCCCTGAAGCCTGACATATCCATTGCCAATGACGGGAACATTGTTGTTGTTGTTGTTTAGTCATGTCCGACTCTTCGTGACCCCATGGACCAGAGCACACTAGGCACTCCTGTCTTCCACTGCCTCCCGCAGTTTGGTCAAACTCATGCTGGTAGTTTCAAGATCACTTTCCAACCATCTCGTTCTCTGCCATCTCCTTCTCCTTGTGCCCTCCATCTTTCCCAACATCAGGGTCTTTTCCAGGAAGTCTTCTCTTCTCATGAGGTGGCCAAAGTATTGGAGCCTCAGCTTCAGAATCTGTCCTTCCAGTGAGCACTTAGGGCTGATTTCCTGAAGAATGATAGGTTTGATCTTCTTGCAGTCCATGGGACTCTTAAGAGTCTCCTCCAGCACCATAATTCAAAAGCTTCAATTCTTCAGTGATCAGCCTTCTTTATGGTCCAGCTCTCACTTCCATACATCACTACTGGGAAAACCATAGCTTTAACTATACAGACCTTTGTTGGCAAAGTGATGTATCTGCTTTTTAAGATGCTGTCTAGGTTTGTCATTGCTTTTCTCCCAAGAAGCAAGCATCTTTTAATTTTGTGGCTGCTGTCACTATCTGCAGTGATCATGGAGTGAGCCCAAGAAAGTAAAATCTCTCACTGCCTCCATTTCTTCCCCTTCTATTTGCAAGGAGGTGATGGGCCCAGTGGCCATGATCTTAGTTTTTTTGATGACGAGCTTCAGACCATATTTTGCGCTCTACTCTTTCACCCTCATTAAAAGGTTCTTTTAATTCTTCCTCACTTTTTGCCATCAAGGTTGTGTCATCTGCATATCTGAGGTTGTTGATATTTCTTCTGGCAATCTTGATTCCGGCTTGGGATTCATCCAGCCCAGCCTTTCGCATGATGAATTCTGCATATAAGTTAAATAAGCAGGGAGACAATATACAGCCTTGTCGTACTCCTTTCCCAATTTTGAACCAATCAGTTGTTCCATATCCAGTACTAACTGTAGCTTTTTGTCCCACATGGATCACTGCCTTGCAATGGCGAAGGGGCTTGAATAACTCAGAGAAGCTATGAGCTATGCCGTGCAGGGCCACCCAAGATGGACAGGTCATAGTGGAGAGTTTTGACCAAACGTGATCCACCTGGAGCAGAAACCGGCAAGCCACTCCAGTATCCCTGCCAAGAAGACTCCATGGACAAAGATAACAGACGGGAACATTATTGACTGCATTTAGTCTCACTGCATTTGGAAGTTCCACACTTAAACTGCTGATAATTTCAAAGAGGATTAACTCTTGATATACTAATTGATGGGCAAAACAATACAACCCCATGATCGAGAGGTGCCCTCTGCCCAGCTCCACCAGTGTGAAGGGTCCTGCTCCACCTGTAGAAAGATGAGTAGAAGCTGCTGTCGACAGTATGCCTATTAGCAGTAGCCTCTTGTATGCTGCCTCCATAGCTCACAGATCTAGTGGGATTCGAGACCAAATGGTTCATTCCTACTGCACAAATTTATCAGGTGGCGGGGATAGCAAAAAAAAATTCTCAGTTTCAACACAAAGTGGCCTGAAAAATCCAGGCATTTCAAGTCACCAGAAACAGATGAGTATCTGAAAAAGCATATTGGGGGGAAATTCTGCATGTGTTCTCCAAATGCTACAGGCTCCCTGAAGGATCTTCAGCACAGCAAACATTTGATGTCTAGGCTGATGTTCTTATAAAAACAATTGGGTGGAACAAAAGGGGGGAGGATTCCTGAGCTACTCTGCATTTTTGCTGCATGGAACCATCCATGTGCTTTCAGGAATTTCCATTCATGGCTATTTTGAACATTCACACACTAACGAAAGCATCTGTGAAATGCTACTGCTATGGAATGCAAGCAGGAAAACTATACAAGATGCAGGGCCTGTCAGAAAACAGTCAAATCAATAAAACTACTTCCATTTCTTTCCCTCCTTCCATATATTATTATCAGGCCTTTTTTTAAAGCCAGTACTCACAAGAACTCAGGTGGGCGCCATTGCCATTATAAGAGAACAAGGGAGGCGATCAAGGTGAGTTCCAACACCTCTTTTTTCTAGAAAAATAACACTGATTGTTATTATTTATTTTATTATTTAGTATACAACCCTTCACCCACAGATCTCAGAATGGTTCACAACATAAAAATATATATGATAATTTCAGCAAACTATCCAATGTAAAAATAAAAAACAGCAATATGCCAGTAATGACACAGATAGAAAGAACAAGAGTGTTCCAATCCAGTTTGTTCAGATTTGAAAGTAGGGATGGGAAATGGGTTTCAGCCAGTGAGCCAAATCCTAATACCCCTCCCCCAATATCTATGTGGGCCACTTTGACAGGTGGGCAGAGCCTGTCAATCACCTGACATCGCCATGATGTCAGCCAAAGTCTTTACCTTTGCAGACCAGCTTTGTTTCAAGTCAGTCCACAAAGAGGAAATGTTCACTTGCCTGTCGGTTTTGAAATCAAGCTTCTTGGGCAAAGGAAGCATGGTTTGCTGCATGCCCACTCGGGGAGCTCTTGAACGGAGCCAATCCCAGTAGGGCTTGCATTGGGTGTGGAATACTTTAAAAGACCCTGACTGCAGACCTTGCTTGCCCAGGAACAACTGGGATTTGTTGAGATATGTGAATTGGGATATAGCATAATGTAAAGCAGAGATATCACCTTGCCAACAAAGGTCCGTATAGTTAAAGCTATGGTTTTCCCAGTAGTGATGTATGGAAGTGAGAGCTGGACCATAAAGAAGGCTGATCGCCGAAGAATTGATGCTTTTGAATTATGGTGCTGGAGGAGACTCTTGAGAGTCCCATGGACTGCAAGAAGATTAAACCTATCCATTCTTAAGGAAATCAGCCCTGAGTGCTCACTGGAAGGACAGATCGTGAAGCTGAGGCTCCAATACTTTGGCCACCTCATGAGAAGAGAAGACTCCCTGGGAAAGACCCTGATGCTGGGAAAGATGGAGGTCACAAGGAGAAGGGGACGACAGAGGACGAAATGGTTGGACAATGTTCTCGAAGCTACCAGTATGAGTTTGACCAAACTGCAGGAGGCAGTGGAAGACAGGAGTGCCTGGCGTGCTCTGGTCCATGGGGTCACGAAGAGTCAGACACGACTAAACGACTAAACGACAACAACAACAAAAATTATGTCAGTTACGGAGTAGATGGGTGCAGCTTGGGGAAAGCGACCTGATGGGCCAAATTAGGATCCCTATGGGGCCTAATTGGCCCCACAGGTCAGGGTACCATACCACTTTTGAAAGAAAGAAAGAAAGAAAGAAAGAAAGAAAGAAAGAAAGAAAGAAAGAAAGAAAGAAAGAAAGAAAGACAATGCAAAATAGAAAAGAAATGGGACAGACTTAGGCAGAAGTGATATGGACTGAAAATAGGCCATATCATCTCCACCCATAGGTTCCCATATGTCGGGGTAGTCAACGTGGCTCCCTCCAGATGTTTTTGGACTATGACTCCCATAATCCCTGTCTATTTGCCATGCCTGTTGGTGCTGATGGGAGTTCTTGTTGGCTATTCCTACACTGTGCTGTTCCCAACAAACCCACCAAGATCTAATCAGCTGTTATTTTGTGTCATGTATTGGCACCGTCAATCCCATCCAGCTCACAGATTCAGCACACTCTTTTTAAGTATTTATTCCTTTAGGACTTAGAATTTAGGTGAAAACATACACCAATGTTTAAATTCCTGTCTTTTAACAGATTAAAAATAGCACAGTTCCAATGACTTTTTGGAGACCGCAGAAAGGGACTGTAGTTAAGTCTTCACTAGTGATAAATGGCAGAATGCTCACCTCCTGCCTTCGTAGCATGTTTTAGCTAAAGCCAGCTGGTTGGTGCTAGCATCCAGCAGGGACATGGGAAAATCCCCTGAGGGCCTCATGCCTACTGGGTGGTGAGGAGCTCACAGAAGCAAAGCGAGAGAGATAATTCCCTCCCAGAAATATGTGTGCGTTGCTCATTCACATGCAAATGCCCTGGATGTTCTGTGAGCTCCCAGCAATTGTAGGGAATCGACACTGTCCTAATTTTGAGAGCTGGCTGTATTCATGGTGAGCCTTTGTGTTCATTTTCTATGAAGAATGTAATTATGTGTGTTTTCCATAGAGCAGACTGGCAACACAAGAGCCTCCATTCAGCAGAAAGCTTTCCATTAGGGCGTGAACAGATAAAGTCAGCCGTCAGGGCCAAGGAAACAGTGAGTCAGAATATATAGCAGCAATTGTTACGTAAGGCAGAGAGACGTGGAAAGAGTCACGAGTGTGTTCCTGTCAATCTCAGAGGACGAGGGTTTGCACATCAACTGGATATCAGGTGCGAGGGCTGCTTGGTAGCTCGTTCTGTGTTTGCGGGTAAATATTTGCACACTACATCAATGGAATGCCATGCATTTGGCTTGCATGTGCAACTCGCCTGGCCTATAAGCTGCCTGAGCTCAAGTTGGACTAAAAAAGCATGCACAACTAATGAGATCATGCTAGAATTTCACTTAAGGACCCACAGATGTAAAAATGGCCAGCCACCCATTCTTCTTCAAAGCAGACATCAAGCAGCCGTGAGGAAAGACTGAAGGACATCTGGGACTTATACAGCTCCAGGGAAGTCCAATTTATACAGGAAACAGTTGAAAGGATCCATGCACAGCCCATTATTTTCTGCGCAATGTACCTATTATGGCCCAAATGCATGTTCAGCCCCTCCTGGTGGCGCAGCAATAAAACTGCTAGCACATTTGCAAAGCTAAGCAGGGCCTGGTATGGTTTCAAGATGGATGGGGGACTGCATGTTGAGGTACCTGGACCCAGGATCCCTTCCAACTCTACAATTCTATTGTTCTATAGTTCTATCAGGGATGCAGGTGGCGCTGTGGGTTAAATCACAGATGAGAATAATGCATCTGCTGACTAACCATGTTTCTACAAAGCAGGTCTATACAAATGAATTAAAGGTGTGTAATGATTTGATGTAGGACCAAAAGAGGCATTGGCCCACAAGATACAGAAAAAGAATCAAGTGCTCTCGCTTTCTTCTCAGCAGCAGGCACACATGTCTGGGCATGCTGAATGGCAAAGTGGGGGGAAAGCTAGGACACGAATGGGGAGGGAGTTCAAGTTGTTGTCTAGCAATCTTGTGACCTGCCATTGAAATATACTGATCTGGCTGTAAAGAAAAGTGGACTTCTAGCAGAAGTTTAAGATGCTTATTGACTCAACTCAGAATGTGGAATGCCTTCTGAAGAAGGATCCACACAAGATTACAAGACTCATTTCTTCTTCTTCTTCTTCTTCTTCTTCTTCTTCTTCTTCTTCTTCTTCTTCTTCTTCTTCTTCTTCTTCTTCTTCTCAGCCAGCTGGACTGAGAAGTCTAATCTGAAAAGACTTAATTTTCCTTTCACCGTTCAAAAGAGCCTATTGTGATTGCAGTAGATTTATTCTAAAACATTTCCTTTTGGCTTATTGCCAGCTACACCTCTGAGTTATCCATTGCTATTCTCTTCATATTCTTATTGTTCCATCCAAATTAATTGCCAGAACACTTGGGATTCCCATTTAAAATTCATTGCATTTTAATTTTCTTATACTCGGCAAAATTTGTCAACATCTATTCTATGAATAACACCAAATTCTGAACCAAAATGGGAAGAGAGAGACGAGGGTCTTCCTTGCTCAAACCTGAGAAAGCCCAGTTCCAACAGAGGGGCAAAAGGAGATGAGAAAAAGCATTTTGTGTTTAATAATGATACGTGCACATTTTTAGACTGCATATTTATAAAGATGAAGAAAGGGGAAAGAGCATTATCTGAAAAACAAACCTTCATGATATGTACAATGCCAGTCAACTAAAAGAACAGGCGTTCTCTTGCTCCAACTTTCAGCCCTCCAGATGTTGATAAACTACAAGTCCCATCAACTTGGACCATCGGTCTTGATGGCTAATAGGAACCACTGAGAACAACATCTACAGGACCATAGATCAAGGCCACCACCCACTTCAAGTGGACATTTTCAAAGACAATCTTCAGCCAGCAAACATCTTAGTTGGGAGCAGGGGCAGTGTCATACAGTACGTGCATTACCTCACAGACATAACAGTGCTATATATGTTGTGTGCAATCACAATTTGGATGTACATTGCTTGTTTTTTTAAAAAATAATTTTTATTAACTGGCCAATCACATCAAATTAAATCATATCACATAAATTCCGAATTACAAAGCCGAATTTTAAATTTTGTTGGGGGGGCATACTTCAAGATCCGAAGGGGGATTCTGATCATCTTGCTGCTGCGTTAATGTCCCAATCAGTCCAAATCAGTCCAAACAAAGTTCATAGTTCTATCCCATCTTGTCTTGCTGTTTCCACATCACATCTTGTTCATATATTTTCTCTTTTTTCTTTATGATCTCTTCTGATAGTCTCCTTAAGCTGATAAACACCAATAGTAATAATAGTCCTGTGTGAATTTTCCGTTCTTCCAATCCTCAAATCGAGATGGTTTCCATATATCGTCTCCTTCATAGATAACATCACTCTTTCCATCATAGTCTCATAAAGCTGTCGCTCTTAAGTCCCACTGAGGAGTTTAACCCACATATATAAGCAGCTCTATTTCTCTCTTTCTCCTCCCAGACTCAAGGCCTCCGACAGAGCTTCTCAATATGGCGACGGCATTTTTAACTGCGTCATTCCCAAGCTCTTATACATTCCTCGCTCTTCTTAAAACATGCTTTGGTTCGAAAGTTTATCTCCACACAGCCTTAAATCCACAGCTTAAGTCCTTAAAATGACATTTCTGACTCATGAGGGGAGGGGATTCTTGTTTAATCACATAGGGAAAGAAGGGAGAGGTTTTTTTCCCCTCCCCCATCAGTCATTTGCCGTACCTTGTCTTGGCGTATCTTCTCATGTTTTATTTTTATCTTGTTTTATCAGAGATCTCTTCTGTTAGCAGTCTTTACTCCCCCTTCTTTCTTGAAATATGTGCATTCCTTTCATCCAAATTGTTTCCTTTGAAGTTCTGCATCTAGTGGCGCGAATCAGGGACGGCGTTCAGGAGTGCCGAAATCCCACAGGAGGGCTTTGTGCCTAGGGCCCCCACCCCCACAAATTCGGGGGTGGTATAGGGCACAGCAGGCAAGGGCCATCCCCCCCCCCACAATCCTGGGGGGGTTAAGGAGGCTAATTACCCCCATCATAGCCTCCAAATTACCTCGTGTGGGTTGGAGAGATGTTATTGTCAGCCATCTTCCAATGCGCCCCCTAGTGGCCCCCCTTGGATGTACATTGCTTGGTAGTGTTTTATTATAGTGTTTATTGGAAGCAATAAAAATTAGTTTTAAAAACAGACAGACAAACAAATAAATAAACTACTTCCGAAGGAAAATTATAGAATACAGTGGTACCTCAGGTTAAGTATTTAATTCGTTCCAGAGGTCTGTACTTAACCTGAAACTGTTCTTAACCTGAAGCACCACTTTAGCTAATGGGGCCTCCTGCTGCTGCCGTGCCGCCGGAGCACAATTTCTGTTCTCATCCTGAAGCAAAGTTCTTAACCTGAAGCACTATATCTGGGTTAGCGGAGTCTGTAACCTGAAGCGTATGTAACCTGAAGCGTATGTAACCCAAGGTACCACTGTACAGTTTTATAATAGAGCTTCCAGGCCTATGTGTCAGTACAAAGTCTTAAAAGCTGATCCTGAAAATCAGGTCCTATTTGCATGCGTGTTTGGAAGATAGCTGCTTCCTTTGCCCACTACACCTCTGTCATAAAGTCTGACTGTGCTTTAGATGCAGCCAATGACCTTTGGATGTTGAGCCAATCTTCCAATGCACTGAAAACAAGTTCAGTAGGCTGTATAGCCTTAGTTCAATAGGCTGTATAGCAAAAGACTGAAACCAGTGATGTCAATGAAATCTTAGGGGAGTTTACGGCAATGGAGACTATGCTTTACGCCTGGAATTTATATGTTCAGTTCCTTCCCAAAAATAAAAGCAAGATGTCTTGCAATTGCAGTAACAAGTAAAGGTTGGCATGACATCTGACACTTCTGTGAATGCAATAATAAATTGCTGATAACATCACATATATCCAAAATGGCCTTTCTCTTTTTTTAAAAAAAAATGAAATAGTATAGTCATTGTTTAAACAAACCACTGACTTGGCTGTCCCTGATTTATATTGTTCTACATTACAGAGAAAGGGACAGAATGTCACATAAACACATTCATCAAACGTACAGACCTTAGTATGACTCATGCTAAATAACAGACCAACGTATGTTTTTTTAAAGCCCTCAATATCAGAAATCTCTAAAAGTCTCTTGTGATTCTCAGCATTTTTACTCATGAGATTTTATTTTATTTTTACTTTTGCATGTTAGCCAATGCTCCAATAGAATCTCTAATATAGAATCTCCTTTCCCCTTGTTAGGACCAGCCCAAGACATTTTGCTGCCCGAGGCAAAGATGGCGCCTCTCGCATTGCATGTACAAAAGCTGACCAGACCACTAATTTAATCTTAGGTCAACTGTCATGAGGCAGTGTCTTCCACTGCACCTGAGGGCAGCAGGTTGGCTTAAGGGGCACAGGGCAGGTCACAAGGCATACACAGCTCTATTATCCAAAATCTTGCTCTCCCCTCCATCCCTCAGGAGCTGCCTCCCTTCTTCCTAACAGTAGGGCTGTTCCCATCCCATGTCAAACCCACTTTCTGAAACTAATTTCCAAGGTAAATCCACCCGAACTCCAACTCCCTGGTTTGTTTTTTCTCAGCTGATAAAAACATTTCTATGCTGGAATGCTTTTTCCACTGACAAAATGATGTGGGCTGCTCTTTGACTAGCAACTTGCTGTTGAGTTTTGGTTTGGGGCAAACACCTAGATGCCATTATGTTGTAACGAATGCCTTTGGGAAGGGAAGGCAGCTGCCAAATGTTCTAAATAAATAAGAGAAGCCTCTAAAAATCTAATTTGCAAGAGGATCTTACAAAATCATTTTTTAATTATCTGGCCAGGCTATGGTTCTAATGTTTACATACCCACCCACATGAAGTAATCTGTGCTCAGGCATTAGTCTCTTAATTCTACGAGTTAGTGACACAGAACTGAACAGGGCTACTTCACATGTTATGAAGTGAGATGCTTTTTCATGGGGGCTAGGATCAATATGTAGGTCGTTTGATGGGGAAGTGTGGGCACATGCATGTACTTTTTCTGCACGCCTGTATACACATACAGTGGTACCTCGGGTTAAGAACGTAATTCATTCTGGAGGTCCGTTCTTAACCTGAAACTGTTCTTAGCCCAAGGTGATTTACCCAAGGATAGATCACTGGAAACCCTTGTCCCAAATCTGGTTCTCTAAGATGAACTAGCTGGATCCACTGCTGTCAATTCAGAGGGATGAGATATCAGTGGAAGATGCAATGGCTATGGCAACAAGATTTAGAGGACAGCAGTGTTCGAAAAACCCATTCTTCTTGGTGCATTTGGCGATAGGGAATGTCATTTGTGTGAGCAGATTCTAAGCTCTGGGCCAGGGGTTAGCAAACTTTTTCAGCAGGGAGCCTGTCCACTGTCCCTCAGACCTTGTGGGGGGCTGGACTATATTTTTTGGGGGGGGATGAATGAATTTCTATGCCCCACAAGTAACCCAGAGATGCATTTTAAATAAAAGCACACATTCTACTCATGTAAAAACACGCTGGTTCCTGGATCGTCCATGGGCTGGATTTAGAAGGCGATTGGGCCAGATCCAGCCCCTGGGCCTTAGTTTGCCTACCCATACTCTGGGCACTGTACTGAGTGAGCCTAAGATTTCTGATTAAAACTGCAGAGTGGAAGGAAAAGAGGACCTTTTTCTGCCTCCGCACTTCCGGCCACTCTCTGAAGACTGGAGAAGAGACCCTCTTAAGACTATTAGGGGTTTGGGCAGGGGAAGGACTAGAGCATGTGAAAAATGAACATAATATTTTAGCTGCAGTTTTGTATATTCTTGTTATAAAAAAGTGCACCTAGACATTCCATTGTTGTGCCCGTAACCTCGGTTTAAGGTGTCATTTAGCACCTAGCTTTCATATCTCAGTTTCTATCACTGGAGGAGATGGGAACTGGTGTACCATCCTCTTTCCCCTCCTCTGTGCATGCCACCCCACCCATGACCAGAGATTGCATGCAAAGTGCTTACACTGAGCTGCTAAAGCAAAGACTGGAGAGCCATTTGTCAGGGATGCCGCAGTTGAATCCTGCACTGCAGATCCTGCACTATGAAGGAAGATGAATTGGGCCAGATGACCTCCACAGTTCCTTTCAATTCTACAAGTCTACAGAAATCTGGCAATAATGAATTTTTTTAATCTGCAAAACGGTTGATGAAGCCCTGTTTAAATGATGCACACCAATGGTGAAACAAATAGTTTTGGGATTGCATGGTGTTCTTTCACAATTTGCGAAGCATCAAATCATGCGACTGGTGGCTGTGAAATGCTGACCACTCCATATCTACATGGGCAATGTAGATCTGCTTTTGAGAACTGCTTCCTCTGCCTCTGTCAGAACCACGGTCAGTTAATCATCTGTCCTATAGTCTCATTGCTGCTTCAGGCAATGGTTTAACAACAATCTCAGCCTGTCAATCCCTTGCCTTTATTGCACCTGATTCCACTGTCACTCCAATTTATTGCCTGCCCAGCAACTCACTTTATTTGTCAGAGGACGAATCTCATCTATGCAGGCTGCCAGGGGAGCCAACCCAGCGATTTGTGGGTAAAGAGTGCAGAAATGCACAGCTATGTACCTTCTTCTTCCCCAGGAGGTTCCTCTTTTACAACTCTTAGCCAGTCTCTTATTAACAGGGGCTCTCTTTCCCCCCACCTCACCTCTCTTCAGCCTCGTTTCTTAGTTGGACTTACTTCCAAGGTCACATCTGTCGCTGCTAATGTTCCCTTTGACTCATTTTCAATAGATAGAACCACAGATCCAGACAGATCCAGACTGCCAAATGCATTTGCCATTCTGTTGGCTTACTGTATTACTTTCCTAGCATTTGCTTGTCACCTTGGTATGGTCACTAAAAGCAATGTGGACCTCTATTCAAGTAAATTCTGATTAGGACTATGTGTTGGTTTCTCTGGGCTATGGTTTCAGGATCGCAACTTTCTTCGTTTTAAGTTCTGCAGCAGCTATATCTGGGCTGAGGTTATGAACTTGCTATGGCTGAACTTGACAGGGGTGCCAATCAAATAAGATAGCAGTCCCCCTTCCTTTTGTTTCGGATGAAGATACATCCATCTAGTTCAGAATCCTACAGAAATGGCAGCCACCCAGAAAATCCTGGGAAATTTACAAGCAAGGTGTGAAGGCAACAGGCCTTCCCTTTCAATTCCACTTGGAATCAGATGCTCAGAGGAACACTGCATCCAAACACAATGGATCCATTTAGCTGTCATCATGGGTACTTGCTATTGACAAATTTATCCCCACCCCACAATTCTTTAATCTTTTTACCTGAAACCATCCAGGGATGTGTACGCAGAGGAGAGGAAGTCCCATTACATGAGAGGAGCACCACTCGTGTTGGATACAAATCCAAGCCTTGTTTGTCATGGTCACACTACAACGTGACAGAAGAAGGTTTATTTAAAAGATAATAAACTTAAAAATAATTTAAAAGACTCTTAAGGAGTCTCAAAGCGGCTAACAACCTCCTTTCCCTTCCTCCCCCACAACAAACACTCTGTGAGGTGAGTGAGGCTGAGAGACTTCAGAGAAGTGTGACTGGCTCAAGGTCACCCAGCAGCTGCATGTGGAGGAGCGGGGAAGCGAACCCAGTTCACCAGATTACAAGTCTACCACTCTTAACCACTACACCACGCTGGTGTGCATCATTTAAACAGAGCAGAGAGGAACAGTGAGGCAGAAGCCTGAGAGGGCCAGGGGTGTGTTTCTGTTTCAAATACGTAAGGGGATCTCTACGACAAGTAGAGGATGGTGGGTGTTGTGGAACCGTAGGCTAAGTGCAGAACACCACAGCACTGTTTACATTTGGACACTACGAGGGAGAACTCAAACGCTTCGAAACAACAGCAAGAATTTCATGACGGATATGGAGCAGCCAATGTCCAGCCAGTGTGCCAGAACTGGAACAAACATCCCCTCCACCCACACCAGAAGTAACAGCCAGGGCTTTGGCTAAGGCAGAACAGGAAACTGACATGGGAAACCCAAAACCTGATTGCTGGTTTAATTTTCCTGGCAGAAGCTGCTATTAAGTTATAAGCGGAAGAGTTTTCAGTGTTAAGCCTCCCCCATAAGGGCGTCTTCTGTGTGGATGGGAGGGTAAAATACAACAGAAGTGTTTTGGAGGTGTGTTTTTTTCCTGATCACAGTCTCAACAGAAACATATCACAAAGGCCCCAGATAATCACAGTATTTGACTTTCCCTGGCAGCCATCTATAATGAGCTCTGTACATTTCCCCCTTAATTAATAATCTTCTAATACTATTTCCTGAGGTAGTTAGGAAAGGTAATGACATTCCAAGGGGAGTGTGCTATTCTGATGAGACTGCGAGAGAAAGGCTAGTCTTAATTAAATCTGGTTTCAGAAGCTGCCAGTTCTTTATCACAAAAACACTGTGTGTGGATGTCAGCCCCTAGACAGCTGTTTCCTCCATCTAAGGCTGCAAGGGAGGGGAGAGGAGGGATGTCTCATTAAACAGAGAAATTGACATTTAAGACTCCAGGGAAAGCCAAGAAAGCTGCAAGAATCCTTTCAAAGGAGCACATGAGCAAAAATGCAGAAATATGTTACAAGCAGTTGTGAAATGACAGGGTGGCATTCAAGGGTCAGAGTGCTGAGAACTGTTGTTTACATGAGCAAATGATATACGCTCTGTCAGAATGGCCTACTTTTGGTGACCACGGCAATTAAGCGATGCCAATGGCACTGGAAATCATTGCAATATGCTGAGATTTTTCTCCTTCCATGCAGAAATGTAGGGCATCGTCCAGAAGGCTAAGATTAAGGTCATATCAGCACTGGGAGACAGAGATTAAAATGAAAGTTGGAGACACAACCATTTTGTTTTTGTCATTTAATATTCATCGGCACCCGACATTTCCTATCGGCCTTAACAAAAGGAAGTCAATAAAAGATACAAGGCCAAAGAGAATGTTTTTAGATAACATTATTATTTGCCTGCATGGTGACGTTTTTAATGCTGCTTTTGTTTCTTGTTTGCTTTTCTTGTTTTATATTGATAATTCATATTTTTGATGGTTTTGCAACTTTTATTCCGTTATTTCAATATTGCAAAGCCACCTTGTGAATATTTTGCAGAACTGAAATGCTGGAGAACTTCACTCAGTGGGGGCCAAGCTTGTATACTAGCTTCCCCCTACCCCAGTATCCTCTAGGCATTTAGGCTTTTTCCTCCAACACCCTGACCCCTATGGCTCTTATTGACCCCCTCCCCCCCCCCATCCAACAGCAAAATGTTTGCCTTTATGAGAGAACCATTACAGCCACCATTCTGAAATTTGGCAGGCTTCATCCCCTCAGGAGAGCTCACAATGCCTGCAAATTGTATGCCATTCTGGCAATAAAAAATAAAAAAAATAAAGTGTTATACGCCTGTCGGGGTTTTTTTTTAAAAAAAATCAAAGTTGAAAGGTGCCCTAAATGAAAAGCCCTGGATTTATTTGCTCACAATTTGGCAGGCTTAATCCACTCTGGAGGGGCTTCTGTGCCTGTAAATTTCTTTCATTTTGGCCAAAAGTGGGGAACAATGCATTTTTAGAATTCCCATTGCAGGGAACAGGGCACCCATTTTGTATAGGGTGGGCTTGGAATCAAGAGCACAAATTGAAGCAGAAAGAACAGAGTGTGACTCAAAAACAGATCAGATTGTTTGGGGGGGGGAATGTGTATATACAGATACAAAGTGATTCTTGGGACCTGTGCACTCCCCTTATCAAGTGCCCATTCATTACCTTGGTCCTTTCCCTGCAATGATAATTTCCAAGAAAGTGTCATCCCATGCATGAGGAGAATATTTCCAATACATATCTGGGGAAACTGCAAAAAACTTTCAGTTAGATTTCGGGTTGTCAGGTATGAGAACCATAATACAAAACATTTAAGTTATGCTTTGCTGGACATGCCAAATTGTAAACCAGCTGAACACAGATGCCATCAAATATTTTGCTTGTAAAATTCTGAGGATAATTAGATTCAAGGAAATAGATTACTAATTCAATAAATGTACGTGTTTGACATGCAAGGGTTTATGTAAGTGGTGTCTATTTGCTGATGAAATACTATTTGATTGCCAGAGCGATTGCCCCAAGAGCATTTTTTTCCCCTGAGCCAGCCCTGCGTGACTTTGCCAGGCTGGGATTTGATTAGATCCCAGCATCTCAAAGCGGCTTGGGGAGGGCGGCATGAGAAGGACGCCATGCAGCCTTCAAACACAGCCTCTCCCCTGAGGGGCTGGGATTGAATGGCACATGACTGCTGCATCCTTCTCACATTGTCCTCCCTAGAGATCAACCGCAGAAAGCCTGACCCAGCCTGACCCAGAAACTCCATCGGGTGCAGAATGCCGCGGCGAGACTGCTTACAGGGTCCTCACTGCGGGATCACATTCACCCAGTACTATACTAGCTGTACTGGGTTCCAGTGGAGTACAGGATGAGGTTCAGGTGCTGGTTTTAACCTTTAAAGCCCTATACGGCCTAGGACCCTCATACCTACGGGACCGCCTCTCCTGGTATGTCCCACGGAGGACCTTACGGTCTTCAAATAAAAACATCTTGGAGATCCCAGGCCACAGGGAGGTTAGGCAGGCCTCAACCAGAGCCAGGGCTTTTTTGGCTGTGACCCCGATCTGGTGGAACGCTCTGTCACAAGAGACTAGGGCCCTGCAGGACTTGACAACTTTCCGCAGGGCCTGCCAGGCCTTTGGCCAAGGCACAGTCTGATCCCCTCCTTTGGTAATCCTCATAGAACTCTAGCCCAATGGTTGCCATTAATTTGATTCTGAATTGATTTTAGAATGAATTGATTTTAGAATGTATTTCAATTAATTGATTGTGATTTTATGTAAACTGTGTTACTTTTACTGTTGCTAGCCGCTCTGAGCCCGGCTTCGGCTGGGGAGGGAGGGATATAAATAAAAAAATATTATTATTATTATTATTATTATTATTATTATTATTATTATTATACATCTTATGTTGAAGATTGCTGTTTTATTTCTGTATAAGAATGAGGAAAGAAAGAAAGAAAGAAAGAAAGAAAGAAAGAAAGAAAGAAAGAAAGAAAGAAAGAGTTTACTACATGTAAAAGATCCTATATGTAAAAGACAGGAGGGGAACAAGTCTGCCACAAAACACACAGGTGACCATCATGGGACTGGTGCATGCCAGTTTTTTTAAAGTATGTCACCATTTACAGAGACCAGAACAGTTTGCAGACCAGAACGCTGCTAAAGAGGCCTCTTTCTTCAACTTAAAAGGTTTAACAGGGTGGTTATGAATAGAAATAGGAAGGCTGTTCCACCCAGAGGAACAGAGTCACGGAAAGCTTTCTTCCAGAGGTTCAGGGCGTGGAACTTCTTGTACAAGGGAGAAAGACAAACAACATTTGCCACTTGCTACGGTGTAGGATTATCTCAGCAAATGTCCCAGGACAACGTCAAGAGAGATGTTCCCACTAGGCAGAGGGAGCTATAATCACTTAGTCCAAGGTTTTAAAATCATTTCTCTGAAAAGACAAAACAACTACGGCTGGAAGAATCTGTCAATCAGTGAGTGGGCCACTAGTGAGCTCCCTGGCTGACAATGTAGTCCCAACTATGTCTACTCAGAAGTAAGCCCTGCTGAATTCAGTGGGGTTGGGCCACAAGACAACTGATGACTGGATGCCACTAGAAATAAAATAAATAATAATCAAAGCACCCACCCACAGAAGAGACTGTGTATCACTCCATCTCTCCTTGACTCATTGCCCTGGCCTTGCATTCTGCTTGGAGAGGGTGTGGAGATGCAGCAGAAGGTGCAATTCTGATGTACTGGTACCAGTCTGTGCAGTTATTTAAAATTGCCTTTAGGATCAAAATATCCATATTCATGTTCAGCTGCTGGTGTTGCCATGAAAATCCCCTATGGGGTTTTTTAAAATAATAATAATAATAATAATAATAATAATAATAATAATAATAATAATGATTATCTAGTCTTCAAGAGCCCCACCCACTACCTAATACAGTTGTTTCGATATTTGCTCTGGTAATACATCATGAAAGCAGACTCCTGTGGTAAAAATAATCCATTATGAAATAGAACTGAATACATAAAGCATGCAGTGAGGGGTGGACCCCACAAAAGAATGCAATCAGCCTGCCAGATCAAATTGACTACAAATGTTGCATTCATAAGTCAACATCCGTTAGGTCAAAAGAAACATTTGCTCAGTATCTGCTACAGAGAAACGAAGGTTGGAAACAGTTTTCAGTAGATCGTGCTTCCCAATTTGGACAACAGGCTTGGTAAAAATAGCTGTAAAGGAAACTATTTTAATTGTCACAAATCTCACAAACTCTCTTCCAGGAATCTTACAGAGACTGTGCCTGTTGATGTTTCTGAGCTATCTGTATGTGATATCTTGGTTATGGCACCATCATAGACAAAGTGGGCTTAAGGCCAGACAAAACGACAGCTGGCCCATTTCTCTCTTTTGCCATGCAAATCCAGTTCAGAATTGGATTAAAGTAAATGGTGGGAAAGGGATGCGAGTGGCACTGTGGGTTAAACCACAGAGCCTAGGGCTTGCCGATCGGAACGTCAGTGGTTTGAATCCCCGCGACGGGGTGAACTCCCGTTGCTCGGTTCCAGCTCCTGCCAACCTAGCAGTTCGAAAGCACGTCAAAGTGCAAGTAGATAAATAGGTACCACTCTAGCGGGAAGGTAAACGGCGTTTCCGTGCACTGCTCTGGTTTCGCCAGAAGCGGCTTAGTCATACTGGCCACATGACCCAGAAAAACTGTGCGGACAAACGTCAGCTCCCTCATCCAATAAAGCGAGATGAGCGCCTCAACCCCAGAGTCGTTCACAACTGGACTTAACTGTCAGGGGTCCTTTACCTTTTTTAAATGGTGGGGAAAGAAGGTACAGTATTGACTGAAGGGGGGAAAGTCCACCTAGCAACAAGTGAGGAAAACATTGAAGGAACTTTTGCAACATGACTCACTTGAAAAACAATGACATTATTCTTAGTCTGCAATGATATCTAGGCAAACTAATCTGAGCATAAGATCTACTGAAACTATTAAGCAAACTTTGTGCTCAGTCTATGTTTCCTCATGTACACCTGACAGTAAAACATATTTTCCTCCCTCCTAAATATGCATGAGGACTGAAATATCCCTTCTTTAGCACCTGGCAGAGTGGTATGATGTTTGCAGAGGTAGAACGTGCCCTGATTGGCTGGGTAGTTCTAAGTGAGTTCTGTCCTCTGTATGTTTGATTCAGTGCTTCACTGCTATGTGCAAGGCCTAACGTAAGAAAGGCTTTGCTTCTTTCTCCTCAAATTATACACCAGGGTTTTTTGTTTCTTTGTTTCTGCACTCAAGTGTTATCAAATTTATTCTCTTTCTAGGCCTTGTCTGGATTATTTAAAAGACTTTGCTAATACTTACAGCCATGCTTGGTTTAAAAGAAAGGCAAATAACATAAAAATGGGGAAAGAAAAGATGCTGACTTGTTCACTGAAGATTTATAATTATCCAAAAGAAGAGCCAAGCAGATAGTCTATGATTTAGCACCACTATGCAATTCACTTGCTATATACCGTAATCAGCTATGGAGTCAAAACAGAAATTTTGCAAGCAACATGTAGCAATTGGAACACCTTATAAAAGTGAGCAATTCACATACAGTACTCCCTTTTACAGGAGAAATACGAAATCATATTAATTCCTCTGGTTATTGTGTCTTTTAACAGGTGGGTGGTGGTGGTGGTGGTTTTGTTTTTTGTTTTTTAAAGAAAAAGACTGGCTAGGTCTGAAACTATTCTGCTACTTAACTTTGGCAGAGCCAGAGACCCTAGAGGGAGGATAAAGCAGGAGTCTTCAAATGCTTAAAAAGTTCTTTTGTAAGATAAAATACCAGCTGTTCAGTATGACCAAAGATGGATAGGCCAAAAGCCTGGGCATCAGGTTGCAGGGAGGACAAGTGTGGCCAATTATTTGGAAATTCTTTGTGCGTGTTTTTGCAACAGGACTTTGACCTAGGTAGAAAAAGTAAAACAATCATTTCCACTTCATTTTATTTATTTTGGGTATCAGACTAAGTCATACTCATGGTAGACTAAGTCATACTCATATCTGTATGATTTACTGTGTTCCAGCTTATAGAGTTTAATTTTAAATTATTTATATTTATATGCTTTTATTATTGCATATGTCTGTAATTCTGGTCTGTGACCATAATAAATCAGTCAATTCATTCATTCACGGTAGACCATTGCTTATTGACTTCTGTGGGTCTGCTTTGTGTTGGACGCCACCTTTTAAGTCTCTTTAGGCTTCCTTTTCAAGTAAGGTCCTCCTCCTCCTTGTTATTATTATTATTATTATTATTATTATTATTATTATTATTATTATCAATAATACCCTGCCCATCTGGCTGGGTTTCTCCAGCCACTCTGGGCAGCTTCCAACAGAGGACTAAAAACAGAATAAAACTTCAAACATTAAAAACTTCAATAAACAGGGCTGCCTTCAGATGTCTTCTAAAAGTCAGATAGTTGTTTGTTTCCTTTACATCTGATGGGAGGGCGTTCCACAGGGTGGGCGCCACTACCGAGAAGGCCCTCTGCCTTCTTTAGAAATAATTGTTCAGCCACTGACAAAACTTTAGAATATTAGAACTTGATTTCGTCTTCTGATCAGGTCTTTAACATTAAACACATAAAAATAAAACACAACAATAATAATGTAGTAAATTGCCTTATCTTTCCTTTCTGGTCATCAATCTGCATAATTTCAGCTTTCTGGAAAAGATATCAGATCTACAGCACAGTGCTTTGAGATAAATAATGTAGAATGTCACTTTTTGTAAACAGAGGCCACATTCACACAATAAATTTGAAGTCCTGTTGTGACAATTTTACAGTCTGCCCTAGAGAATCCTGGGAACTGTGATCTGCTAAGGGTTGTGAGGTGGCCTCAATTCCACCCCTCCCACTTCCCGAGCTACAATTCCCAGAGTTTCCTGTGAAGAAGGAGTTCTTGTTAAACCACTCTGGGAATTGTAGTTCTATAGGAGGTGGCCTACTAACAGCCATCAGCACTCTTAACAAACTACAGTTCTCAGGGTCCTTTGCGAGGGGGGAGCCATGACTGCTAAAGTGGTATAACAGTGCTGCAAATCCATGGCACCAGGTTGAGGAAAGCTGAGATACAGTGATAGGGAATGTTTCACCTGCCCATTCCTCCTTGTAATTCAGATAATAAAGGCACAGAATCTATGTGCTATGGACAAGTGACACTGCTTTCCCTTCAACATTTCTCCGATAAAAATAGGGATATCCCATTCCATTACAACAACAACAATTTTATTATTTATAACCCCAGCCCCTCTGAGCTTCTTCCAACATATCATTCCCTCCAACATTTCTCGGATGAAAATAGGGATGTCCTATTCCATTATTATTATTATTATTATTATTATTATTATTATTATTATTATTATTATTATATTTATATTTATACCCCGCCCATCTGACTGGTTTGCCACTCTGGACTGCTTTCAACATAAAAACATAATAAAACATTGAACATTTTTTTTTAAAAAAAAAAAAACCTTCCCTATACAGAATCCCCTTCAGACGGCTCAGGGGTCAGATAACTCCATACCCTCCAACATTTCTCCAATGAAAATATGGACATCCTAAGGAAAAGCGGGACATTCCAGGATCAAATCAGAAACCAAGATGGCTTCTGTAAATCTAGAACTGTCCCTGGAAAATAGGGACACTTGGAGGGTCTGAACATATATAAAAACATAATAAAACATGAAACATTAATAATCTTCCCTATACAGGGCTGCCTTCAGATGTCTTCTAAAGGTTGTATAGTTACTTATTTCCTTGGCTTGGGGGTCGCATAACTCCATACCCTCCAACATTTCTCCAATGAAAGTAGGGATGTCCTAAGGGAAAGTGGGACATTCAGGGATCAAATCAGAAACCAGGACAGCTTCTGTAAATCCAGGGCTGTTGCTAGAAAATAGGGGCACTTGGAGTGTCGGGCACAGCTTCACTGCACATTTTTCGAAACAAAAAAAAAAGTATATACTGATACCCATGTTCATCTATATTTGAAGAGATTGTGAAGTTACAGTTACATGATACCAAAGGCGCAGAACAATTTCAAACCAACTCAGATTACACATTGAAGAGATTTGTCAGTCTTTTTGCAACGAGCAGATATTATTTTTCATCCTTCTACCTGTTTTGCAAGTTTTGTGTGTATTTTTAGAATGCTTGCCCTTTTAACTTGGAAGATAAAGAACTTGCTCAACGTTCTCAGCCGTATAAAATCACATTCAGCTTCACAGTTGTTGAAAAAAGCTCAGCTTTACTTTCAGAGTATGGAAACTCCCCTATAATGAAAGGGGGAACATTAATTTTCTATGTATAGAAAAGATCAGGTCCTTAATAATTATGAATTAACACTTTCTTCTTTTCTTTTCTAAACACTTTTAATTTATATCCTGCCCTTCAGTGTATGCTAAAAACTCCCAGGTTGCCTTACAAAAGACAACCTGAACACTATGAGTCGGTTATGGTCCCATATACACAATGGAGCTTCATAAATCCATAGAGTTGGAAGGAACTTCTGAGGGTCATCTATAGCCCAACCCCCTGCAATGCAGGATTTTCAGTATATGGTTCCCCCATCCAATTTGAAACCATAGCAGACCCTGCTTAGCTTTGCAGATGTGCTGGCGGCTTTTCTTTTTAATTGTTGCACCACTGGGGGACTTTGAAACTTTAGGGTCTATATATATTGCAAGTGATTCTTGCACCAGATTTCAAATTGTCAGCTCATAGCATTGCCATATTGGTGACCTAGAGAACCATTTTCCATGACAGACTGAGCTCCCATTGCTCTGTCTGAGCTCCTGCCAACCTAGAAATTCGAAATCACACCAGTTCAAGTAGATAAATAGGTACCACTGCAGTGGGAAGGTAAATGGCATTTCCGTGCACTCTGGTTTCCATCACAGTGTCCCGTTGCCCCAGAAGCGGTTTAGTCATGCTGGCCACATGACCCGGAAAGCTGTCTGTGGGCAAACACCAGCTCCCTCTGCCTGAAAAGCGGGATGAGCACTGCACCCCATCGTTACCTTTGACTGGACTTAACCATCCAGGGGTCCTTTTTCTTTTAATGCTGCCTCTGCAGAGGCCAAGGCATGACTGTGGCAGTACTTGTCTGCTTCTCTTCTCGCTTACCCCAACCCCAAATTCCTCACCACACGGCAACCAAGGTAGGGGGTGGTTCTGTTAGCACTGTACTGCCAAATGGTAGCCACTGACATTAGTGCCCCACCTACACACAGCTGGTACATACATTGTACACAACTCTACAATGCCATAAGAACTTGCCTCGGGTTAAGAACTTAATTCATTCTGGAGGTCCGTTCTTAACCTGAAACTGTTCTTAACCTGAGGTACCACTTTAGCTAATGGGGCCTCTCGCTGTACCCGCGCTGCCGCTGCACAATTTCTGTTCTCATCCTGAAGCAAAGTTCTGAACCCGAAGCACTATTTCTGGGTTAGCGGAGTCTGTAACCTGTGGTACCACTGTATAATTCTATCACTAGATTATAAAATGTTTTTAAAGCCTACATTTGAGTTTAAATTTAAATTTAAACTCAGTGGATAGGTCAGTTGGTTAGAGCATAGTGCTGATAATGCCAAGGTTGTGGGTTCAATCCCCATACGGGACAGCTGCATATTCCAGTGTTGCGGGGGGGGGGTGGACGAGATGATCCTCATCGTCCTTTCCAACTTAATTCCATGATTTTAAATTACCACACACAGAGACAACACTATGGGATGGCAGCATTTGGAGCTTCGTTAACTATGGAGCCCCAAATTTGGGATCCCCTCCAAACGGCTGACAAATTTTTGCAGGGTTTCATAGCAAAGAAAACACATTTTGCAACACATGCCCCCTCACAACTGAGTATTCGAAATTTCAGGGTTTGTGGTTAATTAAGCTAACATCTGGTATAGTATAGCAGCTAAGGACATTGAGGGAAAGTTTGAAGCCAGCAAGAGAGAGCTCTGTTACAATTTAGGTTGTGATCTAGGTGACCTCAGGCCAGCTAATTCTTCGCAGCCTTGAGCCCTCATCTGTATTATGGGTACAAGTTATAAAGTCTTTCCTTTACAGGAGCAGCTGCACAGGTTACAAAGGAAAAGCTTTAAATACTACAAAACTGCTAATTATTCTGATGACGGCATCTCAATGATCATTAAATGAGGGGTATGGCTTAAAGATGTCAGGGATTTATATTTCACCTCTTTAAAAATAACTACTACCATTGCGCATTAAAGAACTCCAGCAAATATGATTTGCTGGAGGGGGGGTGGGCAGTTAACGGTTAATCTATGGCATGCCAAGTGTGCATATGATTACGACAAAGAATTGGCAGCTGCAGAAGGAAAAGGGCTTGTGTTCTGCCGTTCAAACTTGTCAGTCAACTCATGCCAGTATTCTGGATGTCTGCCTCCCTAGCACACCCTCATTACATGTGTCTGTCTGAGCCGACTTGCTCATCTGTTCAGAGACACACCACATAAGTCGGGAATTCTCTCTCCTCTGTGGGAATTAGATCATAACCCTTCAGAAGCGTTTGCCTCGTCGCCCTCCTCCTCCTCCTCTTCCATACGGGAAACCTCTGTGCCTATGTAGTGTTTCTTTGTAGATTTCAAAACCTGTGTGTTTGTTTGATTTCTAGAATGGAAGAAGCTGAACTGCTGAAGGAAAGATTTCAGGCCATAACCGTAAGTACTTCTTCTCTATATCAATCTTTGTGTGTGTGTGTCTGTCTTGTAATATATATTTTAGAAAATCATTATCAAAGCTGCTTAGAGGTTACTAGGTGGCTGGAACGTCTCCCTGTTCTGTATGAAACCCTTCGTTTCTGTCCTTATTTTGTTGCGTTTTGTAGACTACAAACTTTGGGCAGTCAGCAGAATTCTGCGTATGACTTGCATTTATGGCAGGCACATAAATTTGACCATTAGCTTCCAGGCGCTGAATGCCAGAGATATAGGAGTCAGGCAATGTTTTATATCAGGCATATGTGATGCTGTCATTAAGACCAAGTGGCTCAGTGAGTGTGCCTCTGTGCATTAATTTGAAGGGCACCAGGTCAGAAAGCTAAGAATGAACTGGAACAAGGAAATTCCATAGTTTAAAAAGAAAAGAAGTACCCTGGGCAATTAATCTTCTGCTTAATTAAATGAGTATTTGTTGGTAGTTCATGGGAACACCAACATTCTCTCTCTCTCTCTCTCTCTCTCTCTCTGTGTGTGTGTGTGTGTGTGTGTGTGTGTGTGTTTTAAAGGAGTATGATATGGGAAATTCAATTCAGTTCACACTATGGTGGAGATATTTTATTCATAAAGAACCCAGCACTGGCAGAAAGTTGTCTCAGAACTGTGCTTTTCTTAAGAGGAAGAATGACAACTAATAGCATTGACGTCTAGCTCCCTATTGATCTGATCTAACCCTCATGCTCTCATCTCATGACAGGTTTGGGCCGGTAGATTAGTTCACTGGCTATTCTTTAAGGGCAGAGCTATGATTGGCTGTGGGTGGCATCATAGCACAATAATGATCATGTTCCTTCGGAGCTCTACTAAAGCTAGACGGAACATGCTTTGGAAGAATGAGAAAGCTCTTTCTGACATTTTTGTTTCATGCATGTTCCCATTGCTCCCAGTGCTTCCCTTGCTTACACAACTAAAGAGCTGATGGTTAAAGAACAGAATAAGTAAATTCAGCTGTTCTTTAACTTCCAGGAGCTGTTTATTTCACAACCCTTGGTTCAAACTCTTTTTTTGTTTCTCCATGAATAGCAAGATTTCTCGCTGGTGAACTGGCATCACTATCAAATGACTCCATAGTCAGGCTTGCAAATGCAATGTACCCATTACCAGCTTAAACTTGGTCGTTCTTTTTCTCAATTCAGATCAAAGCTGGTTTGGGGCAAAAATGCATCAAAACACAGTATTTCATAGGAAATGTCAGGATAGATAAAGGATAGTGGCTAATGTCATGCATCCATTGCTTCCCAACCCAGCTGCAAAAAGGCACTAGATGCGGGCTACTCACTTTGTAGCCCATGAATAAAGAGATCCGCTGCAGAAATATTTTCTTCCTCTTTGTTTAAGATGGAAGAGAGTCAATCCTTCCCCATTCCCCTTTTCAGACCACAAGTGACTTAATTCACGGTGCACAAATATTTGCAGGCTAGTAACTTTTATGGGCTTGTTTGCAAGGTTGTTCACAAGAAACATTCCCACATCCATAGGAATGTAAAGGATAAATGTTGCTTCCTGCTTTGAGCCTATAGCAGTAGTACAACACTAGACAACTCAAAATAAAAAATAAATCCTTCCAGTAGCACCTTAGAGACCAACTAAGTTTGTTATTGGTATGAGCTTTTGTGTGCATGCACACTTCTTCTTGCATGCACACGAAAGCTCATACCAATAACAAACTTAGTTGGTCTCTAAGGTGCTACGGGAAGGATTTTTTAAAAAAATATATTTTGTTTCGACTACGGCAGACCAACACAGCTACCTACCTGTAACTAGAACTAGACAACTCAGTTGGTCAAGCGCTGTGAATACAGTGCCATCAATACACATGGCTGCTTGATACAATACAAGAGGACAGGTCCCTGCCTTAGACAGCTTGCAGTCCAAAATTCAATATGGAGGAGACAATAGGGGAAAGTATAGGAAAAGGAGGCAGGGGTATACCGAGGGAGAATCCATGTTTGTTTAAATTACATGTATTTAGACTTGGTTACAATAGAATGCGGGCACTTGAGGTTGTGCCAAAAGCTTCATGGGAAAGCTGGGTGTGTTAAGAAGGGGTTTGAAGAAAGAGAGAGGGCCTCAAGAAGGTATGGGGTTTTTTTAGGGGAGGTAAGCTGGTGGGGGAAAGAGGGGGAGCTTTTTCGGGCACCCTAGAAGTAACTGAGGAACCTCACTACAAGAAGCTTGACCAGGCATCTTCATCCACAATCCACTGGAGATGAGAAGTTGGCTTGTTGATTCTGGCTGGTCCTTACATTGTTACATTTTCTAAGCTATTAGTCTCAACATCGGCTATGTTCTGGTACCATTATTTAGCTTGCTGCTTTTGAAAGATTTGTGCTTATATGGCCCTTTAGTGATAATAAATGCAAGTTAATATAGAAAGTGGTTCGATTAAACACATAGATTTCTTGCTAGAAATGAATGAAGCTTTCTTTAATTTAAAAAAAACTGGCTGAGAAATGCAACAGCTTTTAAGCTTTAAAAGTGTGTCAACTGACATATATTGAAAGGGGATGGAATAAAGGCTAATGCATTAGTGGAACTTGATAGCTGAATAATAATTCTTTCGTTGCTGGAAGAAGCTCAATTCCTTTCCTCTCACTGCACTGTCAAAGGCCTTTTACATATAATTTTTCTGTTTCGTGAAAGATTCGTAGTAAGAAAGGCAAACAACAAGAACCCCCACTATGCTTCTAGAATTTTCTGTGACTACAAGCCATATCCATATAAGATCCCACACAAGTCATTTCAATGACTGTAGTGAGATGTGGACTTTTGATTTAAACAACAGCAGCAGCAGCAGCAGCAGGAAGGAAGTTATTAGAAGGAAGTTATTATTAGAAGGAAGTTCCACTTGTTTCAGTAGGACATATTTTCTTCAGGGGCAAGAGGATTGCTTTAGCAGATTGCAATGGTAAAACTGGAGGTTTGGAAAAGTGGTATACCAAACTGTGCTCCAATACACACATTCATGCCATTCCCAGCAGTGGTACCACACATATATATATATATATATATATATATATATATATATATATATATATACACATACATACAGTTAGAATTCCTGCTCCATGATTGCAGTCATGGGATTTTTGTCTATCACATGACGGTGTATGTTTTGACTCCACAGAGTGGGAAGTGACAGAGACAGGATGTTTGTGCTACTATGTTCCGTGAAGTGGGACTATTGTCCTTTGTTCTTTTCTTTTTGCTGTCTGATGCTAGAGAGAAAGGGAGCCATGTTGCAGTGCTCCGTGTGTGTTTATATGTAAATAAAGTAGATTAGCCAAAATGCTGAGTTGCTGAGGTCTGTTACGCAAGCTGCGAAGACTCTGCAGATCCCTAAGAGTGCCGGTTTCTGTTGCCATCGGTCGCTATGATGTTCGGGCTGAAGAAAGCTTTTGAAGCTCCCAAACGATCGACCAGGAGGGAGGGAATAAGCCAGTCGGGCATGTATCTCTGCCGGGGTCTTACTCGAGAGTAGGACGAGATCTTAACATATATATGTGCAGGGCACTAGGGGTTTTTTTAGTTTAGTTTATTTCAATTATTTATCCCTTCACACAACTGAAAGGAGTCCCAAAGCTATTTACAAGAAAATATAAAATTACATGATACAATATCCATAAGTATGCAAAAAAAATACTAAAAGTCTTTATCCAGAATAATCAAAAACAAGAATATCACCTCCAACACACTGCTGTGAACTTCTATGGCAGGAGTCACTAATGGGCCTGTAGGCACACATGTCTTTCTCTGGCGCCCACTGAGTCCCTTCAACCGCCTCTCTCCTCACTGAAATTCAGCTTGAAAGAAGAATTCTTTGTAGCCGGTAGATTAGACTGAATTATGTGCTCATCTGTGGTACATGTCTGGTGCCCACAACAGCTTCTCCAGTTTGAAAATGAGCCCACGTGCCCAAAAAGTTTAACGGTCCCTGCAATACAAAGTAGTGGTAGCATTGCCTTACGGAAATCCCACAAAACCTGAAGGAACACCTTCTGCTGTCTCTATATTGTACTCCAGTGTAAAACTCCACTACAAATTCATTCTCACTTAGGGCATGTCCGGATATACTTAATAATGAGTGGTGATATGTTGCTATATATTCCAATACAGTGGTACCTCGGGTTAAGTACTTACCGTAATTCGTTCCGGAGGTCCGTACTTAACCTGAAACTGTTCTTAACCTGAAGCACCATTTTAGCTAATGGGGCCTCCTGCTGCTGCCGCGCCGCCAGAGCACAATTTCTGTTCTCATCCTGAAGCAAAGTTCTTAACCTGAAGGACTATTTCTGGGTTAGCGGAGTGTGTAACCTGAAGCATATTTAACCTGAAGCGTATGTAACCCGAGGTACCACTATATTAAACTCCACAATTAATCCATTACTTGATCAGATGCCTCATTTTCACTTTGGGAGGGACCAAATTTATGTTATGTGTGCAGTAAACTAATTCTGGAATTGAGCTCACCTTGTTTTGGTCAGACGTACCACCTTAGTTTAAGTGCTGAGCTCAAGAGAATCCCATTTGCCAAAAAAAGGGGGAGCTGTGCACTGTTCTGATTGGTTGGCCCTCATAGTGATCTTCCCCCACACCCCCTCACCAAATACCCCTAATTTCCTTTGAAGGGAAGTCCAGCCTTCCTGGAGTCAGGAGAGTGAGCAAAGAGAAAAATTAAATTGTCCCTGGATTTGGAGCCAA
This sequence comes from Podarcis liolepis, assembly GCF_965112155.1. Taxonomy (NCBI): domain Eukaryota; kingdom Metazoa; phylum Chordata; class Lepidosauria; order Squamata; family Lacertidae; genus Podarcis; species Podarcis liolepis. The sequence continues at coordinate 73,575,979 of NC_139559.1, read as the reverse complement.
GAATGTGCCATTCGTTTCTCGAGCGAAAGTGGGGGGAAATCTGAGATCCTTTTGCAGCATCCTGTGAAGGTATATCTGGAGGCATGCTCTGAGTTAGGAAAAAGAGCTCTCTTTGGGAGTTTGCTTTTAATCTACAAAGTCATTTTGATGACCTACTGCACCATTCATGGCCAAATTATTTCAAGGCCCTTAATATAGTGACATTCAAAAAGAAAGGAAGGCATGAAGTTCAGAGACTGGCAGCAGGATGTTCTTGAAATCTGGATTAACTGAACCGTTCAAAATTGCTACTGGGGGCGTACCTTAGTAAACAAAGTTTAAAAATGGAACGACAACACCAGCTATCATTCTTCTCTCAGATATGTTCAGCTGTTTCTCTCAGCAAGATGCGGAAGTAGAAGCAGGAGGCCCTGCTAAAAGTATAAACGTTATAAGGATACATGTAAATACAGGCTAGCAAACTATTTACATCCCAAATGCTGTTTATAGTTGCATTATGGGATGTGTGCCAGAAATAACTCCTATCTGCAATGGAGATTATTCCAAGTCTCTAGACAATCATGGGAACAGAGCCCAACCTGGTTGCTAAATTTTCTGTAACTGTAATTACCTCAGTTAACACCACCCTTGCTGTTTCTCACTTGTAAATATGTAAAGAAAACAGAGGCATGTTTGGGGACTTGAAAGAATTGCCTCCTGAAATTTGAATTTGTTTCCCTGGCGACTGATAAATGAAGGGAAACAATCGTTTAATAGTTTTGCATGCCTAAACCTTTAATACTAGACACAGCTGGTATATACTAAAAAGAAAATGATATGTGGAAGAAGAACCCTGAGATTTGTTCTCAGAAGATAGAGATGGTTTTAAATCCATTTTAGCAATCCTTTCCTCTTCCTAGGGAAACCAGGAACCTGCAGTTCTGTGAGGTGGCATTCTCTAAATTCTCACTAAACTGCCATCTCCAGGGTTCTTGAGGGAATCCACAACCATTGAAATGGTATAAAAAAAACCAGTTATGTTTGTAGTGTAGATATACCCAGTGACTTCCTTTCCTTTTCATTTTTTTCTCTTTGTTAAATGAAAGCAGAAAAAGTCAGACAACTCCCACATCCCCATCTCAAGCACTTCAAATAGCTTCTAAAATCTAAGACCTCATTTCTTACTGCACAAAGTTTTCATATTCCAAGATATATTGTACATTTTATTCTCTTTGGTTTCCTACCATTTTTGTAATTCGCAGGACAAGAGGAAACTTCAAGAAGAAATCACTCAGAAACGCCTTAAAGTTGAGGAAGAAAAACTAAAACATCAGCACTTGAAGGTAACCTGCCCATGAGGAGACTCAAATAATTTTCTTCTTTTCTTTTTTGGAAATCCAATGCATAAAAATGTAAGAAATCATCAATAAGAGTACCGACAACTGGCTTATACAGGTGTGTACATCCCTTGATTTCTCTACACTGGATGTCTGTTAGCTCAATATTTGACCTGAGTTGATTGAAAAGGAGTCTTTCCCCAAGCAGGTGCATAAACACACACACACACACACACATACGCGCGCGCGACTACAATTCCCATCAGCCCCAGACAGTATGGCCAATGGTCAGGGGTGATGAGATTTGTAGTTCAAAATATCTGGAGGACATCAGGTTGGAGTATGTTGATATGTGGTGTCACATCTATATTGGCCCATTCACACATGTAAGTAATCACTTGACACATATGTATGTGTGAACCAGTCTGACACAAGTGTCCTGTCTAATCGATACAGGTCCAGTTGCATACATTATTTCCTTCAGAAATCTAAACATTTCTTTAATTTTTGCAATATGAATGTCATCTTTACTTAGGTGCGCAGGTGAATTTTGAGTTTTACCAGCTAGGAAACAGAGTGCATTAGTTAATAATTGTCAGCCTAGGCTCCTTTAAGAGGAAAGGCAATATATAATTTCAATTAATAAATAGCAGCACTGGGCATTTCTTAAAAGACTTGAGTTGTTTAGTGATGGCCAGAAATAACTATTTAGTAGAAGTACAGCTGCACATTTTTCAGACAAATCAAGTCCTCCCTTAAAGAGGGCACGTGTTGCGGTGAGACCTGGCAACCAAACCCTGTGTTGTGGGTGGGTATGGTTGGATAGCCGCAACACCCAGTTGGTAGGTCCCTTGATGCTGGGTTTAATCAAGCCAATGGGATGCAGGCTAAACGGATAAAGGGACCTATATATACCTATGCACGTGACCCAGAGCTTCCTCTTTCAGTGCGTGCATCGGAACACCCACCCACCTCTCCCTACTTTTAGGGTTTGTTGCGCTTGACCTTGCTGTGCTGTCATGTGTCTTCTGTCATTGGGACAGGGGCACAGTAGGAATTTCCTCACTTGGCTGATTGGCTGTTGCCATTTGGGTTTTGCCTGCCACGTAGCAAATTGTCACAACTTGTAAGGTTGTGGATAGGCACTGGTTCAGGTGATAGGGATGGGGGAGTGGTCTCGCCATCCCTATGTGAAGGGTATTCCGTTAAAGGAATCCAGGGACTCAGTGGTTTGGCCAACCCTGTGAGGGGGTTGTGCCCGTGTCTGAGTCCAGGGGGAAATCTGGGTGGTGGACATAGCCTGTTCCCGGCTTTCCACCTAACGAGTGTTCACCCTAGGCTGGCCTATGCCAGAGCCTATGCAACCACTCCCTTTCTGTAATCAATAAAATTGTGGCCTAAATTCTGCCAAAAACCAAACCAAAATTTGAGCCTTGTCTGAATTTATTTAAGGGGGAGGCTTAAAGGTCTGAACATGCAAAGCATTTTCAATTTAGTATTGACTATAGATTCCATAACAACGGGATTCACCAAAGCATTAAATAAAAGATTCTTCTAAAATCCTCAGGCAGTAACTTGGTGTATCTGCGAAATGTTTAGTCAATTAACTTAATGGTCGTACATGAAAATATGTTCTGACCCTGCTTCCCACGCACTACAGAAGCACCTACAGATGTCAAACTTGCCAAGTTCCTTGGTACAAAATCCCAATTACTGATGGATCAAATGGGCAGCCTCATATGAAAAGCTGAGCTTTTCAAGGACAGCTTGACATTGCTTGTCATATGAAGAATGAAACAATAAAAAATAAAAACTCACAGTGCTCATTTGTTGACAGTAGTCAAAACAGTGTCACAAAAATCTTGGCACAAATTGTGTCCTGACTAGAGGCTTAGTAGTAGGACTTGGTTGTCGAGGTCAGTTAGAAAGTTCAAGAACTGCAGAAGTCACAAAAGTGATCTTCAGGTTCTCCATCAGTTCAGCAGTGAAAAGGTTGATGCCGCTGTGGCTGTCATGGCTGGGAGCATTGAGTGTATGCAGCATCACGTATATACAGTGGTACCTCGGGTTAAGTACTTAATTTGTTCTGGAGGTCCATTCTTAACCTGAAACTGTTCTTAACCTGAAGCACCAGTTTAGCTAATGGGGCCTCCTGCTGCTGCCGCGCCACCAGAGCACAATTTTTGTTCTCATCCTGAAGCAAAGTTCTTAACCCGAGGTTAGCGGAGTCTGTAACCTGAAGCATGTGAAACCTGAAGCATATGTAACCCGAGGTACCACTGTACATTGAATGCCTGAGCAAGGGTCCCGCGTAGAACTGTATGCCCAGAAGCATCTCTGCAGACAATCTAGAACCCTGACTGTGCAGGGATCTCAACTGTGAAGACAGAGCGCTCTGCTCATTCAGCTGGACATGCAAGGAACCTATCCAGGCATTCAGTAAACATGGGTAGATTGAAAAAGATGGAACCTGCTGCTCCCTATCCACACATGTTCACCGCACAGGAAATTTCAGTGTATGGATTAGAAGGGATAGGAGTGGGTAACATGTGTCCTCCAGACATAGCTTAACTACACTTCCCATTACCCCTGACCTTTGACAATGCTTGGTGGACCTGTTGAGGGCCAGAGGTTGCCCATCCCTAGAGTAAAAGAATGACAGCATAACACCTGAAAAGGACTTCTTTGTGTTTTCAGTTATGACAACCATCCAGCAGCCACTACCCTACCCTTATTCATGGGTGCTTATAGCAGAGAAGTTGTGTCCTGCCAAGGACAAAAGGGTCAGCTGTTCTTCCTCTACTCAGAGGTCCAGGATATGGTTTAATATAGCTGTGGCACATCAGCTGCAGAATGATTGTTTGGGAGCCCTTAAGTTGCACGTGCAAATGAGCAACGACGAATCTTTTTCTTAAGCCATTGAGAATCTGCATTGCCTTTAACCAGTGAGAAGGGGTGCATGGAGCACTGGAGCTCTAAAAACCAGGAAGCACATTCCATCAAACTGGTACACTACTTCTTTTGGACAGCTTCTTGTTTAATTAACATACCCACCGTATAAGCTTGCTTCATCAATTTTTACTGCATCACTTCCACTGTTCATGACCCAGACTGTGTTATGTAGTAGACAGAATTACATAATTTTAACATCTTCTTGCTCTTAAATGAGGTTCTCATTGCTGTCACTCCCGTGCTTTCCTGTTTTACCCCCATCCAACAGAGAATTTTAATAGTGTTATTGCTAATAAGTATGATTGCGCAAATTATTATACAGGGATTTAGATTCCATTACAGTATTTTGAGAAAATATAATTAAATAAGCTTGAGAGAGGCGTAATTAGAAAGTGATGAATCGCTGTAGGAGCAAGGGTTTTCGTGAGCACGCTGCTCTCCGTGCTAAAGAAAGGGCACAACTACTTGCCTACAGATTGCAAAGCTGGAAACAAGGGATCTCCCACCAACATTAGGGCACATCTCATGGCTAGGTTCCCATGTGAAGTCTCCAAGCACACGAAAACATGCTCGCTTTTGTGGAATAATTCACATAACACGCTTAATGACTGCAGCACTCATTTAATGGGTGTGAGATACAACTAAGCCTCCTTTAATGGCAAATTATGTTCCTTGGATGCTTTGCAGCCACAGGGAAGTGTCGTCGCTGAAACTAGAAAAACCCTGGAGTGGGTCTAGAATATGGTCAGCTATTAGGAACGGTCAGTTGCTGAGCAAGAGGAGAGGAGGAGTTCATAATCGATTGCTAGTGCTCACAGCCCCAACACAACCTCTGTGAAAGGGACAAAAATATAGCAGGAAAAGAACAATGGAGAGGGCATTGCTTGGCTTTTGCTCTTGGAGTCTTTTCGCATATACAGTGGTACCTCAGAAGTTGAACGGAATCCGTTCCAGAAGTCCGTTTGACTTCCAAAATGTTTGGAAGCCAAGGTGCGGCTTTTGATTGGCTGCAGGATGTCCCTGCATCAGACGTTCAGGTTCCAAAGAACATTCGTAAACCATAACACTCACTTCCAGGTTTGCGGTGTTCAGGAGCCAAAAACATTCAAGTCGCAAGGCATTTGTTCAACCAGGGTATGACTGTATATCGTTTTGTAAAGGAGGGTTATCCAGTGTGTAAATGTGTAAATGAGGGTGGTTGAAATGGAAGTGGCATCATCTTTGGCCATATTTCCATGACAATTAAAAAGGTTTTTTATTCTCTCAGACTTCTAGTGGGAACTAATGGGACTGTGCTGTTATGATGTCGAGGGAGGCTTTGACATTCGCTGCAATATTTTGATGGGAATGGGCTTTGATAATTGCTGTCAGATGCTACTTCATGTTGTGTTTTATTGTATGTTGTTTTAGTTGTGTTATACTGCAGTTTCTTTTTAATGTTGTTACCCACTTTGGAATCGCAAAAAATATATAATTGAACAATCAATCAATCAAAGCTCTTTACTAATGAATTTCAGGGATATGAGAAGGCAATGGTGAACATTATTATCAGACCAGTTGTTGGTTGACTGCCATGGCTCTGTTAGGCAGCTAAATGCTACATTAAGACCTCAGCTTTCATGGCTACCTTTCCCCAGTTTGAGAGTGGAGAGAGCTGGAATTGCAGTTGCTATGCAACTATGGAATACATTCCTTAACTCCTTCAGGGCAGCTCAGAGATGCTTAGAGACCATGTCCTTTGGTTGCCCAGCAAACCCTATATGTGCTTGCTAAAAATAAATGAGAACTGTGCCAGGACTGAAACTCTGGCAGGAACAGGTTGGCATCACTAGTAAAAGAGAACAATGCTGCAAGGGAAAACAAAAGCCAAAAATACAGAAGTAATTATCTGTGATTCTAATGGCAGGCCAAGTCCAGGTGGCATATCCCTGGAAGGAGATGAGGGGAAATAGGCCTTAGGGATGCTATCTCCATTTTAATGACAAACAGGAGGGTCTTGCAGTATATTTTACAGGTCCTCTTCATTTGTTATGTCCTTTATCCTAACTAATGAGTGAAATGTTCTCACTGAGTTCCAACTCATAAAAGGAATGTACTTGACTCTTTTAAGAAATTGGTATTGTGGCAGAAGAATCTGTCTAGAACCTTAAAAGGAAACCTTTTAGATATTTACCTCTTAAAGCACTGTAGGCACATGTGAAACTTCAAGCAGCATTTACTTCACATTATGAAACGGTTGGCTCCTGAGGAAGTATTGTGGGAAGTGTTTGCTTCCAGACATGCCTGGAGCCTGATGGCAGAGATTCATGCTATCTAATGCCTCGGTGCCAATAATATGGTGGAATGTGAACCACGCTAGACAAATGTAGCATGCCATCACTGAGGCCATTCTGAGAATCTTATCCCATCATGCTGTGTTAGTAGCCTCTGTTTGGCATAATATACTTGCAGCACCTAAGAAGCCACTCCATAAGAGAGACATCCTCTCTTTTTGAACCTCCTTTTTACAAGTTCCCCTAGATTCCTGGTTTGAGGGCCACCCAAGGAAATTCCTACAAAAGCAGCCCACGGTTAAGACTATTTCTGTACAGGTAGCCTCACATTGGAAATGGGAGGAGAAAAGAGGAGGATGGCAGAAAGCAGATTGTTTGTCATGGAGCAAGAATTAAAGATTAAATATAATCATTCAGATGATCTGCTCATGAAGCCAAGATATGAGCCTTTGGGTCATGTACATAGCCCTTTCAAACCTTCCTTTACTTGAGGTGGCAATCAAACCAGGAAGTCTCTAACCATTTCATCCAAACCAGGAAACTATGGCTTCAGAACAGGATACTGAGCCACCTTCAAACCATGGGTTAATATCCTGGCTTGTTCCATACTCTTGACTACAGTTTCCCTGTGGAAATGAATGAAACAGGAACCTATTTGTTAATGGAAGGCTTCCTGGCTTTTTCACTTGTTCAAAGGGGTTGTAAAGGTAAAGGTAAAGGGACCCCTGACCTTTAGGTCCAGTCGTGGCCGACTCTGGGGTTGCAGCACTCATCTCGCTTTATTGGCCAAGGGAGCCGGCATACAGCTTCCGGGTCATTTGGCCAGCATGACTAAGCCACTTCTGGCGAACCAGAGCAGCACACGGAAACGTCGTTTACCTTGCCGCTGGAGCGGTACCTATTTATCTACTTGCACTTTGATGTGCTTTCGAACTGCTAGGTTGGCAGGAGCTGGGACTGAGCAACGGGAGCTCACCCCGTTGCGGGGATTCAAACCGCTGACCTTCTGATCGGCTAGTCCTAGGCTCTGTGGTTTAACCCACAGCGCCACCCACGTCCCCAAAGGGGTTGTATACATAGCCAAAAGGCTCATTAAGCTGAATGAAACTTCTGAATGTCACCACTGAGTGACCACCGCTTCTTCAGCCTTGCAGATGCATATCTGGCCTGTGGTAAAACAATTTGGTTGTTCATCAAGGTGGAGCCAATGCATGCTTGATATGGGAATTTGTGCCAGATGTGTGGCAGTCGAAGGAAACTGGTAATGAGATTCTTTTAAAATATGTTAATATCTGTAGAAAAAAGCTCTGCGTGAGAAATGGCTCTGGGATGGATTAAATACTCTGACTCCAAAAGAACAAGAAGAAATGCAAAACCAGAATCGAGAGGATCAACAACGGATGAATGAGCTGGAACAAAATATCCTCAGGTACAGCACAAATTCTTCTTTTTATTGCTCGGTTATTAAAAGCTATGTGATCAGACCACTTTTCTATTCTTAATGGGGATTATTGTCTCTGGGGCCAGCTATTTGCCTTCTGCTGTTTCAAAAAATTTCAAGCCAAAATTTTCCCCCCAAAACACCTTGTTTTAAAACATCATGTTCTGGATATGCTGCAAGTGGGTGAGATTTCACCATGTTTTTAAAAATCATTACTTAAAATTGGCAGCAACTGAGCATTTTAACATTTCAAATGGCACTTCAGTCCCTGGTATCTTCAGGTAGGACTGAGAACAACTGCTTAAAATCCCGTAGAACCACACCTAGTCATTACAGAGAATGCAGAGTTGCACAGGCCAATTTCTGACTCAATATAAGGCAGCTTGCCATGTTCCTGTGACATTTTGGATAGGACAGAGTTTTTAAAATTCTGATGTTCAACTAACAATAATAAAACAAGGAATCAAAGTTGCCAAAACTGTTTCGACATATTTGCATTCCCTCTGTTGCAACACCCCGACTTCAGTATGAATGCTGGTATCGCAAAGTGTTGACATTCATATTGGTAGAGCAGAGCTCAAATCTTGAAGTAAAGAATTTGAAATTGTTTTTTTAATTATTTCTTCTACAGAATGTGGTTAGTTTCGAATTCAGCAGAAGTACAGTCATACCTCGGTTAACAGACGCTTCAGGTTGCGCTTTTTCGGGTTACAGACCGCCGAAACCCAGAAGTACCGGAACGGGTTACTTCCAGGTTTCGGCAGTCGCGCATGCCATGCGCAGAAGCTCTACATTGCACTTTGCGCATGTGCAGAAGCACCGAATCGCAACCCGCATGTGCGCAGATGTGCCACTGTGGGCTGCGAACGTGCATCCCACACGGATCACGTTTGCAACCCAAGCATCCACTGTAGTTATTTTGCATATTCCATTCAGTCAACTTTAAAGTGCACTCAGGGGTGTAGCTAGCTGCTCCAGCACCCAGAGCGGTGGGGGCGGGCAAACTGCCCACGAGGGGGCTGCAGCAATCCGCGCATGGGGGTGCCGCACGGGGGTGCCGCGGCAATCTGCCCACAGAGTCCGCCTGGTGGATGCAAGCCCCACAATGCCATTTCGGTCAGTGCAGGGGCCCGAGGAGCCACCACGTCACTCCCAGAAAAGATGCATGGCCCCCGGGTGCTGCAGGCCAGGCCCTGGGGTAAGTGCTGCCCCCCACATTGTGCCATATTGTCACCCCCCTCAAGGATGACACCCAGGGTGGTCCGCACCCCCCTTCCTACAGCCCTGAGTGTACTACCTGGTCTACATGCCTGAAGTGTGCCTCTCTGCCTGAGGTGCCCTAATCACCTCGCAATCAACGCAGGTCTCTCAGCAACCATGGAAACTGGTTTCCCACATGCTGTGAGTAGGAAGGATTTGGAGCGTGGAATTAGCATCAAAAGAAACCCCTGTAATGTTGTTACCAAGGAGCACACAACAGCACCTGTTTGGATCCTCTGTGGTCTTATTAGAACTTTCTCGGCAAATTCTTTAGGAAAGAATTCTTTAGAAGCCAAACACCTTAGAAACCTCAAATCCTATCCAAGGCTCAGTACATAACAGTAGGCAGAGCTGAAAACAACATTGGCCGACGCTGGTGTGATTTGGAGTTGCCCCACACATTACACAATGCATTTTCAGTCCTGTGCGTGTACATATATACGTGGCAGGAATTTGCGGCCGGTAGATGATACGAACAAGAGAAGATGTGTACCTGTTGTGAGCATGTGTTGCCTTTCTTACATGTACAGATTTAGGCCTGGATGAGGCCTCTACGTGGCAATGGGGAGGGGCACCACCCACCTCCCTTCTTGTAGTGCTGTTTCCCCTCCTCACCCCAGCCTGGATGAAAGATTATTGACTTTTAAAACATAATTTGCTTTGTTTGCCAGCTCTTTCCTTTTTATTAATTTTTATTCTGACCTTTCACACGCAGGACTCCTCCAAATTGTTGTCACACCCAGAAAGTCTGTTTTGATGCATATACCCCCCCCCACACACACACACACAAAGTACCCTGGCTTTTGTTGGAATAGATGCCAACCGATTCCCAACCAAATGTCATCCGTACAAAACCAGAAAGGTTATCTGACAAAAGAGATTCCGTTAACTCCTGGATACAGATAATCATGTAGCAAATTAGATGCTACATGGGGTGGGGAGAGGGACAAGCAAATACCACTTTACTCAGTATTGATTGCATCAGGCCCTGTTCTACTCTGTTGGCACATTTACCGTGACTGAATAACTGCTAACTCTTCAGTACTATTTCTCATCAATGATGCTGTGTGTCTTCTTTTTTTCTTAAGCAGCGTTGTCAAATCATCCATTTTCGGATTGATTTGGCTGCTAAAAACAAGTATTCATGCCCAAGCTGAGTGAAAGTATTTCTGTCCATTTCCAAGAGAATGTGAACTGCAACTCCTGGAAATAATACATTGTTCTTGACATTCAACTTTTATGAAGTACCAACCCGACAAAAAGATGCTGTTCAAAATACAAAATGGAAAAACCCTCTCCCTCACCGCACTGCTCCATTCAGTGTTACACAGAGCAGACAAGAGCAGAGCTTTCCAAACTGTGTTGTGTGACACATTGTGTCGGCTGCAGTGTGTAGGTGTGCCGCGCAAATGCTCCCTGCTCTCCTCCCAGGGCTAGAAAGGAGTTAGTTTAACCTCCGGTCTGCTAGTAAAACTGAATTACCGTGTTGTGAAATGATGCATGTCTGCAAAGTGAGTCACCAACATGAAAAGCTTGGAAAACTCTGGAATAAAGTGTGAGGCAATTGCATTTGATGACGCTCCATTTGAGTAGTTGGCAATGGAGGACAGCCCTGTCTCTTCATTATCCCAGCTCCCATTTTGAGTAGGGATGAAAGAAGGCAGCAAATTCCATTCTAAACTGCGTTCATAACAAACAGCACTGTTTCCATTCCACTGCAGTTTGGTTTCTGTCATATACTATGTTATCTGTCTCTCTGTCCTGCTATTTTACATAAGTTATGTAACTATTTAGGTAACTAATGTAACTTTCATTCATTTCAATGTAAGAGAAGCAACAAAACAATGTTAAAAAAAGCCACTTATTGTATATTGTTTGCGGAATTAAACAACAACATGCTTGAATGCTGATCATATTTGTTTGATTGGTTTCCGTTCCTGGTTTCCACTGACTAACCATGCGAATTGCAGAGATTTCTGCTTCCTTTTCTATTTTCCTCAGAATTTTCTGACATCTATCACTTAGAGGGTCACTAATCTAACCAAGCTGATGTGACCCACAACAAAATGTAGCAGACTGTCATGTTCCTTTTTCAGTGCAATTCTCCAGGATACTTCATTTCATTCCTCCTCCCACATAGTTTTCTGCAGTATTCCATGGTAACTGAGCATGGTCAGTCCTCGTGGGGATATTTTCGGAGATTTTTCGTAGCTTTACCAAACCTTAGATTCCCTCAGACCTGCAGAGACCTCCCTCTAGTGCCTGAACATCAGAAATAGGGGTAATGATGGGCTCGAAATAAAACCATTGTTGCACTGTCGGAGATTAGGTGGTACGTAGTATGTTTTCTCTTTATTGCAGTTGGCACCATTAACCATTGCTTCTCCAAATATTGTACATAATGCAGACTTGAAAAAGAAATTGAGGACCTTGAGAAAGAAGAACTGGCCATCTCAGCTAAAGAAAAGGCCATACTGAAGAAGCTTAAATCGGTAGAAAGAACCACAGAAGATATTATAAAGGTCAGTGTCTAATTTTAAAGTCCTGCTACTGATGTAATCTCTGTCGCTTTGCAAAAATAATCAATTGAGGGGGAGGCAGGGATGAAAGCAAGGGAATGTCACAGTGCTCCAAAATGAAGTTCAGCAGGGGGAAATAGGAGCGACTAAAACTTACAGTGGTCAAGCCCCTCCAAAACATACAGGTTTATCGAGATATGTTATGTTGAGATTGCCACAGGAATGTTGCATCACATTTATACCCTAGTATTGGAATATTTGCACTTTGTGCTCTGAACTACAGCATTATTTTAGCATTAAAAATAGCTCAGGGTTAACTGTTGACTGTATATCTACGTTGGCAGAGTATCAAGAACATATGGACGGAGGGGGGAGCCTAAACTCAGAGAGGAAAAATGCTCTCTATGTTTATTCACCCTTCAGTCAAAGACTGAACAAACACGCAAGCTTGCCAACGTGTCCTGAAAGTCAAATAGGCCCAAAGGGGTATTATGCAATCGCTTTTGTAGAGAGAAGCTACTGCCATCCATTGCCCCAGAGTGGTCTAATTGAAGATGCGGCAAGGCAGACAAAGTCATAGACGAAAAGCTATATTGCAAGAACAGTTGTCATCACACCCAGGAATGACAAATATATTGACCAATTGCATATGCCTCATAGGAAGGTAAAATACCTTATTTAATAACCCAGCAAAATTATTTTTCTTTTCGATGTTTATTAAATTTGTATACAGTCCTATACCCACAGGTCTCAGGGCCATTCACAAGATAAAATCACAAAAATACATAATAAAAATAAAGACAAAAACAACCCAATTATCACCCCTCCCCAACACATTATAAAAGGGCATGAGTTGTCAATTAGCCAAAGGCTTGGTTAAAGAGGAATGTTTTTGCATGGGACCTAAAGATATGTAACAAAGGGGCCAGGCAAGTCTCCCAGGGGAGAGACTTCCACAGTCAGGGGGCCACTACAGAAAAGGCCAAGTCTTGTGTTGCCACACTCTGGACTTTTAGTGCAGGAGGCACACGAAGAAGGGCTTCAGAATATGATCTCAGGGTTCAGAAAGGTTCATATGGAGAGAGGCGGTCCCTGAGGAAATGTTTTATATATATAGAGGATATGGTGTAGCGATTTATAGACATATACACACATATATATTCCACTACATATTCTGTAGCTGTGTGGTTGACAAGCTGTGACACTTTCAACCCTACTGGTGGTTATTCACAATACTTGCTTCTTCTTTTTTCTCAGTCTGTGAAGGTGGAAAAAGTAGAGACTAAAGAAGGTATGTTCACTCAGAAGCCCTGAATTTTACATTATTTGTGACTAACGTTAGAGGTAAAAATGGTTATGTATTAACCATTCTCTCTTTTCACAGAGCCACCTGACTACATTTATGCCAACATACCTGACCTTCCAAAATCTTTCAGGCCTTCTGCACTTAAAAGGACAGGGCATCTAGAAGCAGAGGACGATGAAGAAAAGCGAAAAGGTAAAATTCAGCAATGCAGTTAAAGAAAGGGTGTAGATTTATAATGGGGTACATCTAAAATGGGGTACATCTAAAAGGAAATGAAATGTGTATTTGAAATAAATAAGTATGCATAGATTAGATAGATAATAGATAGATAGATAGATAGATAGATAGATAGATAGATAGATAGATAGATGATAGATAGATAGATAGATAGATAGATAGATAGATGATAGAACACACAGAGAGACACAAATCTTTTTTTCTACTCCATGTACCTCAGTATTGTCTACTTTGACCTGTAGTGCTCTCCAGGGTTTGATGCATTTGACTAAACTTCTAAACAGACTTTTCTCATAAGATATATACAGTGGTACCTTGGGTTACGTACGCTTCAGGTTACTTACGCTTCAGGTTACAGACTCTGCTAACCCAGAAATAGTACCTCCGGTTAAGAACTTTACTTCAGGATGAGAACAGAATCGTGCAGCGGCAGCGCGGCAGCAGCAAGAGGCCCCATTAGCTAAAGTGGTGCTTCAGGTTAAGAACAGTTTCAAGTTAAAAACAGACCTCTGGAACGAATTAAGTACTTAACCCGACATACCACTGCATATATTTGAGGATGTGTGGCACTGGCTACACACAATGTTGTTTTGTTTGTTTATTTTGTTTTGCATGAGTTTTGCCTGTGCTTCGTTTGCCAAGTAAAGAGTGTGATGGTGAGCACACTATTCTTCCTTGTCAAAGACACCTTGTTTCCAGAATACTGCTAGCTGTATCTGTTCCATGTTCCCGAATATCTCAAATGCTGAAATGAGAGGATGGGCAGGTTCTTAATTAGCAAACATTTTGAAACGCTCAGAGCTTGCCCTAGAGCATTGGCAAAGACTGAACGCAAACCAGTGCCTTCCAGATACTGACACAGAAATTCAAGCTCAACCCCATGGCTGATCTTTAGCGAGAGCCAAAATGACAAGCTGAAAGATGTTCCTTTAATCGCTCCTTTTGTTTCCTCAAACCTTGCAAGTTGGCAGAAGAACGTGAGGTCCAATGAGTGTCATTGTCTACCTTAACTTTATTGTGCTATATCAAACTTGTACGTTATCCCAGTAGCAGGAATGGAAATTGTTGTCTCGGCTCTGCTTACTCGTTGCCATGGGTGTGACAAGCTCTTGCTCTTCAGCAGGACTGCTTAAAAAAATAAGAGTCTTGCTGAATCATGCCAGAGGCCTATCTAGCCCAGCTGCCTTAAACCAAGTCAGATGACCGATTCATCTAGTTCAGCATTATCTTCACTACTGCCAATAGCATTTTGGTCTTTTCCTGCCCTAACCTGGAGATGCCAGGGATCTAGTGGATACAAAGCACAGTCTCTACCCCTGAGCTTTGGTCCTTCCTGAGGAATTTGTGTTTCTGTTTTTCAGGCAATGCCCTAGAGGTGCACGTGTGCTCAGATAGGCTAGCAGAACGACTTCCTGTCTTGAATTTATTTGTAACACTGACTTACAAGCTCAGCCCTACTGCCACCAGAACACAGATAACCCACCAACCTGTTCTGGCATTTCGCAGAGAGGGAAATGGTTGTTGTTTAGTCATATAGTCGTGTCTGACTCTTCGTGACCCCATGGACCAGAGCACGCCAGGCTCTTCTGTCTTCCACTGCCTCCCGCAGTTTGGTCAGACTCATGCTGGTAGCTTCGAGAACACTGTCCAACCATCTCATCCTCTGTCGTCCCTTTCTCCTTGTGCCCTCCATCTTTTCCAACATCAGGGTCTTTTCCAAGGAGTCTTCTCTTCTCATGAGGTGGCCAAAGTATTGGAGCCTCAGCTTCAGGATCTGTCCTTCCAGTGAGCACTCAGGGCTGATTTCCTTAAGAATGGATAGGTTTGATCTTCTTGCGGTCCATGGGACTCTCAAGAGTCTCCTCCAGCACCATAATTCAAAAGCATCAATTCTTCGGTGATCAGCCTTCTTTATGGTCCAGCTTTCACTTCCATACATCACTACTGGGAAAACCATAGCTTTTACTATACGGACCTTTCTTGGCAAGGTGATGTCTCTACTTTTTAAGATGCTGTCTAGGTTTGTCATTGCTTTTCTCCCACAGTATTACAGCAGCTGTTTGTGTGGACCTCCATTCCACACCCCATCCTTGCTTTAAACCATTGCAGGTAGCCGAACAGTAAGACCGAGACCTGCCTCTCTAGTCTTTAAAGGACAGACGACATATAGCTCAAACCAGCGAGGAAAAGATAGGGAGGAGGCTGGAAAAGGGAGATGGAAAGCTCTCCGTATTGCTCATGAACTCCTCCTTAGCGCCTCCAATCCATTGGGCTCAAAATCTCCTCCCAAGTAGCAGTGTATTCTGCCAGTGGATCCTAAGATATCTGATGTCTTCCTCCAACCATCTGTGACCCCAGTTATCACAGAGGCTAACTGCATGTGACAGTGGCAAAAGCCATTTCCTGGAGCATGGGTTGTGCTGGACTTACATAGGGTAGGCTCAGGGTGATTGAAACCAGACAAGAAACAATATAAGGGATAGAAAAGACGTGCTCAGTCTTCGTGCCTGCACTTTCCCTACTCCAAAACACACTTCCCAGGTGCTTTTAAGGGCAGCGGGGCTTGCCTCCAGTCTTCGAGCTCCATCAGGAGAAAAACAGTTGCAGGGAGAGCATTACAAGTAAGAAAAATAGCAGCTGGAGAAGAATATATCACACCCTGCATGCATTGCTTGAAATTATTCGACACGTTCCACAGGAAACTGCTGGTGCCCCATGTTCTAAAATAACCGCCTGCTGCTGTCATGTGCAAGTTCTTGTGACCTAGCATAATATTATTTTTACAGTGGTACCTTGGATTACATACGCTTCAGGTTACATACGCTTCAGGTTACAGACTCCGCTAACCCAGAAATAGTACCTCTGGTTAAGAACTTCGCTTCAGGATGAGACAGAAATAGGCGCAGCGGCAGCAGGAGGCCCCATTAGCTAAAGTGGTGCTTCAGGTTAAGAACAGTTTCAGGTTAAGAACGGACCTCCGGAACGAATTAAGTACTTAACCTGAGGTACCACTGTAGTATTATTATTATTATTATTATTATTATTATTATTATTATTATTATTATTAACATTTGTCTGAGAGAGTGAAGTTGGTGTTGTTTCATCTCTTCAGGTCTTTGTTGATTTGTCGCCACAAGGGGTTGTAGTTGTGGAGGTACAATTTGTTGAGGTTTCTGCTTATTTGTACCCCTAGGTATCTGAACTTGGTGCGGCAAAGTTTTATCTTGGTGATGTTGGCAAATTCTTTTGGGGTATGGGGCACACAGCCTCCGACTTTGCAAAGTTTACCTGTAGGCCCGACACCATTGCAAATGTGTTGAGTTCTCTGATTAGGGAGGTTGCTGTATTTATGGGGTCTGGTGTTCGACCATTAGGTCGTCTGCAAAGAGCCCTAATTTATTGTATTATTGGCATTTGTATATATCTTTAGCACTTGTGTTACTTTGCTTTATAAAGGACTCTTATTTCTTCCATTGCAGCATTGTTCGCTATGGAAATTAAAGTTGAAAAAGACCTGAAGACTGGAGAAAGCACAGTTTTGTCGACAATACCACTACCGTCAGAGGAATTTAAGGGCGCAGGAGTGAAAGTGTACGATGACGGCAGAAAGTCGGTCTATGCAGTGTGTTCCAATGGAAGTGTCACAAACAAGGAAGTAGATGACCTTGCGCCTGTTGAAGTGGAGGACCTCTTGAGGCAGGCAACAGAGAAACAATCCAAGTCTCCCACTGAATATCACGAACCAGTATATGCAAACCAGTTTTGCAGGCCCACAACTCCCCAGAATGATAAGTTAGTCCAGGGACCAAATAGCCAAAAAGGAGCTCTTCAAAACAAGACAAACAGCCTGGACTGTTTTTATAAGGAACCTGCCTATAAAAAAGAGCAACCATTTAAAGAAAATGGCCTAGATTCTTCCAAGAGCTATCGGCACAATTCTCACTCTCCGGTCCTTCAACGAACACGAAGCCCACCACAGATTAGCCCCCCAAACAAGATGGCAACTAACGTTCAAAGAGAAATTCTACAAGAGGCTGTTGAACCCTATCAGAAGATGGGAGAGAACCAACAAGGTATAAAATTCAGAAACTCTGTAAGTACCCATGAAAGGCCTCCTTCAGGAACTCTGGAAAGTGATGAAGGTTCTAGTTATAGTGTGGTCCAAGCTGTGCCGTGTTACGTGGATGATACCGAACCCGTTACAATGATTTTCATGGGTTACCAGCATGTGGACGATGAAGAACTGAATAAAACTGTCTGTGGGTATGATGGACTTATCCATGCAGAACTCGTCGTCATTGACGATGACGGTGAAGAAGAGGACAGCAAGGAGGAGAGTCGAGCTGGAAAGCCTTTGTATCATCCAGTTGGTCCTTCTAGCCAGGTCTACCAGACCTCCAACCAAACAAGTGCAATTCCACAGACAAACCCCAGCAAAACCACCAGTGACGGTGTAAATGTGTCGCCTTATAAAAATTCCATATCGCTCAAGGAGCAAGAAGAAAGTCTAAGCTGTGCTACCTACAATGGTCAGATCGATGGCCGGTTATCAGGTGATGGAACAGAGGATCCCTCCTTAACAGGTAAAAAAAGGGGCAAGTCACGACACTGTTGCGCTCTCATGTGACAGACTGACTACTTCTCTTTCTCCCTTCGTTCCTTCCTTGCTTCCTCTTGGCATCTCTACACCTCAGAGCTGACTAATACAGACTATTTAACCCATTTCTCCCATGTTCTAACACTTTCATTCAAGTGTTAACAATGTTAACCATGCTACACTGAAGGACCTAAGTGCAGAATGCAGCAAAAAAAAATTTAAAAAGCTCCAGATAGTGCTGGTATAAATCAGATACAGATCTTTGTACTTCAAGTGCAACTTGGGAACACTGATTAAAATGTTATCTCCTTGGTCCTATGGCATGTGAGAAAAATGGTTGCATTTCAGTAGTAAATAATAGCCTTTCTTCCTATTCTGCGTCTCCATTTCTGGAGCTCAGTCATGCCTCTCTCTGTTCTCCCGACTTTGTACTGTATAATGTACCTTGCACCTTAACACAGAAAGGCTGGTTGAACAGGTTTGCTTTACTTTAACCTTGATTTAACATTGGCCACTTCACTTGAAATGTATTTATGCAAGTTTTGATATCTTTTCTTAGCCTGCTTGATTTGGATGTATGTGGGTTTGTTTGTTTGTTTGTTTGTTTTTAAAAATATTAAGTATGACTAAAATCCAATTCTTTTATCTAACCTCTGTCTGTCTGTCTTCCTTAAAATAAAAAGGTGTTACATTTTCTAACCTGTTTGCATGATTACTTTCATTCTGCTTTCACTCTCCTCCTTGCTAGAAGCTTTTTGTATTCTGTATGCTTCTTAGAACACAACAGCCTCAAATCCAAGTACTTCAAACTTCTGGTAATAGTTCTGTTGGGGGAATAAAGGACTGGGTTCACCAAACGTGGACTGCAACATATAGGCCTGATCCCCCAAAGAAGTAAAGCTGAATTATTTGGATTTATAACAGTTTACATCTATTGACTTAATTTAGGACTAATACTGCGAATATGCATGCAGTTGCACAAAGGAGATCCCACTAACAAAAATAAGAAAAGTATAAAGGTAAAGGTAAAGGGATCCCTGACCATCAGGTCCAGTCGTGACCGACTCTGGGGTTGCGCGCTCATCTCGCTCTATAGGCCGAGGGAGCTGGCGTTTGTCCGCAGACAGCTTCCGGGTCATGTGGCCAGCGTGACTAAGCCGCTTCTGGTGAACCAGAGCAGCACACAGAAATGCCGTTTACCTTCCCGCCAGAGCGGTACCTATTTATCTACTTGCACTTTGACGTGCTTTCAAACTGCTAGGTTGGCAGGAGCAGGGACCAAGCAACGGGAGCTCACCCCATTGCGGGGATTCGAACCGCCAACCTTCTGATCGGCAAGTCCTAGGCTCTGTGGTTTAACCCACAGCGCCACTTCAATATAAATGGATTTAGCACCCAACAGATTTATTTCAATGGGCTTTGAACTTAGGCAGGCCTGCACATGTATTGAAGCCTGCCGGTCTGTTTTACAAACTTCCCCCATCTTTGTTTTCAAGGCAGTTGACAAAAACAGAACATTAATCAAGCCACAGATGAGCCACCATACATGACATTGTGTTGTGTTATGGGGTCATGAGTCCTGCCTGTTTTATGTCTTCCAGCTTCAATGGCATTTACGGAGCCAGCTTTTCGTGATCTATCTCTTTGTGTTAAAATTTTGGAACGCATTGCAGCACATTCATCTCAGGCGCTCACCACCTGCCAATAGTGCTCCTCCAAATATGAGTTCCATAGTAGAATAATGGAATTCATATTAATCTAAGCTAGCCTGGAGCACACTGTTCCCTGACTGCAGAACTTGTCACCACTGCTGAAGCCAAGTAGTTCTTCTTGTTGCTTTGGTCCTCTTCCCATGCATTGTTATTGTGCCTCGCCACATACGGAGTAAGTGGAGAATGCTAGGAAATGAGTAATTTTCCCAAACAGTCTCCTAATTATCCTGCTTGTCCCCCAAAGAAAACAAAGCCAGGAAGACCAGCTGTAGGGCAAGGTAGCAAACAAACAAAGAGCTGCTTGTGAGAGGGGAATAGAGGCGTTCTCAGATCTATTTTATTTACTTGTTCCTTGTCAAAACCCATCTTACGAAAAGCCCTGAAGTCAGTGCCACCGTGCCATGTCAGGGGAAGGCCCAGTAGTCCAGAGAAGCATTCCTGGATGCCTTTCGCATTGGAGGAAGGGAGCGCTTAAAAATCTAAACAACAAAAAGGGGCAGCCTTTGTAACCCGGGGGGGGGGGAGGGATAAGAGTTTCGTACCAAGGAAGGAAAAGAGGCACAAGTGTCAACAGGCCAGAATGGAAATGGTGACACCTCCTGCAGTTCAGTCCATGAAGTTTCTAGCCTTCAAACATTTTCAAACCCAACTCCTTGCACCTGATTTTGGTTCTAGACTGTGGAGTTTTGATTTTTTTATTAAAGTAGATCCTACAAGGCCCAACGTGTAGTGAACAAAGGCTGTATGAAACATTTCGTGGCTTAAAAAACACAGCAAGGCCACTCTTTTCCTTGACTTGGAATGAAGTTGGCTTGGTGGGCAAATGCCTTAAAATCCAGTATTTCATAAGAAACGGCAAGATACATATCAATCTAGCATTGTGCATACATCACTTCCCAAACCAGTGGCAGGAGCGCACTGCATTCAGAGTGAAGAGAATTCTCAACTGAGAAATTAAAAGGCATATTGTTTACTGTCAAATGTCCAGCAAGTTAGAGGGCAGATCAATGACCACTTTGACAGCCGTGCAAGAGGTTTTAGTGCCCATTCTTCCTTCACCTGCCACCTATGCTGTTGTCTCTCTGCACACTAATAACTTCTGATTTTTAACTCTACTAACACAATTGGACCTAACCAGTTGAGGTAAGTGCAATTCTCTTTAAAAGTTAGATTCAGAAGTGGGATAACGCATGGAATTTGTGACTTTTTTATTTATTTATGTTGCAGCTCTGAGAATGAGAATGGCAAAACTGGGCAAAAAAGTCATTTAGGAGCTGCAGTGGTATAAATACTAAGTATCTGCTGGTGTGATGTGAAGCAGAAGAAGAGCTTTCTACACTTCGGGCTTTGACGGCTTTCGCCTATTCGAAAGAAGCATACATAAGAATAATGGCACCCTGCAGGAAAGTGAATGGACCGCAAGTTGTGCTTCCAGCTATTCAACCCAATCCATATGAATTTAACTTCAAGTGCCTTCAGAAATTTCTGATAACAAATGGGACATTTCTAATAAATGCTATGACTATGTAATTGGAAGCTAAGAGCCAGTATCTTTAACAAGGCTGCACCCATAAGAGTCCCATTTATTGAGTGAGGGTTGGCTGTTTCCTATTCAGATCATTCTCTAAACCCAACCACACAAGCAAGAATATATCTTCCTATTCTTACCAATTGTGGATGGAGTGTCACAGCTCATGATTTGTACATTCCCATAAATCACAGGATCTGAAGTGGGACTATGACACTTCAGGAGGTTTACTACTACCCAAACCCACCATCTTCCCTGGAGATTATCTCCATGTGTTCTTTTAGTTCTTGTTAAGGAAACTCCTGGCAGCGTGAACTACATACTCTAACCAACAGCTTTTGTCAGGCCTCATTCATCTCCCACAGGGCGACTAGGGGTGCCGGAAGATAGATTTCTACTTCTGACAGTGGCAGGGCCAGTTCTCTGAACTACAAATAGCCTTGACCTATGTACAATCCTGGGACACGGGTGGCACTGTGGGTTAAACCACAGAGCCTAGGACTTGCCGATCAGAAGGTCGGCGGTTCAAATCCCTGCAACGGGGTGAGCTCCCGTTGCTCAGTCCCTGCTCCTGCCAACCTAGCAGTTCGAAAGCACGTCAAAGTGCAAGTAGATAAATAGGTACCGCTCCAGTGGGAAAGTAAACGCCGTTTCCATGCGCTGCTCTGGTTTGCCAGAAGTGGCTTAGTCTTGATGGCCACATGACCCAGAAGCTGTACGCCGGCTCCCTCGGCCAATAAAGCGAGATGAGCACCACTACCCCAGAGTCGGCCACAACTGGACCTAATGGTCAGGGGTCCCTTTAACTTTACCTATGTACAATCCCACCTGGCCCCCTATCCCCAGCCTGCCAGCTGTGGACCGCGGAAATGGCAAGAGCAGAGACTTTAGAAAGATATTTATATGGTTAACAGTACTTGCCCAAGTGTGTTTGCAGCTTCAAAAGTGAAGGCATCATGCATATGTAAAACCCTACTAGAGATGGAAAGCGCTGCCACTCTCTGCTTATGCACTCATACTCAATGCATCCTGCATTGTGTCAACCCCATTGCATTTCCCCATTCAGAATTGGGGTGGGGGGAGGTCAGAAGTCTGTTATGGGGTGGGTGGGAGAGAGACCAACAAGCAGGGTTTAGGTGTTTCTTTCCACCATCTTATGCTTATATCCACCTGTCACTTTTCCACTCCATAGTTACAGACTCCCACTGACCTAGGAATAAGCCCCATTGAATTCAATAGGATTTACTGCTGCATAGTCATGGTTAGGATTGTGCCGTTAGCCACTTCAGATTAGACAGCACTTCCCCGCACCACTATGGTCATTTTTCCTCCAGCGCCTCTGCTAAACACATTTTCAGACTGGTAGAGGTCTACATGGCCAAAGTTCTCAAGAAGTTAAGAAAAAAATCACAACAAATCATGCTCCAGCATAAGGATTTGCTTGAAGGAAAGTTCTCTGCTTCAGGACATAGCTATCTGCTGCACAATAACTCAGCCTGGGCCACAAACAGGACAGAGAAAAAAATTGGCAAGACTTGCTGATTTGGAGAATTTCTGGAGACAACAGGCTAAAGTATGTGTACAAAAAAATATTTAAAATAGTTGAAATTTTGTTTGGGCATTGTGCTTTCAAAGCACAGATTTCTATTCTGATAAACATTGCGATTTGTGCTTGTGGGCTGTTTCATTTCTTTGAGTTGGCAATCATTTAAACTTAAACCATGATTAAACTCCGAGCAAGAGCACCCCACAGTGTCTCAGCAGTAGAAGTGACAGTCCCAGTGGCTCAGCTGTGCATCCAAGAGTTTTATATGAAAATGCCAAGTGCAGCAAGATTGCATCTTCCCTACAAACAGGTCAAAGACAATGAGAGAGAGAGAGAGAGATTTGGCAAGCAGATTAGCCTGCTGGAATGCATACGTAATACATATAGTTATGGCAAGAGACCAGGGGTTCTCTTTAATTGCCCATTTCATTAACTTTCAGACAGTGATTCAGGGACACCTGAAAATACAAGTCCATGTGTGGATGGCACTTGCTTCTGGACAAACTGAGATCGCTTCTTCATATAAATATCGAGAAAAAAGTACGCAGAGTACACAAAGCAACTCTTTTAATTTATGCAATTCACACTTTCATAATAAGATAAAAAAATGAAGCACTGGAATGTAAAGCACAAATATAAAATCAGTGCAGATGGTCTCACACTTGATTTGTGCAGGGTGTAGCAACTAGGGAAAGCAAGGAAAGGGTCAAGAGGACAGGGAGTAAGAAATCCAGTTATTTCAATCTAGTGTGGAAGACAACATGAACCACAATGGGTGGAATCCAATTGCATCCTTTTGCCCGTGGGAAGAGTTTTTCATCCAGCAGCAGCCTTTGCAAATAGATGAGGACAGATTATTTTTGCTCATTCTGCACCTCCCCCTCCCACCGGCAGCATCTTCCATGCTATTCTTGAGGGACCCACACCATCTAGAGCAGGAAAGGGATGCACTGTCATCTGCCTCTGCTGTTTGCAGTGACATCTAATGGATAATTGGATTTCACCCAGAGACTGCAGGTTGACAGTTTTTTTCATACATACACATATTTATATATATATATGTGCCAATCATTCTTTAAACAAAAGTTGGCACTAGTTCTAGAGAGCTTTTTGGTACAGCTACTAGTTACCTGTTAAAGAAACTCAGAGTGAGGAGAGAGATGTAATCTACAGGAACACTGGTTGCTTCAAAGGAGAAAGGGCAGTTAGATCTCCACCAGAGCTGTTCCCCCCCCACCCTTAACACCACATAGTCTTCCAACAGAGCTACAAATCCAAGACCTTTGTGTCAAACACAGTCCTGGGGATCTCCGATGCCTGAAATAAGTTGTTCCAAACGATATCTGGCCCCTAACTGGCTTCCATTCTCATTCCCTCTCGACTCACAAAATTGTTTCCAAATATAACTGCTGAAATCCCTATGGAGGAGGCATCCTTAAAAACTAATGTCTTACAGTCTGTAATCCAGCCTTTAGTGGTAGACCATTATTCTTCATCACACTGAGACAATGACTATCTGCATCCATGCTCAGGTTAGAGGCAGGCCGGGGAGAGAGATATGTAGACCTTTAACCATCCTCTAGCTAGCCTATAGATAGACCATGAGCATATGGAGCTCGTATGTCATTATGGTGGTGGTTGCAGGTGGAGACTAGCTAGGAGTTCATGAACATGTTGACCTATTAGATGGACGGACAGACAGCTGATCAAGTGCAATGGCAGGCAGTCCAGTTCAAATCAATGGCAACCCTGGAACAAGAAAGGCCAACTTCTCAAATGGAAGCTCTCCCTTGAGCCTTGAAGTGACCGATGAATCTACAGGATCCAGAGAGATAAATGTTGAAGGGAGGCGTTTAGTCATGCTGGAGACCAAGGCAGTTCTGACCAGGTTGGGACAACGTATTTGCCAAGAAAGGTCTAATTCTGCCTTGCATCGGCTGTATAACGAGGACCAGGTTTATATGAGGTTTCTTAAATCCCGAATTGGCAGTGTTTACGTTACAGATCGTCCTTCTGCTATGAACTTCAGCAAGACACGTCTCCAACAGTTCTATTGCAAGCTCTTTGGAGTAATAAAGGCTTCTTCTTTGTCATACTTTTACAATTGCTGTCAGGAAGGCGATGAGAAATGCCACATTGCCGCTAATGTAGATGAACAGTACTGTCTTTTTAAATGTGTGCCCCTGTAAAGAGAAAAAGGGAAACACTGGGAATGCAACCATTTGTGAAAATGCTGAGTCAGTTCAGAAAAAAAGGCATGTGTCTACCAGTCTAGCCTTCTCCAGCCTGGTGCCCTGGCAAAAATAAAGAGTAGAGAGGATATACGGCAAGTATGTGAAAACCATAGCTGTCAACGTTTTCCTTTTTTTTAAGGGAAATTCCTTTATTGCGAATAGGATTCCTCACAAGAAAAGGAAAAAGTTGACATCTATGGTGAAAGCCCTGGCAAAAATAAAGAGTAGAGAAAGCTCTGGCCCATCAGATGCCAATTGTGGTTCGAGGACCCGATCCCCTCTTAGTGAAATGAAGACACACGGACACGTAATATAAGGTGAATGGGCAAGAAAAGGCCACAACTTTATTGATTACAGCAAGTGAAAAGGTATTGGCTTAGGCATTGGATCACGACAATTGACTCCACCCACTTGAAGAGGGGTGAGCCTAAAAAGGGGGTTTATTCACCAGTAGGTGGAGCCTGTTGATGCTAATCCAACTATAAGCTCTCCCCTGATGTCACCGAGGGTCGTGCCATGGCCCCCCGCCACACAGGCATCGGACAGGATCCACGACCGCCGGATTCCTTTAACGGAATACCCAAAATTGAAGGCGTAGGCGATGGCCACACCTAGCCCTTCCACACACCACAAACACATTCCAATGCCTAACCTACCCACCAATACCAAGAAAGTTGTGACGATTGCTACAAGGTAGGCGAAAAAACCACAAGGCCTAATGCCAAATGGAAAAATTCCTACCAGGCCCCCCTGGACAACCTGGGCGACCAACCTAAGGTCCATAGCAAGGCCAAGAGAAAAAACCAAAACCCTGAGCTCTAAGGGAGTGGAGGGCGGGTGACTCACGACAGGAAGGTGGAAAATGAGACCGCATGGCTGGCGCAGCAGCAAGTTGAGCTGCAAACCCCGCCCCCTCCAAGCCACCTGATTGGGGGCTTACCTGTGGGCGAGGTGCGCCAGCCAGGTGAGTGGGGGGAGCAGGGGGCAACACCCCCTGCATGAGGCAGACATCGGGTCCCGCCCACAACCCCTCCCCTCTTTGCAAGAGGAGAGGCTCTTCCATCAGCCCTAGCCAGCAAAGCCAATGGTCAGGAGTAGGGGTAGACAACATTTCCAGTTGTCTCAGATTCTCATTTTTCCACTCTAAAATTGTCCCCATTTGGCATCAATTTGATTTTTTTATTATTAAAAAAAAAACTCATGAAAATTTATCAAAATCTTAGTATGACTTTCTCCTAATAAACACATTTTTATATGAAGGTTTGACTAACTTACACATTTTTGCAAGCAATTTCCCTTAATATCGTGTCTTTTTCTTTGTTATTTCACTAACATATTCATTTTTACACACACCTTCCCCCAGTCTATGTATTTCTGTAAAACATTGTTTAGTTGGGGAACTACATCACAAACTTTGGATAAGTGTGAATTTCGAAGGATAACTGCGTTTTGGTTCACACAATGCTTCAGAAAGTGTGAATTGGACAGATCCGGCTTTAAATGTGAACTGGGTTTAATTTCCCCTTCATTCCTAACTCAGGAATAATGAGAATTGTGGTCTGGCAACATCTGAAGGGCCACAGGTTAGGAAAGGCTGATCTGGAATGTACCACTACAGGATACAAATGGTGGGGGGGGGGACAACATTCCAAATGCTTCCCCATTGAAAGAGAAAATCTCTGCACATGATACATCAAGGAGATGGGAAGGAAGCTTGTCCACAAGGCTAGCCAACCTATTGCATTAGCTTGCTTTTTGCTTAAAAGCACATGGGAGCATTCAAATGAGCTAGCCTTACGCCCTGAAAGTAGTATAGTTCTTAGTAGGCAGCTCCATGCTCAGACAAAATATATATGCGTATATTTATCCTCTCGCATTCTGTGCTTACCTGTGCCTCTGCCGTTGTAATAGACTGCAGAATCTGTATCCTGTCATCTTCCAACACTTGAACTGCAAAATAAAAGTTTCACAGTTGATTTTTATTTAGCCTGAAGCCATCAAAGCAGTGTAGAAGATAAAAATATATAATCCCCCAAAATGCAAATTCTGAAATTAAAACTGTGCCTACAGATCTAGATCAGAGCTACACTCTACCCTTTATGTTTCTGGTCATTTACCAGATTATCTTAAAAGACACCAGACACAATCCAGTGGACACAATAGATCTTTAAGCAGCCCTGCTTTAGATTGTGCCTGTTGAGCTTCATCCACCAGCTCAAAATAAAGGGGGTGTCGCTCGTTCATTTGAGATGAAGACACTGTTTGAAATGAGCATATTCTGACGGAGAAGTGGGAATGCTGTCCTTCACATAGTTCCATTCTGGAACACACTTTACTTATTCTAGTTCAAGACACTCTACAGCTGGTATGTGGAAGCTTTGACACTCCATTGGCCATGCTGGCTGTGACTGATGGGAGTTGGGAGTCCAACAATAGCTGGAAGGCCACAAGCTGGGAAAGGCTGTCCAATGGAAGATACAAGAAGGCAGAGGAGAGAAGTGTGGACAGAGATTTCCATTTGGTCCCAGGAGAACAGAGCTCAAATGCCTGCTTATCCATGGGCTCCCCTGGTGTCAGAAGCATTTACCGTCTCAGCCTCAGAACCTGATCCATAAAGTAAACCAATCAGCAGTTCTTTGCCCTTCAAACCCATGTCTCTTCAAATTGATAAGCAAAGGAGGTATGTGATGGGCTAGTTTCGATATGCATCCCTCCTGCCACTTCTGCCACGTTATTGCTCCTGAATAAAAATTATATCATGTTACATTTCTCCACTCAAATATGTACCTGGGGCTTTCACAGCAATTGTGAAAACTGCAAGGGGGGTGGGGACAGCAGATAAGGATAACGCAAACATGTACCGTATTTTTCACTCTATAAGACGCACTAGACCACAAGACGCACCTAGTTTTTGGAGGAGGAAAACAAGAAAAAAAATATTCTGAATCTCAGCAGAAGCTGCGTAGCAATCCCTCTTGCTGTTTTGGCTTCTGTGATAGCTGCGCAGCCTGCATTCGCTCCATAAGACGCACAGACATTTCCCCTTACTTTTTAGGAGGGGGAAAAGTGAGTCTTATAGAGCAAAAAATATGGTATTTAGACAGTGAAAAGCAATCTCTTTCATGAGCCAGGAGATCTTCCTCTTGTTGCAACTGCACTGTGTTCAGTGCAAGCTAAAGTAGAGATTGGTCATAGTACCTTTGTGAATGAGGCAGTAGCCATGTATCTCCAGGAGAACATCGGTGCCAACATGCCAAGCTACAAATCCCATCATCGTATATGTATCCCATGGATCCGGAAGGTTGAGAGCTGGCAAGTCCATTCCGAGGAATATTACCACCACTAAAGGACAGGGCCAGGTTTACAAAACAGAGAGTAAGCAAAATTAGATCAAGTAATTTCAACCGGCAGTACTCTACTGCAACTTGTTGCTGCAGTGTGGTTAGCAACATAATACATGATCAAAGTACAACCCAGAGTCCCACATAATTACAGGCTACCTGCTCACTTGTATAAAGAAAGAGATTTCATACCCTCTGTGGTTTCCAATGCATAGACACTAAGGCTTCCTCCAGAACATCAGCATTTTGTAGAAGTCATTCAAGTGACCACTGAATTTTATATTTGTGGATTTAAAGCATTGTGGACCCATAACAACACACTTTTTATTTTATTTTTTAATTGACTCTTTGCAGTTTGGAAATGACAGGGAAACGCACTGACAAATGTCGGATGAACAAATGACTAATGGGAAGATGTAAGCAAATCAGAACAAGTGTCCAATAAAGACCAGACATAGGTAAACTTTGGACAAGCAAACCGGGATGAATACCCAACAAACAGGCTATTTAGAGGAGCTTTAAGCCTTCAGACACAATGTTTAGCAGTTGTAGTCTATGCACTCCCAGTGATGGTCAGATTGTGGTCACGGAACAACGTGCATTTATTTGATATTGCATGTGAAACCAAAGCAATTTCAAGTACAGTGGTACCTCAGGTTACATACGCTTCAGGTTACAGACTCCGCCAACCCAGAAATAATACCTCGGGTTAATAACTTTGCTTCAGCATGAAAACAGAAATCGCGCGGTGGCGGCACGGCAGCAGTGGGAGGCCCCATTAGCTAAAGTGGTGCTTCAGGTTAAGAACAGTTTGAGGTTAAGAACGGACGTCCAAAACAAATTAAGTACTTAACCCGAGGTACCACTGTAGTCAGCAGGATGCAAGAGTGAAGTTACCACAAAATGCAAGATCTGCAAGCATTGGACTGCCACTTGTAGAAAGCCACACAAATTAACTTAAGAAAAGCACAATCAATACCCATTGTTCCTAGCCATCTTACAAAGTCAACATTTTAGATAAGGCTAGAATGAATTATTCACTCACCTGCTAATATTCTAGCAGTTGTGCCCGTGCTCCAGTGTAACCAGTTGAAGATTTCTCTTCTGTTCCCAAAGAAAAAGAAAAGAAAAGTCAGCGCATGATTCCAAACACCATCAGGGATGTGAAAAGAGAAAGAGGATGGTTACATCACCACACATACATTAGGGTTGCTGTAACTGGAGTTTGCAAACTTGGTAGTTGCAAATTTCTGGAAGAGGGGGCAGGTCTGGGGTTTCCATACCCATTAACCACAGGATCATTGCCCTTTAAAATTCTTAACCTGGCTGG
Source organism: Podarcis liolepis (assembly GCF_965112155.1). Lineage (NCBI taxonomy): Eukaryota > Metazoa > Chordata > Lepidosauria > Squamata > Lacertidae > Podarcis > Podarcis liolepis. Next base: position 73,546,387 of record NC_139559.1, on the reverse strand, counting down.
TAATTCCCTCACACTCTCATTGGAATATATTTATGTAACTTGAGCATGCAAGAATACCTTGGTGCTTGAGGTGGAGGTCTGAAACCTGCCATAATGGGCTGAAAGATTGCCAGTGCCATCACCGTACAGCCAAGATATGGATGGAAGCCTGCTTGCTGTATAAAATATGGGTTTGGTTATGAACAACCCTCCAACAATGCTTTTTTGACAAAGACCACACTTCACAGCAGGATATAGTCATTGCATGGATATTCTATGCAAGTTCTTGAATACAGTGATACGTTGGTTCTCAAATGCCTTGGTACTCAAACAGCTTGGAACCCAAATACTGTAAACCCAGATGTAAGTGTTCCGGTTTGAGAACTTTTTTCAGAAGCCGTAACATTTCAGAATGTTACGCTTCCGATTTGAGTGCCACACTTCCATTTTGAGTGTTATGCTGAGGTCTATCTGTTTTTGCTATTTATTTTGCATTTTTGTTTTTGCGGCTCTTTCTTTTTGTTTTTGTGACTGTGTGGAACCCAGTTCAGCTACTGATTGTGTTACTGCAGTACATTGTTTATTCCTTTCATTTTATGGATCTATGGCCTCGTTGGATAGTAAAACAGATTAATCTGTTTTGCATTACTTTCTATGGGAAAGCACACCTTGGTTTTGGAATGCTTTGGTTTTGGAACAGACTTCCAGAACAGATTAAGTTTGAGAACCAAGGTACTACTGTACTTAAGGGACCGTTTCCCATGCTTAGAAAGCAGACTTGGGGAGAACTCTTTTATTTTATTTTTTAAAAGAATTACCATTATTTACCAAGTATCAAATAGAAGCACACACATGCACAAAGACTTCAGAACAAAGAAAAGGCCCCAAAGCTACAAGGAGATGGCATAATAATTCTCTCATTGTGGAGCAAATTCAGAAGACAATTATGCTATTGTATTAGGCTGAATTCCTAACCTTCTTTGGACCAGGTTTTGGGGAGGGGTGGATGAAGACTGGCGCAGCAATTTACCTCCTTCACACACACACACACACACACACACACACACACACACACACACACCTTCCACCCCAGCAATGGGGCTGCTAGTATGGTTGTGGCTTCGCTGCTCCATCCTGCCCCACCAATCCCCAGGGCATCGGACTTAAAGCATATTAGACACAATAACAGACAAGCCCCCAGATTTTTGAATCGTTAATTGTTTTCCAAAATTATCACATACTGAGCTGGAAGTGTCCATGTACCATCAATCATTAGCTTTCTCCTCTCTCAAGGTAGCCATGAATATTAGCAGACAAGATAATGACCCCCAAACATATATATCCAAGCATCCCAGCCGCCCCAAGACTTCTGGCACTGAATTAATTGTTTGTTTGTTTGTTTGTTTGTTTCAACCATCACAGCCATATCAACCACCGAAAAAAAGGAACATACATCCTATAAAATACAGTGGTACCTCAGGTTACGAACAGTCCTGCTTACGAACTCCACAAACCCAGAAGTAGCTGTCCCAGGTTGCGAATTTTGCCCTGGAATATGAACGCAATCTGCTTCCGGGGCCGCAGGAGGCCTATGTAGGGAATGCACACCTCAGGTTAAGAACGCTTCGGGTTAAGAACAGACTTCCGGAACGAATTAAGTTCGTAACCCGAGGTACCACTGTATATACATAGATACAACATTAAAACACAATTTATTTTTCATTCCCAGTTAAATCCTCACTGAACATTCTCCTCAATTTTTGGGCACCGACTGCAAATATCGCAACTTTGTCACAAGTTTGCCAAGACCAGACGGTAAATACAGTGGTACCTCAGGTTACATACACTTCAGGTTACAGACTCCGCTAACCTAGAAATAGTACCCAGGGTTAAGAACTTTGCTTCAGGATGAGAACAGAAATCGTGTTCCGGCGGTGCGGCGGCAGCTGGAGGCCCCATTAGCTAAAGTGCTGCTTCAGGTTAAGAACAGTTTCAGGTTAAGAACGGACCTCCAGAACGAATTAAGTACTTAACCAGAGGTACCACTGTACAGGATTTTTCACTTGGTCATCCACATCAGGTATCTTACATAACAAAACTTAGCTCTCGGTTCTGAACTTTGAGACTCTTTTATAGGTAACGGGAAAGAACAGTGTCAGAACACGAAATTTTTAACATAGCCACACATGGGGAGTTACACTGTTGAATAAAAGCATCAAGCTTATGTAATGTCACTTACATCGCTCCAGCCTCCCCGGTATAAGAATGGAAGAATGAAAGATGCACTTGTAAGCAGCACTGTCATCACCATTAGGGCACGATGGACCTATCGATAAAAGGTTAAGTATTTTAAAGAAAATAGCTTAGTTCAATAGAAGCCAGAGACTCATTCTTATGCAAAATTCTAGTAACAAGGAAAACAAGGTGGCAGAAAATCAATCTGTTTAGAATAAAGATGGAACCTATGCTCTTAAGGAATACACAAAAGGATTTGAGGGAAATCTTGCAGAGGGTTGGATTGCAGGACCTTAGAGATCCCTTCCAGTTATTATGATTCCTAGCACATCACTTGAATAGAGACAATGGCCATCTTCTGGCTTTGCCTCCCACCTGAAACCAGATCTCTTCTCCAAACAGCAATGAATTAGGCCAGACAGGCTTGAAGAATCGGGCAACGATCACACCAATGCTAACGGTGGTCATCCATGCAACGAACATTAATGCACCTGAAAAAGGAAGACACAAAAGGTTCTTGCAAAGAACTATAAGTTGCAAAGTAGCCACAATTTAAAAATCAAATCAAACCAAAGTTCACTTTTATGGCTTCAGACATTCAAAGACTGCTTTTCGAGCCATTATGGTTTCTTTCATCCCCAGCCTGAAATATCAGAAGCTGTTCTTACACTGCTTCCTATAAAGATGGTATTATGTACTGAGTTGAATAGGATCCAAAATGCAGCAGTCTGATTGGTCCTAGAACAATAGGATTCAGAATGCAGCAGTCTGATTGGTCCTACAACAATAGGACCCAGAATGCAGCAGTCTGATTGGGTGGCTCCTGTGGACCAATCCAGCTCCAGGTGGAAGTGAATCCGCAACCTGATTGGCCTACAGGAGAATCCCGGAATTAGCCAATCACATGGAACCCATTGTGTAAATAATGTATATAAGGTAGACATTCTGGGGGAACTTCCATTCTTCCTCACCACTATGAGCTGAATAAAGAGAATGAAATCCACTCTTGACTCCAAGTATATGGCCCTTGTGGTCTCTTCCAACTCTATGATTCTATGATTCTATGATTCTTCCTCTGAGAAGCTTTCGTGTAGAAAACACAGGGTGTTGTCTATAAGAGGTCCCATCCAGTGCATTCTGTCGTCCCCCCTAGCATCCCATACAGAACTGCAAGACTTTGAAAGTTCACCTGTTACAGATGCTGCAAGAAGACCCCGCCACCCCAGCTACAAGTCATTGGACCACAGAAGACCTATCCCATCCTTGCACATGAAACAGAGCATTAGCTTGCCATGGATCTTGATGAGAAGTGGTGAGCGGGATCCTCCAATATCCTTTGCCGGTCCTGTAATGTTAAACTTTCCGTCTGTGATCAGAGGCTGCCTGTAGTGTTTGTGGATCATACCTCCTGCACAAGTGATGAAGAATAGATGACATGTTAATGGCAACGGAAGGGTGGGGGGAATTATCTGCACTCTGCAAGGAACAGGGACTGCGAGGTAAGTTTGACTAAGAGGTTAGCAATTGGCTCAAGATCACCCAGTGATCTTTGCAGCAAAGTAAGGATTTGAACCCAAGTTGGTGGACCTGTAAAAGGGTAAAAAAGAGTATTGGGAAATAATTTATAATGAATTGAAAAAAATGTTTGAAAGTACTTTTCCAAAAAAAACCACAACCCAGAGTCCTTTTTGTTGGGGATAATTCAGACGGAAATTCCCAGGTGTCAAAAAAGGCTATTTATGTATGCCACTACTGTGACCCGTGTTTTGTCAGCCCCAAAATGGAAAACGAGCGAGCGCCCATCTAAAGAAGAATGGCAACTCAAACTGATGGAATATGCACAGCTTGCAGATCTAACATATAGAATACGAGAACAAGAAGAACATACATTTAAAGAAGATTGTTTGCTGAATATATGGGGGAAACTGTGTACACTTGAAAACATTGGCAGCATTAAGATAATTTCAGCAGTCAACAAGTCTTGCTGGATGTATTAATGGAATACTGAATGGTTTAGTTTATGTAAAATATGCAGGGATTTATGATATGCAGATTGAACCATGGAAAGAGAAGAAGGGAAGTCATTGATATTTTAAGGTTTAATGAATATTTTAAATTGCAAAATAGAAAACTTAATAAAAATTGCACGCACACACAGAGATTTGAATCCAAGTCACTCTAGGAGGGCTCCATTGCCTAACCACAGTCCATAACCAGTAATGGAACCTTAAGGATTTTTGTCACTTTTCCTTCAGTTCCAAACTTACCTTCACTGACTTCCCCATCTGCCATAAATATATAGTAGTTTGCATCAAGATTAAACCTCCCTTGAAGAGCAGGAAAGTGAATTCTCCTTCTGAAAGAGCACTGAATAAGGCCGTCAGCCAGCCTCCATGACATTTCATCCAGAGCAGGCTGTGGGGAAAAATAAATCAATGCCAATTTAACATTTCTGCCTCCAAATTTGAATGACCACAAATGTAGCTTCTTCTTTTTTTTACATGCCTAGTGTTGTCATCAAAAGCTTACAGGCGACTGGGTTTATCAGAACAAACATTCCTGATCATGGGCGTAGCCAGGATTTCTGTCATGGGGGTGACAGAACCTCAGTTTGCTATGTATTTTTATTGATTGGGGGAGCAGCTGCCCCTTCCTGCCTCCTCCTTGGCTATGGTCCCATGTTCCTGATCCAAACTGGCTGGCTTTTAGGAAGCAACCACAGTGCGTTTGAGACAACCAATGTATTTCTAATGCTAAATTTGGTGTACCTACACAGCGATTTCTCAACATCACCCTACCAATAGCCATGGGGAACAGAGGCAATTTTGAAAGCTCAGAGTCCACTACACCCATGTTCTGTGGGCAAGAAACTCTTTGCCATTATATTGGAGTGGATGAGTTGAAAAATGTTTATTCAGATGAAGAATCGGAAGTTCCTTAGTTTCTTAACTTTTCTTTCTTTCTTTCTTTCTTTTATTATTATTTTACTCAGATTAACGTTCCAGTTTGGACAGAAAAGATATCTGATAATAATCTTTGTATCTCTCTTTATAAAATCTAGTAAAAAAAATATTTTTAAAAAAGAGAGGAACTCTTTGCCAAGCAATGGAGATCAGAGGCAAATAAAAGCTGGATCCATGTGCCAGTTTCACATGACTACCACACCACCCACAAAGGTGCCTCAGGCTGTGTACAGAACAAATATTTAAAGCACATGACTTGACCCAAAGAAGGTTAGTGTAATTTAAATATTGGTGTTAATTGCATTAACTCTGCTTAGGTCTGTCTCTCAAGTTGCCCTTGCCCTGGGTCTGATTTCTGTTCAGGGTTAGGATGCCAGCTGTGGTGGGCCTTCTGAAACAGCTTGAGGCTGCAGGAATCTGGCATGACTCATCCCTCACCCCCTTTCTCACCAGAGGGAAAAGTGAGTTTGTTCATGTGTGTATGTTGGCTGATATATATATATAGCCAGAAGCAACCAGCAGCCTGCATGGATCTCTGTCCGGTTTGAGTCCCTTTGCCATTTTTACCTCAACCTCCTAAGACGAGGTTACTATACTTAGTTTATTAGCAGTGTATAGGTTACAATGACCCAGAATCTCCTAACTGCATGTATGTCACGTGAATAATTGTCTTGTTGATTTGCAGCAATAAAATACTTTGCTTTGAACTATGCGGGCAAAGAGTTTTCTTCAACGTCAACTCTGAAACGCACCAACAGCAGAAAAGCGCAAAGATCCCAAAGCTTTGCTGTGTTGTTCTGCTAGTTACGCTGGTATAGGTGCGATCTTAAAACGTTACCAAAGAATCCTGGACACTGTAGTTGGTTAAGGGTGCTGTGAATTGTGAGTAGCGTACCAGTTCCCAGGATTCTTTGAGGGAAGCCAAATAAGCCAACATGTGTAGGAGTGTACTTGTCTATCATAGGAACATGATGGATTCAATCCTGTAATTTGCATTAAAAAAATAAAAAAGTGTCCATGGGACAAATACCTCTCTTTGGGAAAGAAAGGACGAGCTTGTTAAAGCCTCAGTGACAAACTGGGCAATCAATATAGGATACGATATACCGTATTTTTCGCTCTATAAGACGCACTTTTCCCCTCCTAAAAAGTAGGGGGAAATGTGTGTGCGTCTTATGGAGCGAATGCAGGCGGGAGGCTCTGCTCAGCGCTTCCTTTAAAGAGCTGCGTGGAGCATGTGTGCAGCTCTTGGGGGCTTTTCCCTGAGAAGGGAGAAGGGGAAAAGCCCCCAAGAGCCGCACACACGCTCCGTGCGCTCTTTAAAGGGAGCGCGGCTCTTGAGGGAGCCTTCCTCCTGCTGCCAGGGAGACGCTGCACATGGCTATCCCAGAAGCCAGAACAGCAAGAGGCTATCCCAGAAGCCAGATCCCTCTGCTGTTCTGGCTTCTGGGATTCAGAATAATTTTTTTGTTTTCCTCCTTCAAAAACTAGGTGCGTCTTATGGTCTTATAGAGTGAAAAATACGGTGGATTTTAACCTCTGGGGGAAAAACTCTGGAAAAGTGACTTGAAGTTTACAGCATGCTATTCTTTGAAGGAGAACTACCTGAAAATGATTCACAGATGGTATTTAACTCTGAGTAGGCTTGCTAAGACGTATAAGTCTGAATCAGATAAGTGCTGGAGATGCAAAGAGGTGGAGGGGACGTTCTTTCATATGTGGTGGGCTTGTAAAAGGGTAAAAGTACTGGGAAATTATCCATAATGAATTGGGGGGGAAATGTTTAAGAGTACTTTCCCCAAAAAACCAGAGTCCTTTCTGTTGGGGATAATTCAGACTGAAATTCCCAGGTGTTAAAAAAAGGTTATTTCTGTGTGCTACTACTGTGGCCTGTGTGTTGTTAGCCAAAAAATGGAAAACGAGCGAGCTCCCAACTAAAGAAGAATGGCAACTTAAATGGACAGAATATGCACAACTCGCAGACTTAACATGTAGAATAAGAGAACAAGAAGAGCGTACATGTAAACTACAGTGTAAACAACTTTTGATGGATGCAGTAACGGAATACTGAGTAGTATAGTTTATGTAAAATATGCAGGGATTTATGATATGTAAAATGAACCATGGAAAGAGAAGAAGGGAAGTCACTGATATCTTAAGGATGTAAAATGAGTATTTTAAATTGCAAAACAGAAAATTTAATAATATATATATGTGTGTGTGTGTGTGTGTGTGTGTGTGTGTGTGTGTGTGTGTAAAGGTACCCCTGCCCGTACGTGCCAGTTGTGTCCAACTCTAGGGTTGTGCGCCCATCTCACTTAAGAGGCCAGGGGCCAGCGCTGTCCGGAGACACTTCCGGGTCATGTGGCCAGCGTGACTAAGCTGCATCTGGCGAGGCAGCACCAGCACAGCACACGGAAACGCCGTTTACTTTCCCGCTAGAAAGCGGTACCTATTTATCTACTTGCACTTAAGGGTGCTTTCGAACTGCTAGGTGGGCAGGAGCTGGGACCGAAGATGGGAGCTCACCCCGCCGCGGGGATTCGAACCGCCCTAGGCACTGAGGTTTTACCCACAGCGCCACCCGCGTCCCAGAAAAAAATATATATATAAAGACGCAAATACCTCTGAATCAAACTCTGGATAAGCACGTCCAGTTAAAGAAGCTGTCTTGATGTCAACGTGGTGACTGTCACTAATGCAGAGATAGGCATCGTCACCACCACCCTGCAAATAACGTCAAAGAGATTATTAAATGGCATTTCCAGGGCGGGCAGCTCCCCATGTCTGCACAGACCCTGGATACACAGCCAAGACAAATGGAGGTTCATGAAAGCCTATCCAGCACTGGCTCACCATTTAAGGACACATTCACTGAAGTTCCTATTTTAACAACCCCAGGACTAGAGTCAATTCAGCTTTAACTTGCACAAGTAGTAAGGGGCTGCAAACTCTGGTAGCGACATGATGCAAGCCCCTAGGTCCTAGGAGTTTGGGAGCACATGCAAAAATGAGCTCTCAGGATCTGTGCTACCACCAATACAAGAATAGCACGACGGAAAACTTTATTTGCCACTCTTGTAAAACGCCCTTCATTCGAGCAAAACCCTGGGTGCTATACAAAACAAAATCAATTTGATAAAGTATGTTATCAATGAAATGTGCTCTGTACATCTCATACTTATTCAGTACTGGTGCAAGCAGTCATGCAGTTGGAAATGTATATATGCCCTGGATATTCATGGAAGGAAACTTGTAGCTAATTGCAGCTCCCTCGCTCAAGTATATTCTGGCTTTTTATGGTTCATTCTTATTTCCAGAAGACTATGCAAATTCCCCAGATTGGCAGTAGGATCCAAATGGAAAATAATGTTTACGAACCATCCACTGGTCATGAGACAGTGCAAATGCAATATAGCCATCGCTAGGACCACTCATTTCCACCACAATCAAATCGACATGGTCTCGTTTGAAAGACAGAAAGAAGCAGTCGCGGGCTCCAGGATCACAGTCGGAAGGGTTTCTCACACAGAATTTGTTGCTGCCACAGTCCGATGCACTGAACTAAGGGAGACAAGAAGCCAAATTACATTACCTAGTAGATCACTACTTGAGAAATGGCTGACGTTCTGGAAAATGCACTCGCACTGTTGCAGGATTTTAACGGGAAACTGTTTCCCACAACCTCAGATTTCTACCCAGCAATTACAGTTAGTTTCTCTGGCCATTATTAAGCTGCAAGCCTCAAATCGACATCGTTCAAACTTTGTAATTTTGGGTGCACACTACAATCCCACTCTTGTCTTAGTCAGGCAGCTCTGTTAATTGCTCGAAACTTTGCATTAGCAGGAGTATAATTAAAGGCTTTCTGAATCATACCAAACTGCTCCAGATAATTACACAAGCTCTGTAAAGATTAAAAAGGAGGTCCCTATGGATTTTAATGAGGAGAAAGAATGAAATACTGTCTGTTCATTTTGCAGGAGGCCAAGTGCAAAAAAAACCAAACTAAAGCAAATAATCATTTAAAGAGGTTACCCTAAAGTTCAGTATTGGAGGCAACAAGATTCATCTAAGTTTTTGAAATGGCGGGAATGATGGTTAATACAGTACTTGACAAGAGACAAGAAGACTGAAAGGAAATGTAATCTATAGCTGCTACCCAAAAAAGCGAACAAGATTCAATAGAAACCAGATGACTGATGCAATCGATTCATGAAGAGGATTAAAAGTGTGGTTTCATGGTTTGAAAATCTGTGTAAAGGCTGGCATCTATTTCTGCACTTGCGTTTGAGCCAAGGATTAGGCATCGAACAGGGGAAAACGCTGAGCCTTAGGCATAAGACTTCAGATCACCTTGAGCCCCATTTGTCATGAAGATTCTTAACGCAAGAAATCTTATCAGCCAATACATAATTCGTATGACCAAGATGTGATAAGGCCTAGTCATATTACACACTCCTTCCAGTGACACATGTCCACCACCAGGAGTGGGAGGACATGCAGTTTGAACAAAATTATAGCCCTAGAAGCACATCTAGTGAGGAGTTATGGTGCATTCTGGCACCATGCACCAAGATGCAGATAGATATCTGGAGATATAAAAGTCATCTGGCTATGGTGGTTTGGAGCCAATCCATGCATTCCTTTTTTTTTTTTAATAAGATATTTATTAAGATTTTCAAAAAAAATTACAGAATAAAAAGAAAAAAGAAAAATACAAAATAAAAATAGTTAAAAAAAACTCAATCTTTCTATCACATATTTTTCATTTGCTTATTTCCCGGACCTCCTCACGCCTTCCTTTTATGTATTCCAGTTCCAATTGTTAATTCAGCAAATCCTTCCCCTCTTCATTCATCTTAATCTTAAATTTTTAAATATTACAATCCATGCATTCCTTAGCACACACCAGTCAGTCAGCTGAGAAGGCTGATGCAAAGTGTAGTTGGGGCTATCCTTCAGCATGGGTCCAAGGGGCACTTATAGGGCTGCCATACGTCTGGGATTTCCTGGACATTATTGAGATTTCAAAGGCAGAAGTGACGTTCGGGGGGGATTTCCAGAAAGTGGCGGCTTTTCCTGGATCTTCGGCAAGTAAACCGAGAAATCGTGGGGGGTTTGCGTTTTCGACAACTTTGGGGTCTTCCTAAAAAATGCTTTTGGGGTATCCTGGTTTTTACTTTTGGAAATATAGCAACCCTAGGCACTTAGTGAGAGGGGAGTGTGTGACTGGATGCCCCAACTCTTTTTCAGGCTGCAATCTTCCCTGATGAAGTCACATTTCACTAAAATCCGAACAGCTCTGTCCACGAACTCAGCGCTACTTACTGGTTGGGTTTGATGAGAAACAGGCAGAGAAGTTCCAACAGTCACCGCAGTCACCACAGGTGTTGCCAAGGTTGGTATATTGGGCTGGGAGATTGTAGGACCTGGAATTTTTACCCAAAATACTCTAAATTTTTCAACAACAGTGACTCTGCAAACAAGACAAAAGCGAGATTTGAACCAAAATTGTGTACTGTTCTCTTCCGCATAGAACAAGTCCTTTCTGAAATCCAAAACAGATGTTTTGGGCCAGCTTTCTTTAACCTGATGCCCTCAAGATGTTGTTGGGGGTCCATTTCCATCTGTCCCAGCCACCATGACCAATGGTCAGGCATGACAGCAGTTGTCTGCAGTGCCCCAAGTTAGGGAAGACTGCTACATATTTATTCAGGTGTTAGGTTACCAGGAAATAATCTCTGACCTTATACCATTGCAAGAGAGTAATGGTTGCCACCAGTCATGGTGGTGTGGGCCTGTCACCCAGAGTTTCAAATTGGTGGAGAAGATAGCAGATGTTTAGTTGGACAATGGAGAAGGATGTGCACACCGAAGACTTGGTTGGTACATTTCCCTGCAAATATTAGCAAGCTCTGTGTGTCAAACAGCCTCCACCATCCAAATGCTTTGGACTACAGCTCCCATCAGCCCCAACCTTTGTGGTCCTGCTGGCTGGGCTTGATGGGAACTGTAGCTCAAAGCATCTAGACAGCACCAAGTTGGTGAAGGCTGCTGCAGAAAATCAAAACAAGGTCACAAGCTTGTCATGCAGAGGTTTCAACTAGCCTTGCCACACAGACAAGGAATCCCATCACCAATGGGCTTCATCCTCTGCAAAAGCAAATAAAAACATTGAATAAGTGGAGGTGAGCCATCTCTTAACATCTGAAACATGACAGCTTTCAGGAAAGAGAAGTCTAAAATAAATATTTTGAAAGCCACAGGAATATAGATGCAACAGTGGTTTTGGTGATACAACAGTAATGTTATTTTTTAAAGTCATATTTATATTGATTTCCTTTTAGAGAATATTAGAAGCAGGCTTTTAAAAGAGGGAAGCCCTGTACTCAGAACAGAAATATGTTCAAGACTTATAGGAACATAGGAAGTTGCTATTAAAAAGGTCAAGGTAAAGGACCCCCAGCCAAAGGGAACTATGGGGTGTGGGGCTCATCTTGCTTTCAGGCCAAGGGAGCCAGCGTTTGTCCACAGACAGCTTTCTGGGTCATGTGGCCAGCATGACTAAACCGCTTCTGGTGCACTGAGACACCGGGACGGAAACCAGAGCGCACGGAAACGCCGTTTACCTTCCCGCCACAGTGGTATCTATTTATCTACTTGCACTGGCATGCTTTCGAACTGCTAGGTTGGCAGGAGCTGGGATAGAGCAACAGGAGCTCACCCTGTCATGAGGATTTGAACTGCCAACCTTCTGATCAGCAAGCCCAAGAGGCTCAGTGGTTTAGACCACAGCGCCACCCGTTGCTATATACAGAGTCAGGTCATTGTTGTCTATGTTAGCTGACAGCAGCTCTCTTAAGATTTCAGACAGGTTTCTCTCTTAGCCCTACCTGGGGATTTTTTATATTATAGAGCACCTTGTGCTCTCCAGATGAAGGGTGCTACAAAAATTAGAAGAGGAAGAGGAGGTGGTAGAGGAGGAGGAGGAGGAGGAAGAAGAAGAAGAAGAAGAAGAATTGAACTGAGGACCTGCTACATACAAAGGAGATGATCTCCCACTGAGTCACATCTTCTTCATAGCAGTATTGCCGTTTTTGTATACAGTGGTACCTCGGGTTAAGTACTTAATTCTTTCCGGAGGTCCGTTCTTAACCTGAAACTGTTCTTAACCTGAAGCTCCACTTTAGCTAATGGGGCCTCCTGCTGCCACCATGCCACCGGAGCACAATTTCTGTTCTTATCCTGAAGCAAAGTTCTTAACCCAAGGTAATATTTCTGGGTTAGCAGAGTCTGTAACCTGAAGCGTATGTAACCTGAGGTACCACTGTATAAGTTTTGAAAGGAGGCTAACCTAAGAGCACTCGGTCAGAAGATTCCATCTATAGCTGAATTTGTCTTTATTATTCATACTTACAGAAATTGTATTCTCTTTGGTGCATCTCTAGGAGCAATCCAATAAGCATCTAGATGGCTTTTCTTGGATTTACTTGTATGGCTGACAGCTGAATTCTGTAACAAACAAATGCCCCATTTAAGCATTACCAGTGAGATAATGCAAACTACTCCGTTCATGAATCATCTAAATGATTAAAGCAGTCTACCACAAGTTGCATTTTAATATTTGGCTTGTATCGTAGGCTTATGAACATCGCATACTAAAGAGGTCATGAAGCTCAGTATGGATTAGAAGAAAAATATTTCTCTGCCAACACTAACTGCTACCAATGGCAGGAGAAAAATCTAGGTGTGATCATCTGGGGATCTTTATAATCCAAGCAAGATTTGAACCAAAGTTTCCCCACATCTAGCCATGACATCAGAGTAGAGTCACATGAATTTTAATTCATAGTACATTCACATAAGCTCAGTTCAGGCTTGGGGTTGATCTGCACACGTGTCTTACGAAATGATGAAAATAATGATTATTATAATGATTACTTAGTGGTCAAGGCATATGCCAGTTACCCCAGGAAGCTCCATGTTAGAAAAAGTTTGAAAACAATTTTGGAAGCAGTTTCTGGAACACCTTCTGAAAAAGGAAACCTAGAAATTTGTTGTTTGGGTTTTTTAATACATTTGTAACAAGATGGGCTGCTGTGCTATATGTATTACAAAGGGGAAGTGACTTTGCTCTGAGGTCCACTAAGGTAATCTAGTTACATATGCTATGGGAAAGACAAACTAAAAGCTAAGTTTAAAAATTGCCGTCTAGCAGCAACCATTAATGCGCTTTCACATGGTTAGCCCAGCAGGGGGAGTCCTAACATTAAATTGTTGCCAGTAAAGGAGAACATTCATCCCAAGCCAAACTTCTGCCAGTTTCATTTATAAATCTTAAAAGAAAAAGAAAAGGGTATTTTCATACTCATACAATTTATTTCTCCTATGCCATGCCATGCCAAGCAGATGCAGGCGGGGAAAAGTAGCAACAGCATATTCTGCTGCTGGGAGGACCTAATCCACTTGGAACTAATAGAGAAACCTGCTTGCCAAAGCCATCTGGAAGATGCAGGGACTCTTACCTTAACACGCCCACAGGTGAGGACCTGAGATCTTTTCCTGTCAGCTAGGGCAAAGGAGCCAATGGCAGGCCCCTCCAGGTTCTCAGCACTGCGGGCTTGTAGAAAAAATCCTTCAAACACAGGTCCGGACAAACTAACTGAAACCAGGAGAATGAGGGAAGAGATGGCTATTAACAAGCTCTAGTTATGTCGCCAGCACCTACCTGCCTCTAACTATGTTTCCAGGAAAGGGAGGAGCTTGACGTACCTTTCTCCCTACCTGCTGTTAAGAATTGTGAGCTGCTGGTCTAAGATTCCTTGTAAACGTTTCAGTACCTCATGTTCTTGTAACCTCCAGACTAGACTACTGCAATGCACTCTGCATGGGGCTTCCCTTGAAGGTGCAACTGATGCAGAAGCCAGGTTTGTTGGCGGGGCACAGCTTACCTAGTACCTTCCGAGCCCAAATCAAGCTGTGCAAATTAGCATTTAAAGCCCTAAATGACTTGGCCTCCAAATACACGAAAGTGTGCCTCCTTTTCTATAGAACCAGCACAGGCATCAGCTGAGGGAGCCGTGTTGGTAGTTCTGCTGCTGCAAGTGGTTTTCTTGGGGCCACTACTGACACCTTCTGGTAAGAAATATAATAATTATGAAAAACAACAGACAGGCCACTGGATGCCTCCTGAGGCCCACATCACCACCAGTCCTCTGTCCTTGCCTCTGTTCCTCCTGAGTGGCTCTGTCTCCTCATGTCTACTCTGTCTCCTCTGCCCACTATAAACAAGGCCAAGTGCAAGAGGAAGGAGCAGCTGTAGCCTCTAAAAAAAGTAAAAAGGTAAGGGGCCCCTGGATGGTTAAGTCCACTCAAAGGCGACTATGGGGCTGAAGCGCTCATCTCGCTTTCAGGCCGATTGAGCCGGTGTTTGTCCACAGACAGCTTTCCGGGTCATGTGGCCAGCATGGCTAAACCGCCTCTGGCACGATGGAAGCCAGAGCACATGGAAACACCATTTAGCTTCCCGTGACAGCATTACCTATTTATCTGCTTGCACTGGTGTGCTTTCAAACTGCTAGATTGGCAGGAGCTGGGACAGAGCAATGGGAGCTCACTCCGTTGTGGGGATTCGAACCGCCGACCTTCCGATTGGTCAGTGGTTTAGACCACAGCACCACCCACGTCCTGCTGCAGCCTCTATACACCTTGCTCTCTCTGCCTAACAGTGGTGTGGATTAGGCCCTGACCAGGGCCGGATTTAGGTTTGATGAGGTCCTAAGCTACTGAAGGTAATGGGGCCCTTTATATGTCCAGCTGTCCTTTGTCAGCAACAATTTGTTGCTGTTTTGTGTTGAATATATGCTATATGGTAATTTATGGACCTAACAGATATCTAACCAGTGATATTTTAGGGAGCAGACTAGCAGGCGGGGCCCATTACTTACATCATAGGAGCCTACACAACACAAAACACTGTTGCTGTATGTAGGATTTATTTTGTTTTTTTATCTTATATTTTGGAAATGTACATCCAGTTTTTTTTCTTTACATTTTTTTGGGGGGGGGGCCAAGCTATATAGTCATACCTCAGGTTACAGACGCTTCAGGCTGCGTTTTTTCAGGTTACTGACCGCTGAAACCCGGAAGACCAGAACGGGTTACTTCCAGGTTTCGGCGATTGTGCATGCGCAGAAGCGCTAAATCGCGCTTTGCGCATGCGCAGAAGCACCAAATTGCAACCCAAGCATGCGCAGATGTGCAGACGTGGGTTGCGAACACTGCGGGTTACGAACGTGCATCCCACACGGATCAAGTTCGCAACCCAAGCATCCACTGTAGCTTGTTTAGCTTATACAGTGGTACCTCGGGTTAAGAACTTAATTCGTTCTAGAGGTCCGTTCTTAACCTGAAACTGTTCTTAAGCTGAGGTACCACTTTAGCTAATGGGGCCTCCCTCTGCCACAGCGCCCCCTCCACGCGATTTCTGTTCTCATCCTGAAGCAAAGTTCTTAACCTGAGGTACTATTTCTGGGTTAGCGGAGTCTGTAACCTGAAGTGTCTGTAACCCAAGGTACCACTGTACGTAAATCCGGCACTGGCCCTGACGAAGAAGGAAATCAAATGGGCAAGAATGACACTGGCAAGGGGATGGGACTGGGGGCCCTTCACTGAAGGGCCCCACCAAACCTGGAGCACCGCACCAAGTATCTGAAGAAGGTGGTGGCAGCAATCACAGAAGCAGTGAGCGTTATGTCCTTCTTGCTGCAGACGGCAGCGAGACAAGAAGATCACAGTACCTTTCACGCGGTCCCCTGGCTTGAACTCCATCACATTTACTTCAACGGTGTGCTTCGGGAAGCGCTGAGGCAAAGAGTGTCCATGTAGGGGCATCATAGTCTTGCACGCCTCTGTTACTTTGCCATTTGGGAAGCCGGTTGATGGGCCAGAAAGGCAGGCGAGGACCCAGAGCATCAAAGCTACTCCAGGAGACTCCATCTACAGAAAAGGAACAAAGTTTTAGTCCCCCAGAAACATTTCCAAAAGCAGCAGATTTATTTTTTAAAAGCCATGACTGGGAGAAACAGGCCATTGCTTTGCATCCCTCCCCTCTTTAAAGGAAGGAGCTTCGCGCAGCTACATTACCAGATCTTTTTCTAGAGACTATTTCTGCATCTTTGTGTATCTTCACAACAGCTCTGCGAGGTAGGTTGGGCTGAGGATGGCGAGCTTCATGGGAGAGATGGGATTTGAACCCAGGTCTCCAGAGTTACTCTAGACACTACACTACACTGACTCTTCAATTCCTTTGCCCACCATCCTCCCACACTTTCAAGATTTAGAGACCTAAAGTGGCTGTTTTCTTTAGTTGCCTGTAATAATTTTGAAAAGGTACAGGCGCTGCACAATAACCAATCAATTCTACATGTTTTGACTTGCATTATCTCCTCTGCCTATTAGCTATACTCCAAAGGAAGATCTGTTCTCATTTCCATTTTAATTTAATTTTGAAAGACAATCCATTATTCATCCAAATATCCAGAAACTAAACCAGTGCATCGGAACCCAAATTTCATGTGAATCTATTCCAGTGAGTAATGCCACAGTTACTGAAATTTATATTTCAGAGCATGGATAATTTTTAAACCAACTATTGTTTACTATGGGGGGGGGGGAGTTGGAAGCAGGTTTGTTGTACAAGAGCACCAAATCCTGAATATGTACAACTTGAAAATGCTGGTATGTGATGGAATTCCATCCACAAAATAGAGACAATTCGGATGCGACCATTAAGCACGATTTTTTTCTCCACTCCCAATACTGATAATTATGTAATGCAGCACATAGACTGAACAGACTAAAAGTGTCACCTATAAAGCCTTATCTCCAAGCCCTTTCAGAGGTAATGCAATGGCATGGAATGTTCACACACATTTCAACTGCTGAGCAAGAGTATCAGCGATGAAATCCCTACAGAGCAGCTTCTATACACAGTGAGGGACATGAACTTTTGGACAGAAAAAGGCTTACACATAACGGAGGAATGGGAAATGGGTTTTTTAAACTGTTCTTATTTTATCTGTGAGCTGCCCTGAGTCCCTGTCGGGGGGAAAGGCAGGGTATAAATAAATATATATATAACAATTGTTATAATATTTTGGCAAGAAAGGATACTAAACAGGTAAACAGGTTTAGAACAGGAGAGCCGGGTGAGGAAAATATCTGAGGAAGCTAAGAACAAGGAGCTAAGATGCCCTGGGCTGTGGGCTGAGAAACAGAGGGGCTTCCAAACTGCTGTTGTGCACTCGCAATTCTATTACTGCACCAGTAATTAGTGCAGTACTTTGCATACTCTGAATTCTAGAGTTAAGCAAAAAGGTTATTCCACTTAGAACAGTAAATATGGCAGTCTCTTTGCCTTCATTCAAGATTCAATTGGCTGGTCTGCAACCCTAAGCTCAAGGACTGTGGAGAACAATTTCAGAACAATTTAGATAGAAGTACCAACTCATACCTGAGGAAACAAAGACATCATAGATCAGGATACTTAGTCCAATGGAGTCGAGACATAAACGTAATATGGAGAGGAGTCAATGCTTCTTAGCTTTGAAGATTAGACTCCTGACCTAGCAATTGCTCCTCCCAAGACATAAGGCATTCATGATAACAGCAAACAACTGTCTGACAAGCAAACCGTATCCAACTTGCCTTCAGAGACCCAAAATGAAAGCCAATCTCACAGTGTCTTGCAGCATCAGTGATACACCAGGAATTGAAGCTTTGGAAGCATCCAGTCTTTTAATATTAGCAATTGTTTCGCACTCCATGTTGAGCAATTCATCTCTTACGCTAGCAGGGAAAAGGTGACATGGTCTGTGTGACTACCATTCGGCCATTTAGCTGAAATTGTCACAAATTAATGAAACATAAATGGGCTGAATTTGATGTGCAGGCTTCATAAGCTGCACTTGACCTTGGTTATCATTGGCCATTGTGCAGCTAAGGCTGGACCTCAAAGCCAAGGACATGAGCCTTGAGCCCCGGGGGGGGGGGTGCTAATGACCCCAGACAGCAGCTGATGGTGGGAGATCAGTGAAAAGCCTAGGTATATGCACCTGGGCCAGAATGGTCACATGACCCACCATGATAGTCCCTCTTCCCTCGTATTTTTAAATACAACTTTATAGTCAGGAAGCAGCCAGTTAGGCCTCAGCTGCACTGTACATTTGAAGCATTATTTAAACAGCCTTGGCTTCCCCCCAAAGAATCCTGAGAGCTGTAGTTTGTTAAGGGTGCTGAGAGTTGTTAGGAGACTCCCCCTATTCACAGAACTGTAATTCACAGAGGCATTTAACAATCAATCCCTCTTCACAGGAACTCTGTAACTTCGTGGGTAGCAGTACCCTTAACAGTCCCAGGATCCTTTGAGGGAAGCCATGACTGTTTAAAGCAGCATGATACTGCTTTAAATGTATGGGGCAGATGCATTAGGAATTCTTGTTTTATTATTCTTATGCTTTAAAAAAATCTCTTCTACAAAAGAATGGTTGTTGTTGTTGTTTAGTCGTGTCCGACTCTTCGTGACCCCATGGACCAGAGCACGCCAGGCACTCCTGTCTTCCACTGCCTCCTGCAGTTTGGTCAAACTCATGCTGGAGCCTCAAGCTTCAGGATCTGTCCTTCCAGTGAGCACTCAGGGCTGATTTCCTTAAGAATGGAGAGGTTTGATCTTCTTGCAGTCCATGGGACTCTCAAGAGTCTCCTCCAGCACCATAATTCAAAAGCATCAATTCTTCAGCGATCAGCCTTCTTTATGGTCCAGCTCTCACTTCCATACATCACTACTAGAAAAACCATAGCTTTAACTATACGGACCTTTGTTGGCAAGGTGACGTCTCTGCTCTTTAAGATGCAGTACGTATTCCCAAATAAATATATTTCAGATCAGAACAGCAGAAGCAAACTCATTCTCTGCCCCCCACCTCCCAAAGTAGTGATATGATTCACACAAGTTTAAAATGCAAAACTGTTATCAGATTTATAAGAAATGTCTGGGAGGAGGAGGAGGAGGAGGAGGAGGAGGAGGAGGAGGAGAAGAAGAAGAAGAAGAAGAAGAAGAAGAAGAAGAAGAAGAAGAAGAAGAAGAAGGGAGACCATCTGATCCTCAGGTCACAATATCAGGCAATTTGGGTGGCGAAATCAACTTGCGATTTGGAAAGGAGCACAAAGTCAATTCCAAAATGGAAAATAGTTTCAAAGTTATTTAGCTTCATCAGGAAACTATGTATGACGGGTGTGTGATTCAAATCCTATGTACGTACCATCCATTTAAAGCACATGATTAAATTTTCTGTTTTTACGATTTAAAGTACTTATTTTTACATCCTTAAGATATCAATGACTTCCCTTCTTCTCTTTCCATGGTTCATTTTACGTATCCTAAATCCCTGCATAATTTATAGAAAACTATACCAATCAGTATTCCATTATTATATCCATCACAACTTATTTACACTGTTGAATTTATCTTAATGTTGCCTTTGTTTTTAGCTGTACACAGTTATTTCCCATATATTCAATAAACATTTTCCAATCTTCAAAAAAAACAAAACTGCACACACTCAGGGATATTCCTTTTTTCTTTTCTTTTTTATCATGACTAGCAAACTTTTGTTTTCCTCTGGTATCTCAGGGATGTAGAACCAGTTGCAAAAGCATGGAATGGTGGCAGAGGGTAAAGGGGGAATGTTAATGTGCTGTCTACAATACACACAAACAGATATGGCCATCTAAAATACACACAAACCATTAAGTCCATGGACTAAAGTTACCAAGCTGCATCACTGGTTGATAGCCATGAGGTAATTTTTTTTCTCCTTTACACAGAGACACTCTTGTTCAAAATACAGATACAAACAGTCAAGCTTAGTTTCACATTTAATCTTTCCAAAAGGTTTGTGAAAAGATGAATGGACTCACATTTTCATGGCAAAAGACAGCCATTAATGTGAAAAACTATGTGTCACATAAATCATCAGGGTGGAAAAACAAAGTCACTTGGGAGACAAGGCTTAGGAATTCCCCATGCGGGGAAGAGTGTCAGCAAGGAAGCAAACCACTTACAACTGGTCCTGAAGAAGCAATTAAGAGAAGCTATGGGTCGCATTCAACTAACCTTTCCTCAAGGTAGATCCATTGAAATGAATGGACCCAACTTAGTCATGGACATTAATTTCAACGGGTTGACCCTGAGTAAAAGTTAGTTGAATGCAAGCCCACACTGGCTTAGATAAGAATATCAACTTGGAGGTAGAAAGACAAGACATGATAGCCAAGGCTGTGTCCACATTCCCATCAACAGCACACTCACTGTGTTTCCCGTGCTGAGTTTTTAATCCATGTTCACATGACACGATCTAACATGAATATGCATCCTGTACTTTGTTATAAGGTGCTACAGTTTCATGCATTGTTTCTCAAACCAGCTTTGGAGTCATTAGGCCAGGATTTCCCAAACATGGGTCGCCAGCTGCTTTAGGACTACAATTCCCATCATCCCTGATCACTGGTCCTGCTAGCTAGGGATGAGGGGAGTTGTAGTCCCAAAACAGCCGGAGACCTAAGGTTGGGAAACCCTGGCTTACGCTTTTCCTAATTCACCTATAGCTGGGGTGTGAACTCCTTTGCACAGGGTAAAGATATCTCCATCATGTCAACACCTTCTGGTATGTGTACACAACCAGAGAGTCATGTCAATGTGGACAGCTAGGGCACTCTAAGTAAACTGACCACATCCTTAGAAGGAATGAACAAGAACAGAAATTTAACTATCCCTTTAAAAATTACCGTGTGATAGTCTAATAACTGCACATATTCACATATCTCTACAGAACTGCAGCAAGGACCTTGGCATGGTTTTCATAGACAGGGTCCTTTCCCATCATCTAAGTAGTAACTTAAATCTAGGCAGAATCCTAGGGACCTGCTTTGACACAAAAAAAAGTATAGTCACTTGAGTTCATTGATGGCATTTGCAAGAGGAAATCCCATACCTATCTTGGTTCTCCCATCTATGCTAGATTTTTGCTTGAATGCCCTGAATGTGCCAGCATTAAATTCTTAATTAAAGGAGAACTGCCTTTAGAATAAACCTGTTCGTTCTACTACAAGAAAAAAGAAAAAAGAATGGCATAATTGTAAGGAACGCTAAGCAACAGTGTGCTATGAATGAATGAACGAATGAATGGTAACACATTAAGAATGTTAAATAATGCTGTCATTTGTTTGCTACCAACAAATCCAGATTATTCAGTTATTGCAACACCAAGATGACCAGT
This sequence comes from Podarcis liolepis, assembly GCF_965112155.1. Lineage (NCBI taxonomy): Eukaryota > Metazoa > Chordata > Lepidosauria > Squamata > Lacertidae > Podarcis > Podarcis liolepis. The sequence continues at coordinate 73,524,870 of NC_139559.1, read as the reverse complement.
TTGGACTTTGCAAACTAAACTCCATACTCAAGGCTAAGCCACGGCAGAGTTTGACACCTGATAAACCTGTGTAGAAACTAACAGGAGACAGTATTAGTTGAGCCTTTTAGAAACTTGGATCTAACTGAAAGTGGACCAGAAAATTATTGTACAGAGGTACACACACACACACACACCCACACACACACCCCACAAGAAGTGCATCAGTTTGTGTTCAGGTTCAGCCTTCCAAGTTATGACTTACTGAGACCCAAACATTCGTGGCCATTAAACCACAGTAATTATGAAATGCAAGGCTGTTAGTAGAGGTCTAGTGTTTCATTTATCCATCCACTGCATTCATATGCCTACCTTCCTCAAAGGATCTGAGTGCTGTGTATGGGCGCCTCCAGATTGTCAGTATTTTGCAGGACAGATATAATTGCATACCAGAACTGCAGGTTTGCACAGCTTTTGTGTTCCAGAGCCCGAGTGCAACAAATCCAGTTTATAAAAGGCATCTGTGGTTTGAAAAATGCATCGAAAACCCAGAGTTTCCAATGGAATATTGTCCAACAAGCTAGATTAAAAGCCATTAATAAGATCAGCTCAGTAAATAAATAGCAGGGGGAAAGCTAAGTTTTAGCAATTACCTAGTCTGTCCACATGTGACACCTAGGACAGGAAAGATTTAGAAAGCATTTGCAACCCAGAAAGTTCTCACAATGAGATTTTCCAGCTATACAGCTGCAGTACTAAGCAGGCTTGCCTCAGAGTAAGTACTGGTACTTCCTTCTGAGTAAATATGCAGTCACACTGTGAAAGGAGTAGCACATTCTACAAAGGTTTAGGAAAGATGTTTGGTGAAGCACAGAGATGTGATTTCTTACATTTGTGTTTTCATTCCAGACTTTCACCAGGTCATCTGTTTGATCTTTGGTCCCTTGCCATCAATGGGGTTTAACTGCCTGTATCTATGAACAGTCCCTTAAGGTCTTCACAGTCAGACATTCTGACAAGTTGTACACATGGTGCACATATTTTCTCCTCACTCGGTGCCAGAACTCACCATGAATAGCTCCCTCGTTCTCTTATAATGACAATGGTGCCCACCTGAGAGGTGCCGGAACGGAGTTCTGGCAAGTTCCGGCTGGGAAAAAGTCCTGTCCCCACCCATCCAACTACAGAAGAATTTGGGAGAATCTCACCATGTTGTGAAATATAGACAGCTTTGATTTGCCAGTTTGAGAAGCCAATTGTTTCAGTAACCACTTCCATCATGATTCATCTTTCCTATGACCTTCTCCGGGAACTTCTGCTTAAGAAACTTCCTACATTTTGGTGGCTGTTTTTAGAAAGGTTTGAAATTGCCACCACACTGTTTGACTTCTACGTATCTGGCCAAGATAATTTAATGTTTCTCACTGCTCAAGTGCACCCCTCAACTTACAAACTATGGTGTGTTTCATGCAAATACTTTACATGTGTTTAAAAATATATATACGGTATGTAAGAATGTTAATAATTGTAACCACTGGTTTTGTTACAATAAGTCACAAGAAAATCGCAAAAGTATCCAGCAAATTACTATGTATCATATACTATCTTACTAATGAACCAAATAGCAAACAATTTAATGTATGTTGCCTCGATCCGTACACCATTATTCTTTCTTGTTTCACAATAAATGGGATTTTAGCCATATTCAGTGGCGTAGCGTGGGGGGTGCAGGGGGGGCCAGCCTCACCGGGCGCAACTTGGGGGGGCGCTCACACTGTCAGCTCTCTGCCCCTACCTGGCTCACTCACTCTCTCTCACTGCAGTGCTGGCTGTGCGAATCCGATCCGAGCCGCTGGGTCGCCGCCCACTGTGGAGGGGGGGTGCCAGACGTGCGGTGTGGAGAGAGAGCGAGGGACTATCTGGGGGAGGGACAGTGCAGCGGCCACCCAGCGCAGCGCTGAGCGCGGGAGAGAACCACACCAGACCAGACCAGGCAGCAGCAAGAAGAAGCTGGCAGCGGCGGCAGGTTAGGAGTTAGGGGGCGCAAATTACTTGCCTTGCCCCGGGTTAGGGGGCGCAAATTACTTGCCTTGCCCCGGGTCTTGACAACCCACGCTACGCCACTGGCCATATTGATACATAACTTCCCAGAAGCCATGATATCTTGTTAACATGTTGCTTTCTATTGAAAGAGGATACAAGTTCATATTTCCCTAACCCTGTTGTTGTCACACTATATTCCAGGAAACCCTCAGATAATCATAAGATGATCTGTAAAAGGAAAACAAACGTCCCCGCAAGGTTTGTTCCCGACTCCTGATCTTGCCTTGCGACAAACAACTGCAGGGAAATGTTGGGGTGCCCTCCAAGGTTCACCCTCATTTTACACAAATGAAGCAGCCTGACAGGCCAACCAATGTCTTTCCTAACCCAAGTGCAAACCCAACAACACACAGGAACTAGAATCCTCCTTGGAGCTCTGGGAGTTCCTTGATTTACCTGTCAGTACAGAAAGGACTCCCTGAAGGTAGGAAGTTTGAAAACCATGGATCTAGTGAGCACATGTTTTCTTCCCACTGTCAAGTGCCCTCTCCTAGAGGTAAAGGTACCCCTGACCATTAAGTCCAGTCATGGACGACTCTGGGGTTGCACGCTCATCTCGCTCTAGAGGCCAAGGGAGCCGGCGTCTGTCTGCAGACAGCTTCCAGGTCATGACTAAGCCACTTCTGGCGAACCAGAGCAGCACACGGAAACACCGTTTACCTTCCTGCTGGAGTGGTACCTATTTATCTACTTGTACTTGACATGCTTTCGAACTGCTAGGTGATATAATAATAATAATAATAATAATAATAATAATAATAATAATAGGCAGGAGCTGGGACTGAACAACAGGAGCTCACCCCGTCGCAGGGATTCGAACTGCCGACCTTCCAATCAGCAAGCCCTATATTGGTACACACCACTCCAATCTCTGCTGAGCAGCAGCAAGATTCAGGGAAGTTCCAAACACTCCGTTGAGAATTCAGAGGCTGTAGCTTTTTAAGATATATGGTTCATTTTACACCTGGATCTACATGGAGATGAATAGAGTTCACAGCATTGCATCTCCAGAGTGTCTCTCCTTGTTCCTTCGGCAAGCTTAAGTCCAGTGCAGCCAGCTATGCTCCCCAGTCTTTGGGTTGCAGCCTCTACAGTCAGAAACTGTCTTTGTTCTCCCTTCTTGTTCCCAGCACACCTTGCTAAGACCCAAGCCCACACTTTTCCTGTCACCTAGCATGCACACCCCATCACGTTGGCAACCTCTGTCTGCCCAGGCCCAAAGATTCTCCCTCAACACGGGCCATCAACACCTTTTGTCACATTAAAGACTTGGCTTATTCCTTGCTAGTTGTACGCAGATGTCTGGACTTGTGATCCTAAACTGAACAAAACAGTGCTTGGCTTAGTTTTAATTAACTAAACTTTGTGTACTTCGTGAATTTGCGAGTTGGCTCAAATTCTAGCTCTTTACTGACCCTAGAGATTATGGAGACAAACTCTCTAACATTACTTCCATGAAAATGGGGACATCCTATTCAATAATGATAACGATAATATTATTTATACGCCGCCCATCTGACTGGGTTACCCCAGTCATTCCAGGTGGCTTCCAACATATATAAAAACATAACTCAACATTTTTTTTAAACTTCCTTGTATAGGGCTGCCTTCAGATGTCTTCTAAAGGTTGTACGGTTACTTATCTCCTTGGCTCAGGGGCCGCATAACTCCATACCCTCCAACATCTGCTGAAAATAGGGACGCCCTACAGAAAAGAGGGACATTCTGGGATCAAATCAGAAACTAGGATGGCTTCTGTAAATCTAGGATTGTCCCTGGAAAATAGGGACACTGGGAGAGTCTGCCCCTCCCACAAACTCATAACATCAAATATACCCACCCACAACTTTGAATATTTGGTTACATTAGCACAAACGGCACTGAAACAAAGGCAACAAAGTTTATAGATACAGAACCCGATCAAGTAAGAACTTTTATATTTAAGAGCTCCTTCAACTTTTCCTTAATTAACATAACCAATCTCTGCAATATATATTGGGATTTTTTTAGAAAAAGAAGAAGACAATGGTGAGAGAAGGCACAGGTTTGGCAAAGCCATCCAGCACACAGCCAGCCACAAAGTCCTCTCTTATAGGCTTCACACTGAACACAGTGTCTTAAACACAGCATAGACCCCCAAGATGCACACGCACACACCCTCTTAAGAAAGGAATTCATAAGACACCTGTTTCTTACCTTAAGGAACACGCTGCTCGTGCGGCATAAACGGAGCTGCTAGGCTTCCCCCTTTTACCCAAACAGGATTTTTTTCTTTTTTTTAAAGGGTGGGCATTTCTCCGGCAAGCAAGTCGTTCCGACTCACTGCTGTGAGCATGGAGGCTGCAGTGAAGAAACGCGCTCTTATCTTGCAGGAGGCTCTTCCTGCTTTCAGACAAGCTGTATCGCATCTCTCAGGCGTGGGTGGAGCCAAGCAAAGTTAAGGCGAAAGCAAACTCGTCCTTGAAGCAGCTCTGGGGAAGAATTGGGTGGGTGGGTGAAAGCGCCGCTGGACTCAATGAGACTTTTTCAGATCAAGGAAGAATACATAGACTCAAGCTGCTGGGCTCCTTTCATAGATACATCTGGGAGTGAACCCCAAGGGACACATCGAAGCTTGTGGGATCCACTTCCAAGTAACTGAACTTTAGTCCCTCCTGCAGCCCCTCCAAGTGTCCCTATTTTCCAGGGTTTTACAGAAACCCTTCCAGTTTCTGACTTGATCCCAAAATGTCTCACTTTTCCTTAGGACACCCCCATTTTCATCGTGGAAATGTTGGAGGGTATGGAGTTATGTGACCCCGCAGCCAAGGAGATAAGTAACTATGCAGCCTTTAGAAGACATCTGAAGGCAGCCCTGTATAGGGAAGTTTTGTAATGTTTTATGTTTTATTATGTCTGTATATATGTTGGAAGCCACTCAAGAGTGGCTGGGGCAACCCAAACAGATGGGTGGGATATTATATTATTATTATTATTATTATTATTATTATTATTATTATTATTATTATTCAATAGGGCATTCCTATTTTCATCAGAGAAATGTTGGAAAGTATGAGTCCTGCTGAGAATAAGCACCCAGTTTTACAGCTGCCTTTTAACCAAATAATGAAGAGGCCCTGATCCTGCACTCACTTACTGCTAAAAGACATTTGAAATCAACTAGACATCCTTAAGCACATTTGGCTTAGGATCATCTCCTTGCCTTGCTGCCACCTCAACTCCCTCCCCTCCACCTCACAATACCTTAAAACCCTCCAAGAGAGAGAAAACGAGAACAATTTCATAAATTGGTCAATGTTCAATCCATTCATAAAGTTCAGAATCTTTTTTTAACAGCAACAAAAAAAAATGTGTGTGGCACTACATGCTTCTTAAGTATTTACAGAGCAAGGGCAGCAGAGACAACCCATTTCACTAGCATTCTTCCCTTTAACCCCTCAAACACTCATTTGGAGTCATTGGAACAGCTGCAAATACTTCTATTTCCAAGTCCTATTTACCTCTGCTCAGGATCAGGGAACAAAGTCCTGATATTGCCTCTTTCCTCCATTTGCTGACCTGTTCCTTTAGCTATTTGCTTGCACAAAGTTTGTCCAGAGGTTAATGAGCCCTATTTATTGAGCATTCGTTCTGATTTGGTGGCAATGGAGGTTATAAGACTTCCTGCGAATCAGCTGCGTTTCTCTGTTGCAAAACTGCATTTCTATGGGTCTCAAACAGGAGAGTGAGAAAGTGTCTCTCTGAAAGTATGCCTTGGCAGACTGCATGTTTTTAGCGGAGTTAATGTTAGCACTGGGTGGAGGAAGGTGGGCATTTGCAAGAAAAAAATCAAAGGATGGTGGTTTATCCTTCTCTTGCCTGCTAGTATCCCTTTAAGACTGTTGTTACTCTCATTGGATGAACCGAGCTGAAGGGAAGTGGTCAGAGAATGGGATATGGAGGGGACATGGTGGGCAAGGGAAAAACTAAGCCCCCTCCTGCTCTTCAAATCCTCTCACCCGCATTAATGTTATGAGTTTTACCTCATAATGAGTAGCTGTCAGCTGAGATGACAGGAGAACAGACTGCTTGGGAGAAGAGAGTGCTTGGAAAATCTTGGTAATTCTCAATGTGCTGCTTATCTGCTCATCTTATTATGGCTGGTGGCAGTTATTGCTTCAACCTCCCCCTGAACAGAAAGGCCAGAGAGTGGCTTAAAGCAAATCACCAACCCAGACCACCTGAGGCTCTTTTTTGTGTCCCTTCACCATGAGAGGTCCAAAGGGTAGCAACACAAGAACAGGCCTTTTCTGCAGTGGCCCCGTTTGTGGTATGCTCTCCCGAGAGAGGCTCTCCTGGCGCCTTCATTGCATATCTTTAGGCGTCAGACAAAGTCTTTCTTATTCTCCCAGGACTTTGGCTAATTAAACAATATATGGCCTTTTAAAGGGGAGGCATTATTGGTTTTGTTAGTTATTATTTTTGTGTTTTTATATTGTAAACTGCTCTGTGATTTTCAGATGAAGAGCATTAAACAGATTTAATTAATGATGATGATGATGATGATAACAACAACAACAGCAATAATAATACTGTAATGATGGTGAGCATGATAACTATGTACCAATAAGAAATGGAGCAGTATGTCTGCACCCAAACCATTGCAGATGCAAGCAGTACTGAAAGCGAAATTGCTTATAAATATCTTGATATCATCAGGAGCAAAAAAATCACAATAAAAAGCTGCCTTCTTCTTGTCACTTAGGCTGATCACAATTCCCCATCTCTTCTCTCTGGCGAAAATGAGGGGGAAGCCATGCCAGTTTCACCAGTACCTTCTGATTTCTTTCAATGTCTCCTGAAAGTCCTGTTTCAGGGATGCTGGAAGAATTTCCACCCCTTTTTTCCTGTCCCTTTGGGTTTCCTTCAACACTGTGTGCGCACCAGCATGTGTGGTGTGCCAAGTACGACTTTCAATCTTACTGGAGCACAGAGAGGGTGGTGAAGTAAATGGCTATGAGGTGAGATGCAAGGATACCTCTGTTAGTATACTGATGTTCCATTTCAGCTAAACAGATGTGTGGAGCTGTTGTATGTCTCATGTCTGTTTACATTCCAGCACAGCTTGCTGGGAACTTCCATTTGTGTATAGCTTTTGCTTTTGCTTCCTGCTCTTGGACATGAAAGAGAGCAGACATGTTTTATTTGTCCTGAACTATGCTGAATAAACTGCTTGTAAATATGCTTTACATATGCCTCTGTCCGCCACTTCTGTTGCGTGTTATTCACTTTGCTGGTTAAGGCGTGCTCAAGTTTCTGAAGGCTTCTGAAGCTCTGAGTTGCTGTTTGATGCTGTTCCAAAGGACCGGAGTTCGCCCGGCTGCCGGCCGGTGGGCTGGAGCCAGCTGGGGGCCTGCGAATTGCCCCCGTTCCCTTGGACACATCGCAACAACCACTAGGTCTGCATCCAAATCTAGTTTCAGCAGAGTTTATTGAGCCAGCTTTGGGTAGCCAATCGAGTTAATGTCCTCTTCTGCACTAGCTGGAGCAGTTGTAGTGACATTTACAGTAAAAGTATCATTGGCAGACAGGGAAGGGCTTCCTGGTGATAATTAAAACATTTCAAAATACAGCCAACAAAACCAGTTTTATCAGTTTTCAGCTCCACCAGGAGGCATCCTTTGTAAGGATACTGGGCTTTGATTGCCTAATTCAAACCAAACCACACGGCTCAATCTCTTTAATTCCCACTTCATGCCTTCCAAGTGTCCTGATTTTCCAGGCACAGTCCCGGAATTACAGAAGCCATCCCAGTTTCCAATTTTGTCCCAGTTTTCCTTTTTCCTCCCCTCTGTATCTCAGAAAAGTATTAAAAGTGGTGTGTGGGGATTTGGGTGTACATGCGGAAATGGAGTCTGTTTACATGAAAAATAAAATCCCTGAACCAAATGAAGGAGATGTTGAAGCTGGGATATGGAGCCCTTCCTATAATTTTGAAGGAAAAGGCGTACCTGTTAATTTGCTCTGAGAATCCACATCTTTGCATCGTTTCCTGGAGAAACACACAATGTTGGTAAGCTATCCATTCAGGAACTCATTTTATTGTTCTAGCCATGGCAGGCATAACCCAGTATGGAGAGCATCCTTGTGGCATCTATAATGTGTGCTCCAGTCCGGTAATATTTCTCCAGCTGCTTGTAACTTCCAACCTTTGCACCTGGCAAAGTGATCAATAGGAATTACGTCCCTGTGCAGCAGAGGCCTATTGATCTCCATAAAACTTCAGCAAATGCTGAAGTTCTGAGCTAGATTATGTTCATCCCAGCATGTAGGTAAACTCAGAGCTTACATTTCAGGGTTATAGATGGTGCAGAAGGCAGACTAGGTAATGTAATATTTTGTGGGACACAAAGACATCATTAGAAAAATTGATTCCATTTTGATTTTGTTACTGTCTTGAGAGCTGTAACACAGGGACACTCAAAACATTTAAGTTAATCAAATCTCTCGGCATATTTGCAAAGCACACTGTTGCGCTTAACAGCTTGTGAAGAACCTTGTCCATTTTAACTAATGGTGTTCTGTTGCGCCAGAAGCGGTTTAGTCATGCTGGTCACATGACCCGGAAAGCTGCCTGCAGACAAACGCCAGTTCCCTCTGCCTGAAAAGCGAAGATGAGTGCTGCACCCCATAACCACCTTTGACTGGACTTAACTGTCCAGAGGTCATTTACAATGAATGGAGTATGGATATTGAGAATGCAAATCAGATACTGTGTAATTTCTATCCAGTCTTCTTTTTAATTATATCTTCCAGAAGCCTAGAATTTTAGCAGTACACAGAACTGTAATTATGCTCTGCAATGACCTATCTCATTATGTAAGTACTGGAAAATAGATATACCACAAATCCCAAACAATATCAGATTGTTAAGTCTGCTCAAGCTCATTTTATTTATGAACCTTCAAGACCCTACGAGCTGCATAGAACATGTACCAAAATGCAATATAAAACAAGTCCTTATTTTTCAACGAAGCCAGTCAACAGAAATAAAAAGGAATAAGCGAATAGATGCAAGATGAGGATAAGATAGGAAATCAAACACATTTGGAACTAGAATAAAGTTTTGGCCTGTTCCAGAAGGCTTTTCTTATGTCCTTATTGGGGCGAAAGCATGGTTTACAAATATCCTGTTCAAAGCCACGGCATCGCTGCTGCATACAAAAGTAATTGCTGCTGTTGTTTTTCTGATCCTGGAAAAGAGCTGTGATCTTCCTGCTGTACTGTTCATGTGAGGGGGCCAGTCATATGAGCAGTTAGTTGCACTTACAATAACCTAAGGAGAGCTGTTCGACAGTGGAATTTGCTGTCAAGGAGTGTGGTGGAGTCTCCTTCTTTGGAGGTCTTTAAGCAGAGGCTTGACAACCATATGTCAGGAGTGCTCTGATGGTGTTTCCTGCTTGGCAGGGGGTTGGACTCGATGGCCCTTGTGGTCTCTTCCAACTCTATGATTCTATGATTCTATTCTAGGAATTCAGCATAGCGCTAAACAGATTGCTCCATTAGCCACTACTGCAGCAAGATCGAATGCAGGAGAAGTGATCCAGGGCACCAATGCAGCTCTTTGCCAAGCATGCAAGGGACCCTAGGTATGCCTCTGACTAGAACTAGAACTAGAGCCAATGGGGTCTAGTGGTTACTCGAGTATCAATCTAGGACACTGGTGGCCAAATCCCCACTTGGCCATGAAGCTCACTGGGTGACCCTGACTCTTAGGACTAAGCTACATTAGTAAAATATATATATATAAAAGCATTATAACACTGTGACACCTGGTGGCGCTGTAGAGCTGAACGCTATGAAATTTTCCATGGTGAGCTTTATTATTATTATTATTATTATTATTATTATTATTATTATTATTTATTTGTAGCCCGCCCATCTGGCTGGGTTTTCCCCAGCCACTCCAGGCAGCTTCCATAAAGACCAAAAATACACTAAGATGTCACACATTAAAAACAGGGCTGCCTTAAGATGTCTTCTGAATGTCTGGTAGTTGTTTATCTCTTTGACATCTGATGGGAGGGCGTTCTACAGGGCGGGCGCCACTACCGAGAAGGCCCTCTGCCTGGTTCCCTGTAGCTTTGCTTCTCACAATGAGGGAACCGCCAGAAGGCCCTCAGTGCTGGACCTCAGCGTCCGGGCAGAACGATGGGGGTGGAGACGCTCCTACAACGTTTTCCCCCCAGAGCATTTTCAGAGCGGTTTTTTATAGCTGTGTATATGCAGCCTTAGCCTAACCTATTTCACATGGTTGTTGTGACAATAAAACATAGGGGGAAAGGAGGGAAAGTGGGATGTAGATGTTGTAAATAAGCATAATACAGTCTTTTTATAAAATGGGTCAACGGCAGCTGTTGTTGTTGTCTGCCTCAATTGACAATGGAGTGCCCCTCTAGGAGTGAAGAGGTGACCTCTTCAGGGTGCAAGCCTGGGCAGTGTGAATGGAGGTCCCGGGTTACACAGATGACAAGACCCCCCTCTCAGCCTCACTGATGTGGTCCAAAGAAGCAGAGTAATATGTTTGGCAACAGCTTGGCTGCAGGAGTTGCCAGGAGTTGCCCGCAAGGCAGAGGAGAGGTGCCTTGCATAGTATGAGTGTCACAAAGCTAAAGGATGGAGAAAGGACCTAGCATAACTTTTTGTCCTTTTTTAAACAACAACGTAGTATCATCCATTTTAATATCTGCACATGCTTGACTGGTATAATGTACAAATTAATATAAACACTGTACTGTACCTGAATTCGCCAGTTGGCATTTTTCCCCCTTTTTGCATAGGCTTGCAGCTGAACTTTTATCCTTAGTGTCAAAGTCCTTGTGGTTGAAATGTTGAAAAGTTGAAATGTTGCCTGAGCAGAAATAAACCTGTTTTCATGGAATGAAAACCACCTACTTCTTTGCAGTAAATATATAGCGCTGTTGTGCGAATCCTTCTGTCCACATAGTTTCTGAAAAATGCCAGGGGAGCGAATTCTGTGCAGCAAGCGCTCAGTGAGAAAGAAATTTTGGAGCGCATCTCCACTCATTACGGCACAAAGTGCCACTGTTGTTGTTTTTTCTGAGTTTAAAAAACTGTCACAGCACAGTAGCAAGTGCTGTGCATTTTGAAACTCGCGAATGACCTGTTTTAATTAGAGGCGATGGGAACTGGACTGCATGCTGACTAAATGGATGCCCCGGGAACTCTGCGGATGCCATGTTGTGTGGCCAGACTAATAAGGCATTCAACTGCCCGAGTCAAAGGACAAGAAGTTGCTCCCTCCCCCATTCCATGTACATAGAAACTGACTGGACTTGCAGCTGGAATCTTACTTTAAGGTTGGCATTTGGACAGAGACTTCTGTTGCCCTTGAAGACAGCAGGGTAGCTTTGGGGATAAAGGGCAGGCCCCAGTGGAACATATAACCCCAGCATCAGCTGCCTGAGGTGGTTGCCACAGGAGACCGAGTAGCAGAACAGGCCCCGGAGCCTCTCCATTCTTTGCTTTGTGTGCTGTGCTCCAAAACAGTGCTACTGAGCAAGGTAGGTCAGAAATCAGGGGTCCTGCAACCCTTCAAGCCTCTCCACCTATCCCTTTTCCCAGGCTACTTGTCCTCCTCGGCCACACACCCTTTTTCCAGGCCACACCCCTCACCAGCTCTGTTTTGCTGCTCCCCCATGATGGTTTTTGCCTGGCTGGAATTTGCCCTTGAACTCGTTTTGATAGTGTCAATTTCTTGCCTGGATGGAGAATAGAGAGGGGTGTGCGAGTGTGTGTGGAAACCAGCCTACCGCGCAGATGTAATATTTGCATTCAGTGCTCCACGTGCTTTTGCCACTGGCCCTACTCACCTCTGGCATGAGGCCCTCGAAAGGTTGTCCAGATGAGAATGTGGCCCTTCAGTTTCTCACATTAGAGAACTGGAAGGATGCCTAGGGGCTTATAGCAGGGCGAGAGGGTCATTGCTGCCTATGCGATAGGAGCTCATGGATTGTGGGTGTCCTTTGTTATTGAAGATGTCCTGGGGTTGTGTTCCTGTTGGCTAGCTTCCATTGACTCCCTCCATGTGAGCATCATTGCCACAACAGTCCCTGTTTGGCAGTGTTTCCATGGACACTGGACTGCAGCTGTGTTCTTCTTCTTCTTCTGCCATTTTGCTATGGGGTTTTTCTCATCTCGCCTGGGCTGAGCATATAGCAATGACATATCTCCACCCGAACCGTAGCCAATGCAGACGACTGCCTGCTCCAGCTTGTTCAACATGTTTTGGTAGCCCCAGTGCTCCTTAATCACCGTCCAGGCAGTCTTCCAATAGACCTGTATAGGCCTTCCTACAGCTCTCTCAAATACAGCTTCTGAAAGCCCCTTACAAGTTCTAAAAGATCTTTGCATGTATGTGTAGGTTTAAACAAAGGGAAGGGTTGCATTGGTTTTTTTCAGAAATACAAATGCAAAGCCTTACTGGATATACAGATTTAGTCATAGTTCTCTGGATTGCAAAATTTACTCATAGACTAGCAAAACGCCAGTATGATGGATTGCTCAAGTGTTTGGAGCTGGGCAAGTCGCCACAACTATAGTCTCCCAAGGTAGCAGCCTATGTACTTTCTCTCACAGAAGTCAGCAAAGGTCTTGGCGAACTGAGCTTATCCTTCTCTACATTCTCCCTTTCATTTACCTGGTCACACCTTGGGTTCATTTCTTGCTGATGCTTCAGCCACTGATACAATAGCTTCATTTTATAAACAAGATACCCAAAACCCAGTTTCAGTAAAATTCGTACAAGTGCTTGATGTGCCCATATCATTCTGAAAAAGTATTTTTATTAAGGCACTGTACAGTTGTGCTTTGTTTATTGATGCATTCTCAATTTTGTGATGATCATAGAGAAGATGGAGGGTCTATCCCTACAGGGAGGCAGCCCCATCAGTAGATATTTCGGCACACTTAAAAATGTCTTTCTTTTTAATTGAACAACAAGGAGAGCACCAAGTGGATTTTCTGCCTCAGGTGCCAAAATGTCTTAGGCATGTCGATGCCAATTGCATTTTACAATATATTCTTTACTATCATTTGCCCAGAAAGAGATGCCCAGACATGTGTGGCTGCTATGCTCCAATTTTTTTAAACTATCGTACTTACACGGTGTGTTTAATTTACTACTAGCTTCAAACTGTTATTCTTAGCAGAATATACACGTTTTTCTTTTCAACTCTTGAGTAGGAATTATTCCTTATATTGAAACTTTTGGCCAGAGTTCTTGATATATCCTTTTCAATGCTCCAATTTTCAGCATTCTACCTGCAGCTTCTGGTGAAGAAGAGCAGGGTTTGGAAATATAAAACCATGCATGAGGTAAAAATGGCAGAGAGGGACATTTTCAGGGAAAAATCAATGGATACATGAGGAAGGTTAAAGTACCCACCTCTTGCCCACTGATTCTCCTCTACACACACACAAATTAGCAGGGCCCCACATTTGCCTAGTAACGTATAGCTCCACGTTGAGAATTTGTTTTTTTACTGTTGGTAAGGCTTTGTTTCCATGGAAAGGCCACAAGATGGCACCACACGCTAGAATGATCACATTTTTTGCAGTAGCGGCACAAAATCCAACAGCAACTGCAAAGAACTGATTCAGGGCTGCCAAATCGAATAAAATATATGGGGGGCAGGTAAGCCCCACCCCACATAATCAATCACATGATGAGGTGTGCCCACACCATTTGAGCAGTAATGGCCATCAGCTTTGGGGGGAATGGCCCCCTCAAATATTTAATTGTGGGGGCGAAGGGACCTCAGCCCCTAGCAGTTGGCTCCAATGAACTGATTATTCATTCCTTATTTATCCCAACCTGCCTCCAAGCAACAAGTTAGAAGTGTTAGATCACACACACAGATATTCATCACCACAACAGCCCTGTGAAGTCGGTGAGACTGAGCAAGAGTAATTTGCCTTAGACAATTCAGTGAGCTTCTTGGCTAAGTAGGGATTTCAGCTCTGATGTCCCCAAAGTCTTGGCTGCAAGGATGCTGTCTGGCCAGGCTGCATTTTGTTCATGTATGCGTCGTATTCAGGCACAGTAAATTAACTGTGTGGTATTTCCCCCTCTCACACACTTGAGTACAGTTTCCCCTCCCTCCTTCCGGACAGATGGAACTCTGCCCCAGGCTTACATTTCAAAGACCTGTCAGAAAACTGTTTGATGAGCCCGTTAAATTATCCACGCCTGCATACAGCCTGAATGAGTAATCGACGTTCAACACCATGTGAATTTGTGGGGGGAATTGTGCAGCCTTGATGTAAAATATTCTGCAAATATATTGTAATTATTCTTGTATAATTGTAATTAAGTTCATGTGACAAATTTTTGCATAGTAACATTGATATGATCCTCTCTAGCAGAGGTGGTGTTATTTGAATGTTGCAGTAGTAAAGTATGACCACAAGCAGATGTGATGTTCTTATACTCAAAGTGCTTCAGGTTAATCAAATTTATACCAGCAGAAGACCTAGGTTTGATCCATAGTATCTCCTTATCTATTTCAACTTTCTGATTTTACCACCATCTTAATTCCACAGTATGGTGTCCTTGCAAACATAAAAAAACACCTCACCAAAGTGACTGTAATTTGAGAACAGGGTGGGTTTTTTTTAAACACCTCTGAGTATTGAAAATAGACTGACCTTTGACTACTGACCTTCTCTGCAGAGTGTAGTTAAAAATATTTCAACGCTGAGACACTTGTGAGCAACTGGACTGCTTCTGTTATAGGGCTGGCTGCAAATAGTAGGAAACTAGGGGTGCAAAGCTCTGAAAGAAGCTAAGTGGATTGTAATAGCAAAAGAAAAAAAAACAGTGTTTCCGATTACATAATTCACAGCAAGAAATGGAACAGAGGCATGTACAGTGGTGCCTCGCAAGACGAAAAGAATCCGTTCTGTGATTCTCTTCGTCTAGCGGTTTTTTCGTCTTGTGAAGCAAGCCCATTGACGGATTAGCGGATTAGCGCTATTAGCGGCTTTTAGTGGCTTATCTGCTGATCGGATCAGCTGATAAGCGGCTTAGCGGCTTAGAAAAGGGGGGGGAGGGAAAAAAACTCGCAGGAACTCGCAAGGCATTGTCGTCTTGCGAAGCAAGCCCATAGGAGATTTGTTTTGCGAAGCACCTCCAAAACGGAAAACCCTTTCGTCTAGTGGGTTTTTCGTCTTGTGAGGCGTTCATCTTACGGGGCACCACTGTATTGCTCAATATCCTAAGATGGTACATACTGTGGCAGTTTAGAAATGACTCTGCGGCAGCAAAAACTTTTAAGCTCTAATCTTGTGATTCCAGTTAGATTAGAAGCACTAGTGGCGTGCTCATACTACTTCTCTTAAAACACATTGAATTTGTTACCCCCTCCGCCCCATGTGTTGTACAGCTCTTTCCTCCCTTACTGTTCACATCAGCATGGCTTCAATAATGTCAGATTCGTTTCCGTTTGTGGACACACCAGGAGGGTCTATGCAAAGTTGCTCATGCTTTGGCCAAAGGCAAATTGGGAATGACTTAAAAGACTCCAATCACTGTCCAGTTTGAGAAACAATGCATCAAACAGCAATAAAGTGGTACCTCGGGTTAAGAACTTAATTCGCCTGGAGGTCCTTTCTTCTTCTTCTTTTTAAATATTTTTTATTGCATTTTTTTCAGACATAGACAGGCGAAAGAAGAAAAAAAGAAGAAAAAAAACAAAAAGATAAAAAGAATCATGACCTTTCAACAGCTTATTTCAACTTTCTATCGAACTTCCCCACATCTCCCGCACAATGCATTCTTAACAATAAATTTATCAGCAAATTATAACCTTGTTTCATGTGATTCTTTTGTACTTTCAATTGCAATTTAAGTTTAAATCCCTTATTGTCCATTTACTCTGAAAACAAAGCATATTATCGTTTTTAACATTTAAACTTTGATTCTTTCAATAATGTTATCCAATTTCATAGATATTGCACTCTCATTGCTGGGGCTAGCATTTCAAATTATGCGTCATTTTATAGTTCATATAACTTATAAAATTTTTTCAAATAGTTCTTAAATTTTTTCCAGTCCTCCTCCATTGCTTCTTCTCCCAGATCTCGGATTCTGGCAGTCATTTCGGCCAACTCCATGTAGTCAATCAGTTGCGTTTGCCACTCTTCCAGCGTGGGCAAATCTTGAATCTTCCAATATTTGGCAATCAGGATTCTTGCTGCTGTGGTAGCATACATAAAAAATGTTCTATCCTCCTTTAGCACCTTTTGGCCGACAATACCCAAGAGGAAGGCCTCCGGTTTTTTAGGGAAGGTGTACTTAAACACCTTTTTTAACTCGTTGTAGATCATTTCCCAGAAGGCCTTCACTCTTGGGCAAGTCCACCAAAGGTGAAAGAATGTTCCTTCAGCCTCCTTGCACTTCCAACATTTGTTATCAGACAAATGGTATATCTTAGCAAGCTTGACTGGGGTCATGTACCACCTGTATATCATTTTCATAATGTTTTCTTTCAAGGCATTACATGCCGTAAATTTCATACCGGTGGTCCATAACCTTTCCCAGTCTTCAAACATGATATTGTAACCAATGTCTTGAGCCCACTTTATCATGGCTGATTTAACTGTCTCATCCTGTGTATTCCATTTAAGCAGCAAGTTATACATTCTCGATAATACCTTGGTCTTTGGTTCTAACAACTCTGTCTCAAGTTTAGATTTTTCCACCTGGAATCCTGTTTTTTTGTCCAACTTAACAACCTCGTTAATTTGGGCATAGTGAAACCAATCTTGCACCTTATCCTTTAAATTTTCAAAGCTCCGCAACCTCCAATTGTCACCAATTTTTTCTATTAGTTCCCAATATTTCGGCCAGCCGGCCTCCATATTGGGTTTTTTCCACGCCTTGGCCTCCACTGGTGATAGCCACCTCGGAGTCTTACTTTCAAGTAAGTCTTTGTATTTCATCCAGACCATAAAAATTGCTTTCCTGACAATATGGTTTTTGAACATTCCATGTGTTTTTGCCTTGCCGTACCACAAATACGCATGCCATCCTAACGAATTGTTAAAACCTTCCAGGTCTAGGACATCTGTATTCTCTAATAAAATCCAATCTTTCAACCAGCAGAAGGCTGCCGCCTCGTAGTATAACCTTAAGTCTGGCAGGGCAAACCCCCCTCTTTCTTTTGCGTCAGTTAGTATTTTAAACTTTATTTGGGGCTTTTTGCCCTGCCAGACAAACTTTGAAAACTTTCTTAACCTGAAACTGTTCTTAACCTGAGGTACTACTTTAGCTAATGGGGCCTCCCGCTGCTGCCGCACAATTTCTATTCTCATCCTGACGCAAAGTTCTTAACCCGAGGTACGATTTCTGGGTTAGCAGAGTCTGTAACCTGAAGCGTCTGTAACCTGAGGTACCACTGTATGCATTTTGGATAAAGTCTATTTTGTGAACACAGATTAAGAACCCAGCATTGGAAATGCAATGAATGCCTAGTAAATTGGAGTATGAACCTAAACGTGTTGTCTGGCTACTTTGAATGGGCCTATCACGATGAGATATTCAGGGTCACACTGTGATGATTATTCCATTGCTGCAAATGTTTCTTCTTGCCAGACAGAACTATCCCCTCTCCCTCTACTGTTCTAGGGGGTTATTCCCTCCAGAACAGATTTGCACATGGGGGGAGCCATATTGTACAGTGGTACCTCTGGATGCGAACAGGATCCGTTCCGGAGCCCTGTTCACATCCTGCGCAGAATGCAACCCGCATCTGCATGTCATGATTCGCTGCTTCTGCGCATGTGCGTGACATCATTTTGAGAGTCTGCGCATGCACGAACGGCGAAACCCGGAAGTACAATCCATTCTGTTACTTCCGGGTCACCACGGGACACAACCTAAAAAGATTTAACCCAAAGCGACTTTAACCTGAGGTATGACTGTACTTGCACTGGCTTCTGCTAGCATGCTCGGTTAGTTGAATCTGGCCCTACCCAGTTGGAATTCAGGATTTGATAATAGACTGTCATTGACAGTAGATGGTTATTGCTGTTGTCGCTGGGTCATCACCTTGCCGTGGTGAGTGGGCTTGCACATTCCTATGACCCTTGTGAGCGAAGCCGTGGAGAGTCTCATGCTCCCAGCAGGGTCACCCAAGGCAGTAAGGTTAAAGGGGAGGAGCTAGACAAAGAATGATCCAAGAAGTCCTCAAAGGCAAAATAGGTGGAAGGTAACAAGCGGTGTATTACAACAGCTGTGAAGGCAGATGAAGGCCACAGCAGATAAGAATCTACTGGTCGCCGTGATACTCATGCCATCGGAATAGAGCCTTACTGCAAAGACTGTGCATTGGTCAGCATGCACTGACCTACAGACATAAAAAAAATTTCACACGTCTTCCCAAAACCCATCCCAAATCCAAACCCAAGAGAGTCCCATGGCGATCGGCAAATGGTAAGGATCGGCAAATGGTAAGGGACAGGACCGTGAAATCTGGAAGCCCCTAGTCATGAACCGGCACATGGGTGGTGGATACAGATTCAGATGAGCATCTGAGAGCATCAGCACTTCAGAACTGCGAAGCCGATTCCAGATTTTAAAATGTGCAATTTCTATTGTATGGTTTTATGCAGAATTGTTGTAAACCATTTTGAGATTATTTTATGAATAGTAGTAAATAAGTAAATAAATAATTTAAAAAAACCAAGCAGGGTCTGCAAGAAAATGTTGCAGCAGAGGGCACATACAAAGATATACCAATCTTCTGAGAAAGCATACTCCACATCCTTAGGAACATCATATGGTTACTATTAGACAGACTGCTGTTATTTGTTATTTATTACTGGGGGGGGGGTTCCCCCTCTAGGGGAGAAATGCTTGAGATTTTATGTCTCAGCTGCCGAAATAACTTTGCTCCCCCTAGTACTATGGACCTTAATTGTATACAGGTGATATTTTCTGCAAAAATGACTTGGGCCAGCCCTGCGCCCTTATTTAAAAAGAAACTTCCCTACGTGCTCAGAGGCACTTGTCATCCAGGTCCCGTGAAAAGGTAAGATACTCCATGCGTGCCGAAGAGTCAGATCATTGGATTATTTTTTTTTAAGGTAACATTGGCAACACTGGCCCAGGGTGCTTGTGTTCGATCCCGCTTCCCACCACCTTCCCCACCTCTGTGGTTGAGAAAACACCTTGGTGCACAGCACGAAGAGCCACACTTCCTCAATCTGGCCATTTATCGGAGTCCCAATGCCGTGCACCGTGGCGCTCGGGGGAAATTGCAATTGCAGGGCGCGCGCGATCAGCTCCGGACATTGTTGGACTCCAACTCCCATGAGCCTCCGCCAGCATGGCCAATGCTCGGGAGGAGGAGAACTGTAGTCCGGCAACCGCTGGAGGCCCACAGCCCCCGGCCCGGAACCTGGACCGGTTTGGTGCCATCCTAACAACAACAACAACAACCACTTTATTACTTGTACCCCGACCTTGTGGCAGCCACTCTGGGCGGCTTCCAGCACATCTGAAAGCATAAGATGGCAAATGATCACGCCGCCTGGGGTTGAAGGAAGCCGGCAGCCGGGGAAATAAGAACCTGTTTTGCAAGCGCCAAAGGGCGCATTTTGCAACGGCCTTTGCGGCGTCTTCCCTCGGCTTCGCAGTTCCTCTTCCTCCTTTTTCCCACCTCCTCCTCCTCCTCCTCCCTTTCCTTCGCTGCTAGAGCAGCTCTCGCTGGGCGTGGGGAGGGGGGGCATGCCAAAGGCGAAGCCGAGCAACCCTGCGCCGCCACTAGAGCCAGTCTCCCTGCACAGGGCGAGCGCAGCAGCCTCCTCCTTCCTGGAAGCCCTTCAGGCAGGCGGGGCTATTCGCTGCCTTGCAGAGGCCGATCCTCCTCCCGTTTGGGGCTGCATCCCTCACTCTTCCTTTCCTTCCTTCCTCCCTTCCCTCTCTCCGGCCCGTCTCTCTTTCGACTCCCGCCTCCCTCTTTGCGCGCAGGAGCCGCGTCTCCGGGTGAGTGGCGAGAGGCCGCGCGCCGTATTTATAGACAATCGCAGGCGGGGATAATAGGGGGGGGGGGGGACTGGCTCTACAGTGGCGCCGCCGGGGCAGGTCGCATTGTGGTATGTGGGGCAGGTGGTTGGGGGGTGGGGGTGAAAAGGAGAAAGAGTGACAGGCGCCAGCCCCTCAGGCCCCAGAGGAACAGCGCCCTCCTGCAGACCCGCACGGAGGTCCTCGGGTGCTTTGCAGCCTCGCCAGATTTGGCTGGGAGAGAAGGGGGTTTTTGCGCGCCCTTGGCAGCCTTCCCACACACCGGCCCCCACCTCCCTCCTGCTCGGCCCTCTGACACCGTTCTCTGCCGAGTCGTTTTATTGCAAAGGGGGTGGGTGAAAAATGTAAGTGTCCCTGGGTCTGGGTGACTTCTTCAGGAGGACTTTCAAGGTGACCCCTGCATGCGCCCATCTCCTCCCTTGCCTGCTGCAAAACGCTGCTCTTTTATGTATTTTGTGTATGTGTCTTTTGCTTGCCTAGGAGCCACTCCTTTCTTTCCGAAGCTAATCTCTGTGGCCTGCAAGGGCTGAGAACTCCAGGCAGCCAAGATGCCCCACGGTAAGCAGACAAGAGTGCTTCTTCTCAACGACATGGAAAAGCTGGACAAGACCCTCTTCCGGCTGGAGCAAGGTCAGTGTCCCAGGCGGCTGCTTGTGTGTTCGGGTTTTTTGTTTAACAAGTTGCGTTGGATCCTTGTGCAAGAGGAAACTCAAACAGTTGTTAACTCTTCCATCTCGTCCTGTTTTCCTGTGCACAGAGATTGATGTATGCTTTACAGAGGAAAAAATATATTTTTTTAAATGGAGAGGCCTCTGCCCCAAGCAGCTTACACACAGTCAGCATGCAAACTGTAGCAACAGAGGAGCTTACTTCTGGGTAAACGGATCACATATGGCTGCCAGGAGTTAAGAAATGGGTCTTGTGAAGAAAGTTGGGTTTTGAGGAAGGCTTTGGAGGAAATGAATTAGGTGCATCATCTAGCTGGGACTATGAACACTGACATTATAAATAACTTCAATAAATAAATCAGTACTTTTAACAGACGTAAGAGGCAATGGGAGAGGTGGGTGGAACCATTTAAGAAATGAGAGTTTAGTTGGCTGAGGAGTATGCATAATGCATAAAGAAGTCAATATGATCCATTAATTTTTCTGAAGCTGCTCCATGCTTTTCAAATGGTTTATGAATATAGCATTCCTCTGAGTGGTCATAAACTGACTAATTATAAGTTAGGCTCCAGGCTTGCAGTGTTCTTTTTTAAAACAACAACAACGCTTAAGGGCTAAACTAAGGGTGTGTTGGCAAACAGGTCAAAGAGAACAGATCACTATTTCTTTGCTTTAAAGCAGTAAGCAGAGGTGCTCTCAAATTGTACTGTTCGCTGCATGAAACAGGGGTGGGTAGAGAACAGCTCAGGAATGGCAGGGGTACAATAAGCAGGGAAGTATTAACCACTTCTATCACTTCTGCCATACAAATTGTGCTTAGCACCTGCCAGTTCGTTTTTGTTTTTCTGTTTTGTAATGGGAATAGGGTTAGAAATCACAAGTTTGCCACTGAACCCTTAGCATTGGAGGTATGGCATCTTAATGTGCCCTTAGTAAATAATTCCCAGTGAACACAATGAAAGCGTTCTTCTGAATAAACTTGTGCAGCTGTGTCTAAACATGGCTATAGCCCTGCAGTTAGTTGTAAATCTGCCAGTGTTGTCATCAAGGACATCTATTACCAAGGTTTCTGCTGTAATTCTAAGCAATTAGTGGGATTGGCTTCCAGCTAATTTTTCTTAAGATGGATGTGCCATCTTCTAACATGGGAAGAACGTTCTGACCCTGAAAATAAGATGCTAGGATTGCAGTCCTCAGAGGAATATACACAGGAACTGACCTCAGTCGGGCCCATCTGCTGTAAGAGGAAGTACAATGACAGTTTAAGCTGTTGTAACTTTGAAGAAGATTCTATTGAAAGTTTGGAATGTAAGGAAGGGCATTTTTGGATGTGGTAGTGAATGACATAGACTAGAAAAAAATTGGAATGCACTTTCATTCCCCCACAAGAGAGGGGGCATTAAATGTTATCATAGCCATACTGGAGCAACTGTTGATAGAGGCTGGTGTGTGGGTTCTGACTGCAGAATTGGCAGCCAAGTCCAAAGAGTTGGCTTGCATAAATGTTATCCCAAGTGCTAAGCACCCACTTGCGGAAAATTGGTTACCATGCAGCTACAGTAACGTTTAGGACTGCAGGCGAATGCCCCAGTTAGCTGGGAGTGAGCCCTGTTCAGTTCAGTAGAACTTACAGTGCAATCAATCCTAACCATACCTACTCAGAAGTAAATCATATCCAAAATTTAAAAGTTACACCTCCTCTACGCAGGAGATGTTTCTGCAGTCTTCGACAGGGAACACACTAAAATAATACAGTGGTACCTCGGGTTACAAACTTAATTCGTTCTGGAGGTCCGTTCTTAACCCGAAGCCGTTTTTAACCTGAGGCGCGCTTTTGCTAATGGGGCCTCCTGCTGCCGCCATGCCACCGGCGCGCAATTTTTGTTCTCATCCTGGGGCAAATTTCTCAACCCGAGGTACTACTTCTGGGTTAGAGGAGTTTGTAACCTGAAGTGTTTGTAACCCAAAGCATTTGTAATCTGAGGTACCACTGTGCTACCTCGGGTTATATACGCTTCAGGTTACATACGCTTCAGGTTACAAACTCCGCTAACCCAGAAATAGTACCTCAGGTTAAGAACTTTGCTTCAGGATGAGAACAGAAATCGTGCTCCGGTGGCGCAGCGGCAGCAGGAGGCCCCATTAGCTAAAGTGGTGCTTCAGGTTAAGAACAAGTTTCAGGTTAAGTACAGACCTCCGGAACGAATTAAGTTCTTAACCCAAGGTACCACTGTACTTCATTGACCGTGTAGGCTAGGAAACAGGTAGTTTGAAGCATTTGTGCTTCCTGCTTCATCTGTACCATCTTGGGTGCTTGTTTCTACATTAACAAGGCTATCTGTTGCTCAGAAGGAAGCTCCATTCAGGTTAATGAGACTTACCCCCATGTTACTTGTAAAGCATGGAATCCCAAGTACACAAACTGGACAACAGCCTCCATAGAAAAGAAGTAAACATAAAGCATGGTTAGGTTCAGGCTGTAAGAATTTTAATTGCTGAATGCCGAAGAACTGTTGAAACCTCAAAATTTTTGAATTTTTATTTTCTTAAATTCCAGCTTTTCATTTATAAATTATGAGTCTCAAAAGTGGTTTCCCCATATACATAAAACAAAATCAATAAAGAACAGCAGTTATAATTGACCCAAATAGTAATGTAATCTCAACAACTAGCCAGAACCAAAAATAATTCAACTGTGTTTAACAAATTATGCTCCTCTAAAACTAGGAATTTGCTCAGGTGATTTGATTTTATAATTTGAAAAATGGCTAGGGGAGCACCTCAAGGACAATGCACTATGTGAAGGAAAATGTAGCTAGTTCTTATCTGTATTTCTGCTCTGCAAAATAGAAAAAAACGATTTGGGAAAAACTTTTAAAATAGAAAAAGCCATGCACTTCCACATAGCAGAAAGAACTAACAGATAGACGGTGTAACTAATATGAGCTATGCATTTTTAGTCTACATGGGTTTTAGGGAATAAGATATCAGTAGCAAACATCTCTGCAGTCCGATCTATGTTTAGCAAACTATAAACAAACTTGTCAAGCCTGTAGCAAAAGCACAAATGACCTGATCTTGATTTATTTTTATAGACATTGTTATGAAGGCAAAGAACCTTAGGCTAAACAAATTATTATTATTATTATTATTATTATTATTACAATATTTATTAAATTGTTATACTATACTCTATCCATAAATCTCAGGGCGGTTCACAACACAAAAACACAAGATTTAAAAAAATGCAAAATGCATGATGAAAACAAGAACAAAAATAAACCACTAACCCCACAACACATTTAAGATGGTATTGGATGTAATCAGCCAAAGGCCTATTTAAAGAGGAATGCTTTTACCTGATGCCTAAAGTGTAAAATGAAGGCGCCAGCCGAACTTCCCTGGGGAGAGTATTCCACAGACAGGAAGCCACTGCAGAAAAGGCCTTTCCCAAAGATCTTCACGCTGCTTACCAATTCATTTCTGTGTCAGTAAATGAAGGTAAACAGATGCAGATGAAATAATCATGGACTACTCGTGCATATATTTGTACAACTTCATTCTGGCATTGCTTTTGAGCTGGCTCCGTTCCATATCTTCTTTGAAACAGTTATAAAATGTTTCTCTCTTGTATAATTTCGTAAATTGTGTGTAGTACTTTATGAGCTTTGGAGGCCACAGTAGCCAAGGCTGTTTTGTTTTGGATGAACAGATACTTTGTGTGGTGTTGGTTTTTTAAAGAAAATAATCTTTGTTTGAGTGCTTTGTTCTTTGTTGTTCATGGCTCCCTCTCGCATATGGTTTGCAAGATCTAGGCCTTGGTCATTAGTGGCTCTTAATGAGTGAACAACTGTACCGTTCTGTTCATATCTGTAGCTCAATCGATGGAGCTGTTTGATGTCTAAATATTTAATTTCCAGCATTCATCTGCCCTGAGAGCTAATGCATATAAACACATTGGGGTCTTTCAACCTGTGCAGCCCTTCCTTTCCTCTGTGGATAAACAGAACTCATGGCAAACAAACCAGCCATTTCCTCAACAGTCCTTTCTGGCAGTTGGCTCATTGAGGCACCATTCCATGTTGATAAGTTTTAAGATACAGGTGTTTGCTCTCTAACCATTGCCTGTCTTGCTCTGTTCAGGTTTTGAACTACAGTTCCGTCTGGGGCCTACCTTGCAAGGCAAACACGTTACTGTGCATACCAACTACCCAGCTTCTGGAGAAGGGTTCAACCGTCACAAGTTCAGGTGCCTGTCGTGGCACAACCCAACTGGGAAAGAAGATGACTCTGACAAATACTGCAAACTAGATCTCCAGATCTCTGGGTCATACCAGTATTATTTCAGTCATGAGTAAGTAATGGTTGGCTCCAGAGGACGATAAACTTGCATCGGTACCTCCTGTTTCTTATGCTGTCGTACCTTCGATCTCAGACGCCTTGGCTCCCGAACAAATCGGCTTCTGATCATTCGAAACCTGGAAGTGAGTGTTCCGGTTTCCGAACAATTTTTGGAAGCGACTTCTCTGGCTTCCGATTGGCTGCAGGATGCCTCTGCAGCCTATCAGAAGCCGTGTCTTGGTTTTCAAACAGTTCCGGGAGTCGGAACGGACTCCCAGAACAAATTCTGTTTGAGAACCAAGGTACGATTGTATTGGGAGTGGTTCATATCTTAACCCTGCTGGCAGTCCTTTTTGTGTGACAGAGGAGTAGGCCGCAAACCTTAAGATAGCCCGGGAGGCTGGTTCTCCATGCAGAGGTTTGTGTGTGTCTCCCCCCCCCCACCTCAAAAATAGATGGGGAACAGTCAAGCAGTTTAGATCTATATGTGTATAGAATACATAAAGTTTCTCTGCAGGAAGATCCTGGAAACTTCTGTGCAGATTACAAGCTGCTTGCATAAATCTTCAGACAGAGAGATACTTAAAAGTGCACCCATGTTATTGTTGCTATTTTTAGGAGAGACTCTGTATCTCAATAATTTACAAAACAAAACCTTTTACATCTCTTGTGGCAGAATGGCTGTGTGAGAGCTGGGAAGTCCTCTTTGGGCAAGCCATCATGTCCCAGCCTGAATCTTCAACAAAGCCATAATAGTGGTTTATGATTCCCAATATTTTATTTATTTGGCTATTTTTTCATCATTGTTTTTGGCCAAGGGACAACTCGGGGATATTCACAGTTAAGGATCATAAAAAAATATAATTTAAAACAGTTAAATCATCCAGCCACAAATAAAAGCAGTAGCAGTTAAAATTGTGGACAGCCGTCCTATTCAATTAAAAACAACTTGGAATAGTAAAATCTTTAAGGCCTGCTTGAACACAACTAGAGGGGTGGGGTCCAGAGGCAAAGAGGGCATATGAAGCATTTTAAACACTATCAGGCTTCCTCAAACTTGGCCCTCTAGATGTTTTGAGACTACAGTTCCCATCTTCCCTGACCACTGGTCCTGCTAGCTAGGGATCATGGGGATTGTAGGCCAAAAACATCTGGAGGGCTGAGTTTGAGGAAGCCTGCTATAAACTGCTTTATAATTATAATTGCAGCAGCAGGGAAACAGTCTCATAATGTCAGGAAGGTCACAGGTGAATTTGAGATGGTTCCTGGGGGAAACTCCTCGATTCTTTATAAAACATGGGTTAAATGCATTTGACTTTCCTAGCATTCCTGTTTCAGCCATTCCACAGTTTTTATTCTATGTTTGGCTTCTCTTAAGAACAGTTCTATGAATTCTATTGTACATAGGAGTAACATCTATTAAGTACAGCGGGGTTTACTCTTCCGGGCTAGTGAGTACAGTATAGACTTGCAGGCTTAAAGGGTTTTTAAAAAGCAGTATCTTTTGAGCTTCAAAGTATTGTAAATGCTTTCGGATTCCCTTAAAGACATTAAAATAATTTTAGAATAGCAAGCGAAAAATATCTTGTTAGGTCTTGGTAATAATAGGTGGTTGACTCCAGCATTTATTAGCTTTTGTATTGATAAAAGATGTGTGTGTGTTCTTGCAGAGATAAGAAAAGCGGTGGAGGTTACATAGTTGTGGATCCTATTTTGCGTGTTGGTGCTGACAATCATGAATTGCCCCTGGATTGTGTTACACTCCAGACATTCCTGGCTAAGTGTCTGGGACCATTTGATGGATGGGAAGATCGTCTTAGAGTCGCAAAAGAATCTGGTAATAGACACATTGACTCAAATCTCTGGTACATAACACTGATTGACTGACTGTATTTAAATTTCCTATTTCTTCCGGAGAGCTCAAGGCAATCCACACATGGTTCCCAGGCAAATCTCCCATTTGGATGCTTACCAGACCCAGACTTGCTTGGCTTCACCAAGCTTGCTGCATGCTTTTATGAAGGGTTGCTTTCAGTACTCAGCAAGGAGCAGGTGGGGCTGTGGTCTAAACCACTCAGCCTCTTGGGCTTGCCAATCAGAAGGTCGGCGGTTCGAATCCCCACAACGGGATGAACTCCCGTTGCTCTGTCCCAGCTCCTGCCAACCTAGCAGTTTGAAAGCACGCCAGTGCAAGTAGATAAATAGGTACCGCTGTGGCGGGAAGGTAAACAGTGTTTCTGTTCACTCTGGCTTTCGTCACGGTGTCCCGTTGCACCAGAAGCGGTTTAGTCATGCTGGCCACATGACCCGGAAAGCTTTCTGTGGACAAACGCCAGCTCCCCCAGCCTGAGAGTGAGATGAACGCCACACCCCATAGTCACTTTTTACTGGACTTAACTATCCAGGGGTCTTTTACCTTTGCCTTCAATACTTAAGACTGCCCAGTCTACTATAAGTGTCATGTTAATACATTTCATTATTGCTTTGTAGGTTACAACATGGTTCACTTGACACCAGTCCAGAAACTTGGTTTATCAAGATCATGTTATTCATTAGCTGATCAGCTGGAAATAAATCCTGATTTTTCAACCCCTAACAAAAAGTGTTCTTGGAGTGAGCTTGGAAAACTAGTGGAAAAAATGAAAAATGAATGGAATATACTTTGTATTACCGATGTAGTCTACAATCACACTGGTATGTTCATTCTTGCTATCATTTGAATTTAACCTCAAGGGTGAAAATGCGTAGGGTGATAGTTTCTCTGTCTTATCCACTGCACTTAACAAATGCACACATTTGTATTCAGCAACTTTTGCATGCATGTGGAAACTTCACAAAGACCAGTCGTGTCCAGGAGTATAAAAAGAGAATTTTAAAAATATATTTTTAAGAATTAGTTGAAGCTAGGCAGTAAATTTCCCTCTAGGCTCTGTGTGTTGTTTATAACTGTATTTTGCTTAAATAACCCAGGGGAAAAATAGGGGGTGGCGTTTGGTGGTGATTTTAAGATTTGTAACTATTCAGACATTTTTAATTGACTTGTTTTAAAAATGCTTTGAGGGTTACAGCTCCTGCAAGCACGAAATGTTGTGTCTCCATTACCCAAGAGAAGAAAGCCCTCTGTTTTTTCAGTTTCTGAAGGGAGGGTTGGAGGACATTCCCATGCCAGTTTTCAGAACTGGGCAAAAGTATTGCATAAGTAGAAGTATTTGTGCAGCTAAGTAGAGACTGACGAAAGTGTCCAAGTGGAACGCAGCCTCATTTTGTCAGTTCAATTGGCTGGCTGCTTTTACCGCTGATGGCAGAGCTCCATGTTTATAAAGGTCAGACCTTCCGTGAAAAGTAAGCTCTTCGTGGCTTTAGAATGCCAGGTTCTAAAGGATCTTGAGTTTCAATGTTGGAGGACAATTTTAGGTTAAGGAAGAACAACTTGCACCACAACAGAGGTGCTGTTCTTCCCTAGACAGTTTTCTCTGTTTCCTTGATATCCATGCAAGGGCCAGGCTTTATTTTCTGTCACTCCTATGTGACACACACACACACAGAGAGAGAGAGAGAGAGAGAGAGAGAGAGAGAGAGAGAGAGCGCACACTAATTGAATGCCCCCCTCCAGCAGACATATTGAGACACACATGTACCTCAATGATGGGCTGGTGAACCTTGAACTGCTTGCATCGGAAGAAGCTTTGGGTCTGGATGATGGTTTGAGATGTAGAACATCACTGGATATATTACAGCTATCAAGTGATGAATGCATATTTGAGCTTGCACTTATCCCCGGAGAACTGCACAAGTCTCACTCAGTGGAATAACCATTTTTTGAGAACTTGCAGAGTTCCTTAGTTCCTAGGTGTGGGTCCTTCAACATTGTCTCCTTTGATTACAAAATTTAATAAGCAATGCAATTTCAGTAGCTGGCAAAGTTCTCCCCAAAAAGGAACATAACTTGCGTGTGTGCTCTTCAGAATTTTGGGAAATGATTTTATGGCAGTGGGGGGGCGGGAGTGGCTAAAAATTAGTGTTGATGCCTTCCTTGACATTGCAAAGTATATATGAAGGACAACATTTAAACTTCTAAAGATCTAGGGCTGGATTCAGCTATAAGGTTCCAAGGACTGCCACTAGTGCAATGGTTATCCCCATGTGTAACTCTGCATCTCGCCCAGTTCTGCTCTGGAGAGTCAGGAAAAACCCCAGATCATCCCATGATGGGAGGGAAAGATGGATCGTTCTGTGAGCACAATCATTTCTGCTTGCCCAAGAGAACGATCTCGTTAGCACTACGTTGAAGCCTACCCAATACCTGTGAGTGTTTGCATCAGGCTGATTAGTAATGACAGGTTACTGGAAAAACACCTGATCAGTTAACATTAGAAAAGAGGTATAACTTTGGCTGATTGCCGCCATTGAAAAACTCACTTGCCAACTGCATCCGGCAAAAGGCCAAGCTACAGATATGGACTTTGAAACTTGGCAAGGCTTTATTGCTTTAGCACTTGGTTGCTGATTCATATAGAAAAGAATGGCCAACAAATCTCACCGCTGTGGAACGAAAAGATTTATAATATCCCAGTAGTGAATCTTGAACGGAGCAGAATATATATGCTCAGCTTCTTCTGAGTTTTTTACTTTCAGCAGTATTCCTAGACTTCTCTGTAGACCAGGCTTCCTCCAACTCTGCCCTCCAGATGTTTTGAGACTACAATTCCCATCATCCCTGACCACTGGTCCTGCCAGCTAGGGATCATGGGAGTTGTAGGCCAAAAACATCTGGAGGGCCGAGTTGGAGGAAGCCTGCTGTAGACAGTAAGCAGTAAACAAATATGAGAGATGCCTTAGAATTCTGTACATTGTCGTTTTCTGCATTAAGAAATCAAGAAGCACCTTTAAAAAATACTAAATGTGACCTATCCAATGTAAGACTTCCTAGTTTCCTGTCCATTCAGAATCTTAACTTTCATACATACACTCCATAGAGGTAATTGGCAGGATAATGGAAGTGCCATCCTGAGGTGCTATGTGCTTGATATTTAATTTTTCCCTCTTGCTCATTGTGTATCTCTTTGTTTTCCCTAGCTTCGAATAGTGAATGGATAACTCAGCATCCAGAATGTGCATACAACCTTGTTAATTCTCCTCACTTGAAACCAGCCTGGCTTTTGGATCGAGCCCTGTGGCATTTAACCTGTAAAGTGGCTGGTGGGAAATGCAACGACAAAGGAGTTCCTCCGCTGCTTGAGAACGAACACCACTTGAATGTAAGAAATAAACACATAATATATCGCTTGGTGGGACACGGGTGGTGCTGTGGGTTAAACCACAGAGTCTAGGACTTGCCGATCAGAAGGTCGGCAGTTCGAATCCCTGTGACAGGATGAGCCCCCGTTGCTCGGTCCCTGCTCCTGCCAACCTAGCAGTTCGAAAGCACGTCAAAGTGCAAGCAGATAAATAGGCAGGAAGGTAAACAGTGTTTCCATGCGCTGCTCTGGTTCTCCAGAGCTGGCCACATGACCCGGAAGCTGAATGCCGGCTCCCTCGGCCAATAAAGCGAGATGAGCGCCGCAACCCCAGAGTCGGTCACGGCTGGACCTAATGGTCAGGGGTCCCTTTACCTTTACCTTAACACATGCTGTCACTGAATGAAAGGGAAGTCTAATTTATAATCTGTGGAACTTCTAACCATTTCACTTTTCGGCTTGCCTTTCTGTAGGAGGACTAAAACTTCATTTCCTTCAGTATGGTAGTAGTCTTTTTATACAGTGGTGCCCCGCAAGACGAATGCCTCGCAAGACAAAAAACTCGCTAGACGAAAGGTTTTTCCGTTCGCGATTTGCCTCGCAAGACGAATTTCCCCTATGGGCTTGCTTCGCAAGACGAAAACGTCTCGCGACTTTTTTTCTTTGACTAAAAACAAAGACATGTTTTGTTTATAAAGTTAATTTATTTTCCCTTAAATTTTTGAACTGCTCTTTACAGTATGTGTGACTTTAAAGAGCAGTTAATAAACTGTTGTTGTACCAAATTTGGCTTTGTTTGGACTTTTTTTGACCATAGGAACGCATTAATTGATTTTCAATGCATTCCTATGGGATTTCGTGCTTCGCAAGACGAAAAATTCGCTAGACAACAAAAATTGTGGAACGAATTAATTTCGTCTTGCGGGGCACCACTGTATAACAAAAAAGACAGCATCTGTATGCTGACCCTTTCTATTGTACTTCGTAATATTTGTCTTAAGTACAGTAATATTGGGTTAGATCCAATGTGTGGCAATTCTAAGGTTACCAGATTTTTTTCCAGTGAATCCAGGATGGGACTGATTTGTAAATCCGGGGACTGTCCCCGGGAAACGTCTGGGTAACCTTAAATTAGACTCCTGTTTGCACAGCAGGACTTTCCATTCCTTTCTTCCTGCTCTTGCCTCCTCAAGAGATGTCTTGTTGCATAAGGAGAAGAAGTGTTGTTCTGCAACAGGACAGGCTTTGCCCATTGTAGTTCCAGGGTATAAGCTTTTTTAAAAAAAGTTTTTCTTTCTGGCTCTGTATTGCAAGTGGTCTTGTCATGAATATTTTGTAGAATGGTGACCCATAAGTTCATATAAAATAAGTCATATATGTACTAGGGTTTAGCTCAAAATTTTTGTTTGTTTGTTTGTTTTTCTAAATAAATAAAGTATTTGCTGCTTGATTCTGTGCTTTCTTTCCCGTGAAACAGTATAAATGCCTCCCAGAGTGTTGTGTATATAATAAAGGAATGATGGCTCAGAACAGTTTTGGCACAGGAGCATTTATAATAATTTTTTGTATATGGCACTGATTTTTTTTTACCTGCCTGACATGCTGCTTTTATTTTTGCAGAATGTCCGTAAAGTCATATGGGAGGATATTTTCCCGAAGCTAAGATTATGGGAATTTTTCCAAGTAGATGTTAACAAAGCAGTCCAGCAATTTAAAACTCTGTTGACTCAAGGTAAAAAAAACCTTATAACTATCAGCACGAACAAACACCACCTGGGATCCAGGTAGCCGCGGTTGGCTTTGGCTAGGCCAGTAGAACTTTTAACTACCTTTCTTGTAGCATGTTGCAAATAAAGCTACTTTCAAAAGTCCATTCCATTCCCAAAAGTAGCTTGTCACGGGGCAATAGGGCATTTTGGGGAACAGGATTCAGCTGGTGGGGCAGATTCGGAGCTTCTCTGTCCCTGGCAGGCCACTTTGAGAGGGTCTATGCCCTGGTATCTGATTACCTATTCTTCTTTTGCAGTGTGGCCAGAGTTCAAGTGTAGAAAGTAGCTCAAGCTAAATGGGATGTGTCTGTGTACATATGGTTATACGTGCTGAGAAATGACCATAAGTTACATGGGAGACGGGGCGGGCTGGTGTGGAGGACTCCCTGGTCCTGAATGGGGTAACTGTGCCCCTGAAGGACCAGGTGCGCAGCCTGGGAGTCATTTTGGATTCTCAGCTGTCCATGGAGGCGCAGGCCAGTTCTGTGTCCAGGGCAGCTATCTACCAGCTCCATCTGGTACGCCAGCTGAGACTCTACCTGCCCGCGGATGGTCTCGCCAGAGTGGTGCATGCTCTGGTTATCTCCCGCTTGGACTACTGCAACACACTCTATGTGGGCCTACCTTTGAAGGTGACCCGGAAACTACAATTAATCCAGAATGCGGTAGCTAGACTGTGTGACTGGGAGTGTCCGCTGAGACCATATAATACTGGTCCTGAAAGACCTACATTGGCTCCCAGTACGTTTCCGAGCACAATTCAAAGTGTTGGTGCAAACCTTTAAAGCACTAAATGGCCTTGGCCCAGAATACCTGAAGGAGCATCTCCACCCCCATCGTTCAGCCGAGACACTGAGGTCCAGCTCCGAGGGCCTTCTGGCAATTCCCTCCCTGCGAGAAGTGAGGTTACAGGGAACCAGGCAGAGGGCCTTCTCAGTAGTGGTGCCTGTCCTGTGGAACGCCCTCCCATTAGATGTTAAGGAAATAAACCAACTGTCTGACTTTTAGAAGACATCTGAAAGCAGCCCTGTTTAGGGAAGTTTTTAATGTTTGATCTTGTGTTGTCTTTTTAATATTCTGCTGGGAGCCACCCAGAGTGTCTGGGGAAGCCCAGCCAGATGGGTGGGGTATAGATAATAAATTATTATTATACTATTATTATACTTTAGGAGCACTGAAAGTGAACTTTTTGTGTGGGGGGGAATTTTGATTATTTTAGAATGGAAGGAGTCTGTCCACTGTGCAACAAGATAGACTGCTGGGTAGCATTTGGATCTGTGAGTTCCTTGGCTTTCAGAATAATAAAGAATTGACCAGTCGTGTAGGCAATAAATGCTTTTAAACTCATTAAAAAATATTCTCTTTCTTAAATCTACAACAGGTGGTTCTAAAGTTAAAACTGACCCCAATCAACATCTTGCAATTGTTCAGGATCCTGAATTCAAGAGACTTGGCTGTACTGTAGATATGAACATTGCATTGAACACCTTCATACCTCATAGGTATGTCCTTGCTCAAAGTATTTTTAAACACTGAAATTTATTGGTGGCCCATGCTTTTCCAAGAGGGGAGAGTGAGACCTGTCATTC
The DNA here is from genome assembly GCF_965112155.1 of Podarcis liolepis. Taxonomy (NCBI): domain Eukaryota; kingdom Metazoa; phylum Chordata; class Lepidosauria; order Squamata; family Lacertidae; genus Podarcis; species Podarcis liolepis. The sequence continues at coordinate 73,491,096 of NC_139559.1, read as the reverse complement.
AAGGGTCAGAAAATTGGGTCTGCTCCATTCACAGAAAAACGAGGAGCCTAATAAATGCGCTATGAAAACTGCACACCTAGTGGCACCTTGTTCAATCCAGCTGGCTGTAGCATTTGCATAAAACACGCCCACTCAATTTGGTATGAAACAGGCTGCTTAGCACCTGAATTTTCAGTTCTCACTTGGAAGGCTCATTGGCTGGTATGTCACATGTTGTATGGTTCTTATAGAGTGCTGTTCCCATACATATATTTAATGCAAAAGATGTACAGAACAAACTATTCCAGATTCACCAAAGGTGAATGTTTGATATCAAAGATAGCTTGAATGAGGAAAAGCTTACAAATAGGCCTTGACTGCCTTGGACACAGATGATTCATTTTGCATCGACTCGATGTTGACATTGGAGTGTAAGGAGACATCAACTTCCTCATGGTTGTGCATGAATTAAACTCAGAACCCCGGACACGTTTATTTGAGTGGCATTTCAATGTTTTCATGCATTGTTGCTTTCAGCAATGGGCCTGCAGCAATAGAGGAATGCTGTAACTGGTTCCGCAAGAGAGTTGAAGAACTAAACGGTGAAATGTACAGGCAGACAAACTACCATCAAGAGCAGGTTGTAACAATAAGACTTCTTTGAAATTCATGCTTGCATTCATTTGTTCATTATTTGTAGCATCCACTGAACTGTTAAAGCTGTGCTGAAATGTCTGCTTTTACTGGCTTCCAGGCGGCCAATTGCGTTGTGGCGACGGTGAACTATGAACGACTGGCTGGGCATGGTCCTAAATTAGGTCCCGTAACCCGAAAGTTTCCTTTAGTTACGAGGTATTATATCTTCTACACTCAAAATAAAATGTCTTTGGTGATGGATAAAAATGGTTGGTGTTTGGTAATATGTCAGAAAGTATAGATTGTAGAACAAGACTCTGACTTTGAGTACGTGGCATGTGTATTTTTGTTTAATAAGCCAAGATATACACACACCCTCACTCCAACATGCGCACAGCCCCTTCTCTCTTTTTGCAGCATGCATGTGTTAAACCTAGATGTCTCCAATTAATCAGTATGCTGGTGTGGTGTAGTGGTTAAGAGCGGTAGACTCGTAATCTGGTGAACCGGGTTCGCGTCTCCGCTCCTCCACATGCAGCTGCTGGGTGACCTTGGGCCAGTCACACTTCTTTGAAGTCCCTCAGCTTCACTCACCTCACAGAGTGTTTGTTGTGGGGGAGGAAGGGAAAGGAGAATGTTAGCCGCTTTGAGACTCCTTCAGGTAGTGATAAAGCGGGATATCAAATCCAAACTCTTCTTCTCAGAATACCAGCTGCTGGGGAATGTGAATGGGAGAGTACTAGCATGCTCATGTCCTTGCAGGCTTTCCTGTAGGTATCTTGCTAGCCATGATGAAGATACAATGCGGAACTAGAAGAGCCTTTGGTCTGATCCAGTACCTATGTTGTAAACATAGCTTCCTGTTGCATCCAACTCTGCTAGCCAGGTTCAAAACAAAGTAGGATCATAAGACACAGCTTTTGAAGTCGGTTTAAAATCCTGGCTCGTTCTGGACATGTTAGCCACTGTTTCTTGGTTTGGGTAAGAGGTGGAACTATGGTTCATTGGAGACTTCCTTGTTGAAATGCAGCATGTGACAAATGGAGGAAAGAAAGGACTCACCTAGGTATTCTGAAGATTTAATTCACCTAGGTATAGTGAAAATTTCAGTCAAATTCTGTGGACATCTAAGATGTGCTGCTGAATGTTGGCAGTCATCTAAATTTGATTGTGTGGCTTCACTTGTGCATCTGTTTTTGGATGTTCATGAAGTTTCACTGAAATGGTGAGCGTTCATGTGTGTGGCTATAATATATATTGCACACAGTGTTCATCAATTAGAGCAGTGAAATTTGGGTCTTTTTGCAGGGGTTGATGGATGCCAGATTTGGGGGGGCAGTCGTCAGTCATTTGACCCAAAGCCTCTTAAACGTATTAAAGGCTTGAAGGCCTTTGGAGGTGCGGTTAGAAATTTAAACACACAAATAGTTTAAGTCAAGAGACTGAATTAAAAACTTGTGTTTCACTGTTTGGAAAGATTCGTTTTTAAAAGAGTGTTTACAAGTTTTGAAAGCCAGGATTCATCCATCTACTTGCTTTATATATGTGAAATTGTAGGTGTAATATAATCTTCAGTGAGATTGCTGATATTCATAAAGTAGTGGGTTACTATGTGTGGGATTTGGGCCTCACGGTTTGCTAGAAGAGACAAAAAGCTCAACTCGAGACAAAAGCGCCCAGTATTAAGCTTGTTGTGGCAGAAAGGGTTTACAATATTGTAGGGATGTCCATTATTAAAAACACTTTTTTCTTTCTGGTACGAGGCATTTCAATTGTCATTTTATACAATCTGATGCTCTAAAATGGATGGGGAACCTGTGGCCCTCCAGATGTGGCTGGGCAGCTTCCATCAGGCCTAGCCAGCATAGGCAATAGGCAGGGATGATGTAGCCCTCAAACATCTGGAGGCCCATGGGTTCGCTACCTTAACTCTAAAAAGTACTTTCTATACTTTACAGCTACTTTACATACCCATTTAAAGAGCTAACCCTGGAAGAAGAAGAGCGCATGTTGCATCAACCTGACAAAGCAAGTTATTTTATGGCCCACAACGGTTGGGTGATGGGAGATGACCCTTTAAGAAATTTTGCTGAACCAGGTGGGTGATTCTGAAAGTTGTATATAACTTTTTTAAAATGCCTTTTGCTAGCATAGGTGAACAAGGATGTTGTGCCCTTTCTCAGTTACACTGCAACTTCTTATTGCAGTACCTTGAATAGTCTCCGAGACGCCTTTCAATAAGACATTGGCTTCCTAAGAACCGTCTGCATTTCAGGAATTTCTTTGCCCAAGGATCAATTCACCCCTGTCCCCATAGCATTGCAAGCTGTAGGTGAGGCTGCCATTGCAGAGACTTTGGGGTGATGAAGTACAATATGTTGGGAACCAGTGCAAGTATGTTTTACGATCATGTCAATAAGTGCATAGGAAAAGTAAGTCCCCTAAATTGTAATAAATAAACTAACACATTTTAGCTTTGGAATTTCTGATCACGTAAATAGAGTTGTTGCTAAGTATGATGGGCTTAGATTTGAACTGATACTATTTTTGTACTGCTGTTGTTCTAAAACATTGTTTGTGTATTTAGATTGTATGTGCGTGGGTGTAGCCAGGATTTTTGCTGCGGGGAAGGCTTGGGGGGGATCTGATTTGTATTTATTTAGGGGAGCACCTGCCCCCTCCTTGGCTACGTCCATGTGTGTACATATTACATATATAAAAATAATTTTAACAGTTGTAAATATACTTATTGAAAATTGCTTCAGGGTGTCTCATGGAAAGAGGTTCATAAATGAAATAATAAACAAATAAATAAAACTTTCCATACTGAGTTTTGATGTTACACAGATTAGTTCCGCATGTTTTTCTAGTTTGGCGTAAGTTGAAATGGCCTTTGTTTCTATCTCTGGTAAGAATGCTGAGAATCATAACTACAACATCATGGTGTAAATTAGTATCTCTCCCCATTTTTACAGGTTCCCATGTTTACTTGAGAAGAGAACTCATTTGCTGGGGTGACAGTGTCAAGCTACGTTACGGGAACAAACCAGAAGACTGCCCTTATCTCTGGGCTCACATGAAAAAATACACCGAGTTGACTGCCAAATATTTCCATGGAGTGCGGCTTGACAACTGTCACTCGACGCCTCTTAACGTAGCTGAGGTATAGAAAAATTTAAGCGTCTCCTTTGCAACTGTGTACACAAACACACAAGAGAGAGGAAAAACTTTGGAACCGTTTTAAAACTTAGGTCTGTTCCAGACGATGCTCATCACAAATGTTTCATCCTGTTTCATTTTTCTGACTCCTCGGCTGCATGTGCAGGGCTTTTTGAACATGCTTTCTAGATCCTGGGTTCTTTTGGTCAGGTTAGCAGTAGAAAAGCTGATGTTTTTTCCTCAGCTGCACAGTCCTGGGCATCTTAAAAGGTAAAGGTAAAGGGACCCCTGACCATTAGGTCCAGTCGTGACCGACTCTGGGGTTGCGGCACTCATCTCGCTTTATTGGCTGAGGGAGCCGGCGTACAGCTTCCGGGTCATGTGGCCAGCATGACTAAGCCGCTTCTGGCAAACCAGAGCAGCGCACGGAAATGCCGTTTACCTTCCCGCCAGAGCGGTATCTATTTATCTACTTGCACTTTGACGTGCTTTCAAACTGCTAGGTTGGCAGGAGCAGGAACCGAGCAACAGGAGCTCACCCCGTCATGGGGGTTCGAACCGCTGACCTTCTGATCGGCGAGTCCTAGGCTCTGTGATTTAACCCACAGCACCACCCGCGTCCCTTCGTGGGCATCTTACCCAGATGTAAACCCCCAGCGTGCTAAGTGAGGCTTGCAACCAGGCAAGAGTGCAAAAGTTAGCAGCCTAACAGTGCAACCCTGTGCATGTCTACTCGGAAGTGAAGTCCAGTTGTGCTCAATGGGCCGTACTCCTGGGTAAATGTCTGTAGGACTGCAGCCAGAGTCGTGGGGTTTGTGGTGCAGCAGTTGGGAGTTGTTAGACTTGTGCAGGTACAACCTGCTCAGCTGAAATCTCTGCTCAGCTGTGAAGCTTGCTGGATGATTTTCAGTTAGGTCACATTGGAAGGATGGAGCTATTTCCCAGGATTTCTGAGAGGTGACATAACTTGAATAACTCTATACACACACACACACACACATATTGCCCTGAGAGTGATGGGATAACATAAAAAATAAGCAAAGGTTGGAAGTAGTTAACCTTGTAAACCAATGAGTTCTTCAGTAAATCAACTTGGAAAACACAGAAAAATAGGAGTGAGAATAGGGTCTGCTTATCTACACCATGTTGCAATGTATATTGTAGGTTTTTCTCACTCGTGTGCTGTTTCATTTTCTGTTCACTGGTTAAGATGAAAACGTTGCTCAGAATTTATAAACAACTTTTTGAGGTCCAGTTACAAAGCTAGCCTTATAAGCACCGCTGAAAGCAGTTAGACTTGATGTCTGTTGTGATTAATTTGGCTATTGCCAAAAATGGACCTACTCACAAAGAAATATGTGAGATAAATTAGAGAGAAACAAATTTTCAATATGTAGGCTGAGCACATATTTAACTTTCTAATTTGACATATTTGAGCTTTATTCTTCCTTCTAGGAATGAATAAATCCCCCCAAAAAAACTTCAGAGTGATAATTTTGTGTATAATCTTTGCAAAAGTTTATCCTGTTACGGGATCCACAGTTGCATTTCTGCACACAGTTATTATGGAACGGATCCAGCCAAGCTGGAGGACATTTTAAAGTCACAAAACTATTTCAGTTGAAGAGTTAAAAATGGGCAGAATCATGCCCACTCCTTGCACTCCCCCCCCCCCCACATTCTCATCTCTTCAGCTTGTTTTAAGAACTGTGCTGTAACTGGGTAGCATTTGTGCCATATGCTATTGGAAAGCACATGTTGTAAGGAAGCTGATTTTTTTAATATAAAAAAATGCATTATGATCTGTAGGAGATGCTGGCAGCAGCCAGGTCAGTCAGACCTAATCTTTACGTGATAGCAGAACTCTTCACGGGAAGTGAGGTCATTGACAATGTCTTTGTCAACCGCCTTGGGATTACCAGTCTCATTAGAGGTACCAAAACCATGCTTGAAAGGTTTGTTGCAGGATTGCTGTGTTTTGTATACATACATGAAAGTCAAAAACCTCTTTACGTGGAACTAACTTTGTGTTCTTATTTGCATTTATTCTTGTGTCCTTTTGCCAATTCAATGCCTTTCCCTCTTCCTTCTTTGCCGGCCTGTCGTGTGGGTTTTTGCCCTCTTTCCCGAATCCTTGGTTTGTGCGAATTTTTCATGCATCTCTCATAACTCAATGTCTTTGGTTCTTTAATCTTGGGCTTTTCGTTTTTGTCTCTTTGCTGTGCGGCATTTTCCCTGTTGCCCAAATCCATGCCTAGCCTTGCATCTTTTCTTTTCTCCTGTTCTGCCTTTCCCCCCTGTCTGTCGCTTCCTTGGCTGTGCTTTTCGCAGTACATGATGGACACGGCTAGAAAATTGCGGCCCAACTTGTATGTGGTGGCTGAACTGTTCACGGGAAGCGAGGAGTTGGACAATATCTTTGTGAATAAGCTGGGCATTAGCTCTCTGATCAGAGGTAGGCTTGCTTCAAATTGCTCTTCCTTTCCTTAACCCTGAATTCAGGCATGATACGCCGCGAGTGAAGGACATGCAAAACACCGACTCTGCAGCCGTTTATTATAAGCACGTGACATTGCATTCAACAATATGGCTTCTTTGCACGATCATTGTAGCATTGTGGTTGTTAGGAAAGGGTATCTTGTGTATGGAAATAGTTGTGATGGCCACCTCTTCATACATCGCCGTATGAACTGGTGCCTGGAGAACCCATTTCTCATCTTCAACCCCTTTGTAGACATCACATCGCTTGTCTCTTAACCATGGTTAAGGGATCAGGGATGAGTCATGTGGAACGCCCTCCCATCAGATGTCAAGGAAACAAACAACTATCCGACTTTTAGAAGACATCTGAAGGCAGCCCTGTTTAGGGAAGTTTTTAATGTTTGAAGTCTTATTCTGTTTTTAATGTTCTGTTGAAAGCCGCCCAGAGTGGCTAGGGAGACCCAGCCAGATGGGCAGGGTAGAAATAAAAATTATTATTATTATTATTATTATTATTATTATTATTATTATTATTATTAATTTACTTTCTCCTATCTGGAGTATGAATGTGCTCTGCCCTTTCCCTACCAGCCCTAACCATGGTTTATGGTTGCAATGCCACTTACCTTAATCACAACTAATGCTGACCATTTTCCTTTTTAACTAGGGCTTACTAACCAGGGCTTGACAACAGCAAGCCCTGGTTGAGAAGAAGCCTGGTGAAGTTTACATAACCCATTGTTAAAAGATCTGAGGTTTTCCTTACAATCTAGTGGTATATCAGTTTTCTGAAATAAAATAAATGCAGGTATAAGAGTGAGTGAACCAGGAGATGGTGAGAAGGGAGTGTGCGATTCTGTGGTATATCACCATGATTAAGGGACTGTCTTACGTTGTGCTCAGTATATGTTTTAGGGTTCAGCATAAAACTTTATTTTTATTTGTTCCTTCTTAGCACACTGTGAGACTCTAGACCTGTTCAGATTGTGCTTTTCTCATCCAGATGCAAGGACAAGGAAGCCTTAGGTTAATGCACACCCCATGCAATTCCACCATCCATTCCATGCAAGAAAGAAATGCCCAGACTGTTCATATGTGGAATTTTTCTGTCCTGGCACAACCCATTTTGCCTTCCAATCCAGGGATAGGATTGTGGGGTCACTGAATAGACAAAACGTCTATTAACTGGCTCGAGTATTGGGTTCTACATGTTGTAAAGGGATTGGAAAAGGAGGGCAGCTGTCTCCCACTCATCATACCATATTGAATCTAGCCTCTCTTAAAAGTGTTTTTGGAATATTGACAGTCCTAGCTGTAAGTAGCTGGAGTGATTATTAAAGCATTCTCTATAAAGTCCCACAGTCTTACCAGGTGTTCAGTGGATGATTCCTTGTATAGATGCTCACGTAAGGGGTTTTTCTCATTCTCTAGAGGCAATGAGTGCTTATAACAGTCATGAAGAGGGGAGATTAGTTTATCGCTTTGGAGGAGAGCCAGTTGGGTCTTTCGTTCAGCCGCGCCTGAGGCCCTTAATGCCTGCTATTGCTCATGCGTTGTTCATGGACATAACACATGATAATGAATGTCCAATTCAGGTAAGAAACATAGCTGCCTTGATTGCTCAAGTACTGTTTTAACAGCTTGTTAAAGCTATATAGACACTATAAATGACTTTATTATGTTTATTAATTCATGAGAGGTAATGAATACTACTTTAAGGTGTATGGGATTTAAGTGTTCTTAATGTTTTAGGCACAGATATATGTATATGTGTGTATGTATGTGTGTGTGTGTGTGTGTGTGTGTGTGTGTTTACACACACACAGTGGTACCTTGGTTTTCTAACGTCTCCATTGACGAACATTTCGGTTTTCTAACACTGTAAACCCGGAAGTAAATGCTTCGGTTTTCAAACATGCCTCAGAAATTGAACATGCCACGTGGCTTCCGTATCAAGGCTTCCGTACTGAATTTCCAGTTTCCGAAAGTTTCGGAACTTGAATGGTCTTCCAGAACGGATTACGGTCGAAAACCGAGGTACCATTTGTGTGTGTGTGTGTGTATCATGCTAGCGAAACCTCAAAAACATAAAAATTACAATTGTAGACGGTTAAAATGTTAAATGCAGTAGGAGAAGTTATTTGATACCTAATGTTGAACTTTGCAGTGCTTTCCTACGTATTCAAAGTAAGTTGTATTGAATCCTCTGCACACAATCTCTACAAATTCTGCAGAGCCACAGTGTGCCTCTTCTGGTGCCATGGGTTGCATTCAGTTTTATGGAAATAAAAGTTGAGCCATGTAGGTATGACTCTCTCCCCACCTCCCACTTCACTGTAGCCCCATGCTGCCCCCAAAAGTCTCTTTTAAGGGAGGGGGGTGTCCTCAGGAAAGGTCTGGGACACAACATATGAGCTGCTGTGGGAGAGGGAGAATTGCTTTATTTCGGAGACACTGAGAGAATGGTGCCTTCCTACTTGCGTGCAAGGTGCCTTTGGAGTGAAAGTCAGATTTTTCTGTGTAAAAAAAAAACAAAAACCCCTAATCTTCTGGGCTTTACTTAATTCATACACACCCTTCTCGTTGTTAGCATCGGTCGGCATATGATGCCCTTCCCAGCTCGACTATCGTCTCCATGGCCTGCTGTGCCTCAGGCAGCACTAGAGGATATGATGAACTAGTACCACATCAGGTATGCATGTTAGCAGTACGTTCCTCTTTTGTGTCATTGGAGTTATTCTGGCATGTTTTTCCATCCACTATACCTGAAGGAGCGTCTCCACCCCCATCGTTCAACCCAGACACTGAGGTCCAGCTCCGAGGGCCTTCTGGCAGTTCCTTCACTGCAAGAAGTGAGGTTACAGGGAACGAGGCAGAGGGCCTTCTTGGTAGTGGCGCCTGCCCTGTGGAACGCCCACCTATCAGATGTCAAGGAACTAAACAACTATCTGACTTTTAGAAGACATCTGAAGGCAGCCCTTGTTTAGGGAGGTTTTTAATGTTCAATCTTTTATTGTGTTTTTAATATCCTGTTGGAAGCTGCCCAGAGTGGCTGAGGAGACCCAGCCAGATGGGTGGGGTATAAGGAAGAAATTATTGTTTTTATTATTTATTAATTATTCAGAGTTTTGAGTGGCTTTGCTTACTCAGATCGTATCTTGCCACTCCTTAAAATTTCACCGACTGCCTGTTTTAATTTTTTTTACTAGCTTTGATATTTTAAATTCTCCACATTATAATTGCTACTCATGTGTTCTGGTTCTTCTGAGTGTATTTGTTAGTTTTTGTAAACCACCTTGAAATATTTAATGGAAGGAGGTATAATAGATGTTTTAAATAAAGTGTGGCTACGATATTTAGAACACTGTGCTTTAGACTCTCTAAGAAGAAGTCAAAAGTTTCAGTTCCTACTAAATGCACCATGTGTGTAACTTCTGTGAGCATAGGGAGAGAGAAACACTGCAAATGCTATTTTTGTAACACATTTATTCACAGATTTCTGTAGTCACTGAAGAGCGGTTTTATCCGAAGTGGAATCCAGCAGCGACACTTTCCACACCTGGTGAAGTAAATCTCAAAACCGGAATTATAGCAGGAAGGCTGGCTATCAACAGATTACACCAAGAGCTAGGAGCCAGAGATTTTAATCAGGTAAATGCTGGGCCAGATCCACAGGGCACCAAAATGAGGCATTTGTCTGGGGTGCTGAAGGGAACAAGAGAATGAGGCAGGGCTTAGGAGAATATTATTATTATTATTATTACCTTGGTTTAAGAACAACCCTGTTTATGAACTATTTGGTTTACGAACTCTGCGAAACCGGAAATAGTGTCCCAGTTTGTGAACTTTACCACAGTCTAAGAACAGAATCCGGATGCTGGAAGGGCACCTGCGGCGGGAGGCTTCATTAGGGAAAGCGCACATCAGTATAAGAAGGGTTTCAGTTTAGGAACGGACTTCGGAAACGGATTAAGTTTGTAAACCAAGGTCCCACTGTATTTATATATAACGTGTATGCATCTGCACACACAAATCTTCAGCCCACTTCTGGTTCTTGGCCTGCTTGCATGAGACATCTGAGCAAGCGATTTTGGAGTACTCCCTCTTTATCTTATCTTTCAATGTGGGTGGTGTTGTGGTCTAAAACCCTGAACCTCTTGGGCTTGCCAATCAGAAAGTCGGCAGTTCAAATCCCCACGACGGGGTGAGCTCCCATTGCTCTGTCACAGCTCCTGCCAACCTAGCCGATCGAAAGCACACCAGTGCAAGTAGATAAATAGGTACCGCTGCAACGGGAAGGTAAACAGCGTTTCCGTGTGCTCTGGTTTCCATCATGGTTTAGTCATGCTGGCCACATGACCTGGAAAGTTGTCTGTGGACAAACACCAGCTCTCTTGGCCTGAAAAGTGAGATAAGCGCTGCAGCCCCACAATGGCCTTTGACTGGACTTAACCATCCGGGGTCCTTTTCCTTTACCTTTTACTCCCCCTGTTTGTACTTTAGATTACTCCCCCCTCTACCAACCCTTATCCAGGGCCTCCAAAAACCCTGAAGCCTGCCTTAACATGCCCTGGCCAAGAATTTTGACATGGTGATTATTAAATCTTAATTATAGTATAATCTGAATAATAAGAATCTCTATCCACTTTTCCCACCCAACCCCTAAAAAATGCCCTCTTCAGGTTTATGTGGATCAAGTTGATGAGGATATTGTGGCTGTGACGAGGCATTGTCCTAACACGCACCAGTCTGTTGTCGCTGTTTCCCGAACAGCTTTCAGAGATCCCAAAACATCCTTCTACAGCCAAGAAGTTCCCCAGATGTGTATTCCAGGTAAGGTTACCCCTCTGCGCAGGTGGAACTGTCGTCTAAACCACTGAGCGTCTTGGGCTTGTCGATCAGAAGGTTGGTGGTTCAAATCCCCGCAACGGGGTGAGCTCCCATTGCTCTGTTCCGGCTCCTGCCAACCTAGCAATTTGAAAGCATGCCAGTGCAAGTAGATAAATAGGTACCACTGCGGCAGGAAGGTAAACAGTGTTTCCATGCATTCTGGTTTCCATCACAGTGTTCCATTGAGCCAGAAGCGGCTTAGTCATGCTGGCCACATGACCCGGAAAGCTGTCTGTGGACAAACACCGGCTCCCTCGGCCTGAAAGCGAGATGAGTGCCACAACCCCATAGTCACCTGTGACTGGGCTTAACCATCCAGGGGTCCTTTACCTTTTACCTTTTACCTACCCATCTGCATCAGGATTTGAATGCAAAGTGTCCCATTACGCATTTCCTCTTCGCAACAACCTGAGAGATAGCAACAGTCCCAAGAGTTTTGTGGTTGAGCAAGGAGTAGAGTCTGGGTTTTCCCAGTCTGAACATCTAAACACAACATCATGCAACCTCTCCAGCTGAATTAAACAACGTCAGAGACAAAGATTGGTGTTGGGGGGGGGTGTTTCACCCTTCTGTGCACCCTTTCGCTTTGTCTGGAGCAACTCAGAGGGGCAGGGCATAAGTAATAAATTAATACATCTATTATTATTGTCTTGTATGTTGGGTACCATCCCACTCCATGACTACACAATTCCAGGTATGCCCACTCAGAGCTATGCACTATTGAACTGAACGGTCCTTATTCCCAGGTAAGTCGGTGTAGGATTTCAACAGAAGCCCAAAAGTGCTGACTTAGGGACAGGACTGAAGCATGAGCACCCCCAATGCTGATAGCTGAGCGACGTGATCTCAGTTATCATCATCCCTGACCGCTGGTCCTGCTTAGCTACGGATGATGGAAGTTGTAGACCAAAAACAGCTGGAGACCCAAGTTGGGGAAACCCTGAGCTAAATGGAGCCAGTGGTCTGACTCTGTATAAGGTTGTTTCCTATGTTCCTACTTATAAAAAAAGAAAAATGCTAGCTGTGGTATTGAGAGTTGTCTGGGGGTTTTCCCCCCCTCTTCCACAGGCAAAATTGAAGAGGTGGTTCTCGAAGCGAGGACCATCGAAAGAAGTGCTCCCCCTTATAAAAAAGACGAGCACTCAATCAATGGATTGCCTGATTATACAGTTGAACTCCGGGAACACATCCAGGTAAAAGCTGTGTCTCTTCCTCTCGTTTGATTAGCCTAAAAATTTGACTCCTGAGATTAAAGTGATTTACTGAATTCATCTGATTTCCTTCTCTCGGCAGCTCAAGGAAAGTAAAATAATAAAGCAAGCTTCGATCGCTACGAAAGGCCCTAATGAATTCGTACAAGAGATAGAATTTGAAAAGCTGACACCAGGAAGCGTGATCATATTTAGGTAAAACGTCATTACTTCGGTTGGTGTGGAAAATGGCAGACAGAGTGATGATTAATAGAGCAATCTCAAGCCACTTGGTGCTGGGCTGTGGGTGGTTTGGGTTGAACAGAGATGTCCGTCCACGTAGCCCTACCAGCACAGAGCTCCCCTCTCTGCCTTCCAAAGTGGGGCAGCCAACCTCCAAACTGCATATTCTAGCAGAGGGGAAGGGACTAAACTGGCTCCCCTGGGCATCATTTTAAGTACCATATTTTTCCGTGTGTAAGACGGTGCTTTTTGCTTTTAAAAAATTAGGCAAAAATTGTGTGTCGTCTTATACACGGATAGTGAATGCAGGGGGGGATGTGCGATTAATGGCAGCAGCAAGCAGGAGATTGGCAGTGGCGATTGGGCGGGTGATTGGTGGCTGTGGCAAAGCCTTCTGGCGATTGGCTGTGGCAACTGGGCAGGCGATTGGCGGCTGTGGCAAGTGGGTGGGTGGGCTGTTGGTGGCAACGAGTAGGCATACAGTTGGCGGCTGCGGCAAGGTGTGCGATCGGCAGTGGCTGTAGCAAGTGATAGGCAGTGTCGGGCAGGCAGGTGAGCGGTTGGCAGAAGTGACCTCCCTCACCCACCAAAAATGCTAAACAACTTAATTTCTTAATTTGGGGTTAAAAAAAACAGGGGTCGTCTTACACATGGGGGCATCTTATACACGGAAAAATGCGGTAATTGTGTCCAATTCAGCCCCAATCATTCTGCTAGCTCTACATTAGCCTGCCTCCCCATCCACCTCCCTTGGTCAGCTTGCTCTGCAAGGCTGCAGATGGGATGGTGACCTTGAAACTTCATTAAGCCCCAGCAGGCAGCCAGGTTAGGATTTCACCCTTTGCCTCTTCTTCCCCCGCCCCCCATTGACATTTTGTTTTGACCAATCTTTGCAGGGTAAGCCTTGACCCGAAAGCACAAGAGGCTGTTGGAGTGCTGCGTAACCACCTGATTCAGTTCAGCCCTCACTTTAAATCTGGAAGTCTTCCCGATGATTGTTCAGAGCCAATACTCAAGACGCCCTTCTCAACGTAAGTTCGCCATTCAGTTGAAACCTATGGGGAACAATGCAGAGGCGATGTAAGAGATTCACTTCCACAGCTGCCTCCTCCAAAAGCAACCTGTAGCCAAATTAGCTCTGAAGATTTAATACCCCAATAGCCTCTTCGGTAGTGTGCAAGTTGTCTGTTTTTGTTGTGAGTGGTTTGCTACTTTCAAAACAGAGAAGCGACTTAAGATGCAATCCTAGGCATGCCTACTCAAAAGTAGGTCCCACTGAGATTTTTGCAGCCTTGCACTTAAGGCCATATACCCTTTCATATATATATATTGTTTTAAATTATTCTAAACCAGAAATAAATTTTAACAAAAGTTTTTTGTTTTGTTTTTTAACCCGGTCAGTGTATCTCTGTCTCTCTCACAGTATTGCATCGAAATTAACCTTGGCAGACCTAAATCATGTATTATATCGGTGTGATGCTGAGGAGCAAGAGGACGGTGGAGGGTGTTACAACATACCAGACTGGACACCCCTTAAATATGCAGGTCTTCAAGGTAAAAACTGGTTTGAGACAAATGTATTATTATGTACCTTAAGCAAACTTTAAGCACCTGTATGCCTTCTCTCCTAAAGTCAAATGCAGGCCAGCCATGTACAGTGGTACCTCAGATTAAGTACTTACTGTATTTTTCGCTCTATAGGACACACTTTTTCCCCTCCAAAAATTAAGGGGAAATGTGTGTGCGTCCTACGGAGCAAATGCAGGCTCCTTGGCTTCAGCGATAGCAACGGGAAGCCTCCGAAGCACAGAGGGAGCGCTCCCTCCACGCTCCAGAGGCTTCGTGTTGCTTTCACTGAAGGCTGGAGAGCAAGAGGGGTCGGTGCGCACCTGAAGATAGCCGCCTGAAGCCTTCATAGTGCAGCGCGAGTTACCTCTGCGCTCCGCAGGCTTCAGGTTCCTTTCGTTGAAGCCAGGAGAGTCTTGCTGTGCTCCACAGGCTTCAGGGATAGCCGCCTGAAGCCTGCGGAGCACAGCGCAAGTTCCTGCTGCGCTCCTCAGGCTTCAGTTTCCTTTCGCTGAAGCCAGGAGAGCAAGACTCTCCTGGCTTCAGCAGAGAGCTGCGCAGCGCCCCTTCAGCCAAGCGGGAGGAGAAATGGAAGGGGCTCCGTTTCTCTTGCCGCTTCGCTGAAGGGGCGCTGAGCAGAGAGAGGGAGAATTTTTTTTTCTTGTTCTCCCTCTCTAAAACACGGTGAGTCCTATGGAGCGAAAAATACGGTAACTCGTTCTGGAGGTCCGTTCTTAACCTGAAGCTGTTCTTAACCTGAAGCACCACTTTAGCTAATGGGGCCTCCCGCTGCCACTGGAGCACGATTTCTGTTCTCATCCTGAAGCAAAGTTCTTAACCCGAGGTACTATTTCTGGGTTAGTGGAGTCTATAACCTGAAGCGTATGTAACCTGAAGCGTATGTAACCCGAGGTACCACTGTACTTTGGACTGAGGGCACTTGAAAAGCATCCTCATCTCAGTTGGTTTGTTTTTAGCAATTCCAAGCAGACAGTAAAATAGGATGTTCCTCAAGACCTGGTAGCTAGTAGCTCGTCAACCGTGTTTAGCTTGCCATGCCAGACATTGGTTGTCTTCGTATGCTGCATTCTGAGCATTAGCACTAGATTCTAAGTTTCAAAAGGCAGAGAAATACAAATATCTTTTAGCAAGCAGTACAAAGAGAAGGTCAGAGAAATGTTGACAGTAAGTTCAATAGGCTCAATTTCGACTTCCCTCCAAACCCTAGTTTATGCTAACCTTGGTTAAGCACCCCACACACCATCACTTGAGCTTCTAGGCATATAGCAAGCAGATCGTACTTCTGAGCAACTTGTCCACTTTTATTTTCTGTCTGTTCAGTACTTGACTTCGTACAATTGCTTGCTTCTCTACGATGCTGCAGCCACTTGAGGTGACACAATGGCCCTAACTTCACTTTATGAATCCGAACATAAAGCAGGCCACAAGTAGCACAAACCGTGGTTTGCAAACTCAATTTCAAATGATAATTTGTTATCCTTGTTTAGTAGCTGCTTACAAGCTGGGGTTTGCAACCTTGCGTCTTTGTACATAATGCCAAACCATGGTTTGGCTTCTGCTTATTATGCATGAAACTCATGTCATAGAACGCTTTCAAAGCTGAGCCTCAAGATAGGACCTAACTAAAGAATATGCAAGTTAGTGACCCACTTTATGGTTTTGTTAAACTCACTCGCCTAGGGTGAGCAGTTGGGCAGCATCTCACATGGCACAAGACTGGAATTAGCATGAGCGCCAAGGACAAAGGACAGTAGGTTTTTAAAAAGTAATCAGTCTGCACTCTAGTTTGTCTGCAGAATTAAACTCACCTTGATTTGGGTTTCTGGCATTTTCTGAATATTATTTTGCAGCCGTTGCCTTCTTTTTAGACACTCAACCTACTTTTCGTGATAGTTTCTTGACCTGTAATACAGAACCATGTTTCTATGGTCTTTCAGGAATAATGTCCGTGATGGGAGACATACGACCAAAGAATGATTTGGGCCATCCTTTCTGTGGTAACTTGAGAGCTGGGGACTGGATGATTGATTATGTGAGCGATCGGCTAATTGCCCGTTCTGGCGCCTGCTCGGAAGTAAGTCAAGCAATGCAAAGAGAGAACATTTCCCTCTCAGATAGATATGTTACATGGTCATTTTTGATCATTCATTTTAATTCATTGCAACAATTTGTTTCCCATGAAATAACAATAGGTTGGCAAGTGGCTGAAAGCAATGTTTGTCTACCTGAAGAGGGTTCCTCGTTATCTCATTCCATGCTACTTTGATGCCATATTAGTTGGCGCATACACGTCGCTGCTTGACTTGGTTTGGAAACAGATGTCTAGGTATGTTTGTCCATACCAAAAAAAAATGTGGTTTCACGCAAACACAATTGTATACATTTCTGAACATTTCATCCATTCTTCTAAAGAAGTGAAGGAAGTGTACTATGACCAAGCCATAGCAATCCTGACCAAAGTCAGAAAAAGTTTCCTCTGCCAGTCTTTCCATATCGGTGAAAGGAAAACGGCTAATACAGTGGTACCTCAGGTTAAGTACTTAATTGGTTCCAGAAGTCTGTACTTAACCTGAAGCGTTCTTAACCTGAAGTGGACTTTCCCATTGAAAGTAATGGAAAGTGGATTGATCCGTTCCAGATGATGAAAAAAAACACACCCTAAAACAGCAATTTAACACAAATTTTACTGTTTCACGAGAGCATTAATCCATAAAATGCAGGCAATAATCAATGCACTGTACTATAAAATAAATAAGACAGTATTTTAGATGAAATAAATTAAAATTTATTTCCAAACTCACTGTTTGGAGGGGGCTCAGGGTCCTCTTCCACAATCACAATCAGCTTGGCTCCCGGCATTCGTGGAGGCCTCAGAGAGCTCCTGCGGCTGGAGCCCAGTCGCAGAGCCCCTGCAGCCACCATCAGCGGCGTAGCGTGGGTTGTCAGCACCCGGGGCAAGGCAAGTAATTTGCGCCCCCTAACCTGCCGCCGCTGCCAGCTTCTTCTTGCTGCTGCCTGGTCTGGTCTGGTGTGGTTCTCTCCCGCGCTCAGCGCTGCGCTGGGCGGCCGCTGCACTGTCCCTCCCCCAGATAGTCCCTCGGTCTCTCTCCAAACCGCACGCCTGGCACCCACCCCCTCCACAGTGGGTGGCGACCCAGCGGCTCGGATCAGATTCGCACAGCCAGCACTGCAGTGAGAGAGAGTGAGTGAGCCAGCTAGGGGCAGAGAGCTGCGACTGCGAGCGCCCCCCCCACAGATGTTGCGCCCGGTGCGGCCGGCACCCCCTGCACCCCCCACACTACGCCACTGGCCACCATGGATGTTGGGGCTTGGCTCCTGGCATTTGCGGAGCCCTGCAGGCACTGCGGATGTCAGGGCTAGGCTCCCGGCATTCGCGGAGGCCTCCAAGAGCTCCGCAGGCCCCGCCGATGTCCGGGTTTGCCTCCAGGCAGCGGCAAGGCCTCCGAGAGCTTGGACAACTTTCTTCCGGGTTACAATCGTTCGTAACCTGAAAAAACGTAAGTTGAAGCATTCGTAACCCGAGGTACCACTATAGTCTGTTTCACGTGCTTCTGTCCCTCACATAATGTCTCATTACTTATCGCTCAGTGACTCAGCCAAGGGCTTGATGTGTGCCCCCAGTCATTCTTGGAATCCGATTCATAGCAACCCCAGCCAGGATAGCCAATGATCAGGGACACTGGGAGTTGTAGTCCATCAACGTCTAGAAAGCCACAGTTTTCGCATCCCTGCTTGGATAGTGTAGCATGTCAAATATGGTATTTAATTGTGCACATCGGCACACGAGGACTGGGCATGGTGAAGCCTTCTGCATCCCTGGGATCATGCCCGGTAGAAGATCATAGAATCACTGGCAGATTTGGGTGGTTGGCAGATATTTGCTAGATCAAAAAAAACACACCGCAGTCCACTCCACAATTCTGGTGCAGATCCAAGCAGTTTTGTCTTGAATAAGGAAATTTATGCTCATTTCATGAAATGCAACTAAAATGGGGTTAGCTATTTTTGTATCATGTCAGTTTTGACAAAAATGAAGAGCAGTACAACAGAACCATCTGTATGAGTTGTGGTATTGTCCATATACCTTACCTCATACTCTGAATTTTTCAAATACCTTGAAGCCACAGAGGATCCAGAACATTCCATAGATCTCAACAACGCATGCGTTTGAAATCAGCGCTGCTGGTTGCATTGATCTTGGAAGACTGAAAAGAGGGGAATGTTTGTAGGCTTGGGAAATAAATAGTGTTGCTTTAATTGCAGCTTTGTTCAGAATGGATCGACATTTGTTAAACATCTCTCCTTGGGTTCAGTCCAGATGTGTGGAATAGGGAAGTATCCGTCCTTGCCCCCTCTGTCTCCTGCCATTCAGGATGTTCCTTATAGGCTGAACGACATTACGAAGGAGAGAGAACAGAGCTGTGTTACTTTAGCAGCTGGTAAGTACAGAAGGAAAGAACATTTTGAATTTGAATGTTTTGAATCTGTTCCAGGTCACCGAATTGGGTGCGCTGGTGCTCTGCAGAAGTTTAGGAAGGCCGGGAGACTTTGCGGAGCAAATATGAGCAGCCTTGCTAAAAACTGTATCGATGGGAAAGGTTGTGTGAACCTAGTAACAAATGCTGGGTTCATTCCCCACTGTGTGCCTGTACTTTACCTGTCTCCCACATAGAAGAAGTGGGTAGCACCTGGAGGCCCTGAACAGGTAGACAAGCACTGTTAACTAGCCAAGACAAGTGTTAACTAGTCATAAAGGTCCATTTCAGTTGACACACTAACACAGTATTTCTCGAGCTTGGGTCCCCGGCTGTTGTTGGACTACAACTCCCATCATCCCTGACCACTGGTCCTGCTAGCTAGGGATGATGAGAGTTGTAGTGCAACAACAGCCGGGGCCCTAAGTTTGAGAAACACTGCCAACCTAGGAGCAACATGGGATATTGCATGCTTTCATTTGTGTTGATTGATTAATGGTGGAACAACGGTGATTTAGTCAAGGTGTGTGCGTTATAATACAGGTGGGGAGCTGAGGAGGGATCAACTATAAACAGAAATGAGAGCATGTTTGGAGTACCATTAAGTTCTTAAATACATATATATTTACTGTTTTAGGCTTACCTCATTTTTCATCTGGCATTTTCCGCTGCTGGGGAAGAGATACATTCATTGCATTGCGAGGTCTGCTGTTAGTTACTGGACGTTACTTGGAAGCAAGGTGAGATCAGGTTCACATGTCCGTAGTGACTAGCTGACGTAGCTGTTGGTATAAGATTACACCAGTGTAGCCAAGAACTCTTTTTTATTTTATTTTTATTCACTCTCAGGAATCAATTATGTTCTGGTGCTGTAGCTCTTAACATTTTCCTAACTGAAGAAAATATAAACACACATAATTTAAGATTAAAGAACGGGGGAACATTGTGTATGTATCAGTATTCAAGGACTGTTAAATAATGGGATCTATATTGTTCTAAAGAGCTTACAGCTCTCAAAAGTAATTTTGTGTCCCTTGTGTTCCAATTATCTTCATTATTCTAGTCACTGTTTGCACTATTTATCTAGTTTTTTGGAACCACATGTAAATGTGAATTTGGAAACATGTCCTTTTCTTTTCCCTCCCTCCCCCAATTTCAGGAACATAATTTTAGCGTTTGCTGGTACGCTGAGACATGGACTCATTCCCAACTTGCTTGGCCAGGGGACTCATGCTAGATTCAATTGCCGTGATGCTGTCTGGTGGTGGCTACAGTGCATACAAGACTACTGTAAGGTCGTTCCAAATGGCACTGACATTCTCAAGTGTCCTGTATCCAGAATGTATCCCACAGATGACTCCCCTCCTCTGCCACCGGGTCAAAAGGTAATCTATAATTTGCCCTTCTCTTCAAGTTGTGGCTTGACTCTCTTGCTTGCTTGCGTGCATGCATGCGTCACGGGCGTGCTAGCTCTGGGGACAAATCTTCCCATCATGTACCTCTTCCTCACTCGTGGCACACTATGGCCTTAGACTGACCTGCCAAGGACTCTTCTGCCTCTACTGTTGGAGGCAGGATGTCTCTGGGTACCAGTTACTGGAAATCACAAGTGCGGGAGGGGGCTGTTTCTTGTAGCCTCCACATAATCATCTGGTTCTCCATAGTCAACTGGTTGGCCACGGTGAGAACAAGATACTGGTTTAAATGAGCCTTTGATCTGATCCAGCAGAGATGCTCTTACGTAAACTAATTTTAACCGAGCTGTGACTGTCTCCACAGTTAAAACATAAAACCTTTTTTTAAATATAATTTTGTGATTGCGTAACACAACTTTGGTACTTCTGTTGTGTTGTTTCAGAGGACAAAATGCCAAATAAATCTCTTAAGTACCATAAAGTACTGTGGCTTCATTCTGTTTTTAAGGGTGGATGTACGCACAGAGAAATTAAATTGTTATAACAAAAGAAAAAAATGCAATGGAAAATCGCGAATATTTTTTTTTTATTTTTGCTCTCCAGCACTATCTGGTGTTGCATGTTTATAACGCATTCAGAATACTGTTTTTTGACTAATGTAGCTGAGTCCTAAGTGTCTGGCTGAACTTTTTTTGCTGTTCCCATTTCTTTTCTTCTTGTATATTTGAACCAACCCAAATTCAGGACCAGCCACTGTATGAAGTGATACAAGAAGCCATGCAGAGACATATGCAAGGCGTACAGTTCCGCGAAAGGAATGCTGGTCCGCAGATAGATCGGAATATGAGAGATGAAGGTAGACTCTGATCCATCAATTTATTTTCTGCACCATTAAAAATTAAATTCTTCCTTTTTAAACCACACTAAATGTTATTTTCGAAGTGTATTGTATTTGCTTAGACGATCTGTCCACACACATTACAGGTGCATAAATGTTTAAATGTATCTTTAAGGTCTCTCTTGTTCTGGAAAGAGATATTTCATTAAATGTTAATTGTACTGCACTAGAAATCTTATTTAGTTTTGGCTGGGGTGCTTCTCGGGTCCTGTGTAATATTCCTGTCTCTTTCTCTCGGTAAGTCTTTGCAAAACATCTGATTTTCACCGTTGGTAGGTTTTAATGTGACTGCGGGTGTGGACATGGAAACTGGCTTTGTCTATGGAGGGAACCGTTTTAATTGTGGCACATGGATGGATAAGATGGGAGAGAGTGACAGAGCTCGCAACAAAGGAATTCCAGCCACTCCGAGGTACAGTATAAAGATTTTACAGCGTTATTGACATCTTAATGGGTATGGCATAAGTACATAGTGGCTGTTTTTAATTCCTCAATAAAAGTGTGCCAAACAATATTTCTTTGGACCTGCAAAGTTATGAAGAAATGGTGTATAGATTTTCAAAACTGTATTTTCAGACCCTATTAGCTGAAATCAAAATGTGTAAAGTGCCCGCTTTGCTCAGTCACTATGTACAATTTAGCTAGTCGTTCATCCACAGCTTCTGTAAGGGCTTATGCGTGCAGAACTTTGAGTTCAGGATTTGTCCTGCTTCTGGATTCCAACCCAGCATGTTTGAGGAACCAAGCTGCTTTTCCAAAACATCAATTAGGAGCATAGTTGTGTTCTTCAGCTTAACACATTTTGCCCTGTGCTATTCATTTAGCCTTGTGGGTTAAATAATAATTATATTTAGTTATATGTGCAAGCTGTCTCCTGCATTTCAAAGGCTGCATGGTTTGCCCAGCTTTTCCATTTTAATATGCGGACACTTCATGAGGCCGGGTTGAAATTGGTTCCCAGTGTTTCCCAAACTTGAGTCTCCAAGTTTGTTTTCGGACTACAGTTCCCACCATCCCTGACCACTGCTCTTGCTAGCTAGGGTTGATGGGAGTTGTAGTCCAAAAGCAGCTGGAGACCCGAGTTTGGGAAGCCCTGTCCTAGCCCTTTGCAGCCAGCCATGATGTGCCGCTCATCTGCTGGTACAAATTGCTGGGAGGGCGAAGGCCTTGTGTGTTGCTGTTGGGCAGTTCAATGAGTTGAAAATGAGGCGGGGGGAGACAGAAAGCAAAAATGGGAGGCAGAAAAAAGGGGGGTCACTGGGAGGTCATGAGTACAGGTGTTTAGAGGCACAAAAAAGAGTAGTAAGCTCTGTGGGGAAGAGTGCATACCTTGGGGAAAAACAAGGGGTTAGTAGAGAATGAAGGAAAAGAGATGCCAAGTTAAAATGGTAACAAAAACACTGGATGCAGCCCCAATTAAAACCTACAAAAGTGGTTCTTGGAGTGATCTGAGTTGTATTCTTGGTTTAGACTCTGAATACATACTGATAGAAGGAATCCTAGAGCAGTGTCATTTATAATCTTGCTTTGTAAATCTTGAAACCTATATCTCTTGTACTTTTAGAGATGGTTCCGCTGTGGAGATAGTTGGTTTATGCAAATCAACAGTTCGCTGGTTACTGGAGTTGTCCAAGAATAATATATTTCCTTATTCTGGAGTTACTGTCAAAAGACATGGTAAGTAGTCTCATCTGCAATGGGAACGGAGAAAATTCAAACCATTTCACATGCATTATTTAGTTGTAGTATTTACAACAACTCTGCAAGGTCAGTATTTTTACTTCAAAATCATAATTATTATTAACTGTGCTGCACCCGAGGATAATGTTCTGAGTGCGAAGCAATATTTTTGGCAGTGGTTTTCAAACTTTCAAGCCTGAGGAATCTTGTTGACTACCACTGAACACCAAGCCATAGTACTTATATAGAGTATATTTCAGGTTCACGTTTGTCTTTGAAATTAAACCAACACCGGTCTTTATATATATATTTTCTGTTGGCACTGAAACATTATCAAAACCAGTCTTTCACGTTATGTTGTTTTCCAGGGAAAGAAGAGACCATAACGTATGATCAGTGGAACAGAAAAATCCTGGCACACTTTGAAAAGCTGTTCTTTGTCTCTGAGAATCCAGCAGATCCCAATGAGAAACACCCAACTCTGGTTCACAAGCGAGGCATATATAAGGACAGCTATGGAGCTTCAAGTCCTTGGTGTGATTATCAACTAAGGCCAAATTTCCCTATAGCAATGGTTGTGGTATGTATTGTGTAAACATACTTTTCAAACCATACAGTGGTGCCTTGCAAGACGAAAAGAATCCGTTCTGTGATTCTCTTCGTCTAGCGGTTTTTTCGTCTTGCGAAGCAAGCCCATTGACGGATTAGCGGATTAGCGCTATTAGCGGCTTTTAGAGGCTTTTAGCGGCTTATCTGCTGATCGGATCAGCTGATAAGCGGCTTAGCGGCTTAGAAAAAGGGGGGAGGGGGAAAAACCCGCAGGAACTCGCAAGGCATTGTCTTGCGAAGCAAGCCCATAGGAGATTCGTTTTGCGAAGCACCTCCAAAACGGAAAACTCTTTCGTCTAGCGAGTTTTCCGTCTTGCAAGGCATTCGTCTTGCGGGGCACCACTGTATAACTTTTTTCGCTTCTTTTTTTAAAACTCAACTTCTATTACATAGTTTAGGCTGCAGTCCTACCTCTACTTACCTAAAAGAAAGTTCTATTAAATTCAACAAGACATGCTTCTGAGTAGACATGTTTAGGACTGTGCTTTTAGTTTAGCTTTTCTTCACTGGCGCTTTACAAGCTGTGATGAGCGAAATATGATTTGGGGGAGGAATCCCACTGAACATTACTTCTGAAACAACCTCTCCAAAATCTGATGGGCCCGTTAACTCGTTATCATTAGCATGAGCATTTTGGGTGGGATCCTTTTGTACCCTCCCCCGGGCCTTTGCAGGAAGGGCTCTTGATTCGTCTGCTACTGGAGGAAGAAATGAGAAAGTCTTAGGACCCTGATCCGCAATTCTGCTGTGTCATGCAGTAGCGTCAGATACTGTGCTATGTTGATCCCATCCCCTTTAGCCAACAAATTCCTATGAATCACTGTATGGAGTTGGAAGGGATCTCAATGGTCATCGAGTCCAACCCCCAACCCAAAAATGCATATATGTATATGCAACTGTATATTAGTGCACAGAAACAAATGCATATACTGCTGAAAACCAAGATGCATTATATTAGGTGAAATGCATATGGGTCTCCATGCTGACTTTTTAAAAAGATGACAATGACGATAATGATTATAATAATAATAACTTGTACCCCTCTCATGGCTGGGACGCGGGTGTCACTGTGGGTTAAACCACAGAGCCTAGGGCTTGCCGATCAGAAGGTTGGCAGTTTGAATCCCCGTGAGGGGGTGAGCTCCCGTTGCTCGGTCCCTGCTCCTGCCAACCTAGCAGTTTGAAAGCACATCAAAGTGCAAGTAGATAAATAGGTACCTGTCTGGCAGGAAGGTAAACAGCGTTTCCGTGTGCTGCTCTGGTTCACCAGAAGCAGCTTAGTCATGCTGGCCACATGACTCGGAAGCTGTACGCCGGCTCCCTCGGCCAATAAAGTGAGATGAGCCCACAACCCCAGAGTCGGCCACGACTGGACCTAATGGTCAGGGGTCCCTTTACCTTTACCCCTCCCATCTGACTGGGTTGCCCCAGCCACTCTGGGTGGCTTCCAACATAATAACACAGCAAAACATGCTCTGGGTGGGCGCATAATCTATTTGCAAACTGGTGTGAAAATTGCCTGAAGTGTGATCAGCTGTGAACTTAAGATTGGGAAAATGAGAAATGAAGAGAAGGCAAAGTTCTCAGGTTCGTCCATCCTTCAGTGAGGTCTAGACTCAGCAGAGTTCATCTGCCGTAGAACAATCAGAAGTGCCCACAAACCCCGCAGAGAACAGCTGCTAGCCTGTGATGTTCAGTTCCCTATCAGTGAGGTGCTTTGAAATATTCCTACCAGTCTCTGCAATGCTGGTGGTTCTCACATCAACAGGGATCCAAAGTCTCTGGGCTCAAGTTTCCCTGGGCTCTGCTTCCTTCCCTGGCTCTGGGGAGTCAAGAGGAAAGGACAACACTGGCAACTCGGAATATTTGCGAATTGTGCTCTATTAAAAATTAGGCCATTTAAACACTGCTTTTACACTGAGATTTTAGGTTGCAGTGTGGATAATATGGGGGAGGGGGTAAAATATGTGTGAAAACCAGGATGAAGCTTGTTCATTTAATTTTCCAGGGTTTTGCTATTGGTTTTTAAGTGGTTTTTCCCCCTTGGTTTTTTTATCAAGGCACCTGAATTGTTCTCTCCTGAGCGAGCATGGAAAGCACTTGAAATGGTAGAGGAGAAGCTACTAGGTCCACTTGGCATGAAAACTTTGGACCCAGAGTAAGTGCGATAGAAGGCTGATTAGATCTTGCTCAGAATTAGGAGCTAAATTCTGTGCAAGGCAGACACAGAAGTCTCCGTCTCCAGGGCTTCTTCATTAACAGAAAAATGGACTTCTCTTCCATCAAATATAAGATTCCTTGACAGAGAAACTTTGTTCAAAAACTCCCAGTGGGTAGTATCTATCTTTCCAATATTTCCCATCTCAATCCAGCTAATATGATTTCCCCTGTGCTTTAATGCAACCACATTTTGAATACATTTGCCAGGGGGGAAAAGTTAACTTTGAACATGTAACTAAAATGGTGCCATGCTCCATGGCTTAAATAAGTTTGTGTCCCCATCAGTGTGAAAATAAATCTTTTGGAAGAAAAAATTAAATAACCATGCCATTTTAAAAGCAGTTTGGGAGACCAAGCTTCCCTGAAGAGGGAATTACGCAACTTGTTGCCACC
Organism: Podarcis liolepis; assembly: GCF_965112155.1. Lineage (NCBI taxonomy): Eukaryota > Metazoa > Chordata > Lepidosauria > Squamata > Lacertidae > Podarcis > Podarcis liolepis. The sequence goes on along the minus strand of NC_139559.1, from coordinate 73,465,220 downwards.
TCTGAAAATATACGTGCAGAATTGATCTGTTTAATGTTGCTTACAAATAGTGGGGGGGGGGGGTTAGATGGGGGAGGAGATGTTGGAAAAGTTTTGATTCGAATTCTTTTGAATTGAGATCTATTCTCCCTAAACAATTCTGTATCTTTTCATGCAGCTTTCTATAAATGTATTTATTTGACCTTTGTGATTTTTTTCTCTACAGTGATATGGTTTACTGTGGTGTCTACGACAATGCCTTAGACAATGATAACTACAATGTGGCAAGAGGATTTAATTATCACCAAGGACCTGTAAGTTTTGTGCTTCAGCACTTTTTCCCCCCAACAGTTTTTGGTTTTCCATTGCCAAAAATGTGTGTCCTTAATTCTGCTTCTCTTGCCTTTTTTATTTTATTTTAAGGAATGGCTGTGGCCAATTGGATATTTTCTTCGTGCCAAGTTGTACTTCTCCAAGTTAATTGGTCCAGAGATCTATGTGAAGACTGTCTATTTGATTAAGAATGCTCTTTCTCGCCATTATGTCCATCTTGAGAGGTAGCTTTTCATTTAAGCAGCTTGAAGTATCGCTGTTTGTTTTGATATTTCTTCCAAAATAATATGGCTCTCTCACCTTGAATACTTACATACACACTGCAGCCAAAAAAGGGGGGGGGGGAGAGGGATAATGAAGGAAATTCTTTGCAGAAGAATTGCAGAGGATGTGATGGCTGTTTTTATGAGACCTATAAAATGGAACCAGGGCTTTTAGCTAGTACCAGTGTTTCCCAAACGTGGTTATCCAGCTGTTTTTGGACTACAACTCCCATCATCCCTGGCTAGCAGGACCAGTGGTCAGGAATGATGGGAATTGTAGTCCAGAAACAGCTGAAGAGACCCAAATTTGGGAAACCTGAGCTGTACATTGGAGAGAGCCAGTGTGGTGTAGTGGTTAAGAGCGATAGACTCGTAATCTGGGAAACCGGGTTCGTGTCTCCGCTCCTCCACATGCAGCTGCTGGGTGACCTTGGGCTAGTCACACTTCTTTGAAGTCTCTCAGCCCCACTCACCTCACAGAGTGTTTGTTGTGGGGGAGGAAGGGAAAGGAGAATGTTAGCCGCTTTGAGACTCCTTCGGGTAGTGATAAAGCGGGATATCAAATCCAAACTCCTCCTCCTCTTCTTCTTCTTCTTCTACATTTTAGACAAGAGTGAGACTGCAAGTGTATCACGAGCCATTATTAATTTGTTGTGATACTTTCATGTCTCGACCCTAAAGCCTTTTAAATTGGAGAGATCTACTGGCCTAGTCCCATCAGCCGTAATCTGTATGCAGAAGTAGGAAATCACTTGTGAATCATTGCATACAAGACATACCTTTCTGTGTGTAGGGATGGGGATGGAGAGCAGAATGCCCACATCAGGCGAGTACCGTATTTTTTGCTGTATAAGATTCACTTTTTCCCTCCTAAAAAGTAAGGGGAAATGTGTGTGTGCGTCTTATGGAGCGGATGCAGGCTGCGCAGCTATCCCAGAAGCCAGAACGGCAAGAGGGATTACTGCTTTCACTGTGCAGTGATCCCTCTTGCTGTTCTGGCTTCTGAGATTCAGAATATTTTTTTTCTTGTTTTCCTCCTCCAAAAACTAGGTGCGTCTTGTGGTCTGGTGCGTCTTATAGAGCGTCTTATAGAGCGAAAAATACGGTACTTTGCTTGCTTATCATGGTTGCCTGGGAAACTGCAATAACAGATTATCCTTGCAATAGGTTGGAAAGGCAGTTCTTGGTTGGGGAAAGATGTTAAAGTTTGTGGGTTGTAAATCCTTTGACCCACTGAGTCTGCTGCAATGGCCCTGAAATAAATTTCATTTATTGCCACTCCAACAAACTTCAATGGCGCCCACACACTGCCACTCGCGCTGCCACTCTTCTCAGTTGCCGGATAATAGCAGAGTTCACATGCAGCGTAAAATGGCTTTGTCTGTGTCTGCGTGGTGTCTTCAATAACTCAGCTCGACACCAGTGTTTCTACTTTAACACTCTTTATTTAGAAGCATAACAAACAGAAAAGAAAACTTACAGAATCTAGCTGCATGTTCACAACTTTCTGTCTCTAACAAAAATGAAACTACCTTGCTCACATTCTCAGACAGACTGCTCTCTGCAGCCCCCAGAGAGCATAAAGGTAAAGGGTAAAGGGACCCCTGACCATTAGGTCCAGTCGTGGCCGACTCTGGGGTTGTGGCGCTCATCTCGCTTTACTGGCCAAGGGAGCTGGCATACAGCTTCCGGGTCATGTGGCCAGCATGACTAAGCCGCTTCTGGTGAACCAGAGCAGCACACGGAAACGCCGTTTACCTTCCCTATTTATCTACTTGCACTTTGACGTGCTTTTGAACTGCTAGGTTGGCAGGAGCAGGGACCGAGCAACGGGAGCTCACCCCGTCATGGGGATTCGAACCGCCAACCTTCTGATCGGCAAGTCCTAGGCTCTGTAGTTTAACCCACAGCGCCACCCGCGTCCCCAGAGAGCATAGATCAAAGAGAAATGCCCAGGTCATGTGGGCAATGCACCCAGTGAATAAGAACGCTTCCTGGAGTGTTAACTCTTAACTGTCCAGAACCATAACAAAAGAGAGAGAAAATGCAAGGAAGGGGGCAGGACTTGGTCTGGGTGCTCTGTCTTCCGAAAAGTTTTTGGTCGCATGCAGGAAACCATCATGATCTCAGTGTTCTTAGTAGTGGCCAACCCCCGTCTTATCAGATGGGCACCGTGAGACACTAATGTTTTCCTTCCCCAGTCTTTGTTGTGTAGATTGTCACTGCAGTAACATGCACACACTGTTCTCTGGGCCAAGGTTTATGCTTTTTGGAAACCAGCAGTTCTGCCTCTACCTGGATCCTGCTGGTTTGTTTTGCTTGGTCCTTGTGTACTGAATAACACAGGCTATTTCACTGAAGTACCAAGGCAATGAATGTAAATGCAAGCCCCAGTAAAAGGGAAATTGGGCAACAATGGAATGTATACACAAAGTCATCTTAATAATTTTCTCTCTGTGTCCAGTGATTGAGTATAATTGATAGCATTGTTTTGTCATTAATATAGAGTAGAGCAATTTCAGTCCTCGGCTATTATTTTGCAGCAGCCTGATTCTCTATTTTAGAGAATCTTATTTTGATTTATGTGGAAATCGTTCCATTTGATTGTGTACTTGGGGTGCTTTATTTATTGTTTATGACTATTTGTTATATTTGTAATTATATGAGTTTTTTCATGTTGTATGCTGCCTTGAGCATGGTTTGAACTATGGAAAGGCGGCATACAAATAAAATTATATTTGTATGTAAGAGGCTAGGAGTGAAATTGCTAGTTTTAAGAGTGCCCCTGAGGAAGAACTCATTTCAAAAGGCAGTGCTTTTTTTCTGGGGGGACGCATACCCCTAAACATTTTGTGAACCTTTGTACTTTTGTCCATTTACTCTACTTATTTTCCCCGATTTGAACTATAAAATGGTGATTTTCTTGAGTCAAAATGAGAGTACCTCTAAACATTTTTAAAGGAAAAAAAAAGCAATGTCAAAAGGCATTGGGCTCAGTAAAGTTTCGTCTTCCACAGCTGCAATTCTCCTTCGTCTTTTCCACAGCTGGGACTTTCCCACTTTTTCTAATGTACATTACACCTTTTTAAAAAGGGGGGGGGGCGAATTTGAAATCGGAGCAGTTTGCCAAATAGTTATAATTCCTGGTCTATACTCTTTCACACACACCCGTGTGTGCTATCCTTTATGTGAGATGGGTTGCTTTAATATATTAAAATACTCGGTAATTCCAGTAGTGATGCATTAACTTTTGGCTTGTTTGTTTTGGCAGATCACCTTGGAAAGGTCTTCCAGAACTGACTAACGAAAATGGTCAGTACTGCCCTTTCAGCTGTGAAACACAGGCCTGGTCCATTGCTGTGATCCTTGAGGTTCTCTATGACTTGTAAACGTGTTTGCCTGCCTTGATGAAACTGCTAGCTTTGTCACAAATGCCGTAACCATGCTTATCCTGCTTTTAGTAGTGGACTGTGCCTGCACTGGCAAGACACTTGTTAGGAGCATTTGATGCCCATCCTTTGAAAATCACACCATGATATTTGTTTGATCGCGAGGACTAGGATCAGAAAAACTTAAAAGAACCGTCACTTGAGAATATAGTCAGATATGTTTAGATTAAAAGTACAACACGTTCTACCGGAACAGGTTTCAAACTCTGTATCTCTCTTTTCCTCAAGGTAACAAGCTAATCAAATGTTGATGTGTTATGTGTATACTGATAACATTCAACCGAAGCTGGTTTCAAGTGGTGAATCGGTGCTCTGGAGATAGCTTGCAGAGTCACCTTGAAGGGAGCTGGTTACCTCCTATGACAGGCATAGGCAAACTCAGCCCTCCAGATGTTTTGGGACTACAATTCCCATCATCCCTGACCACTGGTCCTGTTAGCTAGGGATCATGGGAGTTGTAGTCCCAAAACATCTGGAGGGCCAAGTTTGCCTATGCCTGTCCTATGATAAGTGTTGGTTTTCCTCAGTCAGCTAATCAAGTAAAAGTTGCAAAACTGATTCCTGCTTTGCACCGTGGAGCCATCATGTTAAGTAGCTGCATATCAGTTTTTAAATCTCGTGTTGCAGAGGCTTCCTCCATGTGACAGGCTGCTTATCTAAAGCAACTTGCTACAACCATAGGGAAAAAATATCTTCTTTCACCCGAAATGCACTTGATCTGGATCTCAGTAGCCTGTATTCAGCTTTGCCATTATATCAGTGCAATTAATTAATCAGCGAGAGACAGATTTGGCAAGGATGTCCCCTTCTGTTGCAAAAAAAAAAAGGAAATGGCTTAAAATTTACTGTGGTGACAATTAAATTTCACTGCCTGTTTCTTTAATTTGTGCCTGTACTAGTAATACTTTATTGATTTCAGTGCTTTTTTTGACACTTATCCCCAAAGCAAAAGCATAGTAGTTAGAGGTTTATCAGAGAACATGCTGATCATAGAGGCAGCTTACTTGTATTCTCTGTTCTTAAAATCACATTCAGTGCAGACAAACAGGTTGGAGAATACACTATGCCACAGCTATATTGTGATACATATCACTTTTTTAAAGCACAATATAGTTAATTTGTCTATATAGGCACTTTAATACTAAGAATAATTTAAGAAATCTGAATGGTTGATACTTAGACTACGGCTTCCATTTGATCATAATTATGTCACTGAATTTCACCTAATATTTTTTGGTAGGATTTTTTTCATCAATAAACAACAAAAGTTTATATTGTTTTGACATTTCTAATCATTTACAGTTATAGTAATGGGTGGTTAATTAAAATATTATGTATCTGATTATTATTATTATTATTATTATTATTATTATTATTATTATTAAGACTCTTATCAAAAGGACTTTGAGTTAGCCTGGTATATATTTCCTCAATCTGTTGGGAATATTTCCTAGCCTTAACATATCTCTTGGCATTTAAAATAAATTTCATTAAAACAATTAAAGCTGCAGTCCTATATTCATTTGCCCGGGAATCAATCCCTTTAAACTCAACGAGGCCAAATTCTGAGTGGACTGCACTGTTTCGTTGCTGGAAAACAAGCTACTGAACCCAAAATCCATTTCCTTGGAAATTAGAGCCAATTAATATGACCAATTTGTGATAAGTGTTACTGAAATTGCTACCTTGAAGAAATTTATGGGTATTACATCTGCCCTTGTAATAGCTCCACCTAGATTACCTTTCAGCAGGCAATGAATCAAGAATACTGACAGTTGTTAGAGACTCTCAGGCAATTAATACTATCGTTCAGGTGCAATTCAGTCACATACTTGCAAATTCACATTGCACAAGTGGTTTTGGCGCTTTTGCACAGCAAACCTTTCCCCCACCCCACCCCAAAAATATGGCTTATTGCAATAAGGAAAGGGATGGGGGAAAGCACTGAAAGATATAGGATAACAGCTGCTTGATGCTACATCATATAACCTCACAAATCGTTAGACATTGTATAACCTCCATGCAGATTGTGGGCAAACAGATCTGGGTGAATGCTCAAAAGCAGGTTATCTGGAAGTGACCTGTATTGAGCCCTGTGCTGTCCTGACTGCATGGGAAGGTGGGTGTCTGATTTTTAATAGCAAAAGGTTTGTTCACGGCTTAAAATTCAGTTTGCCAAATTGCATTTGTTACTAAATAGATTTGGACATGGTTTGGGCATTTCACAACATTGAACAGGAAGAGTGAGTTGTCAGTATTTTCTGTTCCGTTGAAGTTTTTCTTAAGTTGCACTGCCCTGTCTGAAAACAACAGACATTTTCATGTTAATATATTTCTTATTTTGCAGTGGTGTTAAAAATGCTTAAATACATTTCCGTTCTTCACCTGTACAAATAAATAGCATACCTTAAGATTTTTGAATTATGCTAACTGTTACCAAAAAAATTAATGTTTTTAATGTCAATTGAAATGCCTTAATTGCGGGGGTGGGAACTAAGCATTATTTTGCCAACAGTGCTGTTGACCTGGATTTCACTGTCCAAACTTGGTTGGGAAGAAAGGACACTTTTGTATGAAAATATCCATTCTGCTACTTAGCCAGTGAACTCAGGCATTCATGATACTTGTTTCTGTCAAGATATAGAATAGAAAAATCTGCTGTGGAACTCATAGTTATTATGTGCTTGGAGAACAATATTTAATAAAGATAAAGAGACTTAACAATTAGGAGATACTAGTATCTTATACTACTGTGCATCTTAAAGCAGTATGCAGGTAACTCGTAACCTATGCAAGGATTTGGCCGTGGGGTTCCACACATAAGTGCGAAAAGACGTAACGCCAGGAACCCCCGGGACTGACCCCCCCCCCCCCAAGTTGGAGGGCTTGCTTGGTTTGGGGGGAAAGGCTGGAAGGGCTCTAGGACCTTACCAGAGCCCTCGTTCCACCTTCCCAAAAGCTGGGTAAGCCTGCAGTTGTAGCTTTGATGGGAAGGTAGGAAATAAGCAAATGGAGAATGGATTTCTTCTGCTCTCCATTTCCCATCCACAAATGCAAAGCTACAATCGTGTAAGTAAAATAAGCCTGTGAGTTACCTGTACACAATGCAAGTATAAAATGCCACTGAAGTTTACAGCTTGTTCTAGCAGGCATTGCAAAGCCAACAGGTTAATGCCAACAACATACGATTAACAATACTCTCTGTAGGTAGACCGAAAAGGTAACTGCATATCTTCCACAGTCTTATCTTCTGCCATGCATCCTAGCAATCAGTGTTTCATTCTCTTTCAAACAATAGAGCAAAAGCCATCTGGGTATCTCATCTGTACATGTTGCTGCTGCTGCTTAACTGAAATAGCGATGTAATTTTCATTTCAGAAGGTACTTACCAAACCTGAAAAACAATTTAAAAGGGAATCATAGTTAATGCTGCATGTCATATGATGAGAAGTGCAATTGTTGCACACGTGAGTCCTGTGTGTCTTGTCTGGTACAGTTATTTTTGTTACATGGATGATTATTTTCTGCAGTTATGTGAGTGACATACAATAAAAGTCTAACAAAGCTGCATGTCCCTTCATTTATTAATATATAATCATAACTGGTGGTCCTAGCAAGGGATCATAGTGGTCCAATGAGAGTTGGAACCTTTTATTAGAAAACAAGAGCCAAATTTGGAATCTCTGGCCAACTGGTGTTCAAAAGAAAATGATGTTTCTGGGCAGGTCAAAAAGGAACTTGATGCTGGAGTGCCTTTTGCCTGTAGTCATTCCAGGAGTTTGCCCTGAACTCATTTTGCAGGAGTCAGGATGATGAGTGGTAAGTGCACACCTTCTCAAATCATGTATTTAGATGATGACCTTGGTTGGCAAGAATAAACTACTTTCAAGAGAAAGCCTAAGCACCATGAGTTTAATGGGACTTGCACTTTAGTAAGCATCTGAAATCCTGGAAAGTCACTGCCTGTCAGTGTAGACAATACTGGGCTAATGAACCAATGGTCTGACTCAGTCTAAGGCAGATTCATTATAGTAGAAACTAAGGGCCAGGGGCAGCTCACCCATGAGGCAAGGTGAGGCAACTGCCTCAGGTGGCAGAATCCACAGGGGCAGCAGATCTGGCCTCTGAGAAAGTCCTCACCCACTGCTGCTGGAGTGTGGTGCACTCCTTCGAGGCCAGATCTGCCACGCCACCCCCCAATGCCACCTCTACAGTGGCCTCGCAACAAATAGGAAGTGCTGCTGGTCTCCCACCCCTAGAGAGGAAATGGCAGGGGCTGCCCTCAGGGGCGGACTTTGGTAATCTGGCACCCCGAGCGTGGTCAACATTTGGCACACCCAAATTGAGCTTCTCAGTTTTGTGCCCCCCTCAGCTCAGTGCCCTGTGCAGGGGAGACAGTGTTCAGACCACCCTAAATCTGGCGCTGCTGGGGTCTCCTGAACCTGCCCAGTGTGATTCAGAGTACCGCCCTCCTGTGACAGCCTTTGATTCTCACTTAAAATATCAGGTAAGGTCGATTTGATTCTCCACATGTATACCTTCCCTGTGTATATAATAATAACAATAATAATAATATTAATAAATAAATAAATTTCAATTACATATACCCCGCCCATCTGGCCGGACCTCCCCAGTCACTCTGGGCAGCTCCCAACAGAATATTAAAAACACAATAAAACTTCAAACATTAAAAACTTCCCTAAACAGGGCTGCCTTCAGATGTCTTCTAGAAGTTTGGTAGTTATTTTTCTCTTTGACATCTGGTGGGAGAGCGTTCCACAGGGCAGGTGCCACTACCAAGAAGGCCCTCTGCCTGGTTCCCTGTAGCTTTGCTTCTCACAGTAAGGGAACCGCCAGAAGGCCCTCGGCGCTGGACCTCAGTGTCCGGGCTGAACGATGGGGGTGGAGACGCTCCTTCAGGTATACTGAACTGAGGCCGTTTAGGGCTTTAAAGGTCAGCACCAACACTTTGAATTGTGCTCGGAAACGTACTGGGAGCCAGTGTAGGTCTTTCAAGACCAGTGTTATATGGTCTCGGCGGCCACTCCCAGTCACCAGTCTATCTTCACTCAATCCTTTGTCCCTAGCGGGGAGGCGCCATTTTGTGGTTTGCCTCTGGTGCCAAAATGTCTTGAGCAGGCCCTGCTCTGGGATGTACAAGGTAACTACCTAGACCCCAAAGCAACCACTCAAGGATCTCAGGATTGTGAGTTTGAGCCCCACGTTCGTCAAAAGATTCCTGCGTTGTAGGAGGTTGAACTAGATAACCCACAGGGCTCCTTCCAACTCTACAATTCTACGGTTTAATGGCGGACAGAAACTGCATTATGCTGCTACATAATTTATCTGAATCCCTTGACATGTTGAGAGGGTGGTACTACTTCTGTCATAAGTGTGCCATCATTTTAGAGTATGGATTGCTTTCTTTAACAGTCTGATAATGGATGCTTTTTGTCATGCGGTTGCATTATGTTTGTATAACATTTAGCGCATTCAAGGCTAAGCACCTGACCTGGGCCATCTAAGCAGAACTGGAATGCAAGTAAGAAATAATGATTACCACTGGAAACTTAATCTCTTAAGGATCCTGCCAGTATTTGCTTTTGTGCTGGCATGGAAATGAGGCTCTAAGCCTATGATGTGTCAGAACATGTATTACAAGTATGTTCAGTTTTATGAAAAATTCCTTGCATCACAAACTTAGTCACACATCAGCCCCGGTGGGAAATCCTTAAGGAAGCAAACCATAATATACCACATCAGTACAGTGGTACCTCAGGTTACAGACGCTTCAGGTTACAGACTCCACTAACCCAGAAATAGTACCTCAGGTTAAGAACTTTGCTTCAGGATGAGAACAGAATTCGCACGGCGGTGGCAGCGGGAGGCCCCATTAGCTAAAGTGGTACCTAGGGTTAAGAACAGTTTCAGGTTAAGAACGGACCTCCAGAACGAATTAAGTTCTTAACCCGAGGGGCCACTGTACTTTACATGATAAATATTTGTCCACTAGCACAGTGACAGTAGCAGTTCTTTTTTCAGCAATTTACATTGGTGCGCATTAGAAATCCATATTCTGTTAATGTTCCATATCTCTCGGCCAACATCATGACTCAAGGCTGAATGTGAAATTTGCTCAGTGTGCAATTTGTACCTTGCAACAGCAGAATATTTTACTCACTGTTAAGTTCAAGCACAGATTGTGTTTTTACATCTTGTTTCAAAGACGGTGCCTCTGCCCCCCGCTTCCCCCAGAAGAGCATGCAAGTAGAAGGGGTTTCCTCTGGTAAGCTAGATTCTAACGCACTGTCCCTTAGTGTAAAAAAGAAAAACCTTTAAAAACCTGGACGGAATTGAATAATGTGAAAGATAGATATAGATATATCTATCTGTAAGATTGATATATCTATATCTGATCACCGAAGAAATGATGCTTTTGAATTATGGTGCTGGAGGAGACTCTTGAGAGTCCCATGGACTGCAAGAAGATCAAACCTATCCATTCTGAAGGAAATCAGCCCTGAGTGCTCACTGGAAGGACAGATCCTGAAGCTGATGCTCCAGTACTTTGGCCACCTCATGAGAAGAGAAGACTCCCTGGAAAAGACCCTGATGTTGGGAAAGACTGAGGGCACAAGGAGAAGGGGACGACAGAGGACGAGATGGTTGGACAGTGTTCTCGAAGCTACCAGCATGAGTTTGACCAAACTGTGGGAGGCAGTAGAAGACAGGAGTGCCTGACGTGCTCTGGTCCATGGGGTCACGAAGACTCGGACACGACTAAACAACAACAAATCTGTAAGATTACAATCCTGCCAGTTGTACACACTAAGGGCAATATTAAACTTAGTGGTAGTCTACATTAATAGATGAACACATTATGCAGAACATACATCGCGGTAGCAATTTAAAATATGTAGAGAAACTAGAAAGGCCACCATATCTCCATCTCGACCATCTACAGGTAGCCAGTGTCTTGGAACAGAGTTTGAAGCATGTACATTTTGTTCCTGCGGTACAGATCAGCAGCGCTCATGATAATAACTTGTTCACATCTAACGGCTGTTCCATTTGTGCCATTCATTCATTTGCCTTGAGGGTTATATATCCTAAAGACTCAGAAACCCTAGCGTCACAAAGAATCCACCCGGCGTTTTCCGTGCCATGTGGTGGTGTGCCAGAAGCTGTTTGCTAATCTCCTTATACAGCATTTGTTTTTGCCTTCCCAAACCCCCCCCCCACCTAGAGTTCTCACGCCCCCAAATGCTTCCCAGAATGGTTATTAAAGCAAAACAAGTTAACGTCTCCACACAACCAGGTTGACTGGCAAAAGGCTGCTGTTTCATTTGCAGTAAACGTAGTCTGGTGAGAGAGAGAGAGAAAGAGAGAGAATGAGAATATACGTATAAACATTAAGGCCAGATTTAGTTGTCAAAGAATGGTCACAGTGGGTTTAGAGTCTTAGATAATTTATTAGAAGAGAAGAAAAAGAGTTTGGATTTGATATCCCGCCTTTCACTCCCCTTCAGGAGTCTCAAAGCGGCTAACATTCTCCTTTCCCTTCCTCCCCCACAACAAACACTCTGTGAGGTGAGTGGGGCTGAGAGACTTCAGAGAAGTGTGACTGGCCCAAGGTCACCCAGCAGCTGCATGTGGAGGAGCGGAGACGTGAACCCGGTTCCCCAGATTACGAGTCTACTGCCCTAAACCACTACACCAGCTCACATAACACAACAAAAACAGCGTTCATAAAGGTAAAATATACAATCGGAGCAGTTTACAGCAATAGCTCATGAGTTGAAATTGAGAAATATACATACACCCATACAACTGAGATTGGGGCTACCATAAAAAATTGACCCTGAGGCGCCCCAAGGGCAACTTCAGCATTTCCCTAGTAAGCTATTTTATTCTAGAGCAGCCTTTCTCAACCTGTGGGTCTCCAGATGTTGTTGAACTACAACTCCCATCACCCCTAGCTAGCAAGGACTGAGCTCAGGGATGATGGCAGTTGTAGTCCAACAACATCTGGGGACCCACAGGTTGAGAACTGCTGTTCTAGAGGATGATAAGTGCCTACAAATCTGGGCACAGAATCTAGCTACCAGCCAGGTCGTCTTATGATCTTTGCCTAAGAGGAGAGAATTAAGTTTAGACTTGGGTCACAGTGGGTTCTTCACCCAAGGTAGGGATGGAAACCTCTAGATATTGCCACACTACAACACCAGACATTCCTGACCGCTGGCAGTGCTGACTGGGGCTGCTGGAAGCTGGAGCCCAGCAACAGTCAGAACGCCACAGGTGTGACCTGATAAAATTGTTCGTTTAAAAGAAAAAAGAAAATGCTAGAAAAGGACAGAGCAACACAAGAATACTCTTCTAGTCCCACTTTTGGCCTGCTAGCAAGAGCATGCCAGCTCCCTTTGATAAGGCAGGTGGAGTCCCTTCCATTCTCCCCTCACCCCACCCACAAGCTTAGGATTGCAGCCTAAATAACTTTAAACTGCTCCTCGCATTTAACCTTTCCCTCTCTTACAATCCCTTATTGTTTCCTTGTGGGCACACCACAACGTCTTAGCATCCTGGTTCGGTGCTGTGACACCTGATATATGGCATGATCCATCCCCTCCCCTTAGGACTTACTCCTTGGCTTCCCCTCTGAGCCCCTGGCTGGGTGCAGACAGTGACATTCCCAGCAGCTCACAATGGCCTCACTCAAAGGATCACACTTTGGTTGTCTGATGCAAGGACCGCATTTTGTGCCAAGTACAGGGAGTTAAGATAAGGTCTGTGTGTGCTGCCCTGTGCAACACCCTCCCATCAGATGTCAAGGAAATAAACAATTATCTGACCTTTAGAAGACATCTGAAGGCAGCCCTGTTTAGGAAATTTTTTAATGTTTGATGTTTTATCATGTTTTGAATATTCTGTTGGGAGCCGCCCAGAGTGGCTGGGAAACCAAGCCAGATGGGCGGGGTAATAATAATAATAATAATAATAATAATAATAATAATAATAATAATAATATCTTTTACAATATTCCCCACAGGTGGTGAAACTTTTGTTTTGGTTGACAGGTGATTGGAGCTTTTGCTGTGTAAGGTAAAGGTAAAGGGACCCCTGACCATTAGGTCCAGTCATGGCCGACTCTGGGGTTGCAGCGCTAATCTTGCTTTACTGGCCGAGGGAGCCGGCATACAGCTTCCGGGTCATGTGGCCAGCATGACTAAGCCACTTCTGGCGAACCAGAGCAGCACACGGAAACGCCGTTTACCTTCCCGCCGGAGCGGTACCTATTTATCTACTTGCACTTTGACGTGCTTTCAAACTGCTAGGTTAGCAGGAGCAGGGACCGAGCAACGGGAGCTCACCCCGTTGCGGGGATTCGAACCGCCGACCTTCTGATCCTAAGCTCTGTGGTTTAACCCACAGTGCCACCCACGTCCCGCTGGATAAATCTGAGGAGGAACCTGTTCAGACATCATGAAGGGGTGTTAATATTGCAGAAATTGTGTCCTTTGTATTTCTCATCACAACTGCAACGGATCAAGAATCCCAGCCAAAGGAGTCCTTCATATTGACAACCAAGGACCCAACCACCTGTAATAGACCCTCCAAGTGTCCCTATTTTCCAAGGACAGTCCCAGATTTACAGAAGCCATCCCAGTTTCTGATTTGATCCTGGAATGTCCTGCTTTTCCTTAGGACTTTAAAAACGTTGGAGGGTATGGAGTTATCCAACCCCTGAGCCAAAGAAAAAAGTAACTATACCACCTTTAGAAGACACCTGAAGGCAGGCCTGTATAGTGGTACCTTGGGTTATATATGCTTCAGGTTACATACGCTTCAGGTTACATACGCTACAGGTTACACACTCCACTAACCCAGAAATAGTGCTTCAGGTTAAGAACTTTGCTTCAGGATAAGAACAGAAATCGGCCTCCGGCAGCGCGGTGGCAGTAGGAGGCCCCATTAGCTAAAGTGGTGCTTCAGGTTAAGAACAGTTTCAGGTTAAGAACAGACCTCCGGAACGAATTAAGTACTTAACCCGAGGTACCACTTTACAGGGAAGTTTTGTAATGTTTACTGATTTGTTATGTTTTTATATTTGTTGGAAGCCACTCAGAGTGGCTGGGGCAACCCAATCAGATGGGCAGGGTATAAAGAAAATGGTGGTTGTTGTTGAATAGGATGTCCCTATTTTCATTGGAGATATGTTGGAGGGTCTGCTGTAATGGACACTCACTGCAATCATGGTATATTCCTTACTATAAGAGATGAGCTGTATGCTCTTTGGAAGCCCCACCCTATAAATACAGCTCAGGAGATGCATCTTAAGGCTAGCAATGGTTGTGGAACTTCTTAACCATGAGGGCCACATTCCCATCTTCTCAACCTTCAGGTAGCAGGGGCACATGTCAGTAGTGGATGAGACCAGAGGCAAAAGTAGGAGGGGTAATTAATGTAGAGGCAGTGGCAGGGGTCTGCCAAGGAGGCAGCAGATCCAGCCTCCAAGGTGCATGTTACAACCATCACTGACCCAGTAGCAGCAGCAGCAGCAGGCAATGCATTCCTTGGAGGCCAGATCTGCTGCCCCTATGGATCCTGCTGCCTGAGGCAGTCACCTCACCTTGCCTCATGGGTGGGCCGGCCCTGGTGTGGCTGTTGATTTTAAAACCACCACTTCCCCTGGGTCCATGCTGACATAAGTTTCACCTTTAGGAATAGAGATCCGTCTGCTTTTGTTTTTAAAAATAGGAGGAGGGTGTGGGGAGAGGCTTGTGTAGCCTGCCCTAAGCCACTGTAATAGAGGAGGCTATGATGCAGAAATAAAATGCAACTGGAGAACATAGAGGCAGCTTATTAATTACTGATGAACCCAAGAAAGGCATTATAAATCATTGCCCGGATGCTGCATAAAACGCATCCTGTAAATAATCCCATTCAAATAAACTTGGTTTGTTTCTCTCAGGACTACCATTTTGCATGACATATGCTTTCAAAGGTTGTCCCTTAGCCAAAGCAATTATTTAGTAAAATGCTGAAAGCCACAGAGATGCTAGCAAATTGAAAGCCTGCGGATTCATTCCGAAAGCTTTTATGGCCCATTAATGCACCGTTCTCTTCAGTATTGATCCTTCCCCTTCCCAGTAGCTATTCAGAGTGTGTGGTTTGTTATTTTAAAAAATCAGGATGATATTCAACTAAGCTCTATTCATGGTAGACCTCATACCTGCCAACATTCCTCCGATGAAAAGAAGGATCTCCTATTCCATCATCATCATCATCATCATCATTAAATTTATACCCTGCCTATCTGACTGGGTTGACCAAGCCACTCTGGATAGCTTCCAACATATATCAAAACATAATAAAACATTGTTTTAAATTCCCTGTGCAGGGCTGCACTCTGTGACTGATGCTATTGTTATGATTATGATTATTATGATTGAATTTATATACCACCCTATACCAGCAGGTCTCAGGGCAGTTCACAGAATAAAATCAAAATATCAAACCACAAAATACAGAATCAAAATAAAAACAACAACCCAATACCCCCCTAAAAATGTATATATATATTAAAAGGGCTTGATGCTATGTGGCAGGGCTGGGAGACCTATGCACCAGAGCTCCCATTGTCTCTGACCATTGGTCATGCTGGCTGGTGCTGATGGGAGTTTTAGTCTGGTCTACAGGTTCCCAAACCCTAGCCTATAGAACGTTGTGCTTTTTGGTGGGTATTTTTCATTTATTCATCCATCCATCACATGTGAGCACTTAGCACTTTTGCCATAACAACACTTATCCCCTGTATACAAATAAGAAGACATCAGAGCATCCAATGTAATTAAAATTGTTTATCAACTTAAGCTCACATTTTCTAAAAAATCCTGCATAAACATTTAAATAATTCATTTTGTTTTCTGGCTTCTTTGAATGCTTTCTGCATCGAAACAAAGTTAATCACAGTGATTTTCTTTTAAGACGTAAAGCAGTAGTTAAAATTCAGATGCAACAGAAGAACCCAGGAAACTAAAAACATTTTTTAAAAAAGAAAAACAGGAATAAACTTCATGTGAAATTACAGGGATATTTATGAGCTTGTCTCTGTCAGAACTAATTACAATATCTCATTTAGATGCACTCTCTGCTCACAGAAGAGATGCAAATTTAAATGTATTAAGGCTGATTATCTTCATAGCATAACTGCAGCTGCAGCGCCAAAAAGTAAAGCTTGCTCTCAATCATCACTCTTCATAGATGCATAAACAGAACACACTAAAATGTTAAGTTTCTAAATATAGGAAGCATGGGAAATGGAATGACAGTGCATATACAAGCTATACATTTCTAAACTCCTACAGAATCACAATGGCTTCTCCTTAGTCAAAAAGGTAGGCTCCTTTAATGAAATATATTACATTTATTTGCCAGGCTTCACACCTGGAATTAGAAAACAGCATACTTTAAATTTAAACACGCTGAAATATGGCAGCAGTTTCTGAATTCAATACATTCTGAAACTAAATAGAGCTTTCTATGCAAATGTAAACAAATGGTCCCTTAAGCTAGTAGTGGGTCTGTATTTAGGCTGGGGTCAGATGGGGCCTTGCCCCATAACAGAACCATTCTGGGGCTTGTCCACACTGGAATTTACTGTGTGGACAAGTAAACTATTTGCAGCTGATTGCATTCCCATTTCATTTACATAGTCCACATAGCACTCTATCCACAAACACCAAGATCAATGCTTCCCTCCCTGTAAATTTGGGTTTCCCCAATATGGGGGTAGATTTGATAAACTGGGGGGGGGGGGGGACACATTCCAAACCACTCCACTCCAGGTTGCAGATTATCTGTTTCATTGTTTTTGGGGGAGGGTGGTTCAGTTTTCACTCCCCCCCTGCTTTCCATTCCCACTACCTTTCTAGCTGTGCTCATAACTAATTCCAGTGTGCTCATGAATAGAGGATTTCCGCCCCCCCTTCTGATCCTTCAGAGTTGCACAAAACTGGAAAAACCACACAAGCAAAGCACATTAATAATTTCTCTTCTGGATATATCGGGCAACAATCTGAAACACGTGTGCTGAGAATTTAGAATTCCTTTTCATTCTTCCCCAGCATGCTAGCAAGGGCGAGTTGGGAGCTTATATTCATTGGATCGCTCAGATTTGCACAAATCTAGAAAACTGCACAAGAAAGTTTACAATTGCCTGTCTGTGTGCTTTTGCACATTTCTTGGGCAGGGATTTAAAAAAGAAGAAGAAGAAGCAGGGCCCTAGAGTTCAACTCTCAGCATTTCTCTCTAGTGTATATTCTGAGCCCAGAAAAAATATCTGTAATTACTTAAGTAGATTTGCTCTCTTAGGAACATAATAAATCTGCATTTTGCTGTACGTTATAAAATACAATGATAACCTATTCAGCACACAGCTTTCTTGACTGCATCTCTACAGCTATGGACAGAGAGAGAACGCAGTACTTTAAGAAGAATTGATACAACAAATCCCCCTGGCTAGAATATTCCAGAACTCTCTCTTATGCTTGCAGAAAATATTTTAAAGAGAACGTTGGGAATCTACTTCTCCCTATCACTGGATTTAATAACTCTAAGGCTGCCCTAGAGAGCAAAGAAGGAGCAAAAAAGGCTGTTAGTTACTCAGCAGATAGGTACTGTATTACCAAAAGTGTGATCTGAATAAACAAGCCTTCTTGTTGATAAAGTGTAACCTTTTGAATAAAATGCTGTTCTGCGTTCGTGTTGTCAAATGCCCAGCTTCCAAATGCAACTCTAAGTAGGGTGTCGGAAGCAAGCCATCACTAAATCACACTGTGCTGGTTGGAGTTAACTTTTTATTAGCAAAAACACGACTGGCCCAGGCTTGGTGGAGTGCCAGGGTGCAGCAAATCATCTCCAGGAAGTCTTGCCCCATGAAGCAATTGCTGAGGCTGAAGGTCCCTGCCCCACCACAGCTGCCTAAGTCCCCTCATCTCCAGGTTTTTTTCCCAAGCAATCAGAGTCTATTCCTGCCTGTCCATCTTTGCTCCTTCCGCCTCTGCCTCTTCTGGGTCTGGGAGTCCGGAGGGGATGAGAGCTTGTCCCTGCCAGAGGACGAGGCACCCGTGACTCTTCACAAACCTGATTCAACTCAGCCTCTCGACCTCCCTCCTCTCACCCTCCTGCCTCAGCAATATTTCGTTTCATGGGACTCAGCTGCATTCTCCACTGAAAAAAAATGGCCGCACTTAATAGAGAACACTAATTTGGCTCTTCTCCCATCTTGTGGACAGGCCAGACTCCCATTTGTTTCCACTAAAATTAGGTCATTGTCATGCCACAAACATCCTGTTTTGGACTTTACAAAGAATTCCTCTAATTCGGAGGAGCCAGCAGTTTCTTTTATTTGTTCTGCTGGTGATCTTTCAAACCGAACATTGTCTGCCAGGAGTAGGCAACGAATTGTCTTCCAGATGTTTTGGACTTCATCACCCTCTACCATTAGCCGTGCTGGCTGCAGCTGATGGGAGTTGCAGTCCCAAACATCTGGAAGACATCACATTAGCTTGCCTTGCTGTAAGCTATTCTTTAGGGGAGAGCAGCCTATGAATAAATAAATCTGCATGGCTTTTACAGAGGATTGCTTCGGCATATTGGCATGGGAGGGGGGATGTAGTCGCCTGTGATGCGCAGAAACCGAGGAATAGCCATCCTTTGTCTTCCCAAGCATTTTTGTCTGCTGTGTTTCTTACAGCAAGAAGTATTAAATGAACCCTTAATAAGTATTAAATGACACTTTTATGCCATCTAATTCCTTAGTAATTTTTACATTAATACTGACTATCATAGGTAACAAAGCAGCTCTGTGCCTCATAAATTTGTAATCACTCTATTAATATTTTATATTTATTTCCTCTTCAGTGCCAAATTAGCCCAGAGGTACTTTAAATTATGTGTCTGGGAATTAAGTAATTGGTGAATAAAACGAGCCAACCTCTCAGGAAGAGGGCAACATTTAGACTGTGGCAGCAGTGCGTAGCCCACTTTTTAGGCAGCCTCAATCAGCTGAATATATTGTGCAAAATAACGCAGGCGTTTCATATGTACACACCGTAACCTCGTTAGGAATGGGGTGGCTGAGTGCTGTGCCTTAAGCCTAGGACCAGTGCTATTTTTCTAGAAAAAGAGGTGCCGGAACTCCTCATGAACGCCTCCCTTGTTCTCTTATAATAGCAGTAGCACCAACCTGAGGAGTACCAGAACTGAGTTCCGGCAAGTTCCAGCTGGGAAAATGAAATAATCTCAGAGTCGAGAGTGGATTTCATGCTCTTTATTCAGCTCATAGTGGTGAGGAGGGATGGAAGTTCCACCAGAATCTGCCTTATATACATTATTTACACAGTGGGCCCCACGTGATTGGCTAATTCCGGGATTCTCCTGTAGGCCAATCAGGTTGCGGATTCCCTTCCACCTGGAGCTGGATTGGGCAGCTCCTGTGGACCAATCAGACCGCTGCCTTTTGGATCCTATTCAACTCAGTACATAACAGAAAAGAAAGCCCTGCCTTGGACATTATGGCTTGCTGGTTGGGCAGGGCAGGGATGGGGAACCTGTGGCCTTCCAGATGTTTCTGAACTACAGTTAGCAACAGATTTATGACTAAGGTTCCCACCTTCCTTCTGGCAAAATACAGGACAGGGTGGTGTGGGGGGGCCTGATATTTTTTTCCCCATCTGGTGCTGCAATGACTTCAAAGCAATCCATTACAGTCTATTGCGACCTAACAAGATGGAATTTGTCGCACACATACACAGACACATGAATTTGTAAATCTGTCTGTGCTTGGCTACCCAGGGCTTAAATACATGGCCTTTCATGCACCCTTTCAAACACATGCATTTGGAAAAGATCCCCAACTCGGCTGAGAGAGAGAGAGAAGACATGAAATATAGGACAAAACTGTATCATTACAGGATGAAGCATTTTACATTGAAATATGGGACAATCCTGTATTATACAGGACAAGTGGCAACCCTATGACTGAACAGATATCTATGTGATCGTGGAACTGACCAGAAGTAGACTGCTTCCTGCATTCCTAAACTGGTGTATGACATGACAGTTTTCCTCACGGAACACATGGCAAGCTGTGTGTTGTTGTTTTTAGTGGGGGTGTCACACCAGGACTGAGGCTCTGAGAGAAAGGATTTAAAAACCTGCCACATACCGTATTTTTCGCTCTATAAGACACACCAGACCACAAGACGCACCTAGTTTTTGGAGGAGGAAAACAAGGAAAAAAATATATTCTGAATCTCAGAAGCCAGAACAGTAAGAGGGATCGCTGTGCAGTGAAAGCAGCAACCCCTCTTGCTGTTCTGGCTTCTGGGATAGCTGCGCAGCCTGCATTTGCTCCATGCATGCGCACACACATTTCCCCTTACTTTTTAGGAGGAAAAAAGTGAGTCTTATAGAGCAAAAAATATGGTACACCACAATCCCAGTCCTGATCAGCTCCTCCATTTCCCCTCAGCTGCTTATTTTTGTTAGGGCTCAAATTAGCTGGCACACCATGTATTTAAAGCAGAAGCTTTCCAAAAATGGAGACCGGTTTTATTTAAAGTGAGTTGCTTTCCCCTGCTCACTAGGCATCCTCCTCTGAGATGCCAGGAAGCTCAGCGCATTTAGCAATACTACCTGGTTTGTTTTTATGTGAATCACAGCACATTTCTTCCCTTAGGCAAGTTTGTGGAAGGAGTGGCAGCAGCTTTGAGCAGCTCACCGGCAATTAAACAAAAGGAATGTTTATTCAGGCAAACATAAAAAGCGTCAACCCTCGGATCCTGTCTAAATGGTAAGCAAGAATCAGGATGCACGATCCCACCGACTCTCCCACTCAAAACCATTAAATTAATTCATCAGTGGAATGTCCCACTGAAAATCATGTGAGCTGGCCCTGGATTCATTTAAAACAAAACATTAGAGCCACGGTATTTATCAGTGTTATAATGCACAAAGCAGACCTGTCCACTAGCCTGGCAGCATTCGCTACAAGAATGCTGTGTCCAATTAAATAGTCGGTGAACAATGACCATGTATGAGACAGAAGTCTCTCATAAACAAAAGAATTCCTCTGACGGTAGTAGTGTGCCATAACAACTCCATGTGGGGGTGAAACTAGACTGGGTTAAGTACTCAGAAACAATGGGTATCTACCAAAGGCCTTAACTTTTCCCTAGGAAGATTTTCATTTGAAGACTTTCTTGTTCAAGGATTTCAGTGTCCTATGTCATTGCGAGAATTCAGGCTTAGACGTTGAATGAGCCTATTGGCAGCCCATACTCCCTTCATGGAGGGAACAAACAAACCAGGAAGTATTCCATTGAAATAGTTCCCCATGGATTAGATTCAGTAGGATGTTGATTAGTTATTTAATTTCTACACTGTTTAATATATTTAAAAATATCTCCAAGCAGTGTACAAAAAACTGAAGTGGTGACAGACAACCGAAACAAAATATTACAAAAATACACAGCCACATATAAAAATATCACCTTAATACTAAGTAACTGGTCTATAATATCAATCAGTATCAATTCATTTTCCTTCTGACACACTCTCCCTCTCAGACCCCGGGTTCTCACCCTAGGTCCAAATAAACTCTCAGCTCACCCATAGAAGTATCACAACGAGAAGAGTTCCTGGAAACAGCAGATATCACCCGAGAGTCAGTCTCTCTTGCTCTCTTTTTTCTTTCTCTTGGATGATACTGTGGGATGTAATATCACCAAAGCAGTCAAATACAACATTTCCTGTTTGCCCAGAGTGGACACACAGGGGAATGTTGCTCCAGCCAGGAGGACTTCCTGTCACACCTGGTCTGGAGCATCCTCCACTTGACCAGGTAGATGGGCGTCACCGTGGCAGACCCTATAAAGGGGCCAGTCATACAGCCATCTTCCTCTTGACTCTCTTGATCCCATCTCTTCTTGATGCCTTTGCTGTGTGCTGGCTCTCAGCCAGCAGCACATGCACTCATCCCACACTTTTCTCTGTAACTGTAACTACAAGCTAATGCCTGCCTTCAGGACCATACTGTGTCATTATTGTTTCTAAGAGGGGGTTTCTAAAGGGGATTTAAAGGGACGTGGGTGGCGCTGTGGGTTAAACCACTGAGCCTTGGGCTTGCCGATCAGAAGGTCGGTGGTTTGAATCCCCGCAACGTGGTGAGCTCCCATTGCTTGGTCCCTGCTCCAGCCAACCTAGCAGTTTGAAAGCACATCAAAGTGCAAGTAGATAAATAGGTACCGCTCCGGCAGGAAGGTAAATGGCGTTTCCGTGTGCTGCTCTGGTTCACCAGAAGCAGCTTAGTCATGCTGGCCACATGACCCGGAAGCTGTATGCCGGCTCCCTCGGCCAATAAAGCGAGATGAGCGCCGCAACCCCAGAGTCAGTCACAATTGGACCTAATGGTCAGGGGTCCCTTTACCTTTAAAGGGGATTTACCAGGAACAAGCCAGACTGGATTCTAACTGGATTCAGACTGGGTTCTAATGAATCCATCAACTAGCTTCCTGCAATGTACAAGGAATGTGCTCTGCTACTAGCTCACTAGTGTGAGTGGAGAAGGATAATATTTAATCAATATATCAACTCCTACTATCCACAACATTCCCACAGATACTTCCTCAGCCTGCCCACAACTGTGACCCATTCAGCTGCACTCTCCACATCCATGTCTAGGTACTGCAGGTTTGTTGTGTTTCCTCAGGGGTCCAAAGGATGGGAAGAGGGGGCCCCTCCACTCACAGCTCTTTCTTCACCTTCTTTCCTTTCCTCCTCCTCCGGCTTCTTTAAGTCCAAAGGGTGGTTCCATTGGGGTTTTATGGCAAATCTCTCTTTTTTTTTAGTTATGCATTATGCTTTACCAGCTCTCGGTTCTATTGAAATTAGTCACATTTTTATGCTGTCAAAATGGCTCGTGTTTTAATCGTATTATATAACCTGTCCTGCTATTGTATGGTGAAGGATGGGCTAAAAAACACCCTTAATTATTATTATTTTAAAAATACAATTCATCTGACCTGGGAGACGATGGCTAACAGCTTCAGAGTAAGCCAGGTTGCTAAGCCAGCTTCAAACTAGGCTGCAATTTCTTTCACCATCTAATTCCTACACCTTCCAGCTGAATGTGTAAAACAGGCCTCAAAGAGGGAGCTGATTCACAAGGGATCTGTTCCTTTTCTACACAGGTCACCAGGGAGCCAACTAGGCTCCCAGCATGAATATGCCTTAGGCTGGCTAAGAGCAGCTGGGATGGGGAGCTTTATCCAAACCCCCCTCCTCTAGTTACTCCCAAAACAACAGATAATAAATCTGATCATGGATCACCAACTTCTTATCTAATTTGGCACTTAGACTGGGAAAGACAAAGGTCAAAACATTATTAGCTATGAACTATACATTACAGCCTTGGCCAAACCAACTATTCTAAGCCTAAACTACCTAAACTGGAATCCTGTGTCCAGCTGCAGGCAGAACAATTTAAAAAGGATGTTGGCATGCTGGAGCATGTACAGTGAAGAGCAACCAAGATGATTCAAGGGTCTGGAAACCAAGTGTGGTGTAGTGGTTAAGAGCAGTAGACTCGTAATCTGGTGAACTGGGTTCGTGTCCCCACTCCTCCACATGCAGCTGCTGGGTGACCTTGGGCTAGACACACTTCTCTGAAGTCTCTCAGCCCCACTCACCTCACAGAGTGTTTGTTGTGGGGGAGGAAGGGAAAGGAGAATGTTAAAGTGGGATATCAAATCCAAACTCTTCTCCTTCTTCTTCTGAAGAACTGTTGAAGGAACTGGGTATGTTTAGCCTGGGAAAGAGGAGCCTGAGAGGAGATATGATAGCCATCTTCAAATATCTCAAGGGCTTTCACATGGAAGAGGAAACAAGCTTGTTTTCTCCTGCTCTGGAGGGTAGGACTTGAACCAATGGCTTCAAGTTACAAAAAAAAGGAGATTCTCACTTAACATCAGGAAGCACTTTCTGATGGTAAGAGCTGTTCAACAGTGGAATGGATTCACCTGGAAGGTGACAGACTCTCCTTCCTTGGAGGTTTTTAAGCAGAGGTTGGATGGCCATCTGTCATGGATGCTTTAGTTGAGAGTCCTGCATTGCAGGGGGTTGGACTAGATGACCCTCAGGATCCCTTCCAACTCTACCATTCTATGATTCAGCTTCATGGAGTCACTGTGAAGATATAGTGTGATAACCCCAGGATTGCCGCCCCACTCCAAACATAGTAAAGGGAGAATAAAATGTGAATGTCATAAGTAAATGACAGCAAGGAAGTACACTTGAGAGGATGTTCGTTTCATAGATTAAAGAGGTGTGCGATATCAGATTACTTTTCCCTTTTCTTTTTTTTACTGTGAACTATTAATGAACCACCTTTTAACCTTCTTTTGATAACCTACTTATCCAGCTCTTCTAGTGCCTCATAATATAGTGCATTTTACAGCTAATCAATATTTTCCATTGCTCTTCTTTGAAACCTTTGCCATTTTTTCCCAATATCTTTCCAGGAACATGTTCACATAACAGAAGACATGGGGCGAGAATAATCACTTCCCAGTATCTTAAAAGGGCTTAGAGTAGCTATATTTTGCTAGACAACTGCCCATACTTGTATCTATGCCAAATAACAATTTGTGCATCCCTTGAACTGGAATCTAGTCACTGCATGCCGCAACATCCTTGGGATGTTCCTATTTTCATTGGAGAAATGTTGGAGGGTAGGGAGTTATCTGACCCCCCCAAGCCGTCTGAAGGCAATCCTGTATAGGGAAGGGTTTTTTTAAAAAAATGTTTAATGTTGAATTATGTTATTATATATGTTGGAAGCTACCTAGAGTGGCTGGGGCAACCCAGTAAGATACGTGGAGTTCAATTATCATTATAGAATGTGACGTCCCTATTTTCATTGGAGAAATATTGGAGGGTATTCTATCCCTTCCCCTTTGTGCTTATGCGCTGGCCTGGTGGCAATGCTGAAATCGGCTGCTCAGCACCACTGCAGGGAAGTGGGGTTGCAATTCACTGATAAGTGCAGAGCAGGGAGCATCTACGACAGCTTGCCCAGGCCCTGCCCCCAAATCTGGATGGGAAATCCAAGCTGACAAAATAACTGTAATAGAGAAACTTAGTGTAATAGATAAGGATATAACGCAGTGGAGGACATTTGAGCAAAAACACTGCAGAAGTGAGTGTGGGAAGTCAGTTTATGAAACAATGTAACCATTTGATATGAAGATTATTGTGAAAATGTTTGGAAAAAATTATACTACCCCCCCCCCAAAAAAAAACACCCGCCACCCCATAAATCCAGGTTGGGAGCCTGTGTCAGACTTGCCCAATCAAAACCACAAACACAAACAGGAGTAGTTCCAATGACATATTAGTGGAGGCAACAACAAATATGAACTCTTGGTTTGAGGAAATTCCTCATCTCCCCCCCCCCCCCCGTGTCAGGCAGCCAAGGATCCAACCCCACGGTAGGTTGCCAGGAATGGATAAGACAAGGAAGTTCTTACCAATTGCTTCTTATTCAATGTTCACAGAGAGAGGCTTAGAAATTCAGCCTCTTGGAATAAGGACGTTGCTACAAGTGAGTCTCCACCCCCTCCCTCTCTCCCATTATGCGTCATCACTATGGTGCTGAGCAGTGCCCTTTGCCTCTGAGCTCTCTGCTCTCCTACTTTCAATGCCTGCCAGATTCTGGAAGAGGGGGTCTGGAATGCTTTCTAAAGACACTGTGCCCATCAGCTGTCCATCCCCCCCTCTGGTACGTCTTCTTCCTCTTCCTCCTCTCCCATTATTTCCCAGCTTTTGCCCTCATCTGCCTCTGAGCTGTGGTCTCCCTCAAACCCCTGTCGTAATTCTGAACTGTCTTCTTTTTCTCTGGAAAGGTCAGGCTGGGGAGGTGGTCTCCACCATTCCTCCTCTGCCCAGGCCCTGACACTCTGTTGCCACAGGACTTTGCTTTACATTTATCTCTCTGCTTTCGGAGATATACTGTTTTTACCTCTTCCAAATCAGCCACAGGTGTTTTCTCCCCCCCCCCCCCAAAAGTGCCAGAGAAAAGCAGTTCGTGGGATGTGTGCTTTGGGGTTAGTTTGTTTTTCTCCAAGTGCAAACGATTGAGTTAAGCATCTCCTCACCATACTCCCCTCAAAGCCACAGCTTCCTGAATCTGCATGTAGCATCTAGCTATTAAAAAGGTAAAGGGGACCCCTGACCATTAGGGTCATTCGTGTCCGACTCTGGGGTTATGGCGCTTATCTCGCTTTATTGGCCGAGGGAGCTGGCGTACAGCTTCCAGGTCGTGTTGCCAGCATGACTAAGCCGCTTCTGGCGAACCAGAGCAGTGCACAGAAACACCGTTTACCTTCCTGCTGGAGTGGTACCTATTTATCTACTTGCACTTTGACGTGCTTTTGAACTGCTATGTTGGCAAGAGCAGGGACCGAGCGACAGGAGCTCACACTGTTGCGGGGATTCAAACCGCCGACCTTCTGATCAGCAAGACCTACAGCGTCACCCACATCCCTTTTGCATATAGCTGTACTCACTGGTATTTTGAGTAATTCCTTTGTGGTTGTATTGTTGGTATATATACGTCTCCTTTAAAAAAACAACAACTGAGGAACTGCTGCTGCATTGCATTGCCCTTATGTGTTGCTTGACTATGTTTCAACCCAGCTCAGCAGCCTTGGAGGAAAAAACAAACAAACAGAACTTGGGGGTGAGAAGATGCATGCTTCTGCACAAACAGCTCGTGCTTGTGCTCACCCTCCTTGACCTTTGCTGCCTAATCCTTGCCCTTTCCCATTTGCAGTGGTCGAAGGGCACGTGCTGATCATCTTAATTGCGCTCCGGAATTCACTGTAGCTGACATAATAGGGTCCTGTGGCACATTAAAGACTAGCAAATCTATCACAGCGTGAGCTTCCATTGGTGAGAGCCAACTGCATCTGTGAATGTACTACCCGATGCTCTGTCCCTGCTCCTGCCAACCTAGAAGTTCAAAAGCATACCAGCGCGAGTAGATAAACAGGCACCGCTGCGGCAGGAAGGTAAATGGCATTTCCGTGCACTCTGGCACTTGTCACGATGTCCCGTTGCACCAGAAGCATTTTAGTCATGCTGACCACATGACCTGGAAAGCTGTCTGCAGACAAACGCCGGCTCCCTTGGCCAGAAAGCGAAGATGAGCCCTGCACAGCATAGTCAAGTTTGACTGGACGTAACCATCCGGGGGTCCTTTACCTTTATCCCAAGGGCAAATTAGGCTACACTAAATGCACTGCTGCTTTTGGAAAGGGCAGTCATGTGTCTGGCTCCCTGCTCTCCCTCCTAGTATTGGCTGACAAGGAAACATGGCGTGTCATGACACAGGGAAGTTGGAAACAGTGATATGGCTACATTTGGTCCCTTCAAAAACTGATTTTCATAATCATTGCATCATGGTGACAGACCTGATGGCGAGGCAGAGTATCAACTTGCAGTGGCGTAGCGTGGGGGGTGCAGGGGGGGCCGGCCACACCAGGCGCAACATCTGGGGGTTAGGGTTAGGGGGCCAAATCCACGGGTTAGGGGGTGCAAATCCACGGGTTAGGGGGCGCAAATTACTTGCCTTGCCCCGGGTGCTGACAACCCACGCTGCGCCACTGTCAACTTGGGATTTCACTTTTTATGCCCAATTTAAGTGTTAGCGGGAACATACTCTTTTCTTTCATGCAATGAGAACCTTGCAATCAAAACTTGTCTTGGTGCCTCCACCGGTTCTCAGACGCATTTATATCAAAATGTGCATAGTGCAATTCAGCAACTTGTGAAAAATGAACTCGGCTTCAGATCAGCACAATGAAGGCAAGCTTTGAGCTTTGCCAACAGATAAAACAAAGACAGATGGCCCGGCTGGCTGGCTGCCTGGCTGACGGATGGACGGACTGTGTTTCCAGCATGGTTTAAATTCTCCAAAGTAAGAACTCTGCCATACTCCCAGCAGTCTCAGACAACACTTCAGGAAGGGGAGTCAAACATCGCATACACCTGCCGGTATGTGAAGGTCAGAGATGGAAGCAGTTCAACTACTTGCAAAATCAAGGTGTGTTCAAGGTGTGGGCAAGGAGGAAGCCAGCTCATGTTTCCTTAAGCAACTACTGCACACCTCCATAAAAGGGTTTGCAAACACTAGACTTCATTAATACATCGTTTAGGCCCTGCCTGTTGTATAAACTTGCCTTACCCCTGGTACCATTACACCACTCAGGCCAGCTGACAACAATTAAAACCAACAATAAAAAAAATTCCAAAGGAATGCATTATAATAAAAAGCAGATACAAGACCAGCAGAAAAGAAAATTGAAGCCTCAAGCAAACACTTATAAAATAAACACCTGCCTAAACAGGAAGGCTTTTACTACAGGGTGAAATACCACAAGAGAGGCAAGGCAACTGAGCCTTTCAAGGTACAGAATTCTACAAAATGGCTTTGATTAATTCTGGCCCTCACTTCTGGCTTGCCAATGAGTGTCCATTGGATAAGGCAGCTAAACCATCTGTGGTCCTTCCCTCCACCCTTGGGAGTGCAGCTGTGTATGTGTGTTTGCTATCACCTGGGTTGACTTTAAGCTTACTTAATTTGCCAAACCTTTAATAGACATTATAAATATAAAAGGTAAAGGGACCCCTGACATTAGGTCCAGTCGTGGCAGACTCTGGGGTTGCGGTGCTCATCTCGCTTTATTGGCCAAAGGAGCTGGCATACAGCTTCCGGGTCATGTGGCCAGCATGACTAAGCCGCTTCTGGCGAACCAGAGCAGTGCACGGAAATGCCGTTTACCTTCCCGCCTGAAAGGTACCTATTTATCTACTTGCACTTTGACGTGCTTTCGAACTGCTAGGTTGGCAGGAGCTGGGACTGAGCAACGGGGGCTCACACCGTCACAGGGATTTGAACCGCCGATCTTCTGATCAGCAAGTCCTAGGCTCTGTGGTTTAACCCACAGCGCCACCCGTGTCCTACATTATAAGTATAGACCATCATAAAACATCCATATATAATTTTTTTAAATATATACAAATAGACAGCCATGTAAACTATATAATGACGAGGATTTTCACTGTAAGAGATGGTATTAGCTTTAAGCTTATGAGGACTCTGTGCCCTATCCTTTGTGTTGGAGAAAGGGAGGGAGGGAGGAAGGGAGGAAGGAAGGAAGGAAGGAAGGAAGGCTCTATGTATAATATGAAACACAGCATAGGAAAAAGACCACATGTTAGGTAAGTTAAAAAGTGGTTTACTTACAAACTTTTGAAAAGTCAGTTTCCTGTGCTTCAGAAAAGCTGTGAAGGTGGTAAAACTTGGCTTAGTTACAAAGAGCTAAGCATTCCTAGAATGCAAGAGTGGCTTGTGAAAGCCATATGGTTGACCTGGAGCAACTGGCTCAAACCTCTTCGCACACTGAGCTTCTCAGGTAGACTGAAGGAGACGAAAGGCCTGATTACCACATCCTCCCAAGGTGAGGGAAAGTGAATATAGCTAAGCCTGGCAGGACAGCTTATACTGTGGTATTAACTCCTTCATGCATTAATTTGACTTAAGCATGTTGGTTATATAAGGCTGTTGATCGCACACTTTGGATCTGAGTTCTACTATTATGGGACTGTTATCATTCACTATCTTTGAATCACCTTTCTGACTTCAGAACCTATACCTCTTCCTTCCCCTTTCTGTCTCTTCACCCCCAGTTCCTTCACACATTTCATTATTGGCCCAGTTTTGGTAATATGCCCCATAAATAGTGTTTAAAATAAATAATAAAATGAATCTGCATACCGTACTTCCTTTCTCTTTTTCAGTACAGTAAAATCAGCATGGCACTCAACATTGTTCGGCGATTCTAAGAAACCAAAAAGTCAATGCAGTTTTGAAAGGTTCAGTTTGTCACCTGGATTCAAAATATCATCCAAGACAAAAAGTGTTTTACCCACCCCTTGGGTCAATCCATTCTGTTTAACTGAGATTTTAGTCTGCTGGGATTAGATGGCATTTTTATTCTCGCTTCTTTTTTGCATGTGCTTTTTAGAGAGATGGTCAAGCGCGTGGTTCTGAACCGCTGTAATCTAGTGCAATGTTCATTGCAGGGTACAAAAGGAAATGTACATAAACAAACATTTTGAACCGTCTTCTTTCTGCTGTGCTGCGCAACATCCCACTCTGTGCTCAGACTTCTGCGAATATGCTAGAAGAAAACACGAGGAACAAAAAAAGAAGCCCATCTGGACTTGCTGATATAGGAAAAGAACATCCTCAACGGCAACACTTTTTTGCTCTTACCAAAGCAGAATATTTTTACTACGTTGCTAGTCGTTTTGCATAATTTACAGTGGCTTTGCTCCTGAGGAATTCTAGCGCTCAGTGTTCCTAATCAATGTAGGACACTGTACACTCAGCAGAATCTTTGGCATTCTGACTTCACAGTGCTACTCAAATTCTAGAATTTGTTTAAGAGAGCATTTTCCCACAAGGACAATGGCTATATACTGTAGAAGTCAGCTTTTATCCAAGTAACAACATATCTTAATGAAAATCAGTCACACCGGCTGTTTGATTTTTTTTTTTTAAAAAAAAAATACTTTATGCAATGAAACACCACCACAATCCTGGCATTTTGATCCTATACACATTTACTCAGAATTAAGCCCCTCTATGTTCAACGGGCTTACTCCATGCATATTGCAGATGATTGCATAGAATTGTAGAGTTGCAAGGGACCACACAAGTCATCTAGTCCAACCCCCTGCAATTGAGGAATCTTTTACCCAACAAGGGTCTTGAACCCAGAACCTGAGATTAAAAGACTTGTGCACTGAGCTACCAAGTGTACCTTGCAGTCCAGTCCTATGCATGTTTATTAAGGAGTAAGTCACATCCAGTTTACTCACAAATAAATGGGCATCAGATTACAATCTATTCTCCGGGCACATTAACCCAAAGATACTGAATTTATGGGGATGTTATACTTACCTCTCTAAGCAAATGTGTGCCATCTGTTCTTGTCCCAAGCAATGATCCCAACTTGTCCAAGGAGGGGCATATGCTAGGGGCCAAGTCAATGGACACCAGCACTAATCCTGTTCCCAAATGTAGGAGCAAAGTCAGTGCCTAATTCAGCAGCATCAGGCAAAACAGAGATCGACCTCCCAGAGAGAAAGAAGCTAAGCTTAGACTTGAATATTACTTTGACAACTAACAAATCCAAAATGAGCCTTAAACAGGACTGCAGCTTCCTTTGAGCAGCGGGTCCCACTCTTGATGGGTAAGTGGTTGGTGGGGGTGGGGCACTGAGGTTGTGTTATGGCAGGAGTAGGGAACCTTTGGCCTTCCCGTTCATAGAACCATAGAGTTGGAAGGGACCTAGAGGAACATCTAGTCCAACTCTCCCTGCAATGCTGAACTTACACTCCCTTCATCCTTTGACACTGGCCATTATTGCCAGGTCGATAGGAGTTGTAATTCAGCAACTTCTGGAAGGCCAAAATGTTCCACTCCCGTATTATGGCCTCCAAGTGGGATTCTCAAGGAATTGTGACCTCTTGGGTTCCTGCGGCGCTGGAACGCTCAAGGAAGCAGGGATGGCAAAGCGTAATTCAGAGGGGTACATCTCCCCCTAGTCCATGCCCTCTACCCCTTGATGATGGGGTCAGAGTCATTGCTTTCTTGAATACCTCTTCCTCCCCAGAAAATCAACAATTTTATTTTGCCATTTAATCAAGACATATATTTCACTGTTGTGATGCTCTGTATGTTAGTGGGAGATATGGGTGGTACTGTACTGCTTCTCAACCTTTTATTTATTGCACCTCCACAGTTGCATTCAATGGGCTGCTGCTGATGCTCCCTCCTTGCCTGCGTTGTTTGCGTGCACGCAGAGCCAATAGAGTTATCATCTGCTCTTGCAACCTTCCTCCATCCACCTTGCTTATGGGTTCTCTTGCCCCCTTCCTTCCTTCCTTCCTTCCTTCCTTCCTTCCTTCCTTCCTTCCTTCCTTCCTTCCTGTCTTCACTCATTTTCACAAACCTATTCTCATTTCTAGAGTTTGTGTGAGGTTTCTGCCCCAGCCAAACTGACAACTCTCCATTCACGGTGAACTTTCTGACAGTATAGTCCCTGTGTAGTTGAAATGTTGATGAACATTCCATTCCATCACATCAGCTCAATCACTTGGCATGATAGACTGAAGCGGCAGTACTAAAAACCACTAATCCATTCTGCAGGTGGAAGCGTTATTCCACTGGTGTAGCTTCATCTCTGCCAACAAAGCTGCACTTCTGCTGCTTCCTAAGGTCGCTCAGTGAATCTCCACTACAGAATTGCATCCTTTTGCCCAGATAAGTGTGCATAGGACCGCTGCCTTAAATTTACCAGAGCGCACCATTCTCCTTTGACACAGAAGTAACATTTTACAAATGAGGTGTGAAACCACTGCTAATTCACTTGCGGTTACATAAAGCCTGTCATGAACTGCCTGCTCAATTGTATTTACTAGTGATGTAAGAGGCTTGTGCTGTGACACATATGAGGATAGAAGTGTAATTTTATTCACCCATCAGTAAACCTCTTGTTGTTTTTCTCTGTCGTGCATTGTGACTAATCATCCTAATGTCTATTATTAATGGAGAATTGCTGGAGTGAAAGCAAAGCCTACATCTGCTTTGAAAAGAATGCAGCTATTTAGGATTTGCATCAGAGTCACTTTGAAAGCATGGATGACAGATGCCCAGCAGTGTCGCCCAGTGAATTCAAATAAAGGCAAATCAGAGACCAACATAGAACCACGGAAGCCACTTAATAGTGGAGTATTAGGGTTTTACTAGTTTGTTTCATTGTATTTATTCTAAAAATATATATTCTGCGTTTCAGGACAAGTATCCCCATCAAACTGGCATACAAAGCCAGTCATAAAGACTTTAAAAGCAACAATTTTAAATCAACAGTAAGATCATGCCCCTTTATAAGAAGCAGTAAAAACATCAGTAAGATGCAGCTAAGGGATCCCCGTGTTTTTTTTAGTGTACACTGTTAACTGAGAAGATACCAGTTGATGATGTGTGCCTTGCAACCTTTTTTTGGTAAAACCTGGGCTGGAACTGCTCCAGACTTTGGTGAAACGGAACACTGGTTGAATTCTCTTAACATTACAGTGATGATTATAGAATCATCAAGTCGGATGGGGCCCCCAAAGGTCATTGGTCCAACCCTCCACAATGTAAGAATCTAAATTTGCTATCTGTTGGTGCTAGAGCCACTTGCTTCTGGATTTTCCCCCTTGGCGTTTTGGTAAAAGAATTAGCAGTGGTTTTGTGTATTATGTGGCTGACCAGCAATGACTAGAAGTCCTACTCGGAGCAACCCCCATGGAAATGGATGACCTAAGTTTGTCATGTTAATTAATTTCAATGGAGCTACTCTGAGTAGGATTAGCATTGGCAACAAACCAATAAGTTTATATTTCAGACTGAAGTTACTGCTGCAGAATCATTTTATTAAATAAGAACAGAGCATACTCGTTGGGAGGCAGAAATACTCATTGCACGGTCATAACATTTATTTCTACGGCTCATAATTCTGAATCCCATCACCCCCTGCTCGATTTAAACCCCTTAGGCTGTTATCATGCTTTGATTGGATAGAATATTACCTGACATTTTATTTCTAAGTCAATTGGCAAGAGTCTTGTATTGTGTTTTTTAAACTATTGAAACAAAACAGCCCACCAGAAGATCTGTAGACCTAATTTAAAACTCCTACTCTCTTCCACAGGCTCATTGCGTGGTATTACCCGAAAGTATAATATGAAACACAATTATACATCTGGAAGTGAAAAGCAGAAAAAGAATAGAGAAAGATAAGAGCATGAAGAAGAACAGATATGTTCATTGCCTTTTTGAAAACTTGCTCTTCAGGGTCATGATGCATCAGAGACAATGGAAGAATCAAGCTGTAGCAGCAGCAGGTATTGAAGATGTAAAAACAAGTGAAACAGTGGACCTCAACTTCCCACAAAAGATATGACAGATTCAGTCACTTTTGAAGGTAAAGATGGTGTGGAAAATGCAACTAAGTGATGAAAAATGTACTCCAGTCAAAATAGAAGACAGCATATATTTTAGAGAGGTTCGTTACATTAGCGACATCGCTTTGTAGCCTAATTCTCCTTCATCAGATATGAATGCAACTGATAAAAGATCATTCAACACCCTTAAAAGAGTCAAAAATTACTTACATTCTGCTATATCTCAAGAGCATTTAATGAGTTTAGCAATTTTAGCAATTGAAAGTTCTGCATAGCAAGATGTAAAATATGACAAGTTAATTGACAATTTTGTGCAAAGGAAGTGTAGAAGAAAACATGTATAAATTTTATATCTATAAATATTTCATGTAAATCATTGAATTTTCATCCATATTGTTCCTTTAAATAAAGTTCATTTTCAAGTGAATAGAAGTGTTTTCTTTTCTCTCTATATACATATATCATTAATTAGAAACAAAAAATACCATTTAATAGCAACATGTTATTAGCTCCATCATATTTTCAGCTCCCTAAAAGGGCTGTGCACTAGACCCAATGGATCATATACCCACCACTGATCCTGAAGGACTTTTTCCATTATAATTTAATATTAAATCTAAATACTCTGATGAAATTGGTTTGCGTGACATGGGTGTCCAGTCTTCAACACACACCGCTTGTTTGCACTGCACTCCTAGAAATAATCACGGCCTCATGTACCTGGCTGTGGCCTGTTGGGAAAGTATGAGCAATAAGAACAGGAGAATAAGAGCATGGATCAGAACCAAAGGCCCATTCAGTCCAGCACGCAGCTCCACAGTGGTCACCCAGAGACCTGTGAGAAACCCACAAACCAAACATGAGGGCAATAACCCTCTCTTCCTCCTGTTTCCCAGCAACTGCTTCCCAGCATATTCCTTCTGATCCTCAATGCCATAAATGGCCATTGTAACTAGTAGTCCTCTGTAGCCTTATCCTCCAGGAATTTCTCTAATCCCTTTCTAAAACCATCCAAGCTGGCAGCCCTTGGGACATCTTGCGGTAGCAAATCCCATACTTTAACTATGTGCTGAGAAGAAGGGCTTCCTTTTAAGAAGGAAGTTAACCGAGAACTATGGAACTCTCCCCCCCCCCCCCCCCGTAAGAGGCAAGCGGCGACCACTGACTTGGATGGCTTTAAAAGGGGCTTGGGCTTGAATTTATGGAGGATACAGCTAACCATGGCTACTTACTGGCCGCGATGGCTTTGCTCTGCCTCCACAGAGGCAGCATGCTTCTGTATACCAGTGGCTGGGGGGGGGGGGGAACAGCAGGAGGAAAGAGTGCTCTTAGGCTCAGGTCCTGCTCACAGGGGTTATCTGGTTGGTCATGGGAAGAATGACCAACTGGGCTAGACGGACCATTGGCCTGACTCTCCTGATGTCCCTTACTTTGATAAAGTTCTCCCCATATGTGTAGCTGTGTGTGTGCTTGTGCAGCTGGGGGGAAATGCAGAGCACTCTAAACATGCCCAGGGGCAACCTTCTATAATAATAATAATAATAATAATAAAATTGTTTATACCCCGCCCATCTGGCTGGGTTTCCCCAGCCACTCTGGGTGGCTCCCAACAGAATTAATAGAACATCAAACATTAAAAACTTTCCTAAACAGGGCTGCTTTCAGATGTCTTCTAAAAGCCAGATAGTTAATTTCTTTGACATCTGGCGGGAGGGCGTTCTACAGGGCGGGTGCCACTACCAAGAAGGCCCTCTGCCTGATTCCCTGTAGTTTCACTTCTTGCCGCTGTGAGGGAACTGCCAGAAGGCCCTTGGCGCTGGATCTCAGTGTTCGGGCTGAACGATGGGGGTGGAGATGCTACTTCAGGTATACTGGACCGAGGCCGTTTAAGGCTCTAAAGGTGAGCACCAACACTTTGAATTGTGCTCAGAAACATCCTGGGAGCCAATGTAGGTCTTTCAGGACCGGTGTTATATGGTCTGGGCGGCCACTCCCAGTCACCAGTCTAGCTGCCACATTCTGATTAGTTGGTGTTTCCAGGCCACCTTCAAAGGTAGCCCCATGTAGAGCGTAGTTCAAGCCAGGAAACACCGCTTCACCACCAGCAATGTTGTTGTTTAGTTGTTTAGTCGTGTCTGACTCTTTGTGACCCCATGGACCAGAGCATGCCAGGCACTCTTGTCTTCCACTGCCCCCACAGTTTGGTCAAACTCATGCTGGTAGCTTCAAGAACACTGTCCAACCATCTCGTCCTCTGTCATCCCTTCTCCTTGTGCCCTTAGTCTTTCCCAACATCAGGGTCTTTTCCAGGGAGTCTTCTCTTCTCATGAGGTGGCCAAAGTACTGGAGCCTCAGCTTCAGGATCTGTCCTTCCAGTGAGCACTCAGGGCTGATTTCCTTCAGAATGGAGAGGTTTGATCTTCTTGCAGTCCATGGGACTTTCAAGAGTCTCCTCCAGCACTGTAATTCAAAAGCATCAATTCTAGCTAGGCGGGGAATAGGCAAGGGTTCCTAAACTTAGGACACACATAGGGGTGCCAACTGGAATAAAATATTTGGGGGGGGCAGGTAAGTCTCATCGCTCAAATGCACACTATCATTTGAATGGCAATCCTCATCAACTGCGGGGTGGAGAAATCAAATATTTTACTGGGGCTCTGGGTGCTTAAAGGACCTGATCCCCCAAGACTTGGCTCCTATCACCCTCCCACCCAGGGCCACTGCCGCACTCGAGAGCGATGCGGCTGCCGGCAGGGGAGATTCGGGGCTGCGCGCCACGTCGCCGCCCTCCGCAACCGGAAGCCTCCCCGCCCCCGCTCCGACGCTGAGGGGGAGAGAAAAGAGGAGGCGCCGCCGGGCGGGTGTCGGCGGCAGAAGCGGCGCCTCCTAGTGTCCCTCAGGTCCCTTGAAGGCTGAGGAGAAAAAGCCGCCCTCTTCCCTCGCGCCGCCCGCCTTCTGACAGTTGCCAAGCGGGGCGGGGTCGGGAGAGCCGTTGCCGCCTCCCCTCTCCCCCGCCCCCTCCCTCCCCCCGGACTCGGGCACGTTTCGTTGCCTCGTCGGCGGTGGCAGAAGAAGGCCGGCGGCCCCCTCGGCCCCCTCAGCGCCGGGCGGACGCAGGGGAGAGCGGGCGCCTCTCTCGCCGCCCTCCTCCGGGGACTCCGCCGCGGCCCGCTGCGGGGATGTGCCATCCTTTACCATGGCGAGGAGGCTCTTCGCGGGGGCCTGGCTCAGGAAGCCCTATTACAGCCAGGTGAGTCCGGGGTGGGCCGGAGACCGGGGTCAGGAGAAGGGGCTGCGGCGGGTCGAGGAGGAGGAGGAGGAAGGCGGCGTCGGCCGCAGCGCCGGAGGGGAGGGAGCGAGCGAGGCCGGCAGGTGCGCGAGGCGGGGGCGGTGCACCTGGGCGGGAGGAGAAGGAGGCGCGCGGGGCTCCGTTCCCACGGGAAGCAGGGGAACGCGTGTTAGGTCTGTCGCCGCTCAACGAACCCACCACCCTTTTCCTTCCCACCCCGCTCCGTTGGAGTTTGCCCCTTAACAAGCCTACCTACGCGGGTGCCAACTTGAATAAAATAATTGATTTTTGGATGGGGGTTGGGCGGGTAAGCCCTGTCCCGCATAATCGATCCCATGGCACGAGCTGCTGCCACACTGTTGGCATGGCAATGCCCAAAAACTTGGGGGGCGAGGGGGGTCTGGCGTCCTCATAGATCTATAGATATATTGGGGGGAGGGAAACCCCCTCCAGGAGTTGGCTCCTATGCCAACCTTCCAGGCGTTGTAATGGAGAGATGGAGGTAGTAACATAGGAGCCAACTCCTAGGGGCCTGAGGACCCTTTGTGCGCCCCCCCCCCAATAAAATATTTGAGCGGGCCACCGACCCAAAAGTTGATGGGCATTGCCATTCAAATGGGGTATGTGTGCCAAGTCTTGTGATTGTGTGAAGCAGGGATTCACTTCTCTCCCCCCCCCCCCAATATTTTATTAATGTTAGCGCCCCTGGTTGGCCATTTGCGGCTCTTGCTTGCCCAAGCTCTCTCCACTCTTCTGCT
Organism: Podarcis liolepis; assembly: GCF_965112155.1. Classification (NCBI taxonomy): domain Eukaryota; kingdom Metazoa; phylum Chordata; class Lepidosauria; order Squamata; family Lacertidae; genus Podarcis; species Podarcis liolepis. The sequence goes on along the minus strand of NC_139559.1, from coordinate 73,427,005 downwards.
TCTCCTCCCTCCCACTCACTCCTTCCCAGTCCCTGCTGTTTTGGGAGCGTTTTTTGCTTAATCTGGTGGTTCCCGGGCTCCTCAGTGGTTCTGGGGTCCTCCCTATGTAACTTGAATTTTTTGAGTTTGCGCAATGAATTTTGTACCGTTTTTCCAGATTTCAGATGTACCCGGCTGGTTTCTCACCTCCGCAGTTCAACAGTTTGAATCTGTATTATATATATAAATTCAACAACAATTTATATGCCACTTGATTTTAGGAAAGCCTCTATGCAGTTTACAGAAAGATCTTGCACTGAAAGGCTGCAGCTTCATGTCAGCTGCAAGATAAGACACAATGTTAAAAGGCAGAAAATGTGCTTTAGAAAGTGTTAATCTTGTTAGAGAGGCTAATACAGAAACAGCCAGATGTACTAGTTTTACGCATGTTCATCTGCCTTTGGTTATGTACTAGTTCTTTGAGAGCACAAGTGAGAAGAATACTATTGCAGTCATGTCCTGCCTATGGACTTCCTGTGTAAATTTTGTTGGTTGTTGTGAGAACGGGATACAGGCCTGATCCAGCAGGACTCTTTGACAGTCACATGTATGTATGTGTGTTATGTATAAATCTGTATCAGAATAACTGTGGAGGAAATACTGTGCTTTTTATCACACATCCATGTACTTCACTTATCTAACCCAGCCCCTAACCTCCCCGGGGGAGAGCATTTCACAGGCAGGGAACCACCACAGAGAAGGCCTGTTCTTGGGTTGCCAACCTCCAGCCTCTCATGGAGGAAGAACATGAAGAAGGGCCTCAGATGATAGTCACAAGGTCTGGGGTGCTTCATATGGGGAGAGGCGATCCCTGAGGTATTGTGGTCCTGAGTCATTTAAGGCTTTATAGGTCAAAACCAGCACTTTGAATTGGGCCTGGAAACTAATTGGCAGCTAGTGTATTCAGGCCAGGATTGGTGTTATATGCTCAAACCATTTTGGCCAAGTGAGCAACCTGGCCGGTGAAGTTTCTGAACCATCTTCAGAGGCAGCCCTTGTATAACATGCTGCAGTAATCTAACCTAGATGTTACCAGAGCACAGACAACAGAAGTTAGTCTATCCCTGTCCAGATGGGGGCACAGCTAGGCTACCAGCTGAAACTGATGGAAGACACTCTGTGTCACTGAGGGCACCTGAGCCTCAAGTCATAGCAATGGACCCCGAATTACCCCCAAGCTACATGCTCACTGATTCAGAGGGAGTGTAACCTCATCAAGAACAAGCAAACTCCCATTCATCCGGTCTAGGGAACCACCCACAAACGGTGCCTCAGTCTTATCAGCATTGAACTTCATTTTGTTGGCTCTCATCCAGTCCATTACCAAGGCAACACAACAGTCCACTGCCACACCAGCAGATGTAAAGGAGAAGTGTGTCATCAGCATATTGCTGACAACTTACTCCAAAACTTCAGATGACCCCACTCAGCAATTTCATGTAGTTGTTATAAGTGATAAAATTGAACCTTGAGGGACCCCACATTGAAGGCTCCATGGGGCTGAAGAGCACTCCCCAAGCATCACCCTCTAGAAATGACCATCCAATTAGGACCTGAATCATTACAAAGTGGTGCCACCCACCCCTAACTTGGACATCCACTCCAGAAGGATACCATAGTCGATGCTGTTGAAGCTGCTGAGAGATCAAGGAGAATTAACAAGGATACATAGGTCAGCATAAAGGAAGATCGAAGCAGTTTCTGTGCCAAAACCAGGCCTAAACTCCTATTGAAATGGATCTAGAAAATCAGTTTCCTCCAAGAGGACCGGCCCAAGAAAAAGAGCTTGGCAACTGGCCAGTAATTACTTAGATTTTCCAAATCCAGGGAGGGTTTCTCAAGGAGTGGTTTTACTACTGCCTCCTTCAAGCAGGCAGGGACCACCCCCTCTCACAAGGAGGCATTAATCACCTCCCTGGCCCTGCCAGCTGTCCCATCCCTACCAATTTTTAACAGCCAAGAGTGAAAGGGTCCAGAGCGCAAGTGACTGCCTTAACTGAGCCAAGCACCTTGTCCACATCCTCAAGCCTTGCTAACGGAATCTCATCCAATATAACAATACTAGACAGTTCTCTGGTTTCATCTGCTGTAACACTGGAGTCAAGAGCCTGGTGGATGCAAGCTGTTTTATCCTCAAAATGCTTTGCAAACAGGTAACAGTGAGCTGACACCAGTTCAGTCACCTCCTTTAGACCAGACTGTAATTGAGGATGCAATGGAGGCAGCAAAGTATCCTACAAAGAATAATAACTTCCTCCAAGGAAATTAAAGTTCTTAACCATATTCTCTTGAATGAAGAATACCAGTCATTCCCGGAAGTTGTGTGTTTGATTTAATTCATCCAATGTTCTGTGTATTATTATTTTTTAAAAATGTTTCCTACATGTTATGCACAATTCTCTGCTTAGGCACTGCAGACAGTTACCCCAGTGTTTTAAGTGAAATGTTTGTTTTATCGGTATTTTTGTAACATGGTCAGTGTGGTGTCTGCTTCCACTTTGATTTTTTTAAAATTAGTATTTATATTGATTAAAACCTATATGGCACAAATGAAATATTGTTCCTTTGCCAACCTGTTGGTCCCTGGGTGTTTTGGACTATGATTCCTATCAACCCCAGGCAGCATGGTGCTGGCTCCATTAATAGGAGATATATTCTAAAATATTTGGAGGGCACCAAGTTCGTGATGGTTTCTTGAAGGTGTCTTGAAGGAAGCAGCTAAAGGCTGGTATAAACTGAGCTGGTATAAACTGAGAAGAGATTGGTTTGTTCCTTTGGCTGGTGAAGTGAGGATAGAACTTCAGGTATCTTGTTGGTTCATGCGCAATTTTTAAAATATACTTTTAAAATGTATTTTAATTCTCTCTGTTGTAAAGCAGAGAATTATGTACATTTGGGGGGTGTCTTTTAAAAGAAGCACAAGAAGTTGGAAGAATTGCTTCCTGGAAAGACTGGTGCTTTTCATTGTCCAAGCTGGAAACTTGAACAACTTCATTGATTAGGAATGTATCCCAAGCAGTCAGAAGTTACTCATTTGAAGGCACTTCGGTGATACTTTATTGAACCGGGTGTTTTACTGGTGATCTGTATCTGTTGGTATTTTTTTTTTGCTATTTTCAATTTTTGTACATGGTTGAAAACTTATATTAGTACAATAGAGCTACTTTGGATAAAATTGGGGCTCTTTGTTGTGCAGACGTTTAGGGAGGCAAAAGCAAGGAAGAGCAGCATAGTCTTTGTCCTTAGTTTGCCTTGTGTTTTCAAATAACTATCTAGTAGCAACATGGAACACAGAAGGGGTTAATGATTAGGAAGCCTGTTAACTGTATTCTGTTTTATTTTTATTTAAAGGGTATACTCTGCCCTTCAGTAAAAAAAAAATCAAGGTAGCTTACAAAGAAATCAAGATTATGATAACAAAGGCAACATCATTAAACATTTCAGCCAGTATTTAAACTACGTAATTTTGGTTAGGGTACATTGGGAGAGAGCTGTGCAAACATTCTGCTAAACAGGGTGATGTGGCTTGCAAGGTCAGACAAATGTAACTCTCTGTCTAAGGTCAAGATACTTCAATATTTTATCTTTGTGTATGTGTGTAAGTCTGTCCTAAAAATAAACAGCATTAACAGGGATCTATATTTTGCTCTGGGCAAGAACTATATCTTGTTTCTGTATCAGATGGTTCTCACTCAGTGTGTGTTCATGTATATTTGCATATGGTGTAGGCAGCATAGAATATAATTTTATCACTGAGCACATGCATTTTCCCATTTGTAAAGCAGAGGAAATTGCCTTGTTTCTTATTGTGGTGAAACATAACACCTGCAAAGTATAGGTATATTACAGTTGTGCCTTTGTCCTACATTTCTGCTTCAGAGGTTGCTCTTCTTCAAACATAAATTGTAAGCCTTTCCCCAACACAATCCAACACAATTGCATCTCCACCATTCCCTTTTCTTCTAGCTTGTCCTCAAATCTTTGTGTCCTTGGAATAGTTCCAAGCCCCATCGTTTTCCTCCTCCACAAGTAATTCTAGAAGCTATCTGATTCAATAAAGCACATTGCAGCATCATTGTTCAGTTCCAGTACTTGAATATGCTTCCACATTCAAACACTTGTTAGAGATTTATAATTGATAAATGCATATGGTGCCATATTTGTAAGCTGCTTTCTATAATACATACATTTCTGATGTATCCAGTTAGCATCTTAATCTTATTCTAACTTAGTACATATTCTAACTTAGTTCTATAACTTTAGTGAACCCCCCCCAAAAGGAACAGAGTATAAAATAAAGTAAGGAGTTTTGTTGTTGTTTTTTTGAGGAAGGGAAAGCAACTTTTGAACTACACAGAGCTGCTCTTAGGAATGTTGTTTTCAAAAGACATCATGATACAGTTGCCTTGTGTTTGCTTTGTGTGGATGTTAAAAACATGGTTAATAGAAATAACGACTGACATCTTTTATGACAACAAAATTATATGGAGAACACTAATGTTTTCTGATTTGTTTACCTGCGGTTGAAGATCTGACATCTTCACTTCTAGAACTTTGTTTATAGTAGATGAAGTTTGCTGCCATACCCTTGTATTGCCTTGACAAAGAGAGGAAAGAAGGGAGTTGTTGTGGGGTTTTTTTAAAAAAACTTACATGATTTAAGTGTTATAGGGATCTCCACTCTCATGGGTTAGTAAGCCTTATATAGGAGGGCTGATGGCTCCCTCTTAAAAATGTTTAAGAGCTTAGGAGGTAGCCTCTAGAATGGGTACTTGCTGTACTGGCTTCTCTCTTGGCATGTAATTTCTGTCTTCTGCCTTCAATGTAATTAGGGGATGTGCTGGCACTGAGTTTAACTGTGGCTGCATGTGGTTAAGATTCTCATTTAATCTGGATTTTAAATCTCATGGGCTTCTGTAAAAACACTGAAGCTAGAAATCCACAGGAAGCCACATATTTCAATTACTTGATTTGGTTATTTGGCCAAATTACAATATTCATTGCCGGAAATTTGATAGAACTGTTAGTTTAGAATTACTGTTCATGCTCGGTGCAAAACAAACATGATAAGCAGGTGATAAAACACTTTTTTATTTTACCAGACCCTGTTTTACTTAAAACTAGCCTTGTAATTACAGCTTGTCTGGGGAAGCAGAATTTCCCTAACCCCGTGAGTGGCAACTGAATAAGCATGTCTGCCTCCTGCCACCATCTGCTTCCTTGTGCTGCTCCTGGCAACCACAGCAGAATTTGTGTGTGTGTTCCTTAGCCATGCCATGGGACTTGACTTGTTGGCTATCCCTTATTTCAGAGAGAAAGCCAAGACTTGCTGTATTCAGAAATCTCTGCTGTGTTTTCCCTGGTTGTGGTAGTGAGGGGGAAAGGGGTGATTATGAAGCTCCCTGGCTGCACCTTTTTCTAGTTCCTGGCAGCAGGACAAATCTTGTATGCAACAGGGAAGGCAGAAGATGAAGGATCTGGGGAACTAAAGCAAGGAGATATGGAACAGCAGAAGGCTGCTTTAAACTTCTTTTGTAGCCCATTAATATTAAAATACAGTAGCTCAAAGCAATGCATCTTATTCATCATCATCTCTGACTAGGTCTGTTTCTAGTATCAATGTGCTCTGGAACCTTTCCAGGCTCAACTTTTGCCAGAAATTGTGCTGTTTGAGATGCATCTCACATGGTGAATAACTAATTACCATGCAGTTCACACTGTTTAACAGAATATTGACTCTGTAAATGCCTTGCTAGGTGTCGTCATTTGCGTTTTTTCTTTCTGTGGTTTTTGGTTCATTTCCAAGAGGATTAGCGGGAATGAGAAAGGCAATAAGGGAAAGAAAATCATTTGCTAGCTCTGAAAAAAAATTATTCTGATGTCACAGTTCCCCCCCCCCTAAAATGCTTGTTATTTTACTTTGACTTAGCATGACTAGTTAAAGCTTTGTGGGGAACTGATGCAGAGTTGGCTTGTATATCTGTAAATAACCTCTTATCACTTAACTAAGCCATTTTCTTTAGTATTCGTAGATGTGTAAGTTTTTATATTGAACATCTAATTATTTTAAGGTCACATCAGTGGAAGTGCATTTTGCCAGCTCGTTTCCATGACACCTCCTGGATATTTTAATTTGTTTTGTTTTTCATAATTTTTATTAGCAAACAGAAAAGTTTCACAGTACTCTTAGTTACATTTAATTACAATGTGCATTAGATCTTTGTGTCAAGAAAGATTATATGAAAGTGAAGGAAAGGAAAGGCATTTCAACATCCTAGAGAAAATAAGAATTTGACTTAAACAATTATAAAGCTATTACTTATTATAGTCTTTTTAAAGTTTTTATAATTAACATAGTACAGTGGTGCCTCGGGTTAATTCGTTCTGGAGGTCCGTACTTAACCTGAAACTGTTCTTAACCTGAAGCACCACTTTAGCTAATGGGGCCTCCTGCTGCTGCTGTGCCACCGGAGCACAATTTCTGTTCTCATCCTGAAGCAAAGTTCTTAACCTGAAGCACTATTTCTGGGTTAACAGAGTCTGTAACCTGAAGCGTATGTAACCCGAGGTACCACTGTATAGTCTTTGAATCATTTGAAATAATAATAATAATAATAATAATTTATTATTTATACCCCGCCCATCTGGCTGGGCCTCCCCAGCCACTCTGGGCGGCTTCCATAAAAACCAAAAATACAATAAAATATCACATGTTAAAAACTTCCCTGAACAGGGCTGCCTTAAGATGTCTCCTGAATGTCAGGTAGTTGTTTATCGCCTTGACATCTGCTGGAAGGGTGTTCCACAGGGCGGGCGCCACTACCGAGAACGCCCTCTGCCTGGTTCCCTGTAGCTTTGCTTCTCGCAGGGAGGGAACCGCCAGAAGGCCCTCGGCGCTGGACCTCAGCGTCCGGGCAGAATGATGGGGGTGGAGACGCTCCTTCAGGTATACTGGACCGAGGCCGTTTAGGGCTTTAAAGGTCAGCACCAACACTTTGAATTGTGCTCGGAAACGTACTGGGAGCCAATGTAGGTCTTTCAAGACTGGTGTTATGTGGTCTCGGCGGCCGCCCCCAGTCACCAGTCTAGCTGCCGCATTCTGGATTAGCTGTAGTTTCCGAGTCACCTTCAAAGGTAGCCCCACGTAGAGTGCATTGCAGTAGTCCAAGCGGGAGATAACCAGAGCATGCACCACTCTGGCGAGACAGTCCGCAGGCAGATAGGGTCTCAGCCTACGTACCAGATGGAGCTGGTAAACAGCTGCCCTGGACACAGATTTGACCTGTGCCTCCATGGACAGCTGTGAGTCCAAAATGACTCCCAGGCTGCGCACCTGGTCCTTCAGGGGCACAGTTACCCCATTCAGGACCAGGGAATCCTCCACACCTGCCCGCCCTCTGTCCCCCAAGAACAGTACTTCTGTCTTGTCAGGATTCAACCTCAATCTGTTAGCCGCCATCCATCCTCCAACCGCCTCCAGACACTCACACAGGACCTTCACCGCCTTCACTGGTTCTGATTTAAAAGAGAGGTAGAGCTGGGTATCATCCGCATACTGATGAACACCCAGCCCAAACCTCCTGATGATCTCTCCCAGCGGCCGCATGTAGATGTTGAAAAGCATGGGGGAGAGGACAGAACCCTGAGGCACCCCACAAGTGAGAGCCCAGGGGTCTGAACACTCATCCCCCACCACCACTTTCTGAACACGGCCCAGGAGGAAGGAGCGGAACCACTGTATAACAGTGCCCCCAGCTCCCAGCCCCTCAAGACGGTCCAGAAGGATGCTATGGTCGATGGTATCGAACGCCGCTGAGAGATCCAGCAGAACTAGGAAACAGCTCTCACCTTTGTCCCTAGCCCGCCGGAGATCATCAACCAGTGCGACCAAGGCAGTTTCAGTCCCATGATGAGGCCTGAATCCCGACTGGAAGGGATCCAAATGGTCCGCTTCTTCCAGGCGTGCCTGGAGTTGTTCGGCAACCGCTCGCTCAATCACCTTGCCCAGGAATGGAAGATTTGAGACTGGGCGATAGTTGGCCATCGTGGCCACATCTAAAGATGGTTTTTTAAGAAGCGGTTTAATAACCGCCTCTTTCAGCGGGTGTGGGAAGGCTCCCTCACGGAGGGAAGCATTCACCACCCCACGAAGCCCATCGCCCAGCCCTTCCCGGCTTGCTTTTATTAGCAAGAAAAGAAAAGAAAACTGTTATATTCACATTAATGTAGAAATGTAAGAAAAGAAGTCATCAACCATATCAAAAAACATTTTTGTGGGGCAGTTTGTCTGGTTATTTAGAGTCCAGAATGCAATGGCCAGAAAGTGACTTCGGGTGGCTAGCTGTACTAGTTTCCAGTTACTTGGAGCGTCTGAAGCTGCTTTTTCTGTACTCTTAAAATAATGACATTGTTTGAACTCTGGTCACCTGCAGAAATATAGGAAGCTACCTTATACCATGTCGGATGGTTGGTCCATGTAGCTCAGCATTGCCTACACACTGACTGGCAACAGCTCTCCAAGATTTGAGGCAGGGTTCCCTCCCAGCCTTAGCTGGAGATGCTAGGGATTAAACCTGGAACCTTCTGCATGTGAAGGAGATGCTCTCCCTCTGAGTTATTGTAATCTACCATATGCCCTCCCCACACAAGCGTCATCAGGATTGTCTGTGAAGAGCCTTGGCTATGGGTGTCCCATCTATCACAAGGTCAGAGCCTCTTTAGCAGCAGCTTCCTGCTTAAAGAAACCCCTGCCCAGTCAGTCTGCCTTTCTATATTGAGGACATTGGTAAAAATAGACCTTTATAAGAATTTGGGTTTATTCTAAATTATGATGGGTTTCACTGGCTGTTGATGCTATCTGCTGCTAATTAGTTGAATTTATTTCAATGGATTTTATTGGCTGGTAACTTTGACATTGTAGCTTTTAAACTGTTAGTCTTTCAAAGCACACTGGGAAGTAGAATATAAATAAATGAAGTCTTGTGATACTGGCAAACATGAAATTCTCTGTATTAGTAATAGTATTGGCTATAACTTTAATTGTGCCATAAATGTGATTTTCAGTAGGCTTTTTACACACAGTAAATGCTATGCTGAGAGTTTTCTTTAGCAGTATCTGTTTTTCTAATGTTAAGAAATAAACATTCTGTCTAATTCTTGTTGATATGCACTTAATAGGCTTGAGTTTAGTCTGCAGTTTTATTGCTCATTCTTGCATGCCATAGATAGCAGTTGAGTCTTTAATCTGACTTCCTTCATAACTTTCTTTTGTGGCGAAAGGGAATACAGTCTGGTGTTTGGAGATTACTGTTCTGGTTATTATGGGTTAATTTCCTTTCACCATAAAGCCTCTTCTGATGCTGGACCAATTCATTTTCTGGAGAAAGTACCTTCCCTGTGATATCTTTGTAGGTGAAGGCAATGAAAAGTAGATAAGGAATATTTTAAATAAATAATAAACAAGAAGGATGCAAACAATATATTTAGCTTGTTGAATTCCATGTTTTGCCAGTGAGCCCTGCTTTGCACATAAAAATGGCTTGATCCATCATACTTTTTTTTCCAGCAGTGGCCAGTTGACTATCTCCTAGACCCCATAAAAATAACCAGGGCACACTGGTGATAGCTTTTCTATGATTGCTCATAAGTGTTCGGCCTCATTGTCTGTGGAGGTTTGGTGCCTACTAAGACTTATATCCAATATATCAATTTCAGTAACTCATATTTAGTACAAAACCAAATCCAAGACACACAAATATAAGCCAAAATTAGACTATACAATAAGAGAAAACAGGTCCATCAACTTCCTGAAAATTCTTCCTTTTAAAAATGTCTGTACATATGAATTGATAATCTCCAAGTGTCCCTATTTTCCAGGGACGCCCCTGATTTAGAGAAGCCATTTGATCCCAGAATGTCCCACTTTTCCTTAGCATGTCTCTATTGGAGAAATGTTGGAGGGTACGGAATTATCCGACCCCTTAGCCATCTGAAGGCAATCCTGTATAGGGAAGGTTTTTTAATGTTATTGTTTTATTATATTATTATATATGCTGGAAGCTGCCCAGAGTGGCTGGGGCAACCCAGTAAGATGTGTGGGGTATAAATAGTAAAATTATCATTATGGAATGGGACGCCCCTATTTTCACTGAAGAAATGTTGGAGGGTATGTGAATGCCATCCATGTCATGGGTTGTGAGTAGACTTCCGCTCTCCTGTTTTGTAACTTCTCTCTTCTCATTTCCCTTCTTTCACAATGCTGCATATTGTTAAATTTCAGCCAGTTGTATAAATGTAAATCTAAGACTATGCTAGATCCTTACAACAGTACATCTGGGTTAACAAAAAAGGGCATTATTAACCAGGATCTGCTGTCTAGTCAAGGAATGCAGCGTCACCTGTATTGTTGTCTCCAAGGAACAGCATCGGCATTACAAACAATTGCATGAAAATCCTCTTTTTTTTAAAGGCACCTTTGGAAGGAACAGAAGGAAACAGAGAATCAGCAGGCATGGGTGCTCAACTCTTTCCCCTGCCTGTTGCACATCCACTCCTAATTCACCCTTACAACCACTCTTCCTCCCCGGCCCCCATCAGACTCCATACATGCTGTGGGTGAGGCAGTTTTGTGGGATGATTTGAAGTTGTAGTGGGGTGGTTTGAGCAGAGAATTGTGGGGCAGCCCTCTCCATTTTGCTTCTTTTTGAAGTTGACATGGGGAGAGAGGGTAGTTCATTATATAATTTCACATGAAATGCCTTAGACTTAGATGTCTGGGAATAAAGAGCAATTCTTTCTCACAATATTTTGATGGAGTGTGGAATGGAGTAGTTTCTTTCCTCTCTTCAAAATCTACTTAAAAACCTAAGTGGTAAACCTTTAAAAGGAGCCAAAAAAGAGTGACGGCATAAGTAAGCAACGTATGGATGAATCTTACAGAGAGGGAGATACCACATTCATTCTGTGGACCAAAGTCTGCCAATGTTTTTAAAAGGGGGGAGTAGTGTAGCAAGTCTCACTTTCTTGCTGGAGGGGGGGCAGGGAAAGAAATGCATTAAAAGCCTGTGGAAGTGAGGAGTAAACACTCCAACTAGTTTACCAGGCAAAGTCAAATTTGACTCCTGTTAACTTCAAACAAACTTTTATATATGAATAATGGTGGTTTTTGTTTGTCTCTTCATATAAAGGAAACTGAAGTCTGTTTGTTCACAGGTTGGGTACAATACAGGCAGGCAAAGAATGAGTTTTCTTTTACTGACCCATCTCTGACCTGAAACTTGATTTGAAGGGATCATCTTTTAAGGATAAAAGGCAATTAGGTTTTCTTCCACATGCCTCTGATCTACACCTTCCTGAATTGGGGCTTTTGATAGTTTTGTTACTTGAGCAATAATATTGCATACCTTTTGTTTGAAAAAGTAGGCATAGCATATGCACTATATAGTAAGTGGTGAGTGAATACCTCTGAGACATATCTGGTAGCTGGCTTCCCAAGCCAATAAAGTGGGAGAGTAAAGAAGTATTGGTACTGAAGCACTTTGTAGAGGAGGCTGACCTGCAGTCTTTTCAAATGTAGTATTTAATCAAAAGTGGCTTGTTACATGAATTCCAGAGCTAAACTTATGTATAGACATAGATATTGGATCATCTAAAACATTGGTAGTGCCAGCTGGCTAGTTCCTGTGACAGGCTACTTCGAATACTGTTGTGATAGTATTATATTATTATTATTATTATCATTATTATTATTACTACTACTACTACTACTACTATTACTACTACTACTACAGTTATAGCCCACTTTTCCACCAAGGAGCTAAAGTGGTACACATGGTTCTTCCCTTCTCCAGTGTTATCCACACAGCAACCCTGTGGCCCAAGGTCACTCAGTGAGCATCATGGCTCAGTGGGGATTTGAATCTTCATTCCCCCAAGTCCTAATCCTGGTCATGATAGTACGTAAAACTTCCATAGAAAACGTGTGTGTGTAAAATCCTTAAATTCTTAAGTTCAGAAACTGCCATTTCTTGCTATTGCTGGTGCTGACAAGTGAGATATAAATGATAAGATACTTTCCCTACTCAGGTGAAAATAGAAGAACTACCTCTACAATTCTGTGTTATCAATCTGAATAGATATTGGATTATTCTGGACCAGTTTTAACAAGTGGTGATTAATTATTACTTTCTAATTCTCCTTCCAGTTACTCCTACCTACTTCACATGGTGGTTATATGACAGGCATAGGCAAACTCGGCCCTCCAGATGTTTTGAGACTACAGTTCCCATCATCCCTGACCACTGGTTCTGTTAGCTAGGGATGATGGGAGTTGTAGTCCCAAAACATCTGGAGGGCCGAGTTTGCCTATGCCTGTTATATGAGGACCAAACTTGAACTCCCAATGGTTCACCCAGAGGTTTCTGGAGAGAACTGAAAATAAATGTAATTGAGTTTGCTTTCAATGCTGTGAAATAAAATTCTCTACTTTATTTGGATTGAAGCTAATGCCAATTTGCATTTTATTTACTACCAAAGCTATTACTTAGCACAGTGAAATTAGGTTATGCAAGATGTCATAAAATATTACTGAAACCTTTCCCTCCCATCCCCTCTTGTTTGTCTCTCTACCCTAAAGGTTCGCTTCTCTTACATGCGGATGAAGTATCTCTTCTTCTCCTGGCTAGGGGTATTTATTGGCAGCTGGATTATTTATGTTCAGTATTCATCTTACACAGAACTTTGTAGAGGGCATGATTGCAAGAAAATAATAGTAAGTACGTTTTTAAAATATTTTAAGTGTGTGTGTATGTATATATATATATATATATATTTGCTTTCGTAGATTTGCTTTCGTAGATATATATATATATATATATATAATAAACCAATGTTATCTTTTGCTATTGCGTATAGTAAATAGCCTGGTGTGCTCTGGTCCATGGGGTCACGAAGAGTCGGACATGACTAAAAGACTAAACAACAACAACATAGTAAATAGCACAATTTTCAGCAATTTGTTATTATGCACTACTGTGTATCAAAATGAGGTATAGGCTCAAACAATAACTTTTATTCTGTGCACTCAATATTTCTTCAGATAATTAACCCAGTTTAATATAAGAACATAGGAAGAGCCCTGCTGAATTAGGCCAAAGATTCATCTACTTCAGTGACCTTTTGTCACAGTGGCCACCAGATGCCCATGGGAAGCTTTTCAATGTGACAACAGTTTCCGTACTTCTGTCACCCTACAACTGGAATTCAGAATCATGTTGCCTCTAACAAGGGAGGCAGAACATAACCATCATAGCCAACAATAGCCTTGCTCCCCATGAATTTGCCTAATCTTCCTATCACTGCATCTTCTAGAAGAGCATTCAGTAATGATGTGAAAATGTTCTTTCTTTTGTTTTGTTGGAAGAGAATAAAATGGTTAAGGCAGTGGGAGCAGATGGTGGACAAAGGGAGACTAGACAATGAAAATAGAAATAAAATGTCTGGAATCTTGAGACCAAAGGAACCTTTAAAGTGAATCAGGCTGGTTGGGTCCCCGGGATACCCGATCATTGGAGGTAGAAAATGTATTGACATAGGCGCCGACTCCATGGGGCCTGAGGGGGCCCGAGCCCCCTCAAAAATTCGTTTGGGGGGGCTCTGCCCCCCCAATAATCTCGGGCGCCCCTCCAGCAGAGCGCCACCGCCGCCCCTCCCCCAGCCCAAAATGCACAGGGTCGGGCTGCATGCCTCCTGCCCTCCCTCCCGAGCAAAAGCTCCACCTAATTTCCTTCGGAGCTGATTAATAGGCGCAGCACGCTCTCCCCTATTCGCTCACGAGGAGGCGGCACCACTTTATCTGCATATTCATGAGCTTATTTATTATTCATGAGCTTTCGCGGGCTCCCCCAATATCTTTTAGAAGTCGGCGCCCCTGTGTATTGATACTCATATAGTGGTCTTCTCTGCCATTTTTTCCAGTGTGATAAGTACAAGACTGGAGTTATTGATGGATCAGCATGTAGTAGCCTATGTACAAGACAAACTCTGTATTTTGGAAAATGTTTGTCAACCAAGCCCAACAATCAGGTATGTCTGCTCTATATTTTTGTCAAGTTCATAAGAACATTAAGCAGTGACAAATCTGGTAATTGGACAACTTTGGTATATTACTGTCAAAAGGACTTCTGAATCAAATACAGAAGAAATGCACTCAAAAATATTCATGTTATATATACTGCCTCATGATTTAAAAATGTTGGATACTGGCAGCATCATTTCTTCTAATACTGAACTTGGGTGGTAAATTTGGCAGGAAAATAATTCCACCTGAAAAATAACAGTTTCTGCATATTTAGACTACGTCAGTGTATTGAAGTTAATTCATTTGTAAATTTCAAAGAAAATTAAACTTTTTAAAACAACAACAACAACCACCCTGTGTGTGTTCAGTGACTTGCAGGATTTATGGGATGTCGAAAGTGTCATTTGAAGAGTTGGGAGACTGGCCATTTTGAGCACCTTATGGTATTCTGGCTAGAGGACTAGGATTTTGGGAAGTCCTCTTGTTAGCTTACACTAGTTCTATATTATACTAGAATGCTTCAGGAAAGACATATTTGCTTAGTATGCTGAGCTCCCCCAAGCCCCTCACTGTACAGCAAGAGGGCACTCAGGTTTGGCAATAGTAGCCTTAACCCTTTAACATTTTATAGCACTAGAGAGAGTGGTGACTGGGAAGTTCTGTCTCCTGACAAACAGGAAAAGGGCACACACTCACCTTCCAGAAACCCCTTAGTGTGACATGTTTAAGGGTGGCTGGACCACAGAACAAGAGCACCTGTTAGGATTTGGGTGCCACAGCATTTTGTTTGCCTTTGGTTACCGTCTAAAAGGAGTCTGGCTAGAATGGTTTGTAATGTCATGCAGTTCTATTGCAAAAAAAAAGAAATCTGAATCGCCAGCCAGTGGAGAACATTATGACCCCAACCCAGCTACTTGTGATTATCATTGAAACAGTGGGTGGTATTCAGCTAAGATTTACTTGGATTAGACCCATTAAAATTAATGAACATGACTAAATTAGGTCCATTAATTTCTGTAAGTCTACAGTTGAATACCACCCAATGAAATGAGTTCTGTTGCTTAGTCACAGTTAAACTTTAGCTAGGTCTAGATCTTTTTATGGAATAATCTATTTTTAATATACTTTAGTAATATGTTGTAAGGCTAATGCTTCAAACTAAGGTTTGGCATTTGGATTTGCTTTACATTCAATACGTGTCTGATCTTGTCATCACTCATAGTTAATGGAAAGAAAATGAATATGGCAGAATTTTAAAACAGTGATTTAAATTCAATGCTGGATTAAAAGAATGCATATTTAAACTTCTGTAGATAGATTTATTTGATACAGACTACAAAACACCCCTCTTTTCATTATTTTCTATGTAGGAACTTCAGCCCTTAAAAAAAATCTCCCCATAAAAGTGGTAGAATATAGTGCTCACTTTAAAAAGTGAGCATATCACTAAATATGCTTGTTTAGTATATCACTAAATAACCATCTGGGTGGTATAGATAGTGTTTGCATTCCAGTGCAGTACATTTTGAATATCTATCACAATCAGTGCAAAATGAAGTACATAGTTGAGAAACGGAGATCCTTATACATGACATGAGTTTACTGCTAGACTACTTAAAGCTTTGGATAGCTTTTAAATACTATGTATCTTGTACTTTAACAGTCCCATCCCTGATACACAGGCAGTTACCCTGAATCTGCCTTCTGTTCGCCCCAAAGTATTATACTTAGCAGGACTGTTACTAAGTTAAAGAAATCTTAGACAATAGTTTATCTAGTGTTATGTGACTATTCATAGGCATATTTCTATTGTTTTAAAATCACTAGTCCTGAAGAAGAAAATGAGTGTACCATACTTTTTATGATTCATGCACCCATCTCAGTAGGCACTACCTTGTCAATTGCCTTCTCTTCTGTGCCTGAAAAGAACAGGAACGTTTCTAAGAAATCACTTGCTGCCTGCGCTACTTTTGTTAGTACTTGTATATAAACATTAAATCTGTCCAATTAACAGAGGCACCATGCTAATGTAAGTTGTTTCATCAGTTAAGCTGGAAATTTAGTCAATTCCAGAATCTCTATCTCTCCTGTGTTGTGTAGATGTATTTAGGAGCCTGGGGCAATCTACAAGGTGTAATAAAATGCCAAATGGAAGAAGTTGCTCACATTGATCTCAGAACTGAACTAGAACCGAGAAAGAAAACTATTCTGTTTGATAAACCAACTAGAGGAACTACAGTTCAGAAATTCAAGGAGATGGTCTATGGACTCTTTAAAGTGAGTATTTACTCTCACCATCTACCTCCAGTGGTGGCTAGTGAGCTCAAAGTACTGGTGATGTCCCTAATCCCCTACCCACCACCTAATTTTTACATAGGCCAGGGATTGGAAACCTTTTTGGCCCAGCAGTCCAGTTCCTGGTGATGTAAGGTGTTGGCCTGTGGAGGTGGGCTGAGGGGTTTGCTTTGCCAGGACGTTCCCTGCATAGAATCCATTGGCAAAGTGCACCAAGCAAGGCTGAACCCTCTGCTTGCCAGCTGATAAGTTGAAGGTTTGATTTGATTTGATTTATTATATTTCTATACCTCTTTTCATCCAAATGAATCTCAAGGCTTACAAACAATAAATAGCAATAACATGATAGAACGTAATGGAACACCACACAAATACAGCATAATCATATTGAGGAAATAACAAATCATCAGTAACACAATTACAGTCTATGGAACATTGTTAACAAAGCAACAAGTAACAAAATAAGCTGAACACACAACAAATCTATACAGCATATATAATCAATAGAACAACATTAGCAACATTAACAAAATAGCAACCAGAAGACAAACTAAGCACTGTTAAGTTCATACACACATTCTCCACACCCCCATGTCTCATAAGTTTCAATCCAGCTGGCTGCTGAGGTCTGCTTTGCCATCATGTTTCCCATGAAGCACTGCTCGGCACAAGTGACACCCCCTGCCTACTAGCTGATGTCACTAACTGATGGACAGGTAAGTGGGGTTTGGGAGAAATAGCCTCACTGGCCAAGATTGGCTCATGGGCCCGAGGTTCACCGCCCCAATATAGGTATTGCTTCAGGACTAGACCGCATGATGGATATTTGAAAACCTAGAGGCCACCACATATTATAAAGTAAGTGTTGAAATTTCCATTTGGTGGGTCATTGTAAAGAGGTTTTGGAGTTGTCTTTTAAATGGATAACGGGACAAAATTCTGTCTGAAAATAAGAGTTGAGATTTTCGAATTCTTTTGTGACTGTAAAAACACTACCTCAGTTTTTACAGAACAATACAATAATGCTAAAATGGCTGCACTACTTAACACAGAGCACTGTGGCAGTAATAAACTTTGTTCCTAAATGCCTTTGAACCAGAATAGCCTCCCTAACATTACTAGAAACAGGAACTGAGAATGAGAAATACACACCAGCATTTACAGCACTATGTTGGTTGTTACTTTTTTTAAAAAAAATACATAATTTTATCATCTATCTTTTGTTTCTTTTTAGGCAAAACTAGGAGAGCAGGGGAATCTTCCTGAGTTGGTTAATCTCATCTTGTCTGTTGCTGATGGGAACAAAGATGGTCGAGTTTCCTTGCCAGAAGCAAAGTCAGCTTGGGCGCTTCTCCAGCTGAATGAATTTCTGCTCATGGTAATTCTCCAGGATAAAGAACATACTCCCAAACTGTTAGGTTTTTGTGGAGATCTATATGTGATGGAAAAAGTTGAATATACCTCTCTTTTTGGAATAAGCCTTCCGTGGATCATAGAACTTTTCATTCCCTCTGGATTCAGAAGAAGCATAGATCAGTGGTTTACTCCATCGTGGCCTAGAAAGGCAAAAATAGCCATAGGGCTTCTAGAATTTGTGGAAGACATTTTCCATGGACCTTATGGGAATTTCCTTATGTGCGACACGAGTGCCAAAAACCTGGGTTACAATGATAAATATGACTTAAAAATGGTGGACATGAGAAAAATAGTGCCAGAAATGAACCTGAAAGAACTAATTAAAGATCGTCACTGTGAGTCTGACCTGGATTGTGTGTATGGATCGGACTGCAGAACTGTATGTGACCAAAGTAAAATGAAATGTACCACAGAAATAATTCAGCCAAATTTGGCAAAGGTGTGCCACTTGCTCAAAGATTACCTGCTTCGCGGGGCTCCTCTGGAAATACATGAAGAGTTAGAGAAACAGCTGTACTCATGCCTTGCCCTGAAAGTTTCAGCAAACCAGATGGAGATGGAGCATTCCTTGATACTCAACAACCTGAAAACTCTACTGTGGAAGAAAATATCTCATACAAATGATTCTTAGTTTCTTTGTCTCGGAAGAACATTGTTGCTGCTGTAGGAGCTGACTACTTTTTTTCAAACACAGCTTCAATGTTGAAAAAAAAAATCTTTATTTAGCCTCCTCTCTCATCAATGCTCCTTCAAACACAGCCACCACAGAGATTTTTTTTCCAGTTGGAAAACGTATGTTCTCTAAATATCTGCCTGGCAGAGACTACTGAAGCCATATGGCTATAACACTCCCATTAGGGAAAGAATACAGGTTACACATTCTCCTCTTGCCCTTATTCACCTTTAAGATAATTTTAGAAGAGCAGAATCAAGATACTTTTCTCTTCTTTTTTTTTAGCAAAACTTGCCTGTTGAGGAAAAAATTCACATGGTACAATTCTAGATGGCCTGTCCTACTTCTGAATACAAATCACGTTCAAGTACTTAGGCACTTCAGATACTCCCTGCATGTGCAAATGTGGCTTGTCAAAGAAAGGGTTGTAAAGTAACCTTCAGCCTGAGATGCTAGCTGTTTGCATCCTGAGAGGTTTTTGAAGCAGAGTACTGAAGAATCCCACAAGCCCAAAGAAGGCTGCAGCCCTTAAACAGTGTTGTAAGTTACTCTTTTTCTTGCTGCTCCCTACCCCTTCTTCTCTTGTCACTCCCCCAAATTACAAAATGGGTTGTAGTGCTTTTAATTTTTCCTTTGAGGACTTTTTGAAAAGTGAAAGTAACATTGGCCACAGGACCCACCACTACTAGAAATTAACATGGTAGAATCCAAGCTACTGTTTATAAATGAAAATAATATTTTTGAGATTGTTTACTAATTTTAGCATGGCAGAATTTGCACATTAGTGATTTTTAAGAAAGAAACTCAGTGTGACAATTGAACATGTTTTAACTGGAGGTTTTTGAAACCAGAACTTTTTGTTACATTTATACATTTGTATACACATTTACCTCATGCGTACATTGAATGTTACTAAGTTGTTGAAACTTCCTAGTTAAAAGTAGGTGTTTTCCCATGCTAGCAGTTGATTTTAAGCACCCACACATCTTGTAGTAGCAATATTTAATGACACTAAACTGATAAATTGCAATCATATGGGTCTTAATGTAAGCGGATGTGTAACAAAAGGTATTACACAGTCTGAAAGCAAAGAGTTGTGGGACACTAAAACTGAATTTTATACATGAGTTGGCAAATTCATAACTTTAGTGCAATTAATAACCCAGCTGTGGTTTGTCTGATGGTAAAACGTTAAAAACCAATCTGGCCAAAGGTAAGCATCCAGCAGCCAAATTCTGTCACGTGTTTATTCTGAAGTAATTCCATTACAGCTCAGCAACTCCCAAGTGTGTCAAAATATAAGCCAAGTCCTGTCAATTTCTATGGTTAAGCATTGATATTGAAGAAACAAATATGCTTAATATTGATCTCACCCAGCTGTGTTCCTGAACCAAGTAAGCCAAAATTCTTGAATGCAAACCCATTCATCCAAACGTTGTATAAGTTAATTGCTCTGGTTTTGTGGGTCAAACTTACCATGTTACTTTGAAAATCTGAGTATTTTGAAGTAGACTCTGGAACACATTATGCAGCTTTTTCTAGAACATGTGGCAAACTGGAAGGAAATTGCATTTAATGGTCCTGAGTTGTAATGTTGCTCACATCACAAAATAGCAAAGGGAAGCAAGACAATGGTAGTTCTGTTTTCAGAACTGTGTGGTACTTTTAAATCTCTATTTTATATGGTCTTCTAGGGCTAGGGGCACAGTCCCCAGTTCTGAATATGGAAAATTTGAACACATAGCTGTTATTTTACTTTAATTTCTTGTTGTTGACATGTTGCATCAAACAATCATCCACTTCTACCTATTCAAATGACATTTGTCATTGTTTTGACAGAGCTCTTCAGCGTATTCAACTTGACACTAGTTCACTCTCTTCACCCTTCACTTGATTCATTGGTATTTCTGTTATAAGAGGGAGAAAATGATGAAGTCTCTTACGTTAATATATCTCTTCATCTGGGTTTCTTGTATTTAACATGCTCTTTTGTCAACAGAACTTAAAATATTTTCCCCCCCCCCACATAATGAACATGCACTTAACAAAGCAAACCCATCTTTGTTCCCTGTACAATGTGTAAAGTGTTAATAATTTGCTCTAGAATCTTGCGCATTTTTGCCTTGTGTAAATATTTTTACTAACAAAGTTCTTGCACAATGTCCACTTTGTTTTTAAATTAACAGATGTTATTTAAGAGGCAGCATTTAATATTTGCAACCACTAAACAAATCTTTTATCTTACTAGGCATATCCATGCTGGATAAACCTGAATGTCAATATTGTTAAAGTCATTGCCAGTGGGGAAAAATATTGAGCCAAATATTTCTAGATATTTGAAATTTTCGAATAATGGAACTTGTCAGCAATGCAGTTTGTACTGTATTTCATTTTGATTGCTGTTAAATCACCATCTCCAGGAGACTTCATTTTGAATATGAATTGTTTACAATAAACTGGAATTATTTCCCCATTCCGGCAGTGGTGTGGAATAACTTCTAATAGAGTAGGAGGGAAAAGACCTCAATTTTCTGTTGAAAGTAAAGTATTCATGTTCTTCATAAGATAATGGAAATGACAAAAGGTTAACTGCTTCTTGGGCATGAAAGCTAAGCACTCATGGATCCATGTGTTCTAGTTGGTCCCTCCAAATACAGGAAACCAAATGGGGAAGATAGAATGGACAAAATGGTCCATTTGTACCACCAGGTTTCCATTTTATACCTGCTTAATAACATCTGCTTATTCCTTTTTACAAGGCCTGATAAACTATATAATTGCATTACCCGATCTGGTAGTGAAATAAAAGATCAAAGTCTAAACTGCTTCACAGTAGACCTTGCCTAATCAATGGGAACCCTGAACTGCCATGAAATCCATTGAGTCAATATGCTACTTTGCCTCTCTTCTTCAAAGATCAACTTAAATTCTTGTCATGACTAGTTTGTACTGCCCCCTAGTGGCCCAACCATTACTGTATCTGGACAGGGGTCCCCTTGCCTGCGTAGCATCAGTATTGGATTATTGCAATGCACTTTACATGGGGCTGCCTTTGAAAACTGTCTGAATGCTTCATAGTGCAGATGGGGCTGCCTATTGAGTTTTGAGGTGAATGGATTATAGACCACCAATTGCAACTATACTGGCTGCCTGTATGCTTCCAAGACCCATTCAAAGTGCTGGTTTTAACAGATGTATGACTCAGGACCTCTCTCTTTTCTGGAATCTCTCCAGCATGAACCTACCTGGACCCTTAGATCCTCAGGCCCTCCACAACTCTCACCTCTGAGTGACGCTGGGTGTGGCAATAAGGAGAGGGACTTTACTTGTGGCTCTCATCGATGAAATGATCTCCCCAGCAAGGTCTGCTTGGCCCCTTTGATGACATTTCAGTGCCAGCTGGACTTATCTTTTATATTAGTACATAGTCAGGCTGCTGCATGGAGTTATCTTCCCAAGTGAGGCTGTGAGATAACAATTTGCTCCAGGAACAAAGAGGGCAAAGTAGGGACTACACGCGAAGTCTCATGTAACATCACCTATTGTGTCACACTGCTCACCTTCAGCATCAGGGATGAGGTGGATAAGGCAGGTCTTGCTACAGAGAAATGTAGAGGGAATGTGATACTGGGCAAGTTTCTCAAATCTATCTGTGTTCTTCCAGAAGAAATTTGATAAATCTGCTAGACAGCTGGGCATTATGTCTGGTCCTGGCACATCTAGCCCTTAAATCTTCTATCAGATTATCCTTCCTGCATCTTAGCAAATGCTTCCAACATTGGAATTTCTTCAAGGTCTAACAGCATGTCATTCTTTAGTGGAACATGTAAGGAAGTCAGCAGGTTTTTCTAACACTTTTGCACAAGTATTTGCAGCACAACTTTCCTTTTGTCAGGCCTGTGGATTGGATTCAGCGATAGTCATACTTGGACCCACTGAGTGCTGCCATCTGACACTTCCCACTCTCCACTCGTATTTTAAAAGAGTACTGCTTGGTTTAGAGGAAGGTGCTGCCATCTCTCTCCATGGCTCGTACCTCAAATGTTAGAACTGTGCCTGCTACCCTACAGAAGGGAAGGTGTTTGTTTTAAAAAGAGAGCCAACGTTCTTCTCCAAAGCGCCTGTTCTGCCACTTTGACTGAAGTAGACAAGCAACACGGAAGATGCTTCATGCACACATACAGCAAGAATAATTGCATGCCAGTTCCATTCTCTAAAGCCCACCCCATTTTCCTCCTCCCCTACTGATACCATGTCATTAAGGCTTGGGAGTGATGCTAAGTTCATGGAAAAACAACTACTGTTCCGAGAGCTGAACCTAGTTGAGGGATTGGGGTTGGTTTGCATTTCCAAGACCTGAATGGACTAAGAAAGTGGACTTTGAATATCCAAAGAGGTCCTCAGCTGAGCACCAACAGACTCCATGATGGAGCAAGGGCAGCTCTGAACGGAATCCCTCTCAAGGTTCCATTTTGACAAAGCCCTAATTTAGGCTATGGAAGTCGGACAGAACAGGGTAGTGTCCCTTAAAGCTTTTGTCCTGACTGGCTCAGAAATCGTTCTCCATAATTAATCTGTACTTGATAAGCAAGAGCCCAACACATGCAAAAGAAGCAAACTCCAGTCTTCTCACATGGTCTGAAGGCCACATGAGACCACCACTTTCCTGAAGCTAAGCACTTAGATGGGTTAACTGCCCAGAAACCACACTTATGGCACCTTGGACTCCCTGACAGAAGAAAAGAAGGATATAAATGCAAAGGGATGGAACCTGTATTTTAAATAAAAGAATAAAGCAGGTAAAAAGAAGAAGCCAGCAGGTGTTCAGTTATCCAACAGCAGCTATGATGTAGCATCAGTAAGTCAATGCTTACAACATTGGTTCAATAAGTTTATTCTCTTTGCTGACATCTCCATAGAAAATTATGGAAGGCCTCTTAGCTATCAGCCACACGCTCCTGGGCCCTTAGGAAGCTAGCCTTCTTTTGGGCCACACGGTCTTTCTTCTGGGCAAGGGACAACTTGGGACGGTTCCACCTGCAAATAAGAGATTGGGTTAGTGTTGCTGATGTGTCAAGCATAAGGCATGAGCCTTATGAACAATCTTGTTGGTTTTTTTTTAAAGGAAAAACTTGACCTCAACCTACTATTTCAAAGTGCCACTCTACAGGCTACCATTGATTTTGTTTACCTTTTTAATCCATCACTGTGCCACTCAGGGCTATCTTATTTTACCATGTAACATAGTCAGGTATTGAGAGGCAGTGACATTCTTCCCAGGAATGTCAGATCATTCTAAACATGCCTGTATGTTATGACTCCAACAGCAAGTATATGACATCAATACAGTCCATCCTCAGAAGGCAGGATTGTTATAACTCTGCATCATATGCTTACAGCAGAGGACCTACCATGTCACTGCCTCCCCTCCCCCAATTTCTGGGGTTATCAGTTCTGCAGTGGCTTAATTTTCCAACTATATTTAAGTCTACCTGATGTGAGTCTTAACATGGAAGGGAAGGGGAAAGTTTTCTTATGCGGCTGCATAAAATAATTCAAATCACTCAACTCTGGACAAGGTTATAGCGCAGAGATGGGGAGCCCTTGTTTGCTGTGCTGAGAACCAAAGATCACCTAACTGGGACTTTTGAAATTTAGCCAAATATTGCATGTGGCCCTAAAGCCACAGGTTGTTCACATATATGATCACCTCCCTCAAATACCCTTCAACACCCTCAGAGAAAGATGGCCCCATTCCATCACTCAAGTGTTCACTGCTAGATTTGCTAATTTATACCAAATACAGACTGGCAGGTCCACCAGGAATACATCCAAGTTCTGTGAGATTTACACTCACCACTAACTAAACTAGGTAGGCAAATGAACATGGCTGGGACCCTTGAATGCTTTACAAATGCCTGTGGAAAACTCCTAGAAGAGTAGGATACAAGGTGATTTAAAGGTTAAGATGACATTCCCAGAGCAAAAGGTGTTCTATTAACTTGAAAACTAAGCAACCACTGTCCTTAACTTTCAACCAAGAATGGAAAACTCTGTGTTTGTCATACCAAAGAACACTAATAACCAATGCAGCCAAAACACCTCTGGCCTATAGAATCAGGCCAGAACAATCATAGGAACTAAGAGGAACTGCTGCTTTTCTCCTGCAACCGAATTAAGAGCAGCCCATGAAATACATGTTAAGTGATAACAAACGGAATGAATTGTTATCAGTTCTGTTCTACAGCTGCTCATATTCAAACTGCCAGTACTGCCATTTCTAAGATCCCTTCTTGTTTTGATCTACATTAAGCAGAGATCTTAAGGTTCATAAGCAGCACCCAGCTTGCAAAGGCAGAACTTCCTGCCGGGAACAAGTTCATGAAGGAGGCTGCAACACAGGAGGAGCTTTAGCAGCTTGGATGCAACCCTCAAGCCTAAAATGATTTAGCCCAAGCTGTTAAAACACACAGGGCTTTAACACTAAGCTTCCCAATAAGCCAAAATGTTTCTGAAAATGCAAATTCCTGCCACAAAACTAAGAAATCTTCCCATCCTAGTATTCACCAATTTTCAGTGTTAATGCATTTCAAAAAGTTTCAGTGGCACAGCACTTTCAGTAACAAACATTTCTCTTGCAGGAGAAGAAAATGACCGTCTCACCTCTTCTTTTTGACTTCTCTCTTGGGTTTCTTTTCGTGGACTGGATTTTCACGTATTCCAGCGTGGGCTTTTTTATACAGTTCTTCCATCTGAAATAAGGATTTTAGAAATCAGTTTTACATTTTGTACATGTTGACCAAAATTTACTTGGCACTCTCCCCCACCCCCACGCTGTAATGTATTATAGGAAGTAATGTTTTAAAAATAACTCATTTACAATGTCGTCATAGCTACATATCCCAGAACTATTCTAGTTAAGGACACAGAATGAACGTACAAATCAATATGGAGTTCATGCGTATGACCTTACTTCCAACATTTAAATACTTATAAAAGAGACCCACAATTAGAGGAACTTGGGACAAATTCACATTTGGGAGAAGTGGGAGGTGGGAAACACCTGTGTATGAACATCCATCATATGCACAGCACTAGTTAGTTTTTACAATTTTCAGTACTCAAGCAGGCTGGGACTGTTTGAACTAGCCTTACATATCAGCAATTTTATCTGTGAATCACAGCAAGAGTGCTGGTGCTTGATGAGTGACAACCAGCAAGGCTGGATTTAAGACCATTTCCTCATATCCAATTAGCAAAATAAAAAAATTCCTTCCTGTAGCACCTTAAAGACCAACTTAGTTAGTTCTTGGTATAAGCTTTCGTGTGCATGCACACTTCTTCAGATACACATGCACACGAAAGCTTATACCAAGAACTAACTTAGTTGGTCTTTAAGGTGCTACAGGAAGGAATTTTTTTATTTTGACTATGGCAGACCAACACGGCTACCTATCTGTAACTGGATCCAATTAGCAGTGCAAGAAAGAAGGAATTCATGCACCTCTGACTGTGCATGTCCAACTGAATTCCCAGCGCTTTCTGCCCCCTGCTTCCCAATCCAAGGCTACTACTATCAAGATGCTCTCTCATCAAACAGGAACTCCAAAGGTCTGAGCAAGCTTTGAGCCTTTTAAACAGCATAAAGGAAGACAATTTAGGAGTTAACCAGGGAATTTACAAGCAGTCAGGAAACTGGACACGTATTTGTGGTGGATTTACAAATGGAATGATAGGTCATTATTTAATAAGATGTTTTCAGAGATGTGCAAAGCTCATAACACAGAGATACTAGGCCTGAGATCTGAAAGATCCCAGATACTTGCTAGCATTTTCCCATAAAAGTGTCCATTGCCAGCAATATCAGTTTGACACACTCCTAGTACTTGCTTTTTCAATCACTGTGAACAGCAAGCATCTTACCATATCAGGCGTCACGTTGTTCTTTATATACTGGGAGAACTGTTTCTTGTAAGCATCTTCGTCTTCCTCCATCAAGTAACGCATGTAATCGGCAACATTCTGGCCCATGATGTGCTTGCGGTGGACCTCTGCGTTGAATTCTTTGCTCTCCGAGTCATAACCAGGGAAACGTTTGGTACTGTCAGACATGAATTGAGGAACCCTCGTTAACATTTGGGAGAAAGCATTTCTTAAGCAAAAATCAGTTAAGACCAGCCAGAAATTTCAGCCGCCATCAGTCCCGTCTTGAAACACTGAGCTCTCTCATACACATGCCAAGGACCAACTACAACATGTTCAAGTCAGTGGGACATCATCACATAGCAGCCAGATTGAAGACAAGAAGAAAAAAAGGTGAATTATTAAGGAGCGTTGTAATAAAGGGGTTCTTTGGTAGGGCAGCAGAAACAACAACCTGTTTTACTCTTCTGGGTATTGCTTGTACAATCTACTGCTGCTGTCAAAGTGATGAATGGTGGTAATTATCGTATGAGCCAGATCTCTGAGCGTCTGGTATGTGGAAGACTGTGGTAGAGAGGAGGCAGCAAGTGAAGTCCGCAATGGGAATATCATACCCAGGGCCAAGTGACTTAAGATGCAGCAAGTAGCATTAAGCACCACCACCACCAATGGTGAAAGTTAAATATACTGAATTTAAATTTCAAAACAAAGACATCTCCATTTCTAGAGGAAGTGCCTGAACTATCAGTCCCGGGGGGTGGGGGTGGGGGGAGGTTACCTGTGTGGAATGGAAAGACCACCATCCACAGCTCCTTTCAGAGCACCGAAAACTTTGTTCCCAGTGGTAGTGCGAGCAAGGCCTGCGTCCAAATAGCACGTAAAGGCACCAGGTTGCCCATCCACGCTTTCTACATTATACTCATCACCCGTCACTTCAACTTGACCTTCGTAGATCTTATCAAGGCCAAATTTGTTGAGAAGCTGCAACAAACAAGGCAGACAGGTCTAAGTTCTTCTTCATAGATCTACTGCACTGGAGACCAAAACAGGCTTTCGGTGAAACATTCCACATATCATGAGACAGAAAGACAGACAGTTTGCAACCCACTCCAAGGGCCAGTTGTGACCAGAATGGTAAGATATTAAAGAAATTAATTCATGCACGAGCAATCTCTTAGGAGTCAATCATGCACACAAGTGATTCTACAGAAGCAACTTTTTGAGACCACAAAACTTTTTGAGTCAGCAAAACTTTTTTTCAGCATGGGATTTGCCACTTGGATAACACCCTAATGTGAGAATTCCAAGTTACTAAATGTAAGTTGACCTTGCCATACCTCTACCACATACAATGCAAGGAAATCTTTAAAGCCATGGATGAAAGGTGGGAGAACATAACAAGAGCTACAGAGGAAGGGAAATAGAACCTTGCAGTAAAGAAATTGCACTGATGTAAGAATTCTGCGAAAGTAACTGTACTTTCATCAAGTGCTAAGGAATAACTGGTGGCCGATATGCTGAAATGACAGAAGCACAGACACACACACCCTCAAACCCAACGTTCTGCCATCTTCTCTAACCCAGTATTTATTTCTTGCCCAGTTCATTTTACAAGGTGCCATCTTAATGCATACAAAATCCCAGGTTTGTACTTGAGGACTAAAACAGAAACAGACTGGCTAAGTGCTGATGTGCATATCCCACCTCCTACAGACATACACTTTAAGCCAGTACTATAAAACCCTTAATTTCCATTATTTGTACATTGTGTGTCCCAATTTGTGTCAAATAAGCTGGTGCAGATGTTATTCTGATTTTTCAGAATAGATACATACCCTGCGGGCCAGCAGCAAGCCTGTGCAATAGGCAGCAGCGTAGTTGGTCAAGCCTACTTTCACTCCGTACTTTGGCAGCTCGTGAGCGTATGCGGCACAGACAATCATGTCGCCTTCAATTCTGGCATATGCGATCTGACAACAAAAGCAAGGTTAGTGGGCGACCTCCAACCAAACAGCTGCAATATTAATTCACTGCAGTCTTCCCTCTGTTTGAGAGGAGTGCCATCAAAGTCAGCAGTCCTATAGTGCCAATCTTCCCCCATGTTTTTCCCCCCATACCAGAGTGCACCCACAATGTCTGTAAACACTCTATATCTACCTAAGAAGCATGAGTGAGTAAAGCACGTATCAGCAACAGCTAGATCTTTATTGGAATAATAAAACCTTATAAAAGACACTGACCAAATCATTCTCTCCCTTCATCATCTGCTCAGTTCCCACCTTGCCCCCTACCGTTGATCTATTGATCCTGCTCCTCCTTTCCCATGCCCTCAGAGGGACATGTTGAGACTCTCTTGACTGTGAAGGACTACTGGTACTTTAAGCCACAGACAAAGGGAGAATACACATACACAGTAGCTACAATAGTCCTGCATTTTAGTTATCCATCTACAAAGAATGGTGGTGGCAGAAATAAGGGCTGTTAGGCAAGTGCTGCTATAAGACCAGGACAGTTTGCCACTCAGCTTCTCATCCAGGACAGCTGGTTCCTCAGGACTGTATGGCACATGCTTAACCTTTTCCAGGTTTTCCAAGGCATTCCAATATGAAAATATAACAGGGGAAAGACTGCCAGTGATGATATACATATTTAGTCCATCCCCCCCCCCCCCGTTTTTGCATCCCAAATTGCAAAGACTTTTGAACACTGCTGTCAAAAAGTAAGAGATGTATAGACTAAAGAAACCTGTTTCATTCATAGCTTTGGAAATCAATAGTACTTCTGGAGATTTGCTTAGCACATGGCAATTTCCACGTAAAAGGGTCTACAACAGCAAACCATCAAATGCAACTTTGCCAAGTAGAATAGTAGCATTGCCACCCAATCCTACCCCACTCATCATTTCCCCCCTCCACCTCTTTCCCCCTTTTCTTCCTAATGTAACACTAATGTCTCAACAAATGAAACTGATCTGTAGAAAATGTAACCTGAAAAAGAGACATCGCAAACTTTTGTAAACCAAGAAATCTTTAATATTTTTTAAAAATGCAACTTTGCCAATGATATTGAAGTGAGTTTTTTTTAAAAAAAGCTGTCCAGCAGTCCTGTCTTCCAGATTCATGGAAATTAAGCATAAAATCTCTCTCTCTTTTTCTCACACACAATGAAAGATCTACAGCTTTGAAAACCACTGACATACACTTATCCAAGATCAGAAGTTACACTCAAAATGGAATTCTGACAATTTCTGTGTCAGTCCTTACCAAATTCAGAAATGCAACACATGCAGTGTAAGTTTAAAACTGATTTTACACTAGTTTAAGTTATGGCTTCCTCAAAAGAACCATGGGAATTCTAGTTTGGGAAAGGCACTGAGAGTTATACTAGTGAATACTAGCCCTTTTGCAAAACTACAATTCTCAGTGCTCACTTGTTGGTAGCCAAGCCAGTTAAATAGCTAAGAAATGTCTAAGCAAATTGTTCCCTGCTTCTTTTCTACATGATTCTCATAAGCAGGAAGGGTCAAGGGAAGATTTTTAGAAGAACTAATAGAACAGTTAAAAGAAAATGCCACACAAAGATTTGTGAAAGAATAATTTCACCTTCACTCTCAGCATTTTCTGCAGGCTGGTAGCTCTTTTGTTCCTAATGAAAGCATGCTGAACATTTTGAGATGCAACATGTATCTTTGCACAGAGAAGCACATCAGAAATTAAGTAGCAGAAAGCAGAGCTTGTTCAATAAGCTCCTTTGAGCCAAAAAGTAAATGTGGATATGAAGCAACATATATACCTGGCAAAGCATTCCAGGGGATGAAAAAATGTTTTGAGATGGTAACATAAAGGGCCTATTTTGCTTATTTTAAAGATTTCTTCTTAGAAAAAACATTCAAGACACTTCCTCAAATTTATCCATTACCAAGTCTTGCTTTCCTACAAAAGGAAGTATTGTCACAGGATATGGCCTATTCTAGGGTTTAGAATAGTTTCTGCCTAAGAACTACCTTAGAAAAATAATAGGTTCTTCTCTTCCTTTATAAAGGCTAATGTACATGTTACATGGACATTTCTATGAAGGAAATTTGTGAAGTGCAAAGCAGCTCTCTGCAGTACAATCAAGGACAGAAAGGAGACCTTACCTGGCAAATGATATCTCTGTTGGTGACACGTACAATCATCCTATATTTAGGGGTGTTGTACTTGTTTTTATCTTGAATCACCAAACGTTTACGAGCATAGTAATCAGTCTTTCCCTCTGAAACAGAAAGGTGACAGATTGGAATGTATTTAGAAACTGCAGGTTCAAGGCTACATCCATCTAATTTATTGAAAGCTTGCCAAGAAATAAAACATACCTCTCCTTCTTCGGAATTTGACTTGATACCTCTTGAAGTAGGCCTTATTCTTGACAACTTTCACGAACCCCTTGAATAAATGCGACACAGAAACATTAATGTCAAAAATGTTTGCATAACAATCTTACAGGTGAAGATAGCAGGAACTTAAGTCAACAAGGAGAAAAATGGAAATGTGTTTGAAAAGTGCACACACTTATACAGACACACAGCCTAAAAAACACATATTATAAACTTAAAACTTCTTTATGGCTGTGATGCAGAGGAAAGCAAAGTCTTCAAACTTGATCAGTAGCAAAGTGCTTAGCACCCATTAATGACACCTTCATCTCCAATGATAAAACGCTTACTGTTTTAATATAACATGCCATTGAAAGTTTCAAGGCTTTCCAGAATCCACTGACTACAATTGGACTATGTTAAAGCATTTATGGTAATGATGGAAAAAATACAGTAAATGCTAAGTTTAAAAGTAGCAAGGTGTCTGGATGGCAATGTGGAAATCGAAGACTTCCCAAAACTGAAGGATTTCTGCTGACCATCCACTAGAGGGGAGAAGACGTTAATAAAACTATCCCACCAACGCCTTGCCTTACTTCAAACAGCCATCACACCTTGGCATCATTACATTTTCCTATAGGCAACAACGAGACAGGTCCACAGGCCCGGGGTTGGGATGGCAGCTAAAGCTCTAGGACCTGCCTTTCGGCAAGTTACACACACGCTGGCAAATCCAGCTTTGCCAGTGAAACGTATTTGACAAAGTCCGGATGAAACTGATGTACTGTAGATGTTTACACGCGGTGAGACATGTGGCTCTTCCAAGACAGTCTTTAAACGGGACCAAAGGAGGCATCGCCTGACCCCCCCCCCAAGGACACAACACAGCGCAAAGCTTCCAGAAACGAGGGGCGCTGCTTTACGGGAGACCTGCGATTCGAGACTCTCCCCTCCAATTCCCCGCAACGCCTTCAGACGGGTCCTGACCTGCAAGTTATCCATCACGCTCCCCCCACCCCCGCTTCCCGATCGCGCAGCTATCGTGAAGACAGGCCCGGAGTCATGTGTGCACGCCTGGGGGGGGGGGGATTCAGACACGCAAGGCCCGAACCTTTCGCCACTGCTGCGCTCAAGGGCCGGAAGATTTTGGGAGGCAGGAGGAGAAAATGCAACCAAGTCGGAGAGCGGGGGAGAGAGGCGCTGTGCGGGCGGGACCGAAGAAGGGGAATGCAAACGGAACCAAAACGGGGGAACCCGAGGCGGGGACGACGACCCAAAGAAACCGACCCGGGGAGGCGTGTTTGGGGGGAGCACCAGCCGCGGCCCTTCTACTAGCAGCGGCTTAACGGCGGCTGCTTGCAGCCATTAGGCCACGCTGGAACTCGCTTCCGCAGCCGGGCCTGCCAGCTGCGCAATCCGAATCCATCCGGCCGGCAGCGGGCGAGGAAGCGGGCAGCCGGGGTTCGAGAAAGCGGAGCCGACTCTCCCCTTCCCATCCTGGCCCATTTGGTGCCGGTACTGACCATGGTTCTCGGTTCTGTCCGCTTTCGCTAAGGCCGGGGGCCGCGCAGCGAAACGTCCGCAAGCCGTCGCGCTGGGGGAAAAGGCCGAGCTCAGCGCGCAGGCGTTACACGTCACCTGGCCGACAAGGCAGAGAGAGATTCCACTACCCGCCCCAAAAGGAGGGAGCACTGCCCCCTGGAGGCTTGGAGGGGAAGTGCCCTCATCCTCCCCCCCCCCCCGCCGCTCGCTCTCGCGTCCCTTTTCCTGCGCCGCCAGCGATGACGCCAATCCATGTCGTCGGAGCTCATGGTGTCCGCCGCCGCTCTAAGTGTGACGGCAACGCGCTCAGCAGAAAGCCGGCGGGTGCGCCACCTAGTGGCGCCTCGGTGCTAAGCGGCTTTTGCTCATACATTTCAACGCGGATTCTTCAATACGGAGAACTGGGATCATGTGGTCCTCCAGACGCAGCTGGACTCCCTTCAGCCCCAGCTGGCTTAGCCAATGCTCGGGGGGGGGGGGGGGCGGGGTTGGGAGTTGTAGTTCAGAAGCATTCAGAGACCTGTAGGTTCCGTCAGCTGAATGCTATTTGCATTTTTTTTAATTTGGCTTTTGAGAACCACATCGTCTCTCATTAATGCTCACTCTCTCGGTGGGAGCATTGCTGGGAGTGGGAATTATATTCAGGATAATGTGTTTGTAAAGTTCAGCCCATTTCACAGAGAGGATGATTGGTTGGCCTTTAGGGACCTTCCTCCAAACGACCATAATGAAAGAACTGCCCCCTTTTTAATGGGGTCCCTTGATCAAAACTGGGAATATGTGTCCCATTGTGCTGCTGGAAGCAGCAGAGAATAACTTCCAGCAGCAAGAATGTGTCCTACTCTTTTGCTGCAGAAAATGTCTAAAAGGACTTTCTTAAAAAGGGAGGAAAAATACACCAGTATCTTACTCTTCGATTAAAGGAAGCCATATGTGGTTATCCCATTTTATAGTCATAACAACCCTGTGAGGTTGGTTGAGGTAGATTTTTACCCAAGGAAGGCTGCTTCCTCTCAATGAGTTTATGACTGAGGATGAATGGATCTTCTCTGGCCAAGGCCAATACGTACGGCACTATTCCATAACAGAACCACTCTCAGTTGTTTCCCTGCCTGTATGCATTTAGAGACAGTGATCTGTTGAGGGAGGAGAGGTTTTTTTTAATCTTATTTCAATTATGTTGATAATAAAGCAAATATACAACACACAAAAATATACTACAATATAAAATAAATATACAAACAGTGTGAAACAGTACAAAAACAGAAATCGAATCCTGTGGTCTCCTGATTAATTTATAAAAGTATATTTTATACATTTGATTCATTTGTCATTTTCACTGGAATTATGAAGCCTGAGCCCATAATTTCAGAAAGTTCTCTGCTGGTGTAGTGCTGCTTAATCCAGTTTGAGCTGGGCAGGATTCCTATGCTCAGCACCAATCCAACTCACTAGTAAATTTCAAGCAACGTGAAATGAGGAAACAGCTAGAGTCTCTCCCCTATAGACAGCAGTAATTGTGACGTGCCCATGAATCACAATGTCCATCACAATAGTACAATACATCCACCATTCATAACACTGCAAGTTTTATACTACAACCAGTTGTAAAGCTATTTCAGTGCTGTACATCCACCAGACTCTGCCCGTGCCCCATTCAGGATGTTGAATCTATACTGTAGTTTGTCACACTGCCACATCCATGTTACACTTACAAGCTGAATAAGGTAAAGGTAAAGGACTCCTGGATGGTTAAGTCCAGTCAAAGGCAACTATGGAGTGCGGCACTCATCTCACTTTTCAAACCAAGGGAGCCAGCGTTTGTCCGCAGACAGCTTTCCAGGGTCATGTGGCCATCATGACTAAACCACTTCTGGTGCAACAGGACACTGTGACGGAAGCCAGAGCGCATGGAAACGTTTACCTTTCTGCCATAGTGGTACCTATTTCTCTACTCACACTTGAACTGCTAGGTTGGCAGAAGCTGGGACAGAGCAACGGGAGCTCAAGCCATCGCGCACATTTGAACCACTGACTTTCCGATCAGCAAGCTGAAAAGGAAATAGCTTCCCTGCTTAGTGTAGTCCTTTGTTGTTTAGAAATACTTCAGGAGTTGGCACGTATATGTCAACCTCCTGCCCAAGCAGATATCCTGTTCAAAAGTCCAAGTCAAAATTAACAAGCATGTTCAGTAGAAATATAGCAATTTTGCAAAGGAAAGATGCAGGGCTACAGGATTAACAAAGCAGAACTGACGAGAGTAGCCTACTAACAAGGATGCCGCAAAAGGAATCTAAGTACTGTATTCCTCCTCTCATCTCTCTCCTTTGCAGAACGTTCCACCACACAAACTGTTACATGGACTATTATTAAGATGGTCTGAGCAGAAAGACTGAGGCCCAATTCTTCTGCGGAGGAACTTGTCACATAAACATTCTACATGTAAGCCTACTAACCAGAAAGAGGTTTCTACTGACGCTGTTTGACCTTCCTGTAAACCCACTTTATAAAAGGGCAAGCAAAAATGATCAGGCAGCTGGAGCAAAGCCTCTGTGAGGAAAAGTTACTACATTTTGGGCTCCTTCTTTTGTTGTTCAGAAAAAACATGGACACATAATGGAGGTGTACAAGATAACCGTATGTATGTAGTGGAGAAAGCAGGTAAGGGAGAAATCCCCTCTCAAAATGCTAAACCCCAGGGACCCTTATGTGAAGCTGAATGTTGGGAGATTCAGGTCAGACAAAATACGCTACTTCTTTATGCAGCACATAGAATTTGCTCCCACAAAAGGCAGTAATGGCCACCAACTTGGACAGTTTTGAAAGAGGACAGGACAGATTCAGCTACAAGAGCCTAAGAGACTCACCGCTCTGGTATTGCCTACTATAGTAGTTTAAAACAGTGCTGCTTTGCTCTCCTGTGCATGCAAAGCAAGGGAGGCTACCACATAACAATGGTATTACGTTGATCACCTCAAGGGAGATGAAGTTGTAAATCATTATCGCAGGGAAAATGTAATACAATCAAGACAACATTCCAGTAGGAATGTCCTCTGGAGATAGGCCCATTCAATCAAGAGTCTAAATTTAATTATAGTCTTTCAAAGACTGTACCAAGGCCAAAATATGGTTTGAAGCTTTTGGGTAGAAAGCCAAATAAACACAGGGCTTCAGGGACCTTGGTTCTGCTGCTCTAATTCTATGCTGATTACAGTTCTGTCATAGGATGCTGAAGTTGTCCTTTGCCCAAAAAATCACTTTGCTACCTGAACATCTGAACTCTCAACACAGAACCCAGAGCCTGACTCTGTTTCCCCTCCTGCTTTTCTTTCCCTGCCTCTGCCTTCCGGCCTCTCTGGACCCCCACTAGCTGAAGCAGTGGTCCTTACTCCAGCTGCTCAAAAGCTTTTCTCAGCACTCCCTCTTGACAGCTTTCTGTCAATGTTCCCTCCTCACCCAGGAATTTCAAGACTCTGATCCTAAACCTCCAACGCTTTGTGGGATATCTTCGGGAGAAGAAAAGGCTAAGAGTGTCTATGTGTGTCTAAAGGTAAAGGTAAAGGGACCCCTGACCATTAGGTCCAGTCGTGACCGACTCTGGGGTTGCGGCGCTCATCTCGCTTTATTGGCCGAGGGAGCCGGCGTACAGCTTCCGGGTCATGTGGCCAGCATGACTAAACTGCTTCTGGCAAACCAGAGCAGCGCACGGAAACGCTGTTTACTTCCCGCTGGAGCGGTACCTATTTATTTACTTGCACTGGTGTGCTTTCGAACTGCTAGGCTGGCAGGAGCAGGGACCGAGCAACGGGAGCTCACCCCGGCCCGGAGATTCGAACTGCTGACCTTCTGATCAGCAAGTCCTAGGCTCTGTGGTTTAACCCACAGCACCACCCGCGTCCTTATGTGTGTCTACTCATAAGTAAATTTCACTGAATTCCCACTCTCAAGTAAATATCAATCCTATTATCTTTAAACACCTATTATCCTGTAATCTGTTAGACCTCCCCAACCAATGCTATGCTGAACAGAGCAGGAGACAGGATTATTCCATATAGGAGGAATCCAGCCAAGTCACTAGCTCCACCTCTTCTGAGGGTGGGAGTGAGTTATCTATATAAGCCCTAAAGCCCCTTTTCCGGGGTGTGTCATTTAACATTGAGAAATGCTCGTTTCTACTACTGTGGATACTATCTCCAGGCGCAGGAGTTTCAAGGCGGTAGTAAGCACAAAAGTATTTTTTATAAGCTTTATGCATTAAAGTCCTTAAAATGAAACAGAGGGGTTTTTTTGTGCCCTAATGTGATAGTTGGTTGTAGTCAACCAAGTTCTACTCAAAGCCAATGAACTTAAATTAATTATGTTTGCTAATTTCAATGGTTTTATTCCGAGTATGACTAATGTTGGATACAACCCAGTTAGCTAGTAGTTGCTGTACTCATATATTTTTTTAAATAATTGTATACAAGTCCAGTATTAAAGGTTCTGTGAGAGGGCAACAAATTACCTACTTAAAGTGATTACTTCAGAATTACTTCCTAGTGAAAGTTTAGAACCAAACTGCTTTGAGGGTTTGTTTGTTTACAATCAAACTGTATATAAATTTTATGAAATAAGTAGTTACACACTTACATGGTTGGGTTTTATTTACTTTCGTAAATATGGTTCTGTAGAATATAGTTTTATTGGTTATCAAACAGTTTAGGGCCTGTTCTGATACTGTTATTGCTAGGAGTGATGCTTTGTGTAGTAGTATAAATGATATATTCAAATAAGTTGTACTCAGCGTATGCTCATTGAAATCAATGAACATGGCTAAGTTAGGTCCATTAATTTTAGTAGGTCTACGCTGGGTAAAACTTAGTTGAATACTTAGTTGAATTCAGCTTAGTTGAATACCACGTTTCATTTCGTTTCGCTACTGGCATTGAAGCTAGGTCAACTAATTTATATAGCTCAATCCTCTGATGAATTGAGCATCACTAAGTCCTCCTTAAATAAAAAGGCTGACTTGTGCTTTGGCCTTTTTAAACTGTGTCGGGGCGGTTATTGTTTTGGTTTGTTATTATGCTATGTATTTTTGTATTTTAATATTGTACACTGCCCCGTGATCTTCGGATGAAGATGGTATAGAAATTTAATAATAACAATAGAGGCTAGTTTATATTGCTGACTTATACCTCGTGCAATGAGGTAATGGCTCCAGGTTGTTTTACAGTAACTTGAGTGGAGGTACAGTATTAAAAGATTTCCTTGACATGAAGATATATTCTGTAGCAAAAAAGGCATATATGAATTTGTGTTGTTGGGGCTGTCACTACACTCAAGAAGTTTAGCCATTTAACGATCTGGCTTTTAACCCAAACACTAATTAAACAATTAGAACTTTCAGTTTAACCAATCAAAGCTACTTCCCATGTTGGAAGGAAAGGCTACCTTTAATGTTTTCATTTTCTTATGGTAACATACCAAAAGCAAAATAGTTAAAAATACTTAAATATGCATGCCTTTAATTAGAGTCGCCACGTTTTATCAACCCCTCTGCTCCTGAGTCTTTAAATGCATTTAACATTAGCAGGTGAGGCTTACTCCCTTGTCTGTTCAGGATTCCTGCCTTGTTTATGTGGCTGGAACCTTAGTTCCTACATTTTTTGGACTAGGGGGAGGTTGAGGTGTTGTTTATTTGTTAATTAGTGGGCATGAGTACTGCTTTATTATTTGAGTGTATATATTTCCTCAGGACGCCCCTGTTTTCATTGGAGAAATGTTGGAGGGTATGGTAGGACGTCCCTGTTTTCATTGGACCCCCGAACCGTCTGAAGGCAATCCTGTATACGGAAGCTTTTTTAATGTTTAATATTTTATTATGGGAGCGGTATACAAATTTGAAGAAGAAGAGGAAGAAGCAAAGGAAGGAGGAAGGAAGGAAGGAAAGAAGGAAGGAGAAGAGGAAGAAGTATGGTTAGGAAGAGCCCATGTGTTATGACAACACAGTTCCCATCATAGATCTTGTTTTCTCCTAAGGAGATAGTGCCTTTCCCCCCGCTGGGAGAAAGCTGAGAATCAAGTTAGCATTCAAGGCAGCCAAACCACGCGCGAGAAAAGCTGCCCGGCTGCTGGATGCCGCGCAGCCTGCATTAGTTCCTCGGTAGCGAAGGCAGCCCCGCCGAGAGGCCGGCCTTCCTCGCTAGCCAACCCGCGGGGCGTTGCAGCCCGGCTGCCCGGCGGCGTCCCTTTCCCCGCCGTTCGCCCTCTGGTCCAGCCTCGAGTCGCCTGCCCCGACGGCGGAGGGGGGCGCGTGCGCCTGCGCGCGGGTCTCTCCCAGGGACGTGGCCCGCTTTCTCGAGGCTGGAGCTGCTGGAGAAAGGGTGGAGAGAGAAGGAGGGAGGGAAGGAAGGAAGGAAGGGGGAAAGAGAGGACGAAGAAAGGCGGGACGCCGTCCGGGCGGGGAGCTCCGAGGCAGCAGCAGCAGCAAGCAGCGGCGGCGGCTCCGGGCCGGGCTGGCTCCCAGGAAACTGATGTTCTCGCCTCCTCTCCCCGGCAAAGGCTTCCAAGGTGAGCGAGAGGCGCCCCTCCTGGCCCCCATCGCTCCTTTGCACCCCAGGGGGGAGGAGGAGACCCCATGGGAAGAAACCACCAATCCACCACCCCGGGGGAAAGGGTGCCGGGGTTGGGGAGCCCGGTGGCCTTGGAGAGGGCCAGGGCGCACGGAGCCCCCTCGCCGCGCTGCGCCCTGGAGACGCGAATGACAGGAAGGTGTGGACGCCTGCCTCTCTCTCTCTCTCTCTCTCTCTCTCTCTCTCTCTCTCTCTCTCTTTTTCTCTGTCTCCTCGGGCCTGTTGTGGCCTTACAAAGAGGGCTGCTCTGCAGGCTCTCCCTTCCCCGCGTCTTGCAGGCGCCTTGCAAAAGGAATCGCAACAGATCAACATCGGAGAGCGCGCTGCTTGCGCTGCCGCGGGATTTCGTCGGGGTTTCCTCCTCCTCCTTTCCACCCACCGGATTTCCTCTCTGCGGCGGGGGAACGACCCCTGTGTTGTGTGTGTCTGTGGTTAGTCTTTGTGGCAACGTCCCTTCTTGGCTCTCCCAGGCTGAGCACCAAGCTCCAAGTGAAGGGACCTGATCCGGCTTTATCAGACAGAGATGCGACCGGGTTTTCCTTACAGATGCTCAGCCATCAGCAAGAGTGCCCCTGAGTACGGGCAGAGCGCTTTCTGCTTAACCACAGAAAGGTTGCACTCGCAGATGGCGTGACACAAAAGGTCAGCCTTCTAGCTCACTTGTTGAAGATTGATTTCAAGCCATGGGATGCATGTACGAGAAGGGGGATATATAGTGGATGAAACTCCCCCCCCCCACCTAAGAACTGAGTGGCCCCCATCAGTCCGCACTAGGTCCACGAGGGGCCTCCACAATCCCATCTCAACCACATTTGGCAAAGAAGAATTTTTCTTGTCCTGCGTGTAATTCTCGGTCAGAGGTGGAGGTGTCTAAAATCAGATGCGCCCATTTTGGAGATCCTTTTATGGCAGCGGCAAGCTACATACATGCACACACGATGGCATGCATTTTAAGATCTCTGCATTCTCTCCTGCAAAACGGTTGACATGGGGAGGAGGGAAGATCCCCAAAGGAGCTCAGGCGTGGAGTTACCGTAGTTCCTTAGAGAAGCTTAAGTATGTCTGAGACACTGTTTTGGAAAAAATAAGCTCTAGGCCTCTGGTCCTTTTGTCTTGGCTCGGTTGCACCACCCATTATGGAGACTGGTATGTTTTCCCTGTTTAAGGCTTGAAACCATTTTTCCTGAGCTGCTTTTCCCCTTCCCTTCGCCCACCTATGGTATCCCATAGGACACTCTGGGATAACACCAAGGTTTTATTACTGATACTGCTCATTCTCATAAGAAGATTCCATTACTCTTGCAGCAGAAGAAGAGAGATTCTGTTGATATGTGTGGATCTTGCCTGGGGGAGTGAATTACCCAAGACATCTAGTTTGAGCCCAGTGGCCTTTACAAGGGGTAACATGTTGATTTCAGCTGGCTTGCAAGCACCTAACAAAATCAAACTGAAACACAAGTTTCTACATGAACCATGTTAACTGATGCCTATCTCTTGCTTAAATGGCAGTAGAATGAGTTGAGGTGGTCCTTAAGAAGATGCTAGATATTTATTTAAAAGTGACTGATCCTCTTGCATCCCTGAGGCATTGGAAATATTGATCCGTCTGTTTAAACTTTCATGAGTCTCTGCTTGCTAGTTCAAAACAAGATTTTGTCCATTATAAATACTCATGTACTAAACATTCTTCTGCCAAGCTGCAATTTGGACAGACATTAACTTTAGATTGACTAATTCTAAACCAGAAGGCTTGCATAAGAGTGATGAGCTTGCATAAGGATATTGTCATTTTTCCACAGAATCATAACCCACTTCCTGTAAAAAAAAGTGTTTTTAAAAAATCCCTGTTAAGTCAGCTATTTGTATACTTGGCATGCTGAGGTTCAGTCCAGGATAGCTTTCCGGGAAGTTCAGTTTGCTTTTAGAAAGGGTTTATGTTTCCTCGAAAATTCACCCCAGAAGATACTGTGATGAAACTTTTGAGAGAATAAATGACTTTTAAAGCAGAGGTGCATGCTCAGATCTGTGACGGTTGCTCAAACCAATGGTGGAGGCTTGGGTGAAAGTGCATCATTCAGCATAGCCAAAAACTATGCACTTCTGAATCTATGGACAGAAAACTATGCACTTCTGAATCTAGGGACAGCGTATATTCCCCTCCCTATTCCCACTCTTGATTTGCCTGTGGGGCTTAGCTGATCCACAAAGATGTGGGAAAAGCTGCAGACAATGGGTGTTTGGAATTCCCCCATGGAGTAGGAGGAGGCCGAAATCTTATTTTGTGCAGGCGTCTTTGTAGGGAGGAGAAAGCTGACCTTGAGGGGAAAACAAAAGCTTGCTACAGTTGGAACAACGATGTTTGTTTGCTGAGTTAAAAAGAGAGAGAGAGGGCTATCCACTTAGGATATCCAACTTAAAAACTCTGGGAGATAGGCTGAAGGCCATGCCACACATTACAGTTGGTTTATTATATCACTGGTCTCCTTTTGTCTGTACTAAATATAGTTGGATTGGGCAAAGGGGTGGGGGTGGAACTGATTTGATTCCTCAAGTGGTGCCAGGGTGGAGGTGTTTAACACTTTCCCTTGCACAATTTTCCCATTCTAAATTGCTTCTCTCACGCTTCTATCTGCTCCACAGGGAAGTATATAAGTGCCTGTATCATGGCTGCATTCTCTCTCCCTCTCTCCCTCCCTCCCCTTGCAAATCCGCAGACAGTATTTTTGGGAAAGGGTTATTTAAATTGAGGGAGGTAACCTTCCTCCTCCCGCTGCATTTTTTCACTGCTGCTTTACTGATCAAATCAGCGTCTTCTTTCCCTGCATGCAGATGTATTTAGTTAAAAACAAACAAACACCAGGAGATCAATCAAAGATTTCCCAGCATAGTATGCAATTTGTCCCTAAGGCAGCTCAGCACTTGTTACCTTCCTGCGGCAGGCTACTATAGCCTAGTTTGAGATCAAGATTTACTTACATTTTGACACTATTTTTTCGTTTTTCTGATGGTTGCTGGGATTTTGAGCAAGGCCAGAGAAGCTGACATCAATGTGGGGGAGTGGCTGTCAGGTGCATATTAAAAGTCACGGGGTATTGTGCGTTTCCCCCCTTGACTCCATTTCCTCACCTTCTCCACATTGTTTGATGCTGAGGCCTGGTGTTTTGTGGTTAGAGGGAAATTACATGGTTTTTCCAGCAGATGGCTGATAAGAAGTGTATAGAAAGGCCAGGCTTGTATTCAGGAGGTGATGAAGACTAGAGGAAGACTAAGAATAGGCAATTGGTGCATGGTTTTCTAGGATTTTGTGTTTTTAATGTGGACAGTTGACTTTACCCCAGCATAATTCCCTTTTCTTTATTTTACAAATAGGTGACACGCCTAAGATTCTCATTTGCCCTTCAGTTTTTCAAGCTCCTGCATACTGCTAACTGCATTTAAACAAAATCTCTTCAGGAAATAAAATCTGTAAGGTCTGTAAGGACCAGGTACTAGGGCTAGGGTTAAGCTGACACTAGTGGGTTGTGGGAAGAAATAACAGGAGTAGAATCTCACTCTTTTAACAACTGCATTTTCCCCACTGAAAGGAAGGGAGGGAGACCTGCCACTAGCAGTAAATTATCGAGATAGCTTGAAAGTAAATGCAATTAAACCCAATTGGACCTCTTCTCAAATAAATGTGAGGGCTGTGTGTATCTCTTAGGTCTGTCTCCTAAGGCTGCTTTCCATATTTTTTTCTTTCTTTTTTATACCAGGGTACAAAACATTTAATATATACACCTATAAACTGTAGCGTTCATGAGGTAAATGTGTATATATCCCATTGGGGCAGGACTGAGGAAACCCAAAAAGCAGTTGCTCCTTGTTGCTTGTTTAGCTGGGGGAAACTGCAATCTGCTGATACATAATGGGCAGAGCGGCCCTAATTTTTACTGGCTGATCCCCATGTAAAACAACCTTGAAGCACACAGTTCTGTAGGTTTGGAGATTTGTAGAAGGTGATGAAAGATAAGATCTACTTTAATGTAAGATGAGCATAGGGTTAGCATAAGATTAGCATCTGTTACTCCTTTAAATTGTTTTTCCATTCTTGTGTCCTGATCCTAAACTTGCTATGTAAATAGAATGGATGTTTCACTGGTACCGATAGAATTTTCATGGAAATATGATTAGCATCCTATCACACAAGCTGGGTTATAAACAATCAAAAACTGTCCTCTACTGAACTTTTAAGACTAGAAACATTTTTTAAAAATATTGGCTGTCAGACAGCTCTTACTGTCAAAGTTCTTCCTGGTGTTTAATTGGAATCTCCTTTCTTTTAACTTGAAGCCCTTGATTTGATTCCTACCCTCCAGAGCAGGAGAAAACAAGCCTGCTCCATCTTCCAGATGACAGCCCTACAGATGTTTGAAGATGGCTATCCTATCTTCTCTCAGTCTTCTCTTTTCCCAGGCTAAACATCCCAACTCCCTCAACTGTTCCACTTAAGGCTTGGTTTCCAGACCCTTGATCATCTTGAGTGCTCTCCTATGCACAATTTCCAGCTTGTCAATATCTTTCTTAAATTGTGGCACCCAGAACTGGACAGAGTACTCTAGGTGTGGTCCGACCAAGGCAGGATAGAACATTACTACGATTTCCATTGATCTGGGCACTAGACTTCCGTTGATGCAGTCTAGAATAGCATTAGCTTTTTTTGCTGCAGCATCACACTGTTGATTTGTGTTAAGCTAGATCCTTTTCTCCTAGATCCTTTTCTCATGTGCTACTGGCAAGCCAGCTGTCTCCCATCTTATATTTGTGCAGCTGGTTATTCTTGCCTAGGTGTGTAGAACCTTAACATTTGTCCCGATTGAAATTATTTTGTTAGTTTGGGCCCAGTTCTCCTATCTCTTAAGGTCATATTGAATTCTGATTCTGTCTTCTGTGGCATTAGCTACCCCTCCCAGTTTGGTGTGATCTGCAGATTTGATGAGCATCCCCTCAATTCCTTCGTCCATGTCATTTATCAAGACGTTGAATAATAACGGGCCCAGGGCAGAACCACCCCACTTCTCACTTTGTTCCAGGATGATAAGAAACCATTAGAGAGCACTCTTTGTTAGAGAGCCAGTGTGGTGTAGTGGTTGAGAGCGGTAGATTTGTAATCTGGGGAACTGGGTTTGCGTCCCCGCTCCTCCACATGCAGCTGCTGGGTGACCTTGGGCCAGTCACACTTCTGTAAAGTCTCTCAGCCCCACTCATCTCACAGTGTTTGTT
This sequence comes from Podarcis liolepis, assembly GCF_965112155.1. Taxonomy (NCBI): domain Eukaryota; kingdom Metazoa; phylum Chordata; class Lepidosauria; order Squamata; family Lacertidae; genus Podarcis; species Podarcis liolepis. The sequence continues at coordinate 73,382,813 of NC_139559.1, read as the reverse complement.
GTGGGGGAGGAAGGGAAAGGAGAATGTTAGCTGCTTTGAGACTCCTTCGGGTAGTGATAAAGCGGGATATCAAATCCAAACTCTTCTTCTTCTTCTTTGGGTTCGGTCAGTCAACCAGCTACAAACCCACCTAACAGTTACCTTGTCCAGCCCACGTTTTACCAGCTTTTTCACAAGAATAACAAGGGAGACTTTGTTAGAAGCCTTACTGGAATCCACAACATTCCCCTGATCCACCAAGCTTGTAACTTATCAAAAAAGAGATTTGTCTGGCCTGATTTAATAGTTTCATTCAGCAGGTGCACGTCAAAGATAGGATTCCGTTGTAAATCTTATTTCAGTTCTTGTTGAGTATAAATTGTTTTCTGCTTGGCTGCTTTCCCATCTAACAAGAGCTATCTGATGGTTATAGTTGTTATAACCTCTTTTGCTCTGCTTGTTTGTTTTTATTGGTTGGATATTATCTTGCTTACCCTGATAGTGCAGGAAAAGGAAAGTTAAGTGCATCTGTAGGTCATTGCAAATATAAGACTATGCCAATTCTTATCTAAAACAGTAATTTTGTGTCAATTCATGTTATTTTTAACAGAAGTTTTTTTCTTAAGGGATGGGTTTAATAGCTCCATTCACTACAATCCGCTTACGGAATAAATAATATTCAAAAAGAATAAAGTAAAATATATTAATATATGATAATGGTTGGTCATATTGAAGAGCTGAATGTGAGAAGGAGTAACTTATATCTTCCATCTCGTTTTTTAAACAGGATATTCAGGACCTTGCATTCCTGTAACTTTTTAATCACATTGCTAGTTGGCATTTTTATTGCAATTTGAATATACTTATTCTTAATTGGAAAATTCATTCTTAATACATATTAGTATTCCCTGTCTTAAATTATTTCTTTAATCTTTCTGAAGGCTGGGATTAACAAAATTTCTGAATGATTTCTGTTTTATGGAAAAATGCTATAAAATTGTGAAGTCTTAAAAACATCATTTGGGGTTGTAGTCTTCTACTTCCTCTATAATTACTTCCCACAAAATAATACACATTACCGTCTTGCAAACACCTCATTTAGACATTGGCCCCCTGTTAGAATGACAACATAACTTATCGTAGCATAATATTTAAGATACTGGCTATCATTAAACAGCACTAAAGTAACCATTAGTGTGTTTTATGGTACATGAAGGCATTAAGTAAGTGTAGATTAGTAATGCCCATGGCTTAGAACTTGGCGAATCCATTTTCCATTCTGCAGTGGACCATAAACTTCACAGTTGGCTTATGATTTGGCTACTGTACTTCCATTTAGGAATAAAAAAATATTGCCACTGACCCACAGGAGAAGCATCATTAGGACTTAATGGGGGAAAGAAATAAGGTGCAAAGGTCTAGCCTTATAAGAAGAGTTTGCTCAGATAATAAATTCCTTGTTGTGTGGCCTGAGGGCCATATTGCCTCCAGGGGAGATTAATTTCTAAGGCTGCCCTTTGTTGGGGTGACTGGTACATAACAGATATGGTGTGATACCATTTGGAACCGTACTGCTCAGTATGGGGTGCGTGTTGCTGGCAAGTATCAGGGTCCATCTTTCATCCCTGTTGTGTCTTCCTATTTTCCATAGATTACCAGCAAATATACAGTGGTACCTCTGGTTAGGTACTTAATTCGTTCCGGAGGTCCGTTCTTAACCTGAAACTGTTCTTAACCTGAAGCACCACTTTAGCTAATGGGGCCTCCCGCTGCCGTCGTGCTGCCGGAGCACGATTTCTGTTCTTATCCTGAAGCAAAGTTCTTAACCTGAAGCACTATTTCTGGATTAGCGGAGTCTGTAACCTGAAGAGTATGTAACCTGAAGCGTATGTAACCCAAGGTACCACTGTATAGGAATTTCCTGGGTGCTTTGAGATGAATTGAAGGGCAAACACTTTAGTTTTCGTTGTTTATTATTATTATTTTAACCATTGCTTGGTTTACGCGCTGGGAAATCTAGGTGATATTTTTTCCCCTCCAAGGTGTGCTTTTCTTCCTTCGCATCTCATCAATTCAGCTGTCCTCACTTAGGTTCGAATGCATTCACACTTGAGTTTGGATACAAAAGCAATGAATTTTGAGGGGCGGATTCCATTAACCTCATTAAGTCATGAAAAATCTGACACGCTTCGTGTAAGTCAAGAAAACGGTATTGGAGAGCTAGTGATTTCCGGTACAGGTTAGCGAAAAGCAAGAGCTGTTGGCATCCGTCTGTCTCGAGAGAAAATGGAGTGTGCCTCCAGGGGGAATTCGAACCATTGCACCGAAGATCTCTTCTGCGGGACACAAGCCTGGGCAGTGGGTGTGAAGGTCCTGGACTGCCCAGAAGACAAGGCCTGCCCCACCTTGTCCTCGCTGATGTGGTCCAAAGAAAAGCAGAGCAATGTGTCTGGCACAAGTTTGGCTGTAGCAGTTGCAGGAAGGAGGTGTAGAAGATGCCAGTCAACCGTCTTAGGGACTTTACTCTGGAATTGTGAGGGGTTTTCTCCTCAGCCTTTTCTTCTCCCAAAGATGTCCCGCAAGGCAGCGGAGGTTTAGGACCAGAGCTTTCCTTCTCTGAGATTGGCTGCTTTCCCAGGTTGATGAGCCCAACATGCCCCTCACTTCCCTCTACAGCATATACAGAAACCACTTTCTTGGCCACTGGACTCACTACTTGTCTCGTCTCCTCAACCTGCCGGAGCCTGTCTCCACATTCAGGGGAAGTCCCTAACTCACCAAGGGTTTGAGACCTGTTGGCTGTCCCCACATGGTTTAGCCAGCCAGTCAGAGTCATTCCTGCTGTTTAGGTCTAACTACCCCAGAAGGAGCACAGTGTGTACTTACACGCTTACTACTACCCTGAGTGGGACACGGGTGGTGCTGTGGATTAAACCACAGAGCCCAGGACTTGCCGATCAGAAGGTCGGTGGTTTGAATCCCCGCGATGGGGTGAGCTCCCGTTGCTCGGTTCCTGCTCCTTCCCACCTAGCAGTTCGAAAGCACATCAAAGTGCAAGTAGATAAATGGGTACCGTTTCAGCGGGAAGGTAAACGGTGTTTCCATGCACTGCTCTGGTTCGCCAGAAGCGGCTTAGTCATGCTGGCCACATGACCCGGAAGCTGTACGCCGGCTCCCTCGGCCAATAAAGCGAGATGAGCGCTGCAACCCCAGAGCCGGCCATGACTGGACCGAATGGTCAGGGGTCCCTTTACCTTTACTACCCTGAGTAGACCTGTTGAATCAATAGACTCTAGTTTATTATTAATTCATTGAGTTCATAGACTTGTAGAGATGGAAGGGGTTCCAAGGGTCATTTACTCCAACCCCCTGCAATGCAGGAATCTGAACATTTTTTACCCAAATGCATAAAGTACATCAATTTCCTTTAAAGCTATCCTTTAAACATTGAATTCTGTAACATGTACTAACAGGGGTAAAAAATCAAGTTTACATATATGTACAAACACAGAGAGAGAGTATTCGGTACTGTACATGTATTAAGTAGATTAAATTTTACAATATTAGGGGTATGTCGGTGAGGAAAACTAAATATCTGTCACCAAGGGCAACCTCTTTTCAGCTGACTCCAAAACCTGGAGTGAGCAAATCTGGGCAGAAAAGTGCTTGAGGCAACAGAAGGGGAAAGGAATACTTTCCTTCTCCATGTGCCCTTTTAGTTGTAAAAAAAAAAAAAATCCCTCTGTTTAATGTGGGTTCAGAGAAGACATGTGAATAAACAACAAGGCTGCCTCAACTTGTCTGATTTGGCCCTTAAATGAAATCTCTGAAGAGCATTTTCAGTAGGTTGCTGTGTGAAACCTGGATATATTTGTGCTCAGCACTTGTATGAGACAAACTGGAAAGGTCAAGCCTACTTTGACATGTCCCTTTCTTGCTTTTGCTAAACATGACGATTGTGTTACCTGAGAAACAAAAATGCTAACCTGTGCTGGCATTTACAGGTACATAGTGACCGTGTTTTGCAGTTCTGCAGAAATATTTCAAATTAAAGCGTCAACAAGTCATGCAAATTAGAAAACCCCTGGGCTCAGACCAAACAACATTTTCAAGTTCTCTGGAAACTTGCTTTGTGGGGGAATAAATACCCGCCATTGCTTTAAAAGAAGAGGGAACGTTTGCTGTTCTTTGAGGCTTTGTGGTTTCTTTAGCACGTTAAAATTATGCATATTTACTTCTGCAGTTTTTACTTCTCCTTTCAAGTTCAGTCACTGGCTATTAAAAAAACAACAACCGGGTGTTTTTGGGTTCCACTAATGTAGAAGCACTTTCTCGGAGTGAAAGTTTTTCTCTTTTCTTGGCACAGAGCAATTTCTGCCTTGCTCTTGGTTGCTTCCATTGTGCCAAAGAAAACAAATGTCTTGGCTTGTGAAGTATCACCAACAAGAAGAAACCTCTTGCATGTAAATACGGCTGGCAAATGAGATAATCGGTTCCGGGTTGGCATTGTTCTCTGTATTCAAATTTATGGAGGTGAATCAGAGACAAACGTTGGCACCAGAGGCCTGCAGGAGCAAACAGGGGAGCAGGATGAGTACAGCTTACCCTGTAGCAAAGCAAAACAAAAAATCCAGCATCCTTGATAAGGGGAGCTCTGTTGACTCGGGTCAGCGGTTTATACAGTGGTACCTCAGGTTACATAACCTGAGGTACCACTGTATAGTCTAGCAGCCTATTCTCACAGTGACTAACCAGATGCCTACAACAGTGGTTCCTAATTGGTGGTCTGCAGACCCCAGGGTGTCCACGTGACCCACCCAGGGGTTCTGTGGCACATGCCCTTCAACTGTCTGGGCCATCCTGTTGGGGCGTGCAATTAATAATAATAATAATAATAATAATAATAATACTATATTATTTATACCCTGCTTATCTGGCTGGGCTTCCCCAGCCACTGTGAGTGGCTTCCAACAAAATATAAAAATACAGCAATGCATCAAATATTAAAAGCTTCCCTAAACAGATGTCTTCTAAAAGTCTGGTAGTTGTTGTTGTCTTTGACATCTGGTGGGAGGGTGTTCCACAGGGCGGGTGCCACTACCGAGAAGGCCCTCTGCTCGGTTCCCTGTAACTTGGCTTTTCGCAGTGAGGGAACCGCCAGAAGGCCCTCGGTGCTGGACCTCAGTGTCCAGGTAGAACGATGGGGGTGGAGACACTCCTTCAGATATACCGGACCGAGGCCATTTAGGGCTTTAAAGGTCAGCACCAACACTTTGAATTGTGCTTGGAAACGTTCTCGTGTGAGAGCTTGGCACCCAAAAACGTGTGTGTCAGGGGTTCAGGAGCAGAGGCGAGGGCAAGGGAGGAAACAGAGAGCGAGGGGGAGGAGGCAGAAGAAAAGATGAGTGATGACGACGACCCGAGATCTCCGAGTCTTTCCAGTGAATCAGAAGATTCACAGAAAGGAGCACCAGTGGCCAGGGCAAGGGGGGAGACTAGGGGGACACCCCAGGAAGATAGAGCCAGAGGGGACTCAGAGGGGAGCAGTTGGAAATCGGGACCAGCGTCACCGCCAGAGAGCAGGGAAGAGGAAGGGCGCCAGGGATCAAGCGCTGGCAGCTCACAACAGGAGGGAGGGCACGAGTCAGGAGTGGCCACACCTCCATCGGGGAGCGAAGAGACGGTTAGACGGAAGGTGGAAGGTTGGGCGCGCGCGCCAAGTTCAAATACACAGGAAGGTGGCGCAGTAGGCAGCCCGGAAAGGGAGCCAGGTCCTAAAGCCCGGCGCAAGGAGACAGGAGGGTCCGGGGGGTCAGCGTCAGAAGAATCCCGGAAGGAAGAGACCCCGGGGGGCAGAGGGACCCAGAGAAGAACAGTCAGGCGGAAAAGGTGGAGCAGGGCTAGGATATTAAGTTGGTGTACAAGGGGCGGAGACTCAGACGGAGCTTAGCCGATCTAAGCATAAGACGTAGAGTTGCGCGCAGCAGCTTGAGAATGGAAACTGTAACTCAATAAAGACTTTTATTTAATGATCGCTGGCTAGCGTGATCCTCTGTGAGCTAGGATCTGGAAGCAACTCTGACAGTGTGAGATCACAGCAAAAACGCAGGTCACGTGACTTGCATGAGAGTGCGGCTTGGTTTTGTGCTGGGACATGTCGGAGGGTATGGTGACACCATTCACGTAACAAAAACTACCTCAGAGAGATCAATATTTTCAGAAGTAGACAGTGTGCATTGGTACTGAGGCAGCACCGGTTGTTTAAATTTTGCGCCCCTAATGATTTTCAACCCGGGGCAACCGGGTAGTATGGAACACAGTATTCCAAGTGTGGGTCATATCATAGATTTGTATAATGGCATTGTGACATTGGCAGGTTTTTTCCAGTCCCTTTCCTAATGATCCCTAACATGGAATTTGCTTTTTCATAGCTGCCACACACTGGATCAACAACTCCATTGATCTTTCCACTGTATCTAAGGATCTAAGGTCTCGCTTCTGGTCAGTCACTGAAGTACAGACCCCACTAGTTTATATGTGAAGCTGGCCAAAAAAAAAAAAAGACCCAGTGTGAATCACTTTACATTGAATTGTGCTTGCCATTTTAGTGACCATTTTAGTGATTTAGCTTTTCTGGAGCTGCCTGAAATCCAATTTTGTTTTAACCAAGAATGATTTCATGGTTAATCCTGAAGCAAACCTGGGTTTCTCACTGCTCGTCATCTCAGCAATGCTGAGAAAAAATTATCACCCATCTGCTACTGTAAAAGGTATTTAACATACATTTAAATCTCTTAATTATCACCTGCTGTAATTTTTTGCCTTCCATTTCCCACCTTGATTCTTTTTTCTTCATATACCTGCCAGCTAAGATTTCACTTCATGCATCTAAAGAAGTAGGTTTGAGTCCACAGAAGCTCATGCCATTAAAAAATGTTAGTCTTTCAGGTGCTACAAAACTCCTTTGTTTTTACTGTAAATGTGAAATAGCACTGGTTATGGGTATAGCCAAGGGAGGGCTGGCTGCTCCCCTTAGATCCACAAATATTATTGAAAAGCATTGAAAGTAATCACTTATCTGAGGTTCTGCCCCCAGCAGAAGCCTGTTTATGAGGTATTTTTACCCATGATTTCCCAAAAAAAGCTCAACAACTTAGATTTCATTAAAAAAAAAAAGCTCAAAAATCCATTGCACTGGTTCTCTTCTTTGTTAATACACAAACTACTGGTAAGAAAATTGTGAGCAGGCCAGCTAGTAAAATTTGGCTGTGGAACTAGACATTTTTGCAGAAGTCTTATTAGGAAGGCTGACGTACCTGCAAGCTTTAGATGTCGCTTTTTCAGAACTTGCAAATGCTCACTTTTCTATCAGTTCTTTCTTCTCATTACATAAAAGCGCCGGTGATCGTTAATAGATACCTGAGATGATTCTATGTGGCTGAACAAATTACAGTTGCATGGAAAGGGAAGGAGAAAAAGCAAAGATGTGTGGAACCACTGGAGGGATCCAGCTAAACACCTATGGCTATATGCTTGCCATTCCTGACCAGGGAGCTGTTAAATGCCTCCTTGTATGCTTTCCTCCTCAGGTGGCGACAGACAAGGTTACAGGGAAGCTGAGTTCTACTCTCTCATGGGTGAAGAACACTGTCAGTCAAATGGCCAGCCAGGTGGCAAGTCCATCTGCTTCATTACACACGGCATCCTCCTCTACCACGCTCTCGACTCCAGCGTTGTCTCCTTTGTCCCCCGCGGAATTGAGTCCCGATGACTTAGAGCTCTTGGCCAAATTAGAAGAGCAAAACAGGTGAGTGGCAGCTTAGCTTTCCTGGCGGTGCTCAGGTTCGGAAATCGGTTCCAGTGGCGGGGCATGTTTTCCAGCTTATTTGTCTGGCCGTTGGTTGCGAGCCATATAATTACCTGGCAAGGCGATAAGCTCAGCTTGGAAGGTATCCAGTAGCCTGCGGCGTAGCCATTCTGTCATATGCGTCTGCTGCCAGGTGAGTGAGTCTGGGCAACCTGTGGCATGTCGAATTGTGCAGGTGGGTGGCTTGGTTTTAAAACAACAACAACAACAGCACGTTCCTGTGCTTTCTTGGAAAGCCAAGCTAGTGTGTTCAAAGATGTGGAACATATAATTGCCTTTAAATCTCCCAAGTTTCCATCTGGTTTTTCAGAAGAATGCTGGGAATTCTTTCTTAATCAAGACTTACATACCTTGCATTCCGGTTCAGTTTCATATTCCTCCCCAACCAGACGGACCATAGCTTTTGTCACAATAAAGGGTTGTGACACTGCAGTACAATTGTGTTGTTGTTGTTGTTTTTAATGCCTTCTCGATAGGCTTGAATGCAAAAAAGATCACATTACGGTCCTAAAAGTACAATAGTTATAAATACAATTGACTTGAGCAGTGTCTCTTCATCAAGGTCCCTGTGTTTTGGCGTTTTGTGTTCTTACTTGGCCTTGTCCACACGGCAAGCCAAACCATGGCTTAATTTGTGATTGTGGCTCCCCCCACCCCCACCCCCAGCTGCTACGTGCAGCACAAATAGTTCCCCCTGTTTTGTGAACCCAGATCATAGTTCACTTGCTTGTTGCAAACCAACTGTGAGTGCTAAACAAAAAAAATAAGCCAAGAACAAACCTTGACTTGTCCTTCTAGTTTTCCACGTGTAGTTTGTTTGAAACAGATAAAGCATACCACGATCTGGGGCCATGCAACAAGACAAGCTAGACTATGGTTGGTTTGTGACGCGTGTGTCACCCACCGGGATTGGCAGGAAGAACATTCACAATTCGAAGCAAGCTGTGTATGTAGTTGTGGTTGATTGCTATAAACAGTGCAACTGCAGGAGTGTTACAGGTACCCATTGTATACCAGCTGTCCCTTATCACCACTGTCAAAACCATCCCTTCTATGTCATTGCCCAAGTATTTTAAATTACTATTTTTCTTGATGGAATACGGTCTTGCTGTGCTAAAGCTGTATGTTGGTGTCCTCTAGTTTGGTGGTTTTTTGTTTTGTTTTGTTTAAGAAGCTGGTGTTTCATGTTTCGTGTATTGATTTGTGACCTTTTGATGGCCGCTTTTGTTTGTTTCTTAATTTGGTTGTGAGTCTCCAAGAGACTGTCCTGTGTTAGGCAAATAAGATGAATATATTTTCTTCTAAATCCTCTCTCCCTGTAGCACTCTGCCAGAACAGTAGTTATCTGTCCTCCTAAAAACAAGTCATGAATGCCAGCAAGGATATATCCATGTGCCTATCTTTCTAATTTTATACACTTTTGTTGTTGTTGTGTCCTCTTTTTCTTTTAGAGTGCCTTTTGTGTCATTTCATTTTATCACAGATCTCTCCTAGTCCATCCATTCTCTGTTTCACTTTTGCTCTCTTTCTTTGTTTGGGTAACACTTACATTCTTCGGAAAACGGAAGTAACTATTTTCAGGTGCTTGTATGTGTGTGTTCTTAAAATGGGAAATTCCTTTAGATTTACTGTAATCCTAAGAGATCAAAGCGGAATACCAGTGTTTAGAAAGCCTTATTGAAAACGTGCTTAGAAACCTGAGGAATTGCCTGTTTTCACTCACGAAATGTATGAACCTAACAGTTCTTCAGAGCTCTGCAGGATTCAGATTACACATTCCGTCACTGTGGAAAACAAACTTTGACCTGAGCATGTGCAAAAAAGGAAGTAGGAAACCTTTCTCTGGACAAGTACTCGGTTTCTTTATTTTTTTAAGTCACACGGGGTTAAGTTCCCCTCCAACATATATTGTGATGGTTCATTCTTAACCAATCACGAATCTGTTTGAGGAACGTAAATCATTGATGGAAATGAAGTGGTTTCTTTTCTACTGACTGCTTACGTTATCATAAACTGCAGATTCTGAATTAAAAAGGAGCCATGGACTTATCAAGGTAAGGATTACAACAGAGAATTAGGATAAATACTTCAAAATACAAACGTTTGCCCCAGTCCGGGTTGCAAAATTATGACTTGTTATGGTGAAGTATTTGTTTCATTCTTCAAGAGTAGACAACCGCGCTTTCTATGCTTATCTGGAGTTTGGACTTGTTTACTGCACTGCTTGTAAGGGAAAGGTTTTCTTTGTGTTTTGCAAATGCAAGGAACGTAGCAGTTTTGCCTTGTAGGCCAAGTCGGGTAAGAAATTATTAAATTTCATGAGCCATGTCTTAACATTCGAAAAGTAGTCCATCACTTGCACACTGATGGCAAGAGTTCCAGTTCCAAATCTTGTATTTGGGCCTTGTGCTTCCTTTTCTCCCTGCTTTCCCATCCTGTGCCCTACCCTAATTTTTAGTTACGGATAATGCTCATGTCTTGCCTGTTCAGGTAAATAATTGCTGTTTTAACTGAGTTCAAGGTTGATTTAAACATAAACAGTGACAGAAAAGCTATTGTTACAGCTGATTCATAAGCTTATGATAATCTTAAATGCTAAAAAAGCTAAGGAAGTAGAAATGGAGCAGCACCTGCTGTAAGTCCCCCTTCCCACCTCCAGAACATTAATTCTATATTCCCTGGATTAATGTTAAGCCATAAAGTGGTCTAGTTCTATCATAGGTGGCTCCTTCCCTCGACAGTTTATGAGAATTTGTCGTTCTCTGGCAAATTTTCATTAAGCTAACAACTGGAAATAGGGATGCGGGTGGTGCTGTGGGTTAAAGCACAGAGCCTAGGACTTGCTGATAAGAGGTCGGCGGTTCAAATCCCCATGACGGGGTGAGCTCCCGTTGCTCGATCCTACTCCTGCCAACCTAGCAGTTTGAAAGCACGTCAAAGGGGAAGTAGATAAATAGGTACCACTCTGGCGGGAAGGTAAACGGTGTTTTTGTGCGCTGCTCTGGTTCGCCAGAAGCGGCTTAATGCTGCTGGCCACATGACCCGGAAGCTGTACGTCGGCTCCCTCGGCCAATAAAGCGAGATGAGCGCTACAACCCCAGAGTCAGTCGCACCTGGACCTAATGGTCAGGGGTCCCTTTACCTTTACCTTAACAACTGGAAATATAGAAGCATTTCGGTATTTGCTTTTCAGCGTAACAAGTGTTGCACATGCTTGTTTAAAGTATTTCTATAAAGTTGATGAGCAAACAACTATTCCTTTAAGGCAGCCTTTGCCAACTTGGTGTTCTCCAGATGTTTTTGGACTACAACTCCCATTAGCTCTAGGCAACATGACTGGCCGGGGGTGATGGGAATTGTAGTCCAAAACATCTGGAGAGCACCAGCTTGGCAAAGGCTGCCTGAAAGGAAAAGTGCAGGGTAAGTTTAGTAATCTCAACTCATTTGCTCAATATATTTAGAAAGGAGGTGGTGAATGGAGCAGGGAAATTGGGTGCATGGGAGGTGGGAAGCTTACAATACTAACTTGGGCATTTTGGCAGAGCAAACCGCAAATGAGAAAATAGTTTGGGATTTGTTTCTGTCATTGATAAATCAAATGTCCCAAAGTAGAACCATAACACATCCAATAACGGCAAAATTGTAAGCAATATATAACTGCTGATAGGGCTTCTGACTATAAGAGGAGAGGAAAGTGAACTTTCTCCCAGTTATTGGCAGATGATAATGATGATGATAGCATCAGTTCAGTCCAATCAACGGGACTTACTCATTTGTTAAATGAGGCTTAGTCACTACTTAGTATGTTCATGGTTTCAACCTCACTTATTTTACTAATAAGTTGGGCTTAATACTTAGCTAGGGACGTGGGTGGTGCTGTGGGTTAAACCACAGAGGCTAGGACTTGCTGATCAGAAGGTCGGCGGTTTGAATCCCCGCCACGGGGTGAGCTCCCGTTGGTTGGTCCCTTCTCCTGCCAACCTAGCAGTTTGAAAGCATGTCAAAGTGCAAGTAGATAAATAGGTACCGCTCCAGCGGGAAGGTAAACAGCGTTTCTGTGCACTGCTCTGGTTCGCCAGAAGCGGCTTAGTCATGCTGGCCACATGACCCAGAAACTGTACGCCGGCTCCCTCGGCCAATAAAGCGAAATGAGTGCCGCAACCCCAGAGTCGCCCGCGACAGGACCTAACGGTCAGGGGTCCCTTTACATTTAATACTTAGCTACAACTTGTTCACACATCAAGAATGGAATTGCCAGCAAACACATTTCCCCTAAATGTGTGTATTCTATTACTGCAAATATAGAATGGGGAAACGTGGACAGATCAGGAGCAGGGGATATACTTGAGCTTTTCAATACCTTCTGATTCTTCCTGGCAAATGCCCCCTTTCCATTTTTGGAGTCTGGCTGTGACACCCATCCACACCCACCTGTGTGTTCCATTTCTCCCCTTAATAATTCTACCTTTTGATTTGTGAGCTTTATTAAATACTCTCTTACGGGGGGGGGGGAGGCATTTCAAAGAACAAGGTTCTGATTCCAGTGCTAAAATATTTAAACTTGGTTTGTTTGTTACTTTCTTTAGTCTCAAAGGGTAATCAAGGAGGTCGTGCAAACAAGCGTACTTAAGTTTAGTTCATGGCAGAGCTGTCAATTTCAAATGCAAAATCTGGCCTGTTCTTTTCAATACGTCCAGAAGATTCAAAGTGTTTTGTGTTTACCACAGATTGTTGGAGACCGACAGCAAATCGCTGCGCTCCGTCGATGGGTCAAGAAGAAACAGCGGATCCTCACTTGTTTCTAGTTCATCAGCTTCTAGCAACCTCAGCCACCTCGAGGAAGATTCCTGGATCCTTTGGGGAAGAATTGTGAATGATTGGGAAGATGTGCGGAAAAAGAAAGAGAAGCAAATTAAGGTTTGTTGATTGGCAGTGTTCAAAATCATTAGTCGTTGGCAGTGTCTGCATTTAGAAATATCACTCTTTAAAATCTGGCGGTTCAGAATGTAATGCCTGGCATCGTAGACTGTGATAGACAGTAAAACGTAATTGTGTTCAATTACGTGTTCAATATTATCCTTTTTTGCCTTTTTTTGGTCTTTCTGCTAACACATCCTTCTTAAAAAATGAGAATATGTGCGCATGAATATGAGGATTTTGGTAAACTGCACGCTTTGAGATTATTGCAAGTAGAGCAGTTAATAAATAAATGCTCATCGATTTATTTATTTTTTACGCTCTAGGAACTTGTTCGAAAAGGGATACCGCATCATTTCCGAGCAATAGTGTGGCAGCTTTTATGCACAGCTCAAAATATGCCAATTAAGGATCAATATTCGGAACTCTTGAAAATGACTTCACCTTCTGAAAAGCTTATAAGAAGGGACATTGCTAGGACATACCCTGAGCACGACTTTTTTAAAGAAAAAGACAGCCTTGGGCAGGAGGTTTTATTTAATGTAATGAAGGTAAGTCAGCAGCTCATATCGGAAAAGTAATTGTTTTAAGCAAATATTTGCTTTGAAACTGCGATTTTATTTATATTTTGATTTAAAACTACCGTTTTATTTATGTTTGATAAAGTGTAAGTCCATTGTGTTTTATCATATTTTAATGGTTTTTTAAACGTAAATCATAAATCTTTCATGGATTAAGCAGTATATAAATATGAAATGTTCACTCTGACACTAAACTTAAGCCGTGACACCCAAGCTATGTCTCTGTATACTGAGCATATTGTTGCACGGCACCCCAGTCTCCAAGCAGTGCATGATTCCAGGGGTTCCAAGCCTTGGATTCAAACAGAAATCAAACATTGCCCTGTTTTTCTCTCCCCCAGCATCGGTGTTTTTCTAACTTCAGTGGTTGTTGTTGTTTAGTTGTTTAGTCGTGTCCGACTCTTCGTGCCCCATGGACCAGAGCACGCCAGGCACTCCTGTCTTCCACTGCCTCCCACAGTTTGGTCAAACTCATGCTGTCCAACCATCTTGTCCTCTGTCGTCCCTTTCTCCTTGTGCCCTCCATCTTTCCCAACATCAGGGTCTTTTCCAGGGAGTCATCTCTTCTCATGAGGTGGCCAAAGTACTGGAGCCTCAGCTTCACGATCTGTCCTTCCAGTGAGCACTCAGGGCTGATTTCCTTAAGAATGGATAGGTTTGATCTTCTTGCAGTCCATGGGACTCTCAAGAGTCTCCTCCAGCACCATAATTCAAAAGCATCAATTCTTCGGCGATCAGCCTTCTTTATGGAACTACAGTTCTTAACTTGAAGCACCACTTTAGCTAATGGGGCCTCCCGCCTCCCGCCGCCGCACAATTTCTGTTCTCATCCTGAAGCAAAGTTCTTAACACGAGGTACTATTTCTGGGTTAGCGGAGTCTGTAACCTGAAGCGTATGTAACCTGAAGCGTATGTGTCAGGGGTTCAGGAGCAGAGACGCAGAGAAGGGAGGAGACAGAGAGCGAGGGGGAGGAATACGAAGGAAGGATGAGTGGGGATGACGACCCGAGATCACCGAGCCTGTCTAGCGAGTCCGAGGATTCCCAGAAGGGAGCGCCAGCAGCCAGAGCAAGGGGGGAGAGCAGGGGGACACCCCAGGAAGAAGGGTCCAGAGAGGGATCAGAAAGCAGCAGTTGGAGATCGGGACCCACGTTCCCAGCCGGGAGCAGCGGGGAGAAAGGGGACCAGATATCGGGCTCCGGAGACTTTCAGAAGGAGGGAGGGCATGAGTCAGGAGTAGTCACGCCCACCTCGGGGAGCGAGGAAACGATCAAGAGGAAAGTGGAGAGTTGGGCGCGCGCGCCAAGTTCAAATGTAACGGAAGCTGGCGCAGCCAGCAGCCCAGAGAGTGAACCGGGTCCCAAAGCCCGCCGCAAGGAGGCGGAAGGGTCAGGGGGGTCCGCGTCAGAAGAGAGTAGGAAAGGAGAGACCCAGGGGGGCAGGAGGACCCAGAGACGGAAGGAAAGGCGCAGGAGGTGGAGCAAGGCTAGGGTATTAAGCTGGTGCGCTAGAGGCGGAGACTCAGACGGGTCTTCGTCGTTCTGACCTAGAAGAAGTAGGGCTGCACGTTGCAGTTTGGAAATGGAACCTGTAATCCAATAAAGACTCTTTGAAACTGAACGCTGGCTGACTTGGTCCTATGTGAGCTGGGACTGGGCGGCAGCCCAGACAGTAAGACCCGTCTCTCAAGCTTCTGACACCTGATACCTCGCAGCGGAGACAGAAGCAGCTGGAGGAGGGGATCGGTGTGTGGGAGCAAGCTCACGACGGTTGGCAAAGATGACGGAAGCAGAGAAAGTTTCAGCGCTGCAACAGGCAGTTACCCAATTGAATGCGGAGGTACTGGCATCCAAGAAAAGGGAGGAGGATGTGGCAGCCGCCTACCGAGATCTCCACGCCAGGTTTGAAGCATGGGTTAAGCATGGGCAGCCAGGACCCAGACCGGAGGGGGTTGGGTTGGCACGGAGAGCAGGAGGGCTGGTGGCTCACTTCGATGGGAATTTACAACAGTACCCCAACTTTCGAGCAGATGTGATGTGCGCACTGCAACTGCTGGCAAAAGACTTTAGAGATGAGCAAGAGAAAGTGGGGTTTATACTGTCCCATTTGCATGGGGATGCGAAGGCGTGGCTGCGCAATTTGTGGAGGGATAAAGATCCGGCGCTTCAGAGTGCAGATGCCTTTATCAAAGCGATGGATGCATGTTTTTTGTCTACCATTGATGTGGATCTTGCCCGACGGGAGATTCATGGACTGAAACAACGCCCGCTTTTTTGCGCTGGTCAGTGCATTGGAATGGGACCGGGACTCACCCCCAGTCAGGGACCTGTTCTGGGAGGGTCTCAGCTCTGCTGTGAAGGATGAAATTGCGAGGGGGGAGAGGCCCCGAAGCACGCAGGAGGTGGTCCAAAGGGCGCTGACTGTGGGGGTGAGGCTGGAAGAACGTCCATGGTGCAGAGATGAAGGACGTGGAGGGCGCGAAGCAGCGAGAAGTTTCTCTTTCGTTCCAAGGGAAGCAGCGCGTGCGCAATCCACACCTCCGCCAGGAGGGGGAGTGGAACCTATGGAAGTGGGAGGCGCCAGGGCTCAGTCAGCTAGCAGAGCCTCTGCACCGACAGCAGTCAAGACTAAACCTCCTAGAGGGACCAGGAAGTGTTACATATGCGAGAGCCCTCAACACTTGGCGAAAGAGTGTCCCCAGAGGAGCTCCAAGCACACTGCAGCCTCCGCAACGGTGAAAGTGGCCACACAATGCAGCGAAGCCCAGCAGGGAAACGACGATGTCTGGCTGGAGACAGAGGCACTGGGGCCCAGCCAGACGCATCAGTGAAGCAGTCCCCAGCGATATTGCAACCCACGGACCCCCTCCCACCCAAACCAGTAGTGCAACTCACAGCGTCTCTCCAGCTACCCAATGGAGTCACCATCGAAGTGCCGCTTTCTGTGGATTCTGGAAGCAACGCAGACTTTATAGCACAGGATTTTGTGGAGCAGCACGCTATAAAACTGCTGCCTGCCACTCTGCCCCTGCAAGTCGTCACAGTGGATGGCAGAGAGTTGCTAGGGGGGCAGGTGGTGAAGCAGACGCCACCAATGGTGATGCAACTTGGTAACCACAGGGAAGTCATCAGTTTTAATGTCACCCGACTGTCGGACACGCCCATTGTGTTGGGCATGAGTTGGCTGGACAGGCACAGTCCAACGCTGGCTTGGTACCAGAGACAGCTGATCTTCGGCTCCTCTTACTGCGCAGAACACTGCATCCTGCCCAGGCAGGAGGGGGAGGAGGAGGACTCACAACTGCAGTTGGGAACGTTGCAAGCAGTTCCCCACAAATACGCGGACTTTCTGGAGGTCTTCTGCGAGAAAGAGGCAGACAAGCTACCACCGCACAGGCAATATGACTGCAAGATTGACCTCCTGCCAGGGGCGACGCTGCCGAAGGGGAAGCTATATTCCATGTCTGAGGACGAACTACAGGAACTCAAACAGTTCATCGATCACAATTTGCAGCGCGGTTTCATCCGGGAGTCCAGCGCAGTAGGGGGCAGTCCTGTTTTCTTCGTGAAGAAAAAGGACACGCCCCAAAAAAGATTGGTCGTGGATTACCGCCTCTTAAACAGAATGACCAAGCCCTCCGATTTCCCTATGCCCAGGATTGACGACCTGCTGGCGACGGTGCGCAAGGGACGCGTGTTCACCAAGTTGGACCTGCGAGGAGCGTACAATCTCATCCGCATGAGGGAGGGCGATGAGTGGAAGACAGCCATGTTCACGCCTCTGGGCACCTACGAATATAGAGTTATGCCTTTTGGATTGCAAAATGGCTCCCACGTTTTTCAAGCTTTTATGCATCACGTGTTGGCGGGACTCCTCTACAAGAAGTGCGTCTGCTTTCTGGATGACATCCTGATATTCTCTGACTCGCAGCAAGCACACGACCAGGACGTTCGGGAGGTGCTGAAGAGGCTGCAGCAGCATAGACTGTACGCCAAACTGGAGAAGTGCCAGTTCGACACGACGGAGGTGGATTTCTTGGGTTACAAGCTGTCGGACAAGGGGCTAGCCATGGACAGCGCCAAGGTTCGTGCGGTGTTGGATTGGAAGAGCCCGCGCAACCGGAAAGAGGTCCAGAGGTTTGTCGGATTCGCCAATTTCTATCGCAAGTTCATCAAGGGGTTCGCGATGCAGACGGCAGCTATTACGGACACGCTAAGCTCCAAGAAAAAGAAATTCATCTGGACGGAGCAGGCGGAGCGGTCCTTTCAGACACTCAAGCGTCTCTTCGCGTCGGAAGAGCAACTGCTGCATATCGACCCCAGCAGACCGCTGAGGGTGGAGACAGACGCGTCCGATAGAGCAGTGGGAGCGGTACTGCTGCAGAAGGACCCGCAGGGGGTCTGGAGGCCGGGGGCGTTCTACTCCAGAAAGCTCAGCAAGTCGGAGCAGAACTACACCATCTGGGATAGGGAGCTGCTTGCCATTCATGCAGCTTTCAAGGCGTGGAGGCACTTCCTGATCGGCGCCAAGCACACGGTGCAGGTCTGCACGGACCACAAGAATCTGGAGCACTGGCGCACGGCTCGGTTCCTGAACCAGAGGCAGATCCGTTGGGCGGAGTTCTTTGCTGACTTCAATTTCCGAATTGAGTACGTCCCGGGCGACACCAACATCATGGCGGATGCCCTGTCCCGAAAACCGCAGTACCTCGAAGAGGCGACGCCAGCGGCGGCCATGCACATCTTCGCGCCAACAGCGTGGGCGTGCGCTTCAGCCACAGTAGACCTGGATGCGGTGCGAAGGGCGTTGACGGACGACTCATTCGCGCAGGCGAAGATGGCAGAGGTGCACAAGGGCACGGCGAAGGGCGACGAGTTCCAGATACGAGACGGCTTGCTCTTACGTAAAGGGGCCGTCTACGTGCCGGGAGACGAACTTCGCGCCCGGGTACTGCAGCAGCTGCACGACGCACCCACGGCCGGGCACTTTGGCACAGAAAAAACGGTGGAATTGGTCGCAAGAGACTTTTGGTGGCCCAGACTGAGGGGGGAAGTCGCGGACTACGTCGCGAGGTGCGACACCTGCCAGAGGGCCAAGCCGGTGCACAAACCACCGGCGGGACTGCTGGAACCGCTGCAAACGCCGTTTGAACCATGGGAGAGGGTGGCCCTGGACTTTGTCACGGATCTACCCAGCTCGAGAGGCAAGACAGCTGTACTAGTGGTGGTGGACTTGTTCACCAAGATGGCACATTTCATACCGTGTGCGAAGGTGGCCACGGCAGAACAAACAGCCAAATTGTTCATAGATCACGTGTTCAAAGTGCACGGGCTGCCACGGTCTATACTGTCCGACCGCGGACGCCAGTTCATCTCGAATTTCTGGCAAAAGCTGATGGGCTTCCTGAACGTCAAGATCAACCTGACATCGGCAAGGCACCCGCAGACCAACGGGCAAGCGGAGAGGGTCAATGCCATCATGCAGCAGTACCTGAGATGCTATGCCAATCAACAGCCGGCGACGTGGGTGGATTACCTGCCGCTCGCCGAATTCGCCTACAACAACACGAAACACGTATCCACAGGGGTGACGCCGTTCTTCGCCAACAATGGGAGGAATCCCAGAACCTTCCCGGGACTGGACAGAGTGGGGGAAGGGGAACCACAGACGGCGGACGCTTTCGCATCTGAGTTGCAAGAGGTCCACGATCAACTCAGACGGCAGCTGGAGCTGGCGAAGCACGCATACAAGGTCCAAGCTGACAAGCACAGGCGAGTTGGCGAGGAGATCCGAGTGGGAGACTGGGTCTGGTTGGCAGCCCACGCGGTGCCGACCCGATCGTTAGCCAAGAGGAAGCTAGGGCACAAGCAACTCGGTCCATACCGAGTCGAAGCGCAGATCAACCCGGTGGCTTTCCGGCTGGTGCTACCAGAGGGTTCCAGGATGCATCCGGTGTTCCACAGGTCGGTGCTCACTCCCTACAGGGCACCGCACAGGTTCCAGGAACCAGGAACGGCACCGAGTCAGTCTCCGGAGCGGACGGAGGTGGGAAGATTGCCACAGCAGGACCCCATCAACGAAGTCACGGAGATTTTGGACTCCAGATGGGGGGAAGACGGAGTAGAATATCTACTAGCAAGGGAGGGCACCCGGGCCAGTACTAATAGCTGGGTGCCGGACTACGCCTTGGAGGAACCCCTGCTCAAGGATGAGTTTCATGCCCTTTTCCCACACAGACCTATGCCAGCGGGCTTCTTCGACGACTGGTTGTTCACGCCCACGCTTTCCTCCAGCACGTTCCATGGCTTCGACTCGGAAGGGGAACCCGCACCGCGCACACGTTCCCCAGAGGGGTCACCGGAGGGTTCGGCGTCCGACAACTCGTATTGGTGGGACGATCGGCCAGAGGAGCAGTGGCGCCGGAAGTGGCAGGAGACACCAGGTCCAGCGACAGACGCAGAGACGGACATGGACGTTTGCGGGGAGGACCTTGGTTTCGAGCACGGCGGCACCGAGATGGAGGCGGAGGAGACCACCGTTGACGAACGCGGGGAGGAAGACTCGGAGGTCTTCAGTTGGCGGCCAGCAACGGGGAGCGAACTGTATCCGACATTCACTCCCGTGATGACGGAGCACCCACCAACCACCCTTGAAAGCGGGGAGGGGGGAAGGGGGGGCTTCGAGGGGGGGATGGATGTCAGGGGTTCAGGAGCAGAGACGCAGAGAAGGGAGGAGACAGAGAGCGAGGGGGAGGAATACGAAGGAAGGATGAGTGGGGATGACGACCCGAGATCACCGAGCCTGTCTAGCGAGTCCGAGGATTCCCAGAAGGGAGCGCCAGCAGCCAGAGCAAGGGGGGAGAGCAGGGGGACACCCCAGGAAGAAGGGTCCAGAGAGGGATCAGAAAGCAGCAGTTGGAGATCGGGACCCACGTTCCCAGCCGGGAGCAGCGGGGAGAAAGGGGACCAGATATCGGGCTCCGGAGACTTTCAGAAGGAGGGAGGGCATGAGTCAGGAGTAGTCACGCCCACCTCGGGGAGCGAGGAAACGATCAAGAGGAAAGTGGAGAGTTGGGCGCGCGCGCCAAGTTCAAATGTAACGGAAGCTGGCGCAGCCAGCAGCCCAGAGAGTGAACCGGGTCCCAAAGCCCGCCGCAAGGAGGCGGAAGGGTCAGGGGGGTCCGCGTCAGAAGAGAGTAGGAAAGGAGAGACCCAGGGGGGCAGGAGGACCCAGAGACGGAAGGAAAGGCGCAGGAGGTGGAGCAAGGCTAGGGTATTAAGCTGGTGCGCTAGAGGCGGAGACTCAGACGGGTCTTCGTCGTTCTGACCTAGAAGAAGTAGGGCTGCACGTTGCAGTTTGGAAATGGAACCTGTAATCCAATAAAGACTCTTTGAAACTGAACGCTGGCTGACTTGGTCCTATGTGAGCTGGGACTGGGCGGCAGCCCTGACAGTATGTAACCTGAGGTACCACTGTACCACCTAGCCATTTGCCATCTCACACAGATCCACTTCCTTCATTCCCCTGAACAGCCCATCACCCAGACAGATCACTAAAACAATCTTTTACTTAATAACAATTTAAACAATTTATTTAACTAAAACAATAACTTTATAACATATGTATCCATGTTTGCTAACTGATGTGGTTAAACTTTTTTAAAAAACAAAACAAAACCCAAAAACCTTAGACTGAGTTTTAGCACACATGAAAAACTCAAATCCTTATTTCCTGATGAATAGCCTTTGGACTATAATGTGACTTAAATAGAAAACTATCTTTAGATTTTTCCTCCAAAAGCAATTTAAATCCAATTTTTAATTTTTTTTAAAAAAAACCATTAATTTTTAGCCACCCTGATCCCTTGGTATAACCTAGCGTAAGACTCACTTTTTTTACGCTTGTGTACATATATGCACATGAATTTATATTTATGAGTATTCATCGGCTGTATGTGTACCCCAAATTAGAAGGCAAAATGGGGTAGTTGGCAGAAGGTTTTTGCATTTCTGAGTCAGATCCCATCATTAACAAGGTGTCTCATGACAGATGAGGACTCCCCAGTCTGCTACTGGGTATCTCTGTGGTTTGGCTCTACGGAAAAATTCGCCACCCAAAGCAATGAAAACAAGTTGACTGGTAAAAGTCCCAGATCTTTGAAGGGAGAAAGGGAGATCTTTTTGATGGCTAAGACTAGCTTTCAGTCACAGTGAATTATTTTCCTATGGTGTACCAATCATAGTGATTTAAAGGTAAAGGGTAAAGGGACCCCTGAGCATTAGGTCCAGTCGTGACCGACTCTGGGGTTGCGGCGCTCATCTCGCTTTACTGGCTGAGGGAGCCGGCGTACAGCTTCCGGGTCATGTGGCCAGCATGACTAAGCCGCTTCTGGCGAACCAGAGCAGCACATGGAAACACTATTTACTTTCCCGCCGGAGTGGTACCTATTTATGTACTTGCACTGCATGCTTTCAAACTGCTAGGTTGGCAGGAGCAGGTACTGAGCAACGGGAGCTCACCCCGTCGCAGGGATCTGAATCGCCGACCTTCTGATCGGCAAGCCCTAGGCTCTGTGGTTTAACCCACAGTGCCACTCGCGTTCCTCATAGTAATTTAGGGAAGGGCTTAAAAGTTTTTTGTTTTAAAACAAAGGAAACGTCCATAACTTTTGGTTCTCAAGCAGCGTAGCATATAAGCCAGTATATCGTAGATCTCGACTGCCCCATTTTCTTCCATCTGCATTTTTCATCTTTCAAAGACATTAACTGCTGCTAGATTGGGTCCTGCATATCATATGGCTCATGTGAGTAAGACTTCCATGAGAGAAATACTGGAATGTAGCACGTGGACTGACCTTTGGGAAATTACTTGGGCTCATCAATTGCAATTAGACTTTCTGACAGCGAAGGGAAGAATTACCCCGTTGTTGCAAGTCAGGCACATCTGTTGTAGACATTCAGCCAGCCAAGAGAATGAGCTCATGTTGAACTGTCAATTGACTTTTTCATACGAATGCACTCGAAACATTTCCTGCTGATTGCTGTTTCCTTTTGATTGGAAGTGTGGTGCAGCTCGTTATTTGTGCATTGCCCAGCACATCAGAGGTGGTATACGTAATCAACACGCTTTCCTTTTTTAATGCCCTGGAATATAAAATATGCAAATATACAGCTGGAAGGGTGGGGATAACCAGGAGACCGACACTCATATCTCTCAAATCAGAAACCTTAGAAAGGAAGATCTCAGCTCTGTTTTGGACATGTATTTAACAGCTATAGTGGGAGTTTTTGTACAGCATGGAGGGAAGCCTTCTTGATTTCAAGGATAAGTTCAGCCTTCTGCCCCACTTTCAACCAGTAGCACACATGCAAATGTTGACCGCCTACCAGTTAGGATTGCTGGTTTTTCACTTAGCACATTGGGGGGTAGCAGAGGGGTAAAATTGCAAACATGTCTTGCCTCTACACTCCTTCGCACAATCTGCACACAGCCCATTCTGTGCTTGTGTCCTTATACCAGCCCTACTAGTACAAAGGTTGAGAAAAGAGCCCATTAGGCAAATTTCCAGGTACATCTGTTGCTCACCGTTCTTTTTTCCCCTTTTCCATTCCTCGTATTCCATTCCTGTTGCTGCCTCCAGTCTTCCTTCCTGAAGCCCTCTGCTTCCTTCACTTCCCCACACTTTCTATGAGTGCTCATTTGACCTTTGGGTACTGTACTTTTCCTCCGACGTACAGATCTGCTTCCATTATAGCACCACCACGTAATTGATTGCCTCTTCCTCTTGCCATGTGTTTGTGGCATCCTAGCATCTCAGCCTGTAGCCAGGATCCTTGCAGGCTAGCATGCATACAACCTCTGGGTTTCAGTAGAATGTAAACTTAATTCAATATTAGCAGAACCTCTGTGCACTTCTTGTTTCTTGTGTTAAAGAATAATAAGGATACTATTGACGGTGATGTGCCCAAGAAAGCTGAAGTCTACAACCTGTATGAATTAAAGGGTGCCAAAATGACTTCTCGTCTTCCCCTGAATTGGCTCTGGAGGGTCTCTCTTCGGAGCAGATTTTAAGAGGCACATGGCAGGCTACAGGGGGAGGAGATGAAGGGGAAGTTCCTTTGCATGTCTTGGCAGCCATTCTTGTGCATGAACACTATTGCATACGACCCTGTGCACATTGATCAAATTCGAACCATTTCTTTTGGCTACTTCTGCATTTACTGCTCAAGACAGGGGCAGTGATGCAGGGGCAGAAATGGAAAACCGTATCCAGCGACTTCTCTGAGTTTTTAAATGTTAGCAGGCAAGTCCCCACATGCTTCTGCAACAATAAGAGCTAAAAACATGCTTGAAAGGTAATAGGTAGCATCCTCAAGAAGCAGAATTTTGTGACCGCCACCATATTCTGTGCTCCTTTGGATATTGGAAGTGGTTTGTCTTGTAGTGTAATATTTGTAGAGTGCGGCACCAGGACCTGGGAGGGCAGGGTTCAAATCCCCCACTCAGCCATGAAGCTCACTGGGTGAGTTTGGAGTCAGTCACCAACTCTCAGTCTAACCTCCCTCACAAGTTTGTTGTGAGGATGAAATTGGGGAGCAGGAGAACCATGTATGTACCCCACTATTCCTTTTTGTGGCTTA
Organism: Podarcis liolepis; assembly: GCF_965112155.1. Lineage (NCBI taxonomy): Eukaryota > Metazoa > Chordata > Lepidosauria > Squamata > Lacertidae > Podarcis > Podarcis liolepis. The sequence continues at coordinate 73,358,829 of NC_139559.1, read as the reverse complement.
GGGCCCTCGTATTTATGGGACCGCCTCTCCTGGTATGCCCCGCAGAGGACCTTAAGGTCCATGAATAATCATAGTTTAGAGGTCCTGGGCCCTAAGGAAGTCAGATTATCCTCCACCAGGGCCAGGGCCTTCTCAGTGATGGCTCCAACCTGGTAGAGACCATGAGACCAGGGCCCTGCAGGATTTAACTTCCTTCCGCAGGGCCTGTAAGACAAAGCTATTCCTCCTGGCTTTCAATTCGAATTTAGCCTGGTCTTTTATTCCCCTTCCTTCCCTCCCCCTCCCCTTTTTATGAAGATTACCCGCTCTGGGATCCCACAGCTAATTCTCCCCTGGTCTCCTCACTGGCCCAAATAGAACTAATTTAGCCAGCTAGCCCTGGTGATCATCTAATGTTTATTGGATGAATTTCCCCTCTAAATTGATTTTTGAATTCCGAATTTATTGTTATTCACGTTTTATACTGTATTTTATGCTGTTTTTGTTGCATCAATTAAGTGTTTTAAATTTGTTGTTAGCCACCCTGAGCCCAGTTTTCTGAACCAGGAAGAGCGGGGTATAAATAAAATTTTATTTATTAATTATATTTGGAAGAAAAGTTGGTATATAAATGTGATGGGTTTTGGAAGCAGATGTGCAGTGATTTCTGCTGTTTGGAGTCTTACCAGTTTTGAAAAAAACATTTTCTAGGCTTATTCATTAGTGGACCGCGAGGTTGGTTACTGCCAAGGAAGTGCTTTCATTGTTGGATTGCTTCTCATGCAGGTAAGTAAACCACACGGCTTCGCAAAACTATATATTACTTTGGAATTTTGCTTTGTCCAAAGCAGTATGGGATGATGATAAAGCGTAACACTGGATTCACGAACTGGGGCTCTTCTTGTGGGGTATCTTAACTGGTCTTTACCACAGACTTTGAATGCACATTGTTTTACTGTAACAGTTCAGAAAATTCTAAGCCCGGGCTTAATGTGAGTCAGGTTGGAGCCTTGCTTCTTGTTGATCTTCTGGCGGCTAGCCCCTAGAATGTAAATGTGTATTTGTTCCCTGCTTGTTAAAAGAGAAATGTTTGGCCACACGTAGCTTTCCCCCTGGCCCCAGGCACAATGACGTTCATTCTGCAGAGATGTGATAGAATATAGTAACAGAAAACCTGTTCTACGGGATAAAAATTCCTGGGCAGACTTGAGATTCCCCACCATGGCTTTCATAACCCACTAACTCTCCTGGCTATTATTTTTATTATTATTTAATTTAGAAAAACCCTACTGCAATGTTTAACATTGGCCAGAGGTTGCAAGTGTTTGAAGGCAATGACAACAGTCAGACAAGCAAATCTCCGTTTAATAAGCCAAGTTATGCCTGATCTTCTTTCGTGCAAATGCTTCATTCTTCCCTTCACACAAGACTCAGGACAAGCCAGGAAGCTTAACTATGGCTTGCCTTTACATCTGAACTAGCAGCTAATGATTTCCACATTGTAGCTTGTTTGGAAGCCAACTTTAAGCCCCTCTGGCATCCTGTTCTGCCTGTTTGGAAGCCATCGGCCATAGTGCCCTGGTTTAAATGCAACGATGAACTATGGTTAGCTTGCAGCTTCCTGTCTTGTTCCCTCCCATGGAGAGGGAACTGTGTGCAGGAGCCAAAATCTTGTACAGGCTCATTAATCCGAAAATGGATAATCCAAATATGGCCAGTGCTTCCAAACCTGGGTGTGAGCTCGTAATGTAGGGAGTATCTGCAGTGCTTTTTCCATGTAACCACAGCCGCCACAATGAGACTACCAAGCCACTAGGGATTGAGAAACAGCAGTTCTCTTTTCACTTGTTCAGATACTGCAATAAAAAGCAGCTACAGATGAAAATTGGTTGTGAAGGGCTAGGAAACATCATTTCTCCCCCCACCCCAGATGCATACCTGTATGGTTCCTGTAGCCACGTGGTATTGGAAACTTTTGGGGCTTTTTTAGGGTGACTATGACAACGAGTAATAAGCTCCTGACTTGGTTCTCCTTCGAAACAGATGCCTGAGGAGGAAGCGTTTTGCGTGTTCGTTAAATTAATGCAAGATTACCGACTTCGAGAACTCTTCAAGCCAAGTATGGCTGAGCTTGGCCTTTGTATGTATCAGTTTGAATGGATGATACAGGTATATATAAATATATATGATATCGTTTACCAGATGCATGCTTTGTAGTTCATTTATTTTTGTTTTTAAAGTTGCAGATATTTCCCACTTTCTCAGCAGTGGGTTAGGAGAACTGGGTGGCAGAGAGGTGGAAGGCTGTAAATTAAAAGCACTTCTGAAAGGAATGGTGTGTAGAGAATTGGCCAGAGTTCAGGAAGTGGAGAGCAGCGCTTCAGTCTATAAACCCTGCTGAACTAAGAAAGTTGAACAGCTTTGTCTCCAGTATTTTGTTCACACTCCCTTGTTATCCCTATTTTAATACTCTCAGAGAAAACATCAGTGCTTCATAACCATTAGATGAACATTGATGCTTTCACACAGCAAAATGCAGAGCGATTCAGTCTGAGGTAAATTACAGAGAACTCTAATCAGTGTGTGGCCTTCAGATGATATAAATCATATTCTTGAAAGAGAGAGACCACCATTTCAAAGTGTAGTCCTTTAAATATATAGATAGATGCTTATTTTATGATTTATGAAAGTCTTAACTAAAAAAAACCAACAACTGTAAATTTTCTTTCAGGAGCAACTGCCAGAGCTGCATGTACATTTTCAAGCTCAGAGTTTTCATACCTCTATGTATGCCTCGTCATGGTTCTTAACTATTTTTCTTACATCTTTCCCATTACCAATTGCAACAAGAATATTTGATATCTTTATGTCTGAGGTAAGCTATTGTCTAATGCCTGTTGTCACAATCAAAACACTCTATCTCCCAAGGCAACTCTTTCTGATGTAGACTGTGGTTGTTAGTTGGGTTCAAGGGTGCCAACCTGAATAAAATATTATAGGGGTCCAGGTAAGGGACATAATTGATCACATGACACAACACATGCACACCATTTGAATGACAATGCCCATCAATTTGGGGGGGCGGTCCCCTTAAATATTTTACTGGGGGGTGGAAAAGACCTCGGTCCCTAGCAGTTGGCTCCTATACTGGGGTTCAACTTGACATTCTGTGTCAATCTAAGCGGAGCCTCATTTGTTTTAAGTGTGGCGCTGAAATCTGTCAATATTAATTTTGTCAGTATTCAGCTAAATGGGAAAATATATTTATATTAGATATCAGAAATGCTTACCTGAAATAAAACACATACTTTATTCCTAGGGTTTGGAGATAGTGTTTCGAGTTGGCTTAGCACTACTCCAAATGAATCAAGCAGAATTGATGCAGCTCGACATGGAAGGGATGTTACAAGTAAGCTAAATGTGACGTCGACATATCAAATTGCTGGAATGTTTGCGTATAATGTTGGTATTAATTACCGTGACGGTGTGCTTTGTTTTTAGCACTTTCAGAAGGTCGTTCCGCGTCAGTTTGATGGTGGGCCAGATAAATTAATCCAAGCAGCTTACCAGGTCAAATACAATGCAAAAAAGATGAAAAAGTAGGTAGTACGTTTTGCATAAAATAGCATCTGTGCTCTAAAACAGTTCCTGGGTTTTGAATTGCTTTAAAATCTTCTTAACGTGCTTCCGTTTAAGAGTCTCAGCAGTTTCTTTGCCAATGATACTAACTAGAGTACTGTGTATCACACTCGGGAGGCGGGGAATACATCAGCCACCTTGGCCTATGTTATCATACCTCATGTTACGGACACTTCAGGTTTCGTGTTATTGGGTTGTGGACCGCGGGAAACCCGGAAGTACCGTAACGTGTTACTTCTAGGTTTCACCGCTCACACATGCGCAGAAGCGCCAAATTGTGCCTGCGCAGACTCAGCGCTTCAGGATGTGAACACTGCGGGTTGCAGACGTGCCTCCGTCATGGATTACGTCCACACCCTGAGGTTCCACTGTACGCAAAAGCATTGTTAGCAAAGTAACTTTATCCAGATCAACTGAAAGTCACAAAATGGCAAACTAGGTATTGAGCTTCAGAAACTCTTCAGGCAAAACAGACAAGTGTGCCACTGAAAAAGAGCTTGATGGAGATTTGTGTATCAAAAGCTACTGTTTAGGACCTGATGGGCAAAAAATAAATAAAATTAAAATCTGTTTTTGGATAGTATCTATTCCTGTTGTTGCATTCATGGAAACCTTTGAGCCAAGTGGAAGCTTCTGTTTTTGCCCTTCTTCCCCTCTCAATTCTTTTAGTCATATAAGTCTCCACAGGATCAAAGAATCTCCAGGGAACTAAAGGTGTCCCATTAGATATAAAGTCTTAACTTCCTTTAAGAAAAGCAGTCTTAGCAGATCTACTGCTAAGGCCCTTTTTTGTTTTGTTTAGAAATCAATCTTATCACACTGCACTCTAGCTATGGGCTTTTGAAATGGGCTTCACAATTCCCATTTATAATTGCTTATTGAAAGCAGTACAACTTGGTGTGTGTTTTCTGTTGAGTTCTAAATGAGGCCTCAATTGCTGAAGCATGGGCACTTAATTCATGTATCGACAATTTCACGCAACAGTTTTCCTACAACGGATAGCTCAGTTGGTTAGAGCGTGGTGCTCATAATGCCAGGGTTGCAGGTACTATCCCCGTATGGGACAGCTGCATATTCCTGCATTAGAAGGTCGGCGGTTCGAATCCCCACGACGGGGTGAGCTCCTGTTGCTTGGTCCCTGCTCCTGCTAACCTAGCAGTCCGAAAGCACACAAAAAATGCAAGTAGATAAATAGGTACCACTCCGGTGGGAAGGTAAACGACGTTTCCATGTGCTGCTCTGGTTTTGCCAGAAGCGGCTTAGTCATGCTGGCCACATGACCCGGAAAAACTGTCTGTGGACAAATGCCAGCTCCCTCGGCCAGTAAAGCGAGATGAGCGCCGCAACCCCAGAGTTGTCTGCGACTGGACTTAACTGTCAGGGGTCCTTTCCCTTTTAAGGATATACATAGGAAGAAGAGGTTTACCTTGTTGTGTGCAGATTTCACAAGTTTTCTTTTTGCCAAGCACATGCTGGCAGGTATTGCTTTCCAGCAAGTAAACTTACAGCAAAATAGACACTTGTGTGAACTATTCCATGGTGATATTTTGTGTGGTTTTCTTTTTCTACTTCACTATGTGTGTTAAAACAAAACCTCATGTACCTTAAGACCATAGACATGGTGGAAAGAATGACAAAGAATCATGCCTTTTTCATGGACTTAGTTTCAGGGTAAAGGAGAGGAAAATCAGGTTTAGTGAATGTAAAACAAAAGCTTTGGTGGGAGTCAAGCAGAGGAATATTGACAGACAATCTGCACATTACTTATTCTGTTCAGCACATGCACACAATACAGTCATACCTCGGGTTGAATGTGCTTCAGGTTGAGCATTTTCAAGTTACGCTCCGCGGCAACCGGAGGTAACAGAGCACGACCTGCGCACATGCAGACACACAGTCGCATCTTACGTTCTATTCAGGCTGCGAACGGGGCTCCGGAATGGATCCCGTTCGCATCCCGAGGTACCACTGTACTAAAAAAAAGTCTTAATTTTTTCCCTTCAGGTTAGAAAAAGAATATACCACTATAAAAACAAAAGAAATGGAAGAGCAAGTTGAAATTAAAGTAAGTGGAATTTTGTGAGAGAGTGTTGTAACTAATGTGGATATTTTCAATCCTTACCTGGGCAGCAGGGACTATATGCATGCTGTCCTGAGGTTCTTGGAAGAAAGGCACGATACGAAGGTAATGAATAAATAACAAGTCTTTTGTGGAGGCAAGTGCCATATTAACTTTCCATAGTGCATCCTCATTTATTATGGAAAGCTAATATAGTACCTGTAACTTTCCACTTTTCAAAGGTACATTTAAAACAAAGCTGCAGTGAAAGATGTGTGGGCTGGGGATATGATCGTTTTGTGGAGAAATATGTAAGAAAATAAAACCCTGATGTGGCAGGCTCCCTCAGTAAAGATGCGAGCGAGGGAATGTGGCTGGGTTGAGGGTGCTTTAAAACTTAGACACTCCCTGGGAGTAACGTTTGAGAGGTCTGAGATTCTCTGTTTATGGCAGGGTTTGCTAATATCGACCAGCAATGACTCTTGATGATGTGAAAAGAAAACCCGTGACCATTTATCCCTCAGAGTAAGGATCAGTCCCGACGGAAGCAAAACTGGAATTTTACTTAAACACACTCAATGAGGGTTAAAGCCTAATGGTGACCCTGATAAGGCACAGAGCTTTTGTTCCAGTCAGAAATGCTTTACAGAAATAACTGAGAACTTTACTTAAAACTTCCACTTTAGAACTGTTTCTAATTAAACAGATTCCGCCTTGAATGGCTGTTTGTCCTGCCCGTAAGAACTCTTCCAGCCCACTTCTAGGATCTTTTCCTTCCCCTCAGGGAAATATTCGTGAGTTGCCCTGCCTAGCAAATCCCTATCCACCCATCCCAAGTCCTTTCCAAGCTCTATCTCACAGTTTTAACTGTCAGCTTTTCTCTTTTAACTCTCTGTTCTCTCCTGACTGGTTGACGCTCCACCCTGCTGTTTGCAGCAGCGTCACCCAAAGTGACTGTCAGACCTTAAACTTACCGTATTTTTTGCTCTATAAGACTTTTCCCTCCTAAAAAGTAAGGGGAACTGTGTGTGCGCCTTATGGAGCGATTGCAGGCTGCGCAGCTATCCCAGAAGCCAGAACAGCAAGAGGGATTGCTGTCTTCACTGTGCAGCGATCACTCTTGCCGTTCTGGCTTCTGAGATTCAGAATATTTTTTTTCTTGTTTTCCTCCTCCAAAAACTAGGTGCATCTTGTGGTCTGGTGCGTCTTATAAAGCAAAAAATACAGTATTTTTCTCAAAGGTTCCACGTTGCATTCCAGCAAGGTTTCTTTTTTTTCTTTCTTTTTTTTTAAAAGAAGCTATCTGCGTTGTGATAGCAAGCAATTTAGTAACACTGATAATTTCAGAAGGCCTTCTACTGATCTGAATTAACAGGCGGCATCCACAGTCTTGCTTTCAAGGAAATGTGGTCAGGATTTAGCTGGGCATTGGGCTGTATAACTTATAATTGTTCAGCTGACCTTCCAATATAACAACATTCATAGAAGCATGACTTCGCCACAAGTGTGTGGAATCAGTACTCTAAAGTAGAGGCACCATGCATATAAGGTGATCATTGGGACTTCTCAATTTAAATTGCCCATCTGCTTTGAAATTCTTATAAGGGAATAATTAGGGGAGAAATCTAGGATGTTTCCATGTAATGTTTACCAGGTGATATTGTATCTTGTAACTTCAGTGGGCCTTGAAGGTTACTAGATTCTTCCTCTCTTCTCACTGCATTTAGGTCTCAGCTAATTTTGCTTGCTTTTCAGAGATTACAGACAGAAAATAGACTTTTAAAACAGCGCATTGAAACATTAGAAAAAGTAAGTATTCTAGTCACCATTATCCTGTATTTGATGACAAATTTTACAATACCAGTGCAGTTCTGAATAGTTGTACTAATATGAATAGCATGGCAAGAACAACACTGCTAATGTCTGCTTTATAGCAGTGTCATGATGCTTCATCATAATTAGACAATTTAGGGTTCTAAATTATGAGCACTTGCTTTCCGTACAACCGTAACTAAAGAAGTGAATTCAACAAAGCGTTCTGTGGCCCCTTAATAATTAACGGTTATATTGAAGAACAAGGCATTGGGTTTATGAAAAGTCAGGCAATGAAACTGAAAGATGTATGTAATGAATTTTGGATGGAAGATCAGTGTCCTTGGACAATCTCCTTGTTGGAAGGAAGCTGGAACAAAGTTTTGTGCCAACGTTATTTTGGTTCTTTGCATCACCAAATGCACTGAAACATTAAGCCAGGTGTCTGAAATGATTTCGCACTTTGCATAACCACCGTATAGAATATATTCAGAAACCGAAAGCAAGTTTCTATTTATTTGTTTTTGTTCAGCACACCATAGAAGCCACAGCACATATACAGCTTTGACTTGCAGTCTTCTTTCTTAATTCAGTGGCATTCTGTTCAAGTTCAATCCCTGGACCGAATAGTACAATGAAGTTGAGAGAGTTCATTCTTAATTTAGGTTAAAGCAGATATCTCTAACAAAGTGTGGTAGATAAGGGAAGGCTCTTAGTTTGGATTATGATTTTTGTTCCCAAGCAGGTTGAGAGCAGAACACCCACCCTTCTTACTTTTTTCACCAAAGAGCTTTGGAAAATAAGGGCTTCTCGCTGTTTGTATTCTGCCTCATCTCAATCTCTTGGCCCACTTTGGCTTCATGAAGAATCCTAACTGTACCTGGAAACATTTTCTTCCTTCTCCTTCTTATCTTAAAGCCACTAGAGCTTCCTTCTTCTTATTCCAAGCATGTGGACACTACTGATCATTTGATAGCTAGGGGGAAACAGGACTGTGGGGTGCCAGAACCAGACAAACCTAGTGATAGACGAAACAGTCATCCCTCGGGCTGTTGAATGGTGGTGCTCAAACACTTCTTGAAACAGGAGAGTTGAGCATTTCTGAATAACTGACACGGGCGTAATATGAACAGTTTATAAAGCGCTGAGGAATGTATGCTTTTATTTTTTTAAAAAAAAATCCAAAGTGTTCCATTTAGTATAGGCAATCTGTTAATTTGAGTAGTTTCAGAGACAGTGTTTGAAGCAAAAATCTGAACTGTGTTTGTACCTAGTTGTGTTGTGGGCGGGTGTTTTGGACGCCTTGGAAGAACTTCAGCTCCATTCTTTCAGCCTCTTGAAAATATTCGAGTATATTGTGGGAAAACAATCTTAGGAAGTCATCCTCTCCTGAGGATCTGTTCTTTACATGTCACATTGGCCTTGACTAGACAATGGGGTAGCAAGCCTGAGGCAGCATGTTTGTCCTCTAAGATGATCCTCTCATTCAGTGTTGCTGCTTTTTTTTAGTCCCACTACCATGGTAATACTTTGATCACTCAGTTCTTTCAATGGGCAAGGGCAGTTGGAGGAATAGGAGATCCCATTATCTTTATTTTCTTTTCGTTTTGCCTTAGTGATAGGGACGCGGTTCTCTTAAAAAGAGGAGGTTTCTGTAACATTGTCCTGTTATAGTCTGAGCAAGGTTGTGATATGTTTTGCTTTATTGTTCTGAATTCCAAGACAGTACAGAGTTCTCAAACAAAATCCACATTGATTACCTTTCCAGTGTTCAGGAAACGATGGCATCCAAACAGTGCAGGTGATGGAAATGTCTAGTCCAGATCTAACCCAATCCTTCCAAAGGTTCTATAGACTGTTTTCCAGTCTGTTGCAATTGCCCTTAGCACCTAGAGACCCTGACAGCCACCTTCTTGCCAATGTGCCAACCTTACAAGACTTTAAGCTTGCTGTAGCACAACATATAAGCTTCTGGAGACTGATACTCGTTTGTTAACCATTGTGAGAGTGACTGGCTATCCTTTTGGTAGAAGGCAAGCTTTCCTTGATCTCTAATACAGGTGTTTCTTCTTCAAGCATTGAGGCAACTCTGAAAGGGCAGGTTTCGTGTTTTTCTACACCCAAATCACTTTCTCATGGTTTTTCTTTGTCACATGAAAATTTCCTTCTGCCCAATAATCTTACGATATTGTGGCCTTTCCCCTTGGCTCTAGAATACTTGTTCCCATTAATCAGACTAAAGAATACGCTGTCTATCTCTAGTGGATGCTGAATAGTAATAGATTGGATTTCTTTTTCTGGCATTTTTTTCTAGGCCTCCAAGCCTTTTACAGCTACAGCTTCTTAGTTTTTGAAATTATAGTTGGCAGAAGTCTTCATTTGTGACTTAAAAGAGGAGTTCTCCCTGTGTGGGGAGTGAGGTTTGGTCTTTTCCCATAAGTGTGGAAAGTGAACTTTTTCCAATGTGCATTCCTGGTTCCAAGGGGAACAGGGCGGCCGTTACTGTCATAAAACAAAAGTAGGAAAGCAAGATGGAAATTCTGTTCTTAAACAAATCTCACTTCAGAGAACAATTGTGCGTTCAGCTTGAAGATAGTTTCCACCTAATTTATGCCAATTACAGTGGTGCCTCGCAAGACGAAATTAATTGTTCCACGAGTCTTTTCGTCTTGCGATGTTTTTCGTCTTGCGAAGCACGGTCCGTCGCAACTGCGCCTCTTCAAGCGGCTTTAAGAAAAAAGCGAACAAACTCGCAAGACGTTTTCGTCTTGCGAAGCAAGCCCATAGGGAAAATCGTCTAGCGAAGCAACGCAAAAACCGAAAAACCCTTTCGTCTAGCGAGTTTTTCGTCTTGCGAGGCATTCGTCTTGCGGGGCACCACTGTAATACAGTTCTACTTTGACTGATACAGTTTCATTTGGCTCTTTGATGCAGCAATTTTCATGTGGATGTGTTAACAGTTTCTGCCCTCTCTGTGAATTTATAAGTGCATTAAGGGAGGTGTAAACTAACTGATGCGTATGGGTTAAATTGTACCTTTCCAGGTTGAAAGCTGCCTGGATTGTTAGATTGCTGTGAAGATTCTAGTTTGCTGCAAAATCAGAGCAAGGGAAGATTAAACTGTAATAGCGTTAGTGATAAGAGTTGTCCGAAATCAGATCAGATATACTTTGCATATATTCACTGTTCTTTGTGCCTGACATTCTGCATCACTGGACTCCTGCCTTTTAAATACTGCTGTTGTACAAATGGCTCTGCCCCTTCACTAGCTGAACTTTGAAAAGTGCTCAAATTATACCTCCTTTCACTTCACAAAGCTTGATCAAGTGAGCTCTACATGAATTTGCATACCGTATAATGTTTGCTCCATGCAATAAACTGCCAACTGAAAATTAGACAACTTACCCTCTTTAAACGAATATTCTTAAATTTGAAGCTCGGTGTTGTTTTTCTGAATATAACAGTCTTTTGCCTGTGCTGCTGAGATTTGGCTGTTAAACTGTCCCACCTTTAATGGGTGAAAAAAATGAATATTTGGGAGTTCATTGCATATGGAAAGTTGGTAGAATTTGGGCATAATTCTCCACCATTGATTTTGTCACTTGGTTTTCCTTTTTTTCTCTTACTCCTATCTGAATTTTTTTCCTTTTTGTAGGAAAGTGCTTCCTTGGCAGATAGATTGATACAGGTATATACTTCTTTAGTATCTCACTCTTTCCGATTCTAAAAAAACAGCTTTCTGTTTTTAATGCATGCATTAATAACTACATGCATTTTTACAACTGAATATTTACCCTAGTAAATTTAAACAACTGTAATTTAGCAGCTCTGTGTTAGAATAATATTTAGGCATATCTCTGCACGCTCATTCTAATGGCGCCTGAAATTCTGAGTAATTGCTGGGCTCTAATTCTGTTTCAGCACTAATTCTGTAGACCAGCTACAAAACCTCTAACTGATGTGCATGCACAATGGAGTAATATATGCATGAACAGACCTTCTGCTGAATGCAAATACACAATTGACCTTGCTGGCGGATACTAAAAGCATTTAATGCGATGCAGTGCTAAACTGCCTTTACTTCGCTAAATTGATGTACTGGCTGTAACAGTTCTGTGATGATTTGCAAGATTTTAACCATATGGCAGAATAAATATGTAAAACTCTCGGTCTTCCCTGGATCGGTCCTCCAATTGCTTTAAAAAGAAAATTATGTCCTAAGGGACAAGTGACAAGGGCCCTGGAGGCTGAGGAAAACTACCTCATAAAACGGGAGCTGGCCACCATCAAACAGCAGAGTAATGAGGCCATTACTAAACTGGAGCAAGCTGAAAATACCATCAGGGAGCTCCAGCAACAGCAACAAGGGGTAAGGTACCTGGTAGTAACCTAATCTCTTATCTTTCTCATTCACTTCTGGTTATTTCTGTTGGACATGGCATGATCTCTGTTCTGTTCCTCTTAAATATATTGCTTTCTGTGATATCTGCATGGATAAAAATTAAGCGAAAACGAATTAGCCTGTTTTAAATAATTAGATTAAGGGGTTTCTAACCCTCCAGAGCTTGTTAGACTCCCAACTCGTATCACTAGCAACCAATATAGCCATAGAGATGATGGGAACTGAGAGTCTTGGTGATGCATAAGGAACTTGAACAGAGGACAGAGTTCAATGCAAAACAGGGCTCGGCTGGGTTGGAATAACCAAACCTTAAATCTGCTTAAAGGTGGATTCCTCCTCTATCCTTAGCCTGAGCTTGACGGCAGGCCTTTAGGTTGATCATCCTTAGCACAGTTTTCAAAATTTTAGGGCACCACCTAGTGGGAAAAAAGAGAAATTAAATTTGACCACTTAGGCAGTAAGGCGATTGAACTTTGTGTGACTGACAGGTGAATGTGCTTAAGATGATGCTGTACAACCAATAATTTGACATTTTTATTTATTTATTTTAAATAGATACCTGTGGTTTCAATCTCATACTTTAAAATACTGAGATAATGTCAGTATGATTGTTTCCTTGGGTAAAACATGTGCTCTCAATTTGCCTGGCTGTTGTTTAAGAAAATATTTTGTGTGTGTGTGTATGCAAGTTAGTGACTTCATTACTGGAAGAATTAATTATGATAACATAATTCTAGCCTGCCCTGAATAATAAACTTTATGTGAAAGATCATTGATCTTGGAAGATTTTAATTTTGTCCCATAATTTGTTTCTCACAAGTAATATTATTGGAACCCAACCAAAACTAGAAACTGCCTACTTTGTTCTTTAGCTTTCTCGTAATCAATAGATATGTATGGAATAATCCCAAATTTTATTTATGTGTTGAATATAGGTCTTGTAATGAAATGTGGAACTAAAAACGACATTTTCATAGGTATTAAAATATACATGTAAATGAATACATCTGATGGGGAACAGGGGAAGGAATAGAAATATAGCTAGTCTGAATAATTGATTTGGATTACTATAGTGTTGTGTTACTATTGTGTTGGAGACTGCTGCACAAGTGTAAAGACAGAGGCTGTATTCCTGGGGAATCTAAGGGGAGATTATTATACTCACCAAATTTCTAGGCTTTGTGTTTCTTTTCCCATTCTTGGTGGATGATTGTTACCATGAAATAATTTCGAATTGCTTCGTATTTGAAATATTGGGGTTGGTGCTCCTTACTTATCTATGAATCAAATGCAGATGGCCTTGGATAAGTCACTGTCTCAAAGTGATTGGGAGAATAAGGAGGTTAAAAAGCAATTCTTACATATAGTGTGGATTGAGGTATAAAACAAAGAACAAGAAGAGGGGCCAGCACAGCTTTTTAAAAACAGCAACACAACAACACTGAGATTCTGAAAAAGCCCAATTTTTGGAACCCTTCCCATTTTATCGCACACTTCTCTAAAAGCAGGCTCATTAAGCTTAGTTTCCAATGAACTGACTCTCAGACCTTCTTTCACTTGGGAGTGTATGCCACTGAAATTTCATTTAAATGGAGATTCAAGGTAAGAATTGTTATCTACTTAGGTGGCACTGCGATCTCCGCCCCCACCCCTGAAGCTCTATGAAATATTTTCTCTTTTGGAATGAGTGAAAAGCTTTTTGATATGAGACTTTATTCGCTCAAAATGAATCGTAGGAACTTTTGTTTTCAAATGTAAGGCACTCCCCACAGCTTTAGAGAATGGTAAGTCCTGGGTACATTGTAGAAACACAGGTCGCTCAGCTCTAATATGCATTTCTACACGTGGAGAGTGTTGCTGTTTTCACGAGAAAAACAGACAGGACCTTTTGTTTTCTTACAATCTGCTGCTTAGAAGCGTGTCTGCTTCACCTCCCCGTACCTTTGGCTTGTACAAAAGAAACCTCACTCTGCAATCCTGTGCACCAGAATTGGGAAACCTCCAAATGTTGTCCTCCCATCAGTGCTAGCCAGCATTGGGGGGGAAATGGGCCTTACTCCGAGTAGGCAGGTATAGAATTGCAGTGTCAAAGTTAGTATATTTTTGATGCTGCTGTCTATACTTACCTGGGCCTATGTGCCACTAACCGAAAGCAGGGTCCTCTGAGCAAACATCCTTAGAATTTGTCTGTAAACATAAATCAACGAAACACGATTCTATATGCTAAGTTGTAGATGGTAGTTTTTTGTTTAAGCAGTAAGTTTAAGTTTGCCAAAATAAGCTTTGCATATGTAAACACATTCTTTCTCTCCTCCCGTACGGGGAAAACCAGGAGGAAAATACTTACCCCCATGACTTAAGTGCCTTTGCTTTTCATACATCTTTCCACTAACCTATAGTGTAAAAAACAATGTGCTATTATACTATTAAATTGTTCTATGCATAACCCTTTGGGATTCTGTCATTAAACTTTCTGGTTTATTGGCTGCGACTTGCAGGAAACGGTGACATCTTGAATGCGGCGATGGGGATATCGCTGGTGAAAGGCTTGAGGGAGATCCATTACAATAACCTTTTAGCTAGATCCTCAGCAACAGAGGCGCAAATGCAGATCTGTTGCCATGAAGAGTAGTTTCCAGGAAGTGCTCCGTGAAGCTCCATTGTGCTCTGAGGAGAATAGCTCTAGCGGCTTTGCCAAATAAAGATGGCCTGGAATTGCAAGGCGCAGCCTTACATTAGTCACCACAGCAGACTGGCTGACTCAACATGAACTGTACTTGGGAGAACACAATGACTTAATGGCTAGCTGGCAAAGTAAAAATATTTAATCCTTAAAATAGCCCCTGTTGTATCTTGAAGATTGGGTCTAGTTTGTCAACAGGGACAAACTTGCAGTGGCGCCACAAAACGCTGAAAAGTTCTGACTCACAGGATGACCAAAACAAAACCTCAGAAAACTGGAGGTGTTTCCACAGCTTTAAAAAAAGCAACCTGCTGCACTACTTAAACTTCAGGTTTGGGGTGTTATAAAAATCACTGTAAAATAGGAGTGGTTCCTAAGTTAGCAGGTTGTTGCTGTTTTTTAGTGTCTGCTCCCTAGTGGGAACAAACTTTGTCTGTGTGTAAGTCTGAATGAAAATGCCTGAGGGGGGGGGGGGAAACCTTCATAGTTCACAGCAGCAGCACCCCTCCCCATTGCATCCTCTTGCTTTCTGAGCCCGCTTGCACTTTTAAGGCCACTGCTTCCTCTCCTTTAATGCTGAACTTACTCCCTCCATATAGCAAAAGTGCAGCTCCCGCTATAGTGAAGACTTCGTCCTGCAGCTGGAGAAAGAGTTGGTGCAGGCAAGGCTGAGCGAAGCAGAGTCCCACTGTGCCTTGAAGGAAATGCAAGATAAGGTTCTTGAGATGGAAAAGGCAAGTCCAAACCAGAATGCTATGCCCAGTGATTTTAAGTGAATTTAACATAACATTCTGTAAAACGTAGGTCCCTTTTGGCACAACTACATTTAGCATGGGGAGAGTGTGTGTCCTACTCAGAAGCACAGTTGTGTGGGGCACAAGACGAGGCTTTTTCTATTGAAGGTCCCACTTTTAGGAACTCTCCCTAGAGAGGTTCTCTCTTTAAACTTTAGGCAAGCTGCTTTTAGCATGGACTATCGTTCTGCCTGCCTGTTTTATCCATATTGAACTCTTGCTTGCTGCTACCGGGCCACGTTCAAGGTGGTGGTGTTGTTTATTGAATTTATATACCGTCCTATACTCCGGGGGTCTCAGGGCAGTTCACAGAATAAAATCAAGATATAAAACCACAAAATACCTAATAAAAATAAAAACAACAACCCAATAGCCCCCTCCAAAAATAAAAAAACATTTTAAAAGGCCATAGGATGTAAATCAGATCAACCAAAGGCCTGCTATTAGTATCTAAAGCCCGTAGCAACAAAATCGCCTTACCCCACATGAGCCCATTTGACAGAATTGGCACATAAAACTGTTCCGCATTTGTAAGAACTCGGGTCGTTTTGTGTGGCAGCACCTGCACTTCGGAACTCCCTGCCTATTGAGATCAAGCAGGCGTCTTCGCTTTACTCTTTTCAGCGCATGTGAAAAATGTTATTGTTTAGACAAACCTGCCTAGATGGTAGATAGGACGTGGGTGGCACTGTGGGTTAAACCACAGAGCCTAGGACTTGCCGATCAGAAGGTCGGCGGCTCGAATCCCCATGACAGGGTAAGCTCCCGTTGCTCGGTCCCAGCTCCTGCCAACCTAGCAGTTCATCAAACCTAGCACGTCAAAGTGCAAGTAGATAAATAGGTACGGCTCCGGCGGGAAGGTAAACGGTGTTTCCGTGCGCTGCTCTGGTTCGCCAGAAGCAGCTTAGTCATGTTTGCCACATGACTCGGAAGCTGTACGGCGGCTCCCTCGGCCAATAAAGCGAGATGAGCGCCGCAACCCCAGAGTCGGCCACGACTGGACCTAATGGTCAGGGGTCCCTTTACCCTTTACCTTACCTAGATGCTTAGAAAGTTGAGATAACTTTAACCCATTTTAATGTTTTAAATTTTGTATGTCTTAGAGTAGGTTTGTATTCCCCACCCCCCCTGATTTTTATTGTTTTGTCTTTTTGTAAACTGCTTTGAGTTTTTACTTTTATTTTTTTACAATCAAGCAGTGTATAAATTTTATGAACTAACTAACTAATAGGCTAGCAGGTCCCCTTTCCTTATATAATGATCCTGCTCAAGATAGAGAGTTTTGTTTCACCGAAACTTTAAGCCCATTGAGCCAACGCATTTTCATTTCTGAAGATTTTAATGTCCTTCAAGTTTGGGGGGTTCTTTCTGTGCTTTGTATTTCTGAAATGCCACCTCAAACGTATTACGCAGTTGCAAGAGGTTTGAGCTAGATGACCCTTGCGTTTCTTTCACTTACGTCACGTATCGTTTAACGCAAATAGCCTGCCTTATACTCTCGGTTTCTTAAGAGCTTGCTTTGTTTGCAGAGGAACAGCTCTTTCCCTGATGAGAACAATATTGCTAGACTTCAAGAAGAATTGATTGCAGTGAAACTAAGAGAAGCAGAAGCTCTGATGGGTCTAAAAGAACTTAGACAACAAGTTAAAGATTTGGAGGAACACTGGCAGGTAAGGCTATAGACCTATCCCTAAGACCTAGGGCTAAAGTTGATTCAACAATGCATTGTGTAAACTGGACTTGCAGAGAGCTAGTGTACAAGAGGGATGTTTGAAGAGGCTGGGGATCATGAGAAGAGACAGCAAGTGAATGAGTTCTAGTTGCAGAGAGCCATTCATTTTGATCCCCTGTTTAGCAAATGCAAGTTTTTACATTTACCTCTGCAGCTGAGATAGCTATAAACTTTCTGCGAAATATGCAGTTTTCTGTGTTAGCAGAATGTCTTGAAGCTTATTTACTCAGAAGTAACTGCCACTGGAGGGACGAGGGTGGCGCTGTGGTCTAAACCACTGAGCCTAGGGCTTGCCAGTTGGAAGGTTGGCGGTTCGAGTCCCCGCGATGGGGTGAGCTCCCGTTGTTTGGTCCCAGCTCCTGCCAACCTAGCAGTTTGAAAGCACATCAAAGTGCAAGTAGATAAATAGGTACCGCTCCGGTGGGAAGGTAAACAGCATTTCCATGCGCTGCTCTGGTTCGCCAGAGCATGCTGGCGAGATGAGCGCTGCAACCCCAGAGTCGATCATGACTGGACCTAATGGTCAGGGGTCCCTTTACCTTTACCTTTAACTTCCACTGAGTAGTTCAATGAGAGTAATGCCCAAGCAACTATAAGTTATAATCTTAGAGTAGCTTTTAGTGATCAGTTGCCAAGGATTTCAAATAATGCTGTCTTAAGCAATTTAAACCTTATTTAGGAGTGAGAAAATATGAGGAGACCGTAAGTATTTCAACGGCTGGGGAATTTTTTAAATCATTAACAAAAACATTCAAGATATTGATGTGCCTTTTTGTCCTTATGAGTATATGTACAGTTTAGTGCTCGGCTGCTGAAAATTTGCTGCTTTTAATCTCCGTGTTCCATATTTTTCCTGCTTTTGGTTACTCAAGTTGAATGAATTCTCCTGCACCCTTATGCCAGTTGAAGATTTATTTTTTATTTTAATTCAAGTTGGGGATTTTGTTAAAACATAGCAATGTTTTTAGCGCCATCTAGTTCGCACTACTGGGAGGTGGAAAGACCCCCCTAAAAAGAACGCTGTAAATGAATTGCAAGATGAACTGATGACCGTCAGGCTCCGAGAAGCAGAAACACAAGCCGAGCTGAAAGAAGTAAAGCAAAGGATGATGGAAATGGAAACACAGGTAAGGTCACTCGTCACCCAGAGGAAACTGAATGTCAGGTATTGCATGGAAATAATTCCCTAAGGGCAAAGTATGAAAATCGCTTGCATAGCTAAATGTAGTATGTTGGGTTTGGAACTGGGAAGTATAGAGCTCTGTCCATTGAGAGCAGACTCAGTGAAATTAATGGACATGACTAACTTGGGTCTATTAATTTCAATAGGTTTACTTTGAGTAGATCTTCTTCAGATCCGGTGTATAAGTTCGAAGTGCTACTAATGTCTGAAGGATGCTGGTAATGACCAGTAGAAAAGAGAAATCTTTAATGATACTATTGTACTTTCTAACCTGTAATAAATAGTGTGTTGAGTTTGTCCAATCTTGAAAATGTGGTGCCACTTTTGAAGTCACTTAGAATATAGTGAGGTCAGCCTAGATAGACTGACACTTATATCATACCTAAACTGATCTAAAAAAATTGATTACTGGGTGGAAATATGTGGATTCTTAGGCAATATGTTTTGTTGGCATGAAACTGTTTTGATCCAACTTCTCCTGCCAGTATATGCTGCTCTCTGGCAACAAAAGCGCTGTCTAAGACTTATCTTCCATATAAAAGGTAGCGAATAACCGTAAGGCAATACATAAAAAACAAATTAAAGTAGCAGAAAACGAGAAGCAGCTGTTAAAACCATTGAGCAGCCTCCATCAGTAAAAATAACTGTATAGCATGTTAATAAACATCAGTACCGAAACTAAAAACCCATCTATTTAATATTATTTTATCTGTTATGCAGCAAAAAGTCACTGGTTTCCACAATACTTTCAGCCTGTAGGGGGTGCAATTGTTCTATCTGATCACATGTGCAATATGTGTCATAAGAGAGATGTGTGTAAGCCCTTAATGTTGAGTACAAGTATCTTGTTTTGAATAAGCAGCACATTTATATAAGCAGCACACACACAAAACAAGTACATCAAAAATACTGCTAAGTGTAACTTTTCGTTCTTGAGTGGGTACTAGTACACCACTGAATGGGGATTGTTATCCTCCACTTGCCTGAAAGCAGGGAAAAAACACCAACGCTTAGAGAAACTTCTAAGTTGCTCCTCCCTTAAGAGTAACAGTTGGGTTTTTTCCTCTGCCTTCCTTGAAGTAGACCTTTCTTTCCACTGGTGCTCTTCTGACTGTTTCTGGTTTATTTGTGTGATTGTTGTTTCTGTTTTGTAGTGAATCCTGTTTTTTTGTGGGGGTTTTTTGAGGTTTTTCCTCTGTGCGAGTGAGTCTGTTTCCCCCCCTTGGTGTCTATCTTTTCTTCTTGTTGTTGTTGGAATTAACTTTCCATCAATTCTGACCCTTTTCCTCAATTAATTCACTGTTACTGATTAATTATATCACCCCCCCAAAGAAAGGTTTTTCACAGTTAATAGATTGGGACTGACCAAACCGTTGCAGAAGCAAGTAAATGATCATTGTCTTGCTTTGCTAGTGGAAGTTACAAGCCTTAGGTTTGCACTAGCTTTCACATATTTACTACTGCAAATGTATAAGAAGACTGAGGTCAAGGCTAACGTAATCCCTCTTTCTCCCCCTTGTTATCGCTCCTAAACATCAGAACCAGATAAATAGCAACCATTTGCGGAGGGCGGAACAAGAGATTTCCAGTTTGCAAGGGAAGGTCCAGTATCTGTCCGCTCAAAACAAAGGACTTCTGGCTCAGCTGACGGAATCAAAGCGAAAGCAGGCAGAGATTGAATGCAAGGTAACCCAAAACAAAAATGCAGTGAACACTATCTGTGTACTTTAAAAATCAAAATATCTTGGAGGACTAGCAAATTCTACCCGCAAGCTTTCCCAGGATGGATATTTGATTTATATTACAGAATTGTATTAAAAAAGCTGACATCACATTTGGTTTTTAAAACCCTTTCACTTTATGATTAAGAGAGTTGTGTATTTCTGTGCTCAGGGTGTTTGCCTCATATTTGTAAAATGCAAGTTGTTCAGTTCAATTTCAGGGTTTTGATGGATTACAGAATCCATTGTCAGCAGAGGTGCCATAGGCAAAAATCTAAGGACATTTGGTATTTCTGGCACCATTTATCATCCTAAAACTAGTCATCGCCTTACATTTTAATCATGCACCGTTTGTAAGGGGACTTCCCAGGACTGTGTATATTCATCTGCAAAGACTGGGTCTAATGTACAGTTTTATAATAGACCTTGAGGGCTAAGCAAATGCTAATTGGATGCCTGTTTATGTTGAGGATGTGCCTCTGAAGACAGGATGAGATTCTGCATTGTACAGTTCATTTCCTGTTTTTAATTATTTGTCCCTTTTTATTGTGCTTCTTGTGCACATACCCTCACACAAATGGGAAAAGCAGAAATGTAACACGTAGGGGACAGACCGCCTTTTACTACTTCAGACTGCAGAAGTGCAGAGCAGGGTGTATCTTCTGCATGCATTAAATTTTCTTATGTTTCGAATGCTGGAAAGAGATCTGCAATGGCAAATGTAACTGTAGAGGCTGCCTTCAGTTGCACATTCTCCTTGGCAATAGAGCGGCATCATTCAAAAATGTTTTATATATCCTTGTATTCACAGGCCGACTATCCTTGCTTACTAAAACCTCACAGGTAGAATTGTTTTAAAGGGGGGGAGGATCTTGGGGGAGGAGAGTCCGCAACAGCAATAAGTCATTAATATTGTTGTATTTATTTTGATAGTGTGGTCAGTCAGTCTCTTGAAGTAGCTTGTTGAATGAATTTAGAGCAAAAGGATACTTCTGGCTCAAATCAGTTTTTCTTGAAATGTGAGTCAGCTTGCTACCCGTAACTTATTTGGAATCACTTTTTTTCCTGAACTTTTTCTATTCCCTCCTCACCCCTGTTATTCCTAGAATAAAGAAGAAGTCATGGCTGTAAGGCTCCGAGAGGCAGATAGCATAGCAGCTGTGGCAGAACTCCAGCAACATATTGCAGAACTAGAAATCCAAGTAAGAGTGTAAACCGTTCTCTTTGTTTTGTTTTTTAACTTCCTACCACTTTGTGTTTTCACTCTTTTCCCCTTCAGTTTGACACACATTGGGTAACTCTTTAACGTTTCCTCTCAGTGTAGACATAATTCTGCCTGCCCTTTACACTCGTTTACGGAATTGGCGTCAGGGTTCCATTGCCCTTATGTGTGAGCTCCCCTTCAGATGCCTCACTTGCATTAACTATCAGTTATGCTGATATTGAGGGACGCGGGTGGCGCTGTGGGTTAAACCACAGAGCCTAGGGCTTGCCGATCAGAAGGTCAGCAGTTCGAATCCCCGCGACAGGGTTAGCTACCGTTGCTTGGTTCCTGCTCCTGCCCACCTAGCAGTTCAAAAGCACATCAAAGTGCAAGTAGATAAATAGGTACCCCTCCAGTGGGAACGTAAACGGTGTTTCCGTGTGCTGCTCTGGTTCGCCAGAAGCGGCTTAATCATGCTGGCCACATGACCCAGAAGCTGTACGCCGGCTCCCTCGGCCAGTAAAGCGAGATGAGCGCCGCAACCCTAGAGTTGTCCATGACTGGACTTAATGGTCAGGGGTCCCTTTACCTTTTTATGCTGATATTATTTATTTATTATTAAATTGATACCCTGCCCAAAGGAACCTCGTAATCATTGTTCACTCCTACCCTACAACTTGAATTCTGCTTTATTAAAAATAAAAAGTATAATATATTTTATTTTTATTTACTTTGTTTCTTCCAAAATGCACATGGTTTTCCTTCTCCGTTTTATCCTGGTAACTACCCTGCCAGGTACATTAAGCTGAGAGAAGAGGGTGACTCTCCCAAAGTCACCTAGCCAGCTTAAGTGGGGATTTATACCTTGGCATCCCAGGTCCTAATGTTATGTTCTAACCATGCTATGCCACACTGATTCACCGACCACTTGGAATACTGCCACAGAGAAGTGCTTTTCAGTGGTCTCAATTAAGACACTTGACTGATGGCTCAGTAGTCAAAAGTAGGCAGAAGTGAATGGACTTGCATATAGGTATGTTCAAGTCTTCAGAGTACGTTAAACATAGCATTGGGGCTGTACATACACAACTGATGTACAGTGGTACCTCGGCTTACAGACGCTTCAGGTTACAGATGCTTCAGGTTACAGACTCCGCTAACCCAGAAATAGTACCTTGGGTTAAGAACTTTGCTTCAGGATGAGAACAGAAACCGCACGGTGGCAGCAAGAGGCCCCATTAGCTAAAGTGGTACCTCAGGCTAAGAACAGTTTCAGGTTAAGAATGGACCTCCGGAACGAATTAAGTTCTTAACCCGAGGTACCACTGTAGTTCTTTAGCTGCTGGGGTGGGAAGACTTGCTATCCAGTCTAAGCATGACGATGTACATGAAGTGGGCAGGGCCTGTTGAGACATACACTTGGGACATGGGTGGCGTAGTCTAAACCACTGAGCCTCTTGGGCTTGCCGATCAGAAGGTCAGCGGTTTGAATCCCCGCGTCGGACTGAGCTCCAATTGCTCTGTCCCAGCTCCTGCCAACCTAGCAGTTCAAAAGCATGCCAGTGCAAGAAGAGAAATGGGTACCGCTGTGGCGGGAAAGTAAATGGCGTTTCCGTGCACTCTGGCTTCCGTCACGGTGTTCCATTGTGCCAGAAGCGGTTTAGTCATGCTGGCCACATGACCCAGAAAGCTGTCTGTGGACACACGCCAGCTCCCTCAGCCTGAAAATGAGATGAGCGCCGCAACCCCATAGTCACCTTTGACTGGACTTAGCCGTCCAGGGGTCCTTTATTACACTTGCTGACTGAGAAGACATTGCTAAACTGTGTCTTAAAACACAGCACTTAATTTGATTATTAATAATAATTATTATAATGTTGAGAGTATAGCATTGACTTGCCTCAAAACAATTTCTCTGAGGAAGCCACAGAGCTTTCCTTTTAAGTCAAACTTCTGTGAAGATTCTGAAACCAAAATCCTGGCGGCCACTTCCTACCCTGCCAAAATCTAATTGCCGCTTCTACCTAAGCATAAGGAACTCAAATCCCTTCAGTGATACACTACTTCAAGTCTTATAAAATTGCAGCAAAGTACAGTGGTACCTCGGGTTAAGTACTTAATTCGTTCCGGAGGTCTGTTCTTAACCTGAAACTGTTCTTAACCTGAAGCACCACTTTAGCTTATGGAGCCTCCTGTTGCCGCCGCACCACCGGAGCACAATTTCTGTTCTCATCCTGAAGCAAAGTTCTTAACCTGAAGCACTATTTCTGCATTAGCAGAGTCTGTAACCTGAAGCGTATGTAACCTGAGGTACCACTGTATTTTATGTGCAGTGTGCCTGTTGCTCAGAAGCCTATAGTTCATAGCTCTTTCTTAAAACTGTTCCAGATTTATTCACTTGTTTATAATAATAAAAAAAAACTTATATACTACTTTTTTTAAAGGCAAAGCTGTGTACAACAAACATATATGCACACACGATAAAAAGATTGCAATTGAAAACACAAACTGCTAGCTAACTTCTTGGTCGGGAGGCATACGAAAGATGCAATGGAAAAATAATTGTATTAGATGCATTTCTTCTTCAAAGTAGTTTTACTCATTTGAGAATCTAGGAGTTCCACTTTCGGGGTCAGAGCTGGGTCATAGCAATTACCTTAAAGCATACAGCTTTCTGTGAAGAGTTTAGGTGTAAGTGTAAGACACGTTGGCATTAAACATCTAAAGTGCCCCTAGTATTGCTACACCCACATTACTACTGAAATTACAATCAAGTCCCTAATTTAAATCACAGTTTGGAGAGGTTGTCGGGGGGATTAGCTAAAAGTGTTGGGTTCTCCCCCCCCCCCTCAAAAAAGAAATCCCAAGCAAAACAGAGGTGAGGGTTTAATTTATCCTTTATGTGGATACAACTAACATGTCCATCTCTGGCAGTATTTTCCAAACTTGGGTCTCCAGCTGTTTTTGGACTACAATTCCCATCATCCCTGACTGCTGGTCCTGCTAGCTAGGGATGATGGGAGTTGTAGTCTAACAACAACTGGAGACCCAAGTTTGGGAAACACTGATCTACGGTAATTTGAATACGTTCTTGTTCTAACTACCATATTTTTCCATGTATAAGACACCCCCAAGTATAAGACAAGACCCTATTTTTTTGAACCCCAAATTAAGAGGATTTAATTGAGAGCATTTACACTGATACCAGGATCTCAATCTTCTTCTTTTACATGTATAAATTAGTCAAAAGTGTGTGTGTGTGTGTGTGTGTGTGTGTGTGTGTGTATAATCTGTTAATATGTTTTTTCATGCTTTTTAAAGTACAAAAAGTTAAACTTCACACAAGAAATCTGCTGTTGCTTCTGTTTGTCAGTGTTCAGGTTTAGCATGTTCTGCAGAACAAATTTATCTGTGGCCTCCAGCATTCACTTTTAAGGAAAAACTAAAGGCACCTTCCCAACAGTAAACTCTTACCTTTCATGGGAAGAAGCCTGTCTTTATAACTTATAGCACCTTTCTTTAATATCCAGGACTTGCAGAGTTCTAAAGAGAGAATTTCTATTTTTGCAATTACAGGAAACTCTTGTTGTACTCTTCAGCAGTGTGATGCGTTTTCTGAAAACCTAAAATGAATCATCCCTGTCACCAAAAGGCCATGCATCCCCCACAACTGCCCTAATGAATAAACTTAATTTATGTCTTCAGTGTAAAATGTCATTACCGTGTAATAGCAAAAGTTCATAAAGCAGACCAAACTGAGAAAAGGCTGCAAGATAGCTTAACTTCCACAATCCATTTCCCCCCACTTAACTATGGATAATCCGATTAGTTAGATATGAAATAAGAGTATGTCTATTTTCCCCAAAGGTGAGCATGATTCATGTGCCACCAAGCTTTCAGAAGAAGTCAGAATTCCCCATCTCTCATGGCCAAGTCTTTGGCAAGCAGGGTGTCCCCCCCCCCCCGCTAAACCTATATAGAATCTCTCCTTTCTGTGGCTTCTGTGGCTACCAAAAACAGAAGCATACAATTAAGTATTTGTGCACTTTCTAAAAATCACATTTTGATTAACAAACCAGACTTATCCTGAGGGATCAGCGTGCTTGGTTTCAAAACCTATTGCTTATCGGAGTTGTGGCCATTGATTTCAATGGATCTACTCTGAGTGAAAGGTAGTTGATATTCCACTCTATTCTGCAGTGGCCAGATCACACCTGGAATACTCTGTCCAGTTCTGACCACCACAATTTAAGAAGGATGTTGACAAGCTGGAACGTGTGCAGAGGAGGGCAACCAAGATGACCAAGGGTCTGGAAACTAAGCCTTATGGGGAGTGCTTGAAGGAACTGGGTATGTTTAGGCTTCAAGCTGAAAGAAAGGAGCTTCCGACTGAACATTCGGAAAAACTTTCTGACAGTAAGAGCTGTTCAGCAGTGGAACAGACTCTAACAAGAGGTGGTGGGGTCTCCTTCCTTGGAGGTTTTTAAGCAGAAGATGGGTGGCCATCTGTCATGGATGCTTTAGCTGAGATTCCTGCAATGCAGGGGGTTGGACTAGATGACCCTTGGGGTCCCATTCAACTCTGATTCTATGAACACTAATAATGTAACCCAGCTATATTTCAGGAAAGTATAAATTACTTCCAAAATATGAAAACAAATCGGAAAAGTTTTAAGGTTTATATGGCATTAAATAAAGAATGTTGGTTATATGATGCTGATCCCACAGATTTGGGGCTAATTAAAATACATTGTGTTTTTTCGCTGTTGTGTTGAAGTCAGGTTTGATAAGAATAATTGATTACTATTCTATTGTTAAAAGGTTTTGAAATAGATTCTTTCTCCCAACCGCTACCTTTTTACTTTAATTTTACTTTCTACTCCTTTTAAATGTGTTTATGGGAGGAGGCTGGGGATATTAGTTGGTTTGTTTTTTTGTTCCTGTTTTTATCATGTATTTTGTGCTTTTATTTAGTTTTTTTTTGGTGAACTGCCCTGAGTTCTGCGGGTGAAGGGTAGTATTATTATTTCTGAAATAGAATGCATGTTCGTATTCTGTTTAAATTCTGTTTTTTTAATCTAGTTATAAGCATGGGTTTGTTTTTTTAATAATAAAGAAAACAAAGGTAATACAGTACATTATATAAACCTGGAAAGCTCTGGGTGGTATCCAGTAAGTCATACTTGGAGAAGATCTGTGGAAATCTATAACTTAATTCATTGATTTCAGTGGTGTATTCTAAGTATGATGTTATCTTCTGAATCCACCTTTCTGAAATAGTATAAAAGGGAATATAGTATTACCTGATCAACCTTTTTTTTTTTTTTTTACATCTTTTCTGGAACAGAAAGAAGAAGGGAAATTTCAAGGACAGCTTAATAATTCCGACTCAAGTCAGTATATCCGAGAACTGAAAGATCAGATAGCAGAGCTCAATCATGAGGTAAGCCAAAGATTATAATTTTTGCTCACTTTTTTTGTTTCTTTTAGTTATCTTGAACCACTTGGTTTATGTGGGGCGTTTTTGCTGATCGTAGGTAATTACTGTTTCAGTGTTTTTAACATTCTTCATTTAATGATTCCTCATGACTTAATAACACCCATAATCTGACAATGTTTTGGAACATCTAACCCAACTGAATTAAGAATTATGAATTGTAAGAATTATGTGCGTTAGAGGTGTAATAGTCCAGTAACATTTGATTTATTTAGATTTTTCATCTTAAGAGGCAGTTGCCTGTATGTGAAATAAATTTCCATAAGTTCTTGCATTGAAAATAAAACAGCTTTTAGTTTTTAAATGACTTTACTATTTCAGTCCTAATTTTTTTATGCATTTCCACTCTTAACGTGAATGTTCATCTATCTGTATTCTTTCCTTTCTGCCATCAAGAAACGTGATATACTTGTACAAATGATATATTTTGTGCGAAAATATCACTGTTCTAAAATGTAGCAGCAGTACACGTTGCCCAAAACATGTACATAGTAGATTTCAAGAGAAGCAGCTGGGAGATGCAGCTTTGTCGCTGATGTGTATGAATAATCGTACAAATCAGCAATCATTCAGAGGTGCCTGGGACTTCTGTACGGCCCATCTCACTTGAGATTATAGCAGAATTCCTGCTTTGCCTTTTTATCAACAGCACCTTTAACAATCGTTAAACTCACTTGAGAAATCAATATCCAACCATCTTGCATTAAACATTTATACTCCAATCCAGCTAAGGACATCTGTGCATACAAACAGCCTACAGGTGCATATCACTTGCTGGTGGAATCAGAACTGTGGACATACAGTAAAGATTCAGATATGCATCTGAAATGAATTTGCATCCATGTAAGGATGCAGTCTAACTGCCCTGCCCTGCTGTGAATGGGATCCATATCCCAGACGCCCGTTCTAATACTGGGAGTTGCAGGTTAAGAGCTTATTTTATGTGCGAGTTCAAGCAAGTGTTTGCAGTGAATTTTTTCACGTGGTGGACATGTGAAAAAAGGAAAAAATATTGGGACATGATATATAACGAAATGAAAAAACTATTTAAATACACTTTCCCAAAGAAACCAGAAGCAGTTTTGCTAGGGATAACAGGGGATGAATTAAAAAAGGAAAATTACAAATTATTCATGTATGCAACGACCGCCGCTAGAATCTTAGTGGCTCAGAAATGGAAATCCCAAGAAATCCCAACTTTAATGGAGTGGCAGATAAAAATGTTTGAATACATAGAATTGGAGAAATTGACCTATAAGATTTGGAACCAAAAAGAAGCAAAGTTCAAAAAGGATTGGAGTAAATTTGTTGAATATATACGGAGTAATTGTAAGAATTTAAAAACTGTAGCAGGATTAATGTAAATCTTGTGATGTGGATGCAGTGTAAATAAGAAACTGTAAGAAAAGATTTGAGACATGAAAACCGTTGAAGGGATGGAAGGAATAGTGGCTGTGTCCCATTGTACAGTGTGGTTTATTCCCAGATAAACAAGCCTAGGAACGCAGCTTTTTCGTCAAATTAATACTCTGCTTCTGTGATACTCTGTGGAAAATTAGGACCTGCTAATGTTTACACTTCACTTTTATTTTCTCTTTTGGAGTTGTTCAGCACTTCAGGATGACAACACACATTTTTCTGCATTAAATAAACACCTTATACTGAATCTTAATGCAGTTTTGGGATTCCAAGAATTTCAGACCTGACTTTTGTAAAGAGGTATAAAATTTATAGATCGTCTTTTGAAGTCTTGAAACCCAGAGGGAGAGCTAGAGAAGACATCCTAGGCAGATGGATGAGGGCAGTTATGAGTTTTACTCAGCATTCCATCCCAAACATGGCATTGTTCCCCTGAGACAACGAAATGTCACAACTTCAAAGGGATGTAATTTAATTTAATATATTTTTAAAAAAATATCGAAGCAGGAATTTCCTCAGAATCGCACTCTGACTTGTAGTGTGTATCTTACACAACTCTATACTCAATAAATGCAAATAATAATAAAAAATTGCCCTCCAAACGATTAATGGTCCCTCTCATTTTGCTTCTCTAAACATTCATAGGCATGCTATGGTTAACCTTGTAAGCTAATCTTCCTTTGAAAGTTGTGGCATACACAATGCGACCACAACCTTTTGGCCAACTGAATGAGGGAGACATTCACAGATGACTAAGCAAAACATGGGAAAGAAATAGAAGTTACTTTAGTGTGCATGCCTGCAATTTTCAAGTTTGAAAGACAAATCAATGTATGGTACTCCTGATCTTGAAAAAAAACCAAAACCAAAAAAAACTGGTCCTGTTTATATTTTAAGCTGCTATAAATAGGATACATCAAAGTTTTACCTGTTGAAGATCTGCCCTAATGTGTATTTATATTATTATGAGGTGCTCCGCTTAACAAGTCACATTAACACACACACACCCCGAGCTTCCCCTCCCACTCCATACAACTACTAACCTAACTTTTCACCTTCCCAACCCAATTTTTGAAGCCACTTCTCTCTTCTGTTCTTCATCCCTTCACTTTTGGACAGGCCTTCACCAAATTCTTCACTATAAGCAAAATTTGGTTGGGGTGGGAGTTCATTTAAAACATTTTATCCAGCCTTCCATTAAAATTTTCCCAAGGCACTTAACAAATTTAAAAAAAACAACAAAAGAAGAAATTGAAATGTTTGTATACAAGAGTTACAACAATGTTTAAAAACCAGCAGTATACAGCAGGTAGAGCATTTATTTATTTATAAACTGCTGACCCAAAAAGTCCTAAGTGGTTGTTAAATAAAGTTATAGATA
This sequence comes from Podarcis liolepis, assembly GCF_965112155.1. Lineage (NCBI taxonomy): Eukaryota > Metazoa > Chordata > Lepidosauria > Squamata > Lacertidae > Podarcis > Podarcis liolepis. The sequence goes on along the minus strand of NC_139559.1, from coordinate 73,329,324 downwards.
AAGCACGGCTAAAATCCACAAAACAATAAAAATAAATATATATAAAAGTATCATCATTAAAAGCAAAGGATACAATAGATAAACCTTTAAAAGTAATTATGTGTTTGGATGGAGCTGACCTAAATGGAAGTTCTTAGGAAGACCAAGTGAATATCAATTTTGCACCTAAAAGTTAGCAAAATAAGGCACCATGTGAATGCCCCAGATCATGAAATAGCCTCTGTTAAATAATTGGTGGCGAAATGATACCAGTGGTGCCAGTAGAGTAGGTGGTGTCTGTGAAAAATTGGGAAGGTCTTTGGGCTTGAACATGGATTAATAAGGCCTGCCCTTTCGCTTGCCTTTCCAAAATGATATTCATTAGATGCAAAATAATAAGATGACTGTGTGTGAGGGCTTTCTGTCCTGTGTAGTGCAGACTAGAGTGCCATTATCTCATGTTTTGGACTAAACATGTGGCCCATTTGCCCAAAAGATTGATTTCCATCTACTCTTAGGGTTGTCACACATCCGGAATTTGGCCTTCAGAAACAGTGTACGGGCGAAAATCTCTGAAATATCCTGGAAAATCCAGGCGTAACCCATGTCGGAAGTGTGGATTTTTGGCAGATTTCATTTAAAAAGTAGCTCAGAAACTTCATTTTTTAAAGATTTTGCAAAACAAAAAAACACCCCAACAGCTCAACAACTTTTGTTTCTGGATTTTCACTTTTTGAAATATGGCAACCCTACTTAAGACGGCTTTCCACTTGATGCAGAACTGTTCTTGGCCACTATTATGTTCTACGAAGGCAAGGCCACAACTGCTTTGAAATGGTTGTTGTTTATGAGAAAGCTGAAGAAGGGAGGGATACACAAAAGGAGCACTTGCTTTTTGGGCTTCCTGCTTGACATAAAGGTCAGGCATATTGGCTTCATTGCCACTTTTGTTCCATGCGTAGAAAGGAAGGTGCATTGGACCCATCATCAGTTCAAATTGGGTCTTGAAGGGGTCAGCGGAACAAATATCTAGACAGCCTCATCCAGTCTGGACTAAAATAAACTGTTGACTGTGTTAGAGTATATTCTCTCACTTGCATTAGTTCCCAGTTCATACTGATTGATTTATAAACTGCCTAAACTGCCCGGCGGGGTGGGGAGTGGGGAGTTCCTGTTGCTTCTTTATATGCTCTGTATTCCTAAACAGTTGTCTTGGCTTCCTGTTGGATGTTGCAAGGAACAAATGTGCAGTGTAGATTACAAGAGTGGTGCGTAAGATTAGAACTGATAGCCTTTCTCACACAAACTTAACAGACCACAAAATACTTTGGGAGCCAGAAGCAAGGAATAGTGGCTTCTAGTTGTAGAGTTGAAGAAGAACTTTGGAACTGTGTAAAAAAAATACGTTTGTGCTCGTACAGTTTTCTGTGTCTGCTGTAGTTCCACGATATGCAGATTCTGACCCTTTCCGTCTCCTGATAACATTTTCCCATACAACAACATGCAGTTTCTGCATTGTAAATCTCATGGCAGTAATACCTGATTTATAATGCTGAGCAACTCTTCCAAGGGAGAGCCAAAAGCAAATTGTTTGCTATCGTGCGTTTTTGCAGAATTAATTGAACCTCCAGTTTCAGATGGTGAAGTAGTTGAGGCTCCGTCCGAAACCTTGTTCTGAAAACTTTTCTATTCTGAAACAGCCCCTCCTATATTTTTCCAGTTCAAAAATTGTTGGATTCTGTGATGTCCTAAATTAGGATTCAGTATTGCGTGAACTGCGTGCAGTATTTCCCCCCTGCAATTAAATGTAAATATTATTTACATATCAGTATTGATATTTATAAAAGTAAGTCTATATTTACTAATATTTCACACACTTGTTATCATTTCTTGTGAGAAGAGTAACTGCATGCAATAGACCTTGTCTAGTCTTCCTCCTTTAGCCTGTGCAAGCAATAATAGTGATTTAAAAATAGTTCCCGGCTGTAGAAAAAATATTCTTGCTGGTGGTTCATATGCTCTCACCCCAACCCCTATATGCACAACACAATTTCATATAATCAGCCCCAAAGAATCCCCAATTTATGGCCCCTTGATGCCTTTGCCTTCTTTTCCTCTCTGGCAGCTGTCACATAAGGGGAGATGAGATAAGCTGGGGCCCAAAACTGCTCAGGTAGGGTCTGTGATAAGAAGGGAATGCTTTTTAGCTAAATAACATGTAAACAGTCCTCATCATGTGTCATTGACTTTCAACCACACCAAAAACACTTGCTTGGCTTATTCAGATAGGAAGTTTTTCGCAAGAAAGAAAGATAGATTGCACTTTCTTCTTCTCCAGCATCAGAGCTTGAGGCTCATTCTTGCTATCTTCATGCACCTTATGCTCCAACCCATCTGATATTTCTGTCCTAACAACCTAATGCAAACGGTAACAGATTCTGATAGAGGCGCTATCTCGCCTTCAAATCGCGCTTCTCTTGAACTAACTCAAGATGGACTTAATGAAGATCGACATTCAGCTGCAGATCAAATGCCCTGCTTTTAAACGATTCGGCTTGTAAAAATGAAATTGTAAACACTAAGTAATTACTCGTGGATAAATAATTCAGGCCGTCTATGCAAAGGGCCACCTTGGGACGAGGCTGAATAGTGGGAGCATATGTAGGGACTTGCTTTCCTGATCTGGTCATGGTGACATGCGCCTTAGTTACATCACACTTGGGTTTGTATACAATATACATAGGGCTGCTTATGAAAAGAGCACCAAAACTATATAAATGGTCTAGACTGTGGCAGCTGTTAGCAGGGAGCATATAACTCCATTATTGAAGCAGCCGCCCTGGCTCCCAGTTTTGTTCCTGATCAAGTGCTGATGAAGCGTCTTAAAAGCTGCCCATGGTTTGGGGCCAGCGTTTCCAGAGGACCTTCTACTCCCATACAAGCCTGCCCATGTATTTAGATCTTCGTCAGATGCTGGAGCAGCCTGCCTGGAGAGGTGGAGCCACAGCTATGGCTTCCTGGCAGCGGAATCACTGCCGCTAACAGTGGCAAGCTCTGGTCTGCCAGGTTGGCTCCACTGGGGCACTCATGTACAGTGGTACCTCTGGTTAAGTACTTCATTCGTTCCGGAGGTCCGTTCTTAACCTGAATCTGTTCTTAACCTGAAGCACCACTTTAGCTAATAGGGCCTCCTGCTGCTGCTGCTGCGCCGCCACTGCGCAATTTCTGTTCTCATCCTGAAGCAAAGTTCTGAACCCGAGTTACTAGTTCTGGGTTAGCGGAGTCTGTAACCTGAAGCCTATGTAACCCGAGGTACCACTGTGTTTCCAACATGGTTGTTTTTCTCATTCTTCCCTCCAGTAGTGATACTACTGCTGGGCAAGGTGGTTATGACCAGAGGTTTTCCTATGTTTCCCCAGAAGTGTGCTTAGTTGGGAGCAGGAAAGGACCTTTTTCAGTCACTGCGCCCAGGCTCTGCAATTTCTTTCAAGGGAGGATCATCTTCTTGCTCATCATAAATTACCTTCTACTGGTTGGCTAAACATTTCTGTTTAGAAGGCTTTTGGGGGCATGTATGGTTTTTAAGTTCCTGTAGTGATCTCTCCCCCACTCCTTTTTAAATAATAATAATAATAATAATAATAATAATAATAATAATAATAATAATAATACATGTACGGCTGAAAGATGCCCAGGTACATTAATATCTGCTTTGCAATTTTTTTGTTCCGCTTTTAGTAACTTGATCATTTTGTTCTACTGAGTTTGATTTAAGAGTGCTGACTTCCTTGAAAAAAAGGGCATAAATGTGCTAAATAAAACTTAGACTTCAGGAAATAGTATTCTAGAGAACTAACCAGGCTTACCCAGGAAACTGAATTAAAGGAATCTCAGTCAGAAAAGTTACTAGCAGAATAAATCTTAAATAAGTGGAAAATCCCATCTAGATTGAGGTTCCTAATTTTATTTTCCACAGAATGACTCCCTAAGTCAAAGTTAAATTACTTGAGACCTCGCAGAATATACATTGGACAAAACACTTGAATTCCAGCAGTTTTTTCCTCTTTAACCAGAGAACAGGCTGATCCAAAACAGAAAATATTGGGGCAACATGGCTCCCTGTAGGGTAATGATGTTCTTCGAGCATGGAGAAGTAAGATAACTAACACCACCATGGTTAGGCTATATATTATTGTATTTGGAAGAGAATGGGTTGGCATTCGTTTCCGGTCACCTGATAGGTACAGTGGTGCCTCGCAAGACGAAAAGAATCCGTTCTGTGATTCTCTTCGTCTAGCGGTTTTTTCGTCTTGCGAAGCAAGCCCATTGACGGATTAGCGCTATTAGCGGCTTTTATCGGCTTATCGGATCAGCTGATGAGCGGCTTAGCGGCTTAGAAAAGGGGGGGAGGGGAAAAAACCCGCAGGAACTCGCAAGACATTTTCGTCTTGCAAAGCAAGCCCATAGGAGATTCGTTTTGCGAAGCACCTCCAAAACGGAAAACTCTTTCGTCTAGCGAGTTTTCCGTCTTGCGAGGCATTCGTCTTGCGGGGCACCACTGTATTTGCTTCTTCAAACTGCCACTGTACTGTAGGAATTCTCTTTCTTTAAAACATGTAAGCCTATTGGAAGAGATCATGTGCTGGCTAAATTGAACCATGGTCAACATAAGGATTGCTGCATGGTGTCTAATCCCTAGAGTTGGGGCTGAAAAATGCTATGTCAGTTGTGCTTCACGAACGAAGCCATACACATCGTTGTCTAAAGGGGCGGCCCCATAAGAACTTTTGAGTCGAGAATCTAAAATTACATAGCCGCACCACTGCCTGCCACGTTCTGCCCATTGTTAAAACCAACAGTGGCCTGTCATCAGCACTAAGAAAATTAACTTAAGCAACATAAATAGCAATATATAGCAAGAGCAAAGGGTAGTCTCCAGCAAAGTAGCCTCTGGCTGCGCAACAGAACTTCCTCTGCCCGCATGCCCCCTGAATCTGTTCTGGGGGTTCCCTTTACCCTCCAGATCAGATTTGGGGTGGGGGTGCACAAGGAGAAGGAGGATAAGCTCCACTGCGTAAATGGAAATCCTCATATACTGGTAAATCACCTTTCTATAAACCAAGCAAGCAGAGCTGCCAAACCTTTCTAGTGAGAAAATTCTATAATGCCAGTGTTAATTGAAGAAAATACCCTTTCCTTTGTGCAGGACAGTCTAAGACTATGCTGGCGTCTGTATCGGGGGCCCATCCGACGACCTAAGGAACCATTCTCTCCAATATTTTTTTGAGCTGTTTTATTCAAAAGCACGTCAAAGTGCAAGTAGATAAATAGGTACCGCTCCGGCGGGAAGGTAAACGGCGTTTCTGTGTGCTGCTCTGGTTCGCCAGAAGCGGCTTAGTCATGCTGGCCACATGACCCGGAAGCTGTCTGCGGACAAACGCCGGCTCCCTTGGCCTATAGAGCAAGATGAGCGCGCAACCCCAGAGTTGGTCACAACTGGACCTAATGGTCAGGGGTCCCTTTACCTTTACCTTTAAACATGTTGAATTAGGTTCAGAAGCTGATTGGGAACTGATTGGTATTCTGCCGCTACCCAACTCCTACCTGCATGCAGGCTGCCAGAAAAATACATTCCTGGCTACAATCCTTAGCTGAGCTTCCAGAAGCACCCTGAAACTATGCAGGAAGGGTGCAGCCCCATTCAAAACAGGGTTATTTAAACTACCGGCCAATGACATGTTGGTTTGGTCTATGTTAGTTTCAGTTCATTTGCTGATCTCCAGCCTACCTACACCTCCAGAGCTTCTCCAACTTAACTTGGTTCAGATGAAAAAAGAGGAATGGGAGATAAATGCCATCTGCGTACTGATGGCACCGCTTTCCAAACCTTTTCGATAATCTCTCCCAGCCTCTTTGTGCGCATATTAGAGTAAAGGAAGATGAAACAGTTTCCTTGAAGTGGAACAGCCATTCCATCCAGCAGACCATCTTAGGAGACCTTTCAGACTGGTAAGAGTGAGCTACTGCATAGCAGTAGTCCATCCCATAAGGTTGCCATGGTTGATGGCATTCATAGCTTCTGATTACTGGGCTACAACTCCTCATCAGCCCTGGCCATTGACCAGGCTAGTCGAGGTCGGTGGGAGTTGGTGTCCAACCAACTTCTAGAAAGCCACAGGTTCCCAACCCTTCGGTAATCATGGTCTGTAATGGAATTCCATCAGCTTTGTGGGTCTATCATAGCATTTTGCTGTTGTCTTCATCTGCCTGCCCTTGGGCTCATCAGCACACACTGCCAGAGTGATGCTTGTCAGGCTTTCACGAGCAAAGCTTTTTCAATACACTGAAGTGCAGCCATTGTGATAATCTTAAGATAAGCATTTAAAAGCTTTGCCTCAACTCGGAAGATTAAGGGTGAGATTCCCCCCCCTAAATAAATAAGTAATACGACATTTACTCTAGGTAGAATTTTAAAAAAACCACAGTGCAGCATTGTAGCCCAAATCAAGTATGGGAGAGAACGCAAACCTTTCTTTTTTCTTCTTTTTTTGCCCCAGAACTCCCTGACATGAAAAGGAAACATGTTAGCTCTCAGATTTAAAATGTGAGTTTTTCAACTTGTGGTTGAAGCTTACAGAGCAATAAATCATGTGCTTTCCTTACATGGTATCTTGCAAGTGCAGTTAAGACAAGACCACCAGATTTGCCCTCCCATAAGTCAGCGCAGCTATTGGACAGCTAGAAAGTTGCTGTTTTGCTAGTACGTGTCAGATACTGAACCTCTATGCTGGCGGAGTCAGATTTCAATAGTTGTGGTCACTCTGAGGAAACTGTGATGTGATAAGATAGCGCTTGTGAGGTCATGTGGTTAACAAACACCCAATCTAAAATAGCAGCTTAGTGGACCTTAAGTTAAAATAAGTATAGTTCCTCAGCTGTGTGTGCTGTGTTTTGTGCGTTCTTAGACCCAGAGCTGCTGTTGATGCTGAATAACCTAAAATTGAGGATTCAGTAGCATTTTTCATAATAGGGTCTCGCTCCATACTTTTTCAACCTCATTCTTTTATCTTAGTGGTGAGCATAGGTATGTGGGAACAGCACAGTGTTGGTGAAACACTACAGAATTCTAGAAAATCAGGTTGTTCATGTTTGTTAATGAGTTTAGCATCCCCCCTCAAAAAAGGAGTACTTCACTTTCAGAGCTGATGGTTTCCTTCTCAATAATGTTTATTGCCATGATCTAGTGGAAGAGATGTCTCTTTTGCTGAATCTCTAAAGCACATACAAATGTTTTGGGTTGTTTTTTTATGAAGTCATGAGACATCCTTAAGAGGAGAGATGGAGAAAGAGAGGGAACTACTGAAAAATATATCAGATCAATATATACATTTAATAGAAAGTTTTGATAGGCAAATAACATTGAGAGAAAGGCAGAGAGAAGGGAGTTGGTTATAATCATCCCACTTCAGAGAAATTGATGGAAATGGGCCTGTATTTTGCAGATTTCTAACTTCAGCATTGAGATGTTGGAATGAAATACTGAATGAAGTCTGGACATAATTTTAGCTATGGTTAGATAGGGCTGAGTGGATTTTTCAGTAGATTACTGGATGATGCTGACACATAGGTGAACACAATTTTCATTTTCTTTTCTTGGCCCAGTTATAGACATGAAGGCCATAATCTGTCACCTTAAGCAACCTTTCCTTTCCCAGCTGTTTACTAGAAAAAACTTGGATTGAGATCTATAAATAGCCTCAGAGCTATTGATTTAAAATAAACCATGGCACTTGAATAGCTGCCAAGGCTTAAAATCCTACATTTAATTTTTGTTGCTGATTTCTATATGTCACCCTAAAAAGGAGAGGGTTTTGTTGTTGTCTTTTGAAACGTGTTGCTTGAAAATGGCACCCAAGAGCCAAATTCACCAAAAGGCTTTTAAATGTATTTACGACATACGAGAGAAGTAAAATTTGATGGTGCAATTACATAGTACGACATGGAAGCCTGTTCTTCTGACTACTTGCTATCTTTTCAATCACGTACTTTCTATTAAGATTTCAAAACTTTTGATTATATGGTAATACTCTGATCAAAAAGTCATGACCTTGCCTGATCAAGTTGTTTCTTTCCTGTTCTGACATGAAAGCTTCTGGTCTCAGTGTGTCGCTAGTTTTGATCTTTGTCATGTAAGCAGTACAGCTGCCCTGCCTCAGCCTCTTGTTTCCTTTCGGCAGTTTTGCTCTTGATAACTGCTAAAAGCTGAAAACCCCAACCGCTACCACCTTGATTTTTTTTTTAATAGAACAAAGGAAATTTGGAAATTCAATATTAAGTCTTTTACATAACCTTAAATATATAGCCTTCATGCTTCTGTATTCTTGCCAACTGCATAACCTAGGGAGGTTTGCTGTGACAAAGCTGCTTCATTACAGTGGACTGTTGCGTACATCACAGTAAACTATGGTCCTGAAAGACCTACATTGGCTCAAAATCCATTTCCGAGCACAATTCAAAGTGTTGGTGCTGACCTTGAAAGCCCTAAACGGCCTAGGCCCAGTTCACCTGAAGGAGCGTCTCCACCTCCATCACTCAGCCCAGACACTGAGGTCCAGCTCCGAGGGCCTTCTGGCAGTTCCCTCACTGCGAGAGGTGAGATTACAGGGCCTTCTCGGTAGTGGCACCTGCCCTGTGGAACGCCCTCCCATCAGATGTCAAGGAAATAAACAACTACCTGACTTTTAGAAGACATATGAAGGCAGCCCTGTTTAGGGAAGCTTTTAATGTTTGATGTTTTATTCTTTTTTAATATTCTGTTGAGAGCTGCCCAGAGTGGCAAGGGAAACCCAGCCAGACGGGTGGGGTATAAATAATAAATTTATTATTATTATTATTATTATTATTATTATTATTATTATTTGTAAGACAAATGTGAACAGGGAGGAACCACTCCGATCCTCAGGCTCACATGCTCACTCCATGCCTTTCCTCTCCTCATGTGGTAAGGAGAAGGACTTCAGCAACATTAAGCTTCACTTCACCCTAGTTGCTTTGTCCTGTTATCTAGATCATAGAATCAAAGAACTGTAGAATTGGCAAGGACCACGAGGGTCATCTAGTCCTCTGAAGTGCAAGAATCATTTTGCCCGATGTGGGGCTCAAACCACAACCCTGAGAATCTCGTGCTCTACCGACGGAGATATTTTGAGATCTGGGTTAAAGGTTTAAAACAAACTCCAGTTGAAAAAAGGCAGCTTCAAAAGCACATTTTTGAAGTTGGCTGGTCTTGAAAGTTACCAGAATTTGTTACAAACTGTCCACATCACACAAAAGGGGACAGGGAAACTGAGGCTTGTGGTTGTCTGCATCTCATGAAACCTTGGTTTAGTGTGACATGTGAACTGTGTTGATATGTTATATACATCAGGGGAACTTGTGCCCCCGCCCTCCCCATACGTTGCTGGTTTCCACTTCCTACCATCCCTGCATATGGTGGAAAACACCAGTGTGGAGCTAAGAGCAGCTTGAGGGAGAGTAGTTTAGATCAGGGAAAGACAGGAGAAAGAGTTAAATGCTAACTGTTCAAAAAAGCAGAGATCTCTAATAATTCTCAGAACCACCACAAAGCTGCAGTTCTGCAAGATTCTTTGAAGGAAGTAATAACTGATAAGATTTTAACCTTTTATATTTGTGGTAATGGAAGTACCGTAATTCTAAAGATCTTACTTTCAAAAAGTGCATGTTTGATATCAAGGCAATACAGCTGGCTTCTTCACGAACTTTGACTTAACAACTGAATTTTGCACTAAATGTTTACAGTTCTACACACACACACACACACACACATACATACACAGTCTTAACAAGGAAATGACTATAGAAATTAATACTCTATTTCCCCCCAGAAAAATCAATCTGCCCTTGAAATTAAGTTGAGTTGATTCAAGCAAATATTCGTATTTGAACATGCTACCTTAGTTTGCGCGTTTTTAATCTGGATTATTTAGGAATGTTTTAAACCTCTAAATTTTTCTCTGCTGTCTTTTTCTTTTTGCTTATGCTTGGGCTGACAGTCAGCAACAGGTAAGAGCATGTTATGAGAAAGTTCAAGTGGAATGAATTTGACTACCTTTCTAAGCATGGCTGCTTTGTGTTCTCAAATATAATAATCCACAGCCTAGTAAATAACAAGTACATGAAGTGTAAGTACAGGGTGAGTCTTTTAAAAGAGGCCCCGTGGAACAAGTGTACTCTGTACCCACTGGGCCGCTAAATCAGGTACTTTGAGTCAATTCTGCCACTTTCAACCGTCACTGGAGACCATTAATGATGGACATTGAAATTTTTGACAACACCATAAAAGCCATGGGATAGTTGGGACAGTAGCCAGCATGCTATGGTGTCTTATATTAAAATTTGGCAGGATCTCTTGAGAATTTCCATTCCTTAATACTATGCGCTGTGGATCAGCCCCATGTTCTGATACCATGCTTCTTCCATTAAACCAAATTAAAGGGGGCTTGAGTCCACATACCTATTTAGAATGAATAATTCAGATTTATGTCGGTAACACAAGAGATTTTCTGCCGCTTTTTAGTATTAACAAGAACGTTCTTCCGTGATCAGAATCCCTAGTTCTGTTCCATCAAAAGAGATACAAACAGAATGACTTGTTCCGGTTCTGGTTTTGAAAATAGACCCCTCTCCTGCAGTTGGAGCTGCTAAGTCCTGGAATGTTCTTCCTTAGTTATAAGCTGGGAAATGGCACCAGCTTTCTGTGTGATGTTCAAACAAGTGGAAGGCGGGTGTCAAGGACTGGAACTAGGGACAAGAACTATTGATCAAGTGTCCTCTATCTGGAAGGTCACAGTACTCTTCCCCATTTTGGAATGTGGTGTCTTCCCACTTAGGGTAAACTCATAGCCAACTTTGTTGAGTTGGAGAGAATAGCTTCCTTGTCCGTTTGCTGAACCTCGCTTTAAAAAAAAATTTTTAGTCTAAAGCCTATGGAGCCTTCCTTAATCCTGACACATACTGAACACTAACCATCTCATTAACTCAAGAGCCCGTCATGGACATGTTGCATCATTGTACGTTTCAGGCAAATTTCAAACCCCTAGTACTACAATAGCAGCATAAGGAGAATCATACAACTGTTGAATTGGGAGGAACCACGAGGGTCATCTAGTCTAACCCCCTGCAGTGCAGAAATCTTTTGCCCAAAGTAGGGCTCGAACCCACAACCTTAAGAGTCTCATGCTCTGCTGACTGAGCTATCCACAGGGATTTTGCTGTTCGTTTGTTCCTTTCGGTTATATTACTGTGCTGTTTTTAAATATTGCAAGGTATTCAGAAGGCGTGTGGGTCACTTTAAGGATCATTTGGATGCGAATATGTCTATTTTGAAACTTAAGAAAGCTTCAAAATAAGATGTTGAAATTCGTCCTAAGGTGGCTGGTTTATTCATGCTTAAAGTTGAGAAATGTCCCAAACGGTGTCTTTCTGTCTCTCTCCCTCTTTTTGTCATAATGCAGAACCAGAAGGAGGAATTCTACAGCTCTGCTTGTGAATATTTACACAAGATCAGGTTTAGAGAGGGCTCCTAGTTCTGTCAGATACCATTGCCAGCTGTAGTGGACTGTCCCACAAAGTGTCGCTTGCGAAATATTCGTGAAATAAAACTCATAGCTCAATACCTGGCTTCAGCTTGAGTCGCCCACTGTGCATAAACTTCATGCAAAGCAGCCATGGCAATTTCAGTTTGTATAAGGGCTTCACTCAGGACTGGGGGAACTTGTGGCCTGGGGGCTGCACGTGAACCACAGCCTAATTTCAACGTGGGAAGGGAAGGGGAAAGTGGGAAAAGGGAAATACGTTGCCAAACATCTGCCTTTTGCCTTGCCCACCTCCAGCATGCACCCCAGCAAAGTACCCCCATACAACACACCCCCAGCAGAAAAAAGGTTCCCCGCCCCATCTAAACATATTGATTTCATTTCAGCAGTCCCTCTGTTTACAGTGTAACATCCTACTTAAGGTGCTCTGCATGTAGGGACTGCGCATGTCACCCTTTGGCTTGACATCTAGGTTGTTCCATTTGCAGTTATTGAAATGTATAGATCACTGCACTAACAAAGCGCTTGTTCAACAAGCTGGCGAAATGGCTTTAGAAATCTCTGGAATGCATCTTTTCCTCTGTCAATGTCTCCCCCCCCCCCATTTTTTTTTAATAGCAAGAGTATTTGCTCTATGTTTCTAACCATTACACTGTAAATTCTAAGAATGGGCACCAGGAGTAGAATTTAATTGTCTGGCCAATGTGAACAGAAGATGGTGCATTTAACATGAATTTTAAGTAAATTTGGCTATGTTTATGTACTCGGCTGTTTATCAAATGCTATAGTGAACTAAAGGTGTATTGAGGGTGACGGTGGAGTATAAGTGTGACTTCACTGGTGAAAGCTTGCTGTGCTTGTGTTCTGTTTTTTTATTTTCTCTAAGGGGAAAGTACTTCTTTACTATAACACATTCTTTTCTGACCTTTGGCCTTTGCACCATGTCGAATCCCAGATTTCCCACCCCCAGCCTTATGCCATGTAATGCTGTCTAGGAAGCAATCCTCTCTGCCACCAAAAACTAGAGGATTGGGGTACTTTCCTGAACAGTGGGGGGAAGTATTGCTGGAGGTCACAGGGGGGGAGGAGGAATTGGCAAAAATCACCTCCTATCTTCAGTCAGCAGGAACCTCTGAACGCAGCTCATGAAAGGACAGACAACTTGGGATCATTAGATATGTATACACACATTTGTTTTTGTTTCTGGTGAGGGTGAGCAGTGATTTTGTGTACACTCAAATGCTACTCCTGTCCTTATAACTTGCGGATGTACTTTAAGATATAAATGTTTAGTTGAATATGGGCATATTCTCCTTTCTTGAGCTGAAATGATAGGCCTGTCGGCTAATGTTTATATGTATCTGTCCTTTCTTTTTACAGATCAGATGCCTAAAAGGCAAGAAACCCTTCCCAGGCCCACACACCTTTGATGGGATTCATATTGTGAACCATTTGATAGGCGATGATGAGTCCTTGCATTCGTCCGACGAAGACTTTATATCAAACCACATTCAGGAGTCTGGGGTCCATTTTCACTTGCACAGGAGGACTGGTCCGATGGACTTGACTCCAGCCGCGGCAAACAGTAGTGACAGTGATATTGAAAACACTGAAACACCAGACACCATCGTTCAGAAGGAAAATAACCAAAAAAGAGTGGAGTCTTACTCTACTACTGTGTAACCACTGTGAATGGTATTGGCCTTCATTCTCTAGGACCTTATTCCACGGTCAAGAGAACTATCTTAAAGTTCTTGGACTTGACTAGCTCTTACATCTTATCTGACGCGTGATATGTGGCACCTTACTATTGGCCTCTGTATTTGCCAAATCTTTTATCTCCAACTTGTTGTTGCCATAGAGTAGGACTGGGAAGAGGTTGGATGGATGAGAACTCTAACAGTATTAATATTTCCCGTATGCTTCTCATGCTAGAAAATGCACACTCACAACTTCTTCCCACTCAAGGACCATACTACAGTTTGTAAACATGGGAAGTCCTTAGTCTTCAAAGGAAAAGTGTACTTGTGCAATATTTAATGCTCTGTGAACAAATGTGTTCTTTTTACATAAACGGTTTGTGATCACAGTGGATGTATCAGATACAACATTTATCTGGTTGAGTGTCTTATTTTTAATTAAAATAACCTCTATTATTGGAAACCACCAAAGTTTCCAATCTAAAGCCTTTACTTGTGCTATTTTATATAATAATTAATGGTCACACTTCGTTCTAAAGGATTAAAGAAAACCTTTTATTAACCATTCTGTGCATCTGCTTTTGATGTGTTGCTAATGGACCTGATCAGAGTATGTTAACTACAAATAATGACTATTTTGTATATATTTATATATCCTTGGCCCTGCATAAAAATGTACATTGAATTTTGTATGGGAAGTGTAAATGTTACCATATGACTGGTCTCAGCATTTTAAAAGGAAATGAAATTTTGTTTAAACCAAGTAAAATTGGAAAATGTTTATGAGAAAAATGGCAAAAACACTAATTTTAGTTTTAAGACCTCTGCTTACCAAATGACCCACAGATTCATGCCCTACTGAAATGTGTTCCAAATGACACTATTGACTGAAATTTTAACTTTGTGTATATGTAACTATATAATAAATTTTTTTCATGATTTAATAGATGCTAAACAGTTACTTGTTCAAGGGTTTCTCAAAATACAGTATTGGTTACTATATTTTATTAAAACAGTTCAACATTATTACCCTTTACTACATAACAATAAAATCAAGAAAAAAATACAACAATAGTACAAAACATACAAAAATGTTTACTAACAGGAAAATACACTTAGGAGATATATGACAATTATGAATAAGAGAAGGAAAAGATTGCTTTTGTTTATATACTGCTTTCGGTTTCTCTGTCTTAAGCTAAGTAATCAGGAGAATGAATTTTATGCCACAGATGCTCTGCAGAGTGAGTACAAGGAAGAGAGAAACCTAGGACTGGTTGCAGGAAGAAATGGAAAAATCTAGAAGATAATGGGGTAATTTGCTATGCGAGAAACAAAAATGCAGAAATTACTGATAAAACTGCTGCAGCAACCACAGGAAGCAGATAAAAAAATCTAGGGTAGAAGAAGAGAAAAATAAAAAGAAACACTTAGAGGGACACACAAAAAGATGTGGGCCACAGGAAGAAAAAAATGTGAGCTCCATAAAGGAAAAAGTGAGGATGGAGATCAAAGAAATGGTTGCTGGTGGTACAAAAGCCCTGCTGAACTTTAGGCAGGGGAAAACACTGCTGATAATTCAGTACAATATCTAAGGAGAAATAAGTATTTAGGGAACTCTCTCCCATGAAAAAGATGGCATATTTTCTATACTCGGTGCATAACTTTCTTATTTTCAACTCTCAAATACTGTCTTTCCTGACACTCAGATACCCTGGCTAACACACCACCAACTACACACCTTCTTAAACAATCCAGCAGTAAAATCAGCAGCCACTAGGCCCTTGACCAGCTTCGAAAACCACCTCCCGACAGCAGAGGGACACAGCAAAGAGATGGTATCCACAATATACAAAATGCTGCTCCAAAATCCCACAAACCCCCTTGATGCAATCAAAGAGCAACAGAAGCAAGACATAGGCTATGAAATTAACCCCATCCAATGGACTAGACTCCATCTCAGCCAAAAGAAGGAAATTCAACTCTGAAACTCATCTAAAGATGGTAACTAACACCACGGAAACTGGCGCTGATACACCTAGGAACCTCACCAAGATGTTGGGGAGGCTGCACCTCCACAGGCACATACCTCCACATGTGGTGCGAATGCCCCAAAATCCAACTCTCCTGGACATGATGTGATGTTTAAAATAAAGTGTCTGGGGGGGATTATCTTTCCTAATTTATGATGATGACGCAAGCTATTCAGGAGAAAACAGACTGGGCCAAAATTATGTAATCTGGAAGGAGTTTTCAGATTAAGGCTGAAATCCTATGCACACTCAGCTGGACACACTGCAATGTACTTTCAAGTGAATATGTATACAGGTTGTATGTGTCCTCAAAGCAACTAGTACAAAAAGGTATGAAACACATCTGTACTTTTAAAAATCTGGTCGTTAGTTTACTCTTGACTGCATTTCATGAGAGCACTGATGTACAATCCAGCTGATGACACATGCTGTTCAACTTTTAGTATTTACACAATTATTTTAAAAAATATTGCAAAAGTGGACTTCTGCTAACGTTTTATGTAAGAGCAATTTTTGCTGAGTGCTGCTTTGTTTTGATGAATATTGGCTTTATCAATATGCTCCTTTTTATATTGTAGCTATTGTAATGTTTGATAATTTTTAATGCTACTTTCATTGAGTCACTCTGGGCTGAACATTTGTTGTGAGGAAAGCTGAATACAAATATTAAATCAAATCAAATCTCTTACCTCTTACCCAATACCCTGATTTTAATTATATGCATTCAGAAGTTCAATTGAATCCAGTAAATTTTACTTCTTAGCAAAAGTGCTTAGATTTGCTCATGTACCTGGGAGGAAGCCCCTTTAAATTAAATAAAAGTAAACATTTCAAAGATTGGATTGCATGTCCGTATTTCTGAATGGTATCTTTTGATTGCTTTAGTTCAAAGGGTCAAAGTTCTTAATTTACTAACACTGTACTCCTATGCATGTCTACTTGGGAATAAGTCCCACTGAGTTCAGCTGGGTTTTCTTTCAGGTAAGCATACACAGGATTGCTGCCCAAACAATGAAACCCAATCAGTTGCAAATTGCAGGGGAAGAAATAGGTTTGTCTGGAAGGCCTGCTCATATAAATAGATGGTATCCAGGAAATTCTTAAACAACCTTATGAGCTGCTCTAACTTTCAGGGTTTTTTTGCTTTCGCTATTTTTATCAGCGTACAGGAATCATTGAACTGCATTTCTCCGAAAAAGTGTTGATGTTTCACTGGACTGCGGGGCGAATGTTGCCCCCATTCAGATGTAAAATGATGCCGTTTCCCAAAAGCAAAAAATAGTTTCTGAGTTCTGTGTCTAGTTTTCTTTGTAGATTGCATCTGCTTTACCTTCCCCAGAGGGAATCCAAATATAAGCAGCTGACAACCTCTGCACCTGGTGCTGGGGCAGCTGAGGTTGTCTAGAAAGTATCTGCCTGTCTATCGTTAGCACTACCAGCTGCAGGTCTCTTTGCAAAAGCAAAGCTCTTCAGTCGGTGGCATGAGAAATTCAGTTGAAAGTTGGCCATAAAACACATTAAACAGTGAAGTGCAATGATCTTGCAGTAACTGCCATATTGCACAGGTGCTTGTGAGGGAGACGGAGCGACAGGCTGTATCTCGGAGTTTGCTTTTACGTGGAAGTAAATGTGCACCCAGATCGTGCCCACTTTTGTATTAAGCTGCAATACGTTCACAGCGGTAGGGGGAGATGCTTAACTCCCATTTTCCCTGTCAAATATGGCACATGTCCAGCTTTTCGCCCCACAGAAGAAGAGAGAGATTTCCCCCACCCTCGAGGGAAAAATAAATTTTGCAGGGGGTGGATTTTTATAAGAAAAAAGGGCACACAGGAAGCTAAGCACCTGCTTGACTGTACAAACCTGCAGCTTCCCAGAACCAGTTTGGGTAAATGCAGGCACACATTGGAAGGGGTGACGATAGAAACATCCTCATAACAAGGGAGCACCATGTGTGGTGTTTGGCCCAGAAAATGAATGGATTCAGGAGGACAAACAGTATTAGGGTGGCTTCGAATGCATATTTTAAGGACAGAACCAGACCACATATGGAACTCAAGGCTGCCACCCAAAATGAAAAACTTGTCTCAAGAGGTGCCTCCCATGCTCCACAGTATATCACAAAGTTTACCCTCCGCCCTGCAGTCAGTCATTATATGATGTATTCGCTTGTCCCTCTTGGCATCAACCAGTGAAGTCAGGCAGAGATGCATTGTGTATTGATGTCAAGACGCTATGGCTGAGTACATGCCATGCATTTAAAGCACTTTACTTCCCTCAAAGAATTCTGGGAACTGTAGTAGACCCCTAATAAAGATACAATTTCCAGAATCCTTAACAAACTACTATTCCCATGATTCTTTTTTGGGGGGGACGGGACGGGACAGTAATGCACTTCAAATGTGGTTTAAATGCATGGTGTATTTGCATGTTGTATTATGCATCCTGGAGTAGAAGGCAATAACTGAACACAGAGCTTCCATTCTCTACAGCAGATCCATGTTTTTAGTAATAACTAGCTCTGCCCTCATGTTCAAGCCCATAACTCTGTGTGTGTGTGTGTGTGTGTGTGTGTGTGTGTGTGTGTGTGTGTGATGCTTGCTCTGTGTCTGTTTCTTCAATTAGGTTTTAAGCCAGAGGCAAGGCTCTCCAGATGTTGCTGGAACAATTCCCACCAGCTCCATCCAGCACAGCCAATAATCAGGGATGGAGAAGTCCACCAATCTCTGGAGGGCCACAAGTTCCCCATCCCTGGTTTAAACTCTCTCCCTTTCTCCCTCTCTCTGCTTCATATGGACACAGAGAACTGTCTCTGGCAAGTTAAATCATACACAGAGCTGCCCACACTCTCCTGCATTTCAGTTTGCTGGTTGCATCCACCTGTCCCTCTCCTGCGTACCTGCGAATCTGCAGAGATCAAGGAGCTAGAAGAGTTCTAATTAGAAGAGTTGTCAGTAGTGACGACTGCAGTGCCACATTGTTGTTGTTGTTTAGTCGTTTAGTCATGTTCAACTCTTCGTGACCCCATGGACCAGAGCACGCCAGGCACTTCTGTCTTCCACCGCCTCCCACAGTTTGGTCAAACTCATGCTGGTAGCTTCGAGAACACTGTCCAGCCATCTTGTCCTCTGTTGTCCCCTTCTCCTTGTGCCCTCCATCTTTCCCAACATCAGGGTCTTATCTTCTCATGAGGTGGCCAAAGTACTGGAGCCTCAGCTTCAGGATCTGTCCTTCCAGTGAGCACTCAGGGCTGATTTCCTTCAGAATGGATAGGTTTGATCTTCTTGCAGTCCATGGGACTCTCAAGAGTCTCCTCCAGCACCATAATTCAAAAGCATCAATTCTTCGGCGATCAGCCTTCTTTATGGTCCAGCTCTCACTTCCCACTTTAGGTGGGAATTAGGGGAACTTTAGTGCCACATTGGGGTTCATTTTATGCTTCATTTAGAAGCTGGGGCAAAAACATCCAAAGTTCTTTCTACGTCATCTGATTACAGAAGTGAATAAAAACATTGTTGCTCCTATAACACTAACGTGTTCCTTGTAACTGTGGAATCAGATCTGGAGACATGGGCCAGGCCCAATGTATTTGCTTGGGTGCGCACAACGGACACTGCAGAATGTCTTTGTGTTTGAATGGCTGACATATCTCTCCCCATCAAACCATGCCATACTCTAAACCACTTTGAAATCCCCCTTGGTTTCACAATAGCTAGACGTGCAGCCTGGAGGTCAGACAACAGAGGCCAGGCATTTCTAGGGATCAGACAGCTCATTTTGTGATTCTTTCAATCCTACCCACGAATTGGTAAGACTGGTAAGATTAGTATCTGCTTGCTGGGTTATGTGTTGCCCTGATCTTGTTCCAGATAATGAAAAGCAAAACTCTTACTGTATTTGGAGTGATTCAAAAACGGCATCCGGATAGATAATGGTTATGAAACCTGCTAATCAAATGATCGGTTGCGCCATACATCCCATAATAGAAACTAGGAAACCTTAGAGATAAGTAAGTTGCAGTGACTTTACTTTTCAGCGCCTGCCCTGCAAAGTGCCAAATGCTGTCTATAAATCGCACTGGTGCAAAAAGCCTTTTTTCAGCATGCTTCTCCTGTTAGCTACAGACAGGCATTAAGATAAGCCAATCAGGAAGAAATAAGGTAATTTACTGCCAAAACTTAACACCTTGGTCCTCTTTGCATTATCTAATTTAGCAGTGGAGTCAAACAAATACTGACTTAGTGGAAATGTTAGAATGAGATATTCTGTCAAGAGCGGAAGTGACTAAGACTGCAACCTTATACACATTTACCTGGGGCTTACCTCTGAGTAGACATGCATAGGACTGCAGGTTACCCAACTATTTCTTCAATGCTTGTGTCTACATAACTGCTGCATGCTATTCATGAAGGATAAGCCTGTCAATGGCTTTTAGTTAGAATAGTTAAAGTTTTAGTTTTTGTTGATTTTTGGACATTCGTCACCATTGTACCCAAGATGACATGTATTGTGGCACCAAGCTTTAGAAAGGTGGCTGCCCCTCATATTTCTTCAAACCATACTAGGTCTGGCACTCCCTGTTTTCAGAATGAAGTCTCCCGTCTATCCCTGAGTACCAAGTGCTCAGATTGAGCACAGCATGGCTATCCCACCTTGTCCAATTTGTGAGCTTTTTGGTGACCTAAATGGTCTGATTCAGCAAGCCAGTTATTATACGTCAAATCCCGAGAAGGCAAATCCTTTGGTCAGAAATAGCGGAAATGTAACCATTTTCTCTTTAGGTATGTGGTTCTGTTTTTCAAAACTGTGGATCTAAGAAGGCAAACCCTGTTGACAGTTTCAGAACTATCATCACCTAAGGACTGCAGCTGTGCCTGCTCAGACTCTCGTGGAAGAGCTGATATGTCTTACTATGGTAAGCAGAATAGGCAAGCACACAGGCTTCCCTACAACCATGAAACCCAGAGACCTTCACTTTATTAATCTAATTTATTGGTGATGAATAAATAAATTTATGTAGGCTTGCAGTTGGCCAAAAACATTGCCCAACGAAACAAAGATCTGGTGTTGCTCCAAACACTTCTAAATGCAACACTTTATGTTGCCTTTTTCTGTGACCCAGTTCTAGAATTCTCTGTCTCTGCAAACACTTTCTAGCACTGTCATAATAAACTCAGGCATCTATGTCTGTTCTAAGAACCCTAGAATGTGGCCATGGTTTCAACCAGGACTCTATAAACAGATTTAACAGATCTTTCGCATTGCAGGCACCAGTCTAAGGGTCTACCTCGGCGAGATATTCATTTCATCAACTGGTAGGTTTGCGGGAAAACAAACAGAATCCCATCATCTTTCACCTCTCCTCAAAATGCTATCTTTCTACAGCAGCTTCCATCAACCTGGTATCCTCCAGATGTTTCCAACTCCCATCAACTGTTCTGGCTGTGGCTGATGGGAGTTGTAATTCAAAGCATCTGGAGGGCACCAGGTTGATAAAGGTTGTTCTGCGGTCAATAAAGTATCACATGAATTCTACAGCCACGTTTTCTGGAAAAGGGACAGCTAAATATTTCTGTATGTTCCCCAACTTGTGAGATCTCTGGAGGTGTATCTAGAATGCAGTGAACTTAAAGGTAAAGGTAAAGGGACCCCTGACCATTAGGTCCAGTCGTGACCAACTTCGGCGTTGCGGCAGTCATCTCGCTTTATTGGCCGAGGGAGCCGGCGTACAGCTTCCGGGCCATGTGGCCAGCATGACTAAGCCACTTCTGGCAAACCAGAGCAGCGCACAGAAACACCATTTACCATCCCGCCAGAGCAGTACCTATTTATCTACTTGCACTTTGACGTGCTTTCGAACTGCTAGGTTGGCAGGAGCAGGGACCGAGGAATGGGAGCTCACCCTGTCACGGGGATTCGAACTGCCAACCTTCTGATCGGCAAGTCCTAGGCTCTGTGGTTTAACCCACAGCACCAGCCGTGTCCCTGACGCAGTAACATTTGCATGCTGCTAACTACATGAATCAGTGAGACCACTGACTACCTGTACTGTGTTGTGTGGTTGGGTGTAAAGGGCCAATTAGAATGGGGGTAACGATCAGGAATGTATTGGAAGTTATAGTAAGGTTACCAGATTTTTTTCAATGAATCCGGGGACACCTTTCAACTTCTTACTAATCAGATGAATTTTGTTAGGGGACAGATTTGTAAATCTGGGGACTGCCCCCAGGAAACGGAGATGTCTGGTAACCTTAAGTTATAGATACAATGGACTTCAGGAAAAGGCTGTGTATATACTAAGTTTAAGGGAAGCTGAGCAGTGCAGAAGGAGACAGAACTTGTAGTTCTCTAGATGTTGTTGGACTCCAATTCCCATCAGCCACAGCCAGCATAGCTGTTGTCCAACATCGGGAGAGCTGCAGGTTCCCCATGCTTATTGACTTTAGACTCCACACACAGGATTGGCTTCAGTCCATTTCTATGAACCAGCAATTACCTTGAAACGGACATTACAAAGCACCTGTCACAAAATAGCTGCAGAGTTACTTTAGCAGCTTGCTTTGACTGTACAAACAGTAACTTGATTTATTTTTTGTTTAAAAAGCGTTAGCTGATTGTGGATACCATAGCTATGATATCAGAACTAATTTCCCACCTGGCCCACTCTTCTTGCATTTAAAGTGACTGGCATTTGAAGTTTTTTTTACAACAACAACAGCAGCAACACCACAAACAAGCAAGCAAAACCTAGCTTTAAGTGAAATACCGCCATATAATATGATGCCTGGAACAATAATAGGAAACAGTCTTACACTGTCAGGCCATAGGTCCATCTAGCCCAGAGCTTCCCAAACTGTGCCGCGACACGTTTGTGTGTCGGCTGCAGTGTGTGGGTGTGTTGTGCGAACACTCCCCGCTCTCCTCCTGGGGCTGGAAAGAGGTTAGTTTAAGCTCTGGTTTGCTAGTAAAACTGAATTACTTTGTCACAAAATGATGAATGTCTAAAAAGTGTGTGTCACCAACAAGAAAAGTTTGGAAAGCTCTGATCTAGCCCCTCATCATCAGCTTTGACCGTCATCAGCTTTCCAGGGTGTCCTGCAAAGGACTTCCCCATCAACTGCCACCTGATTTTTGTTCACTGGAGATGCTGAAGGTTACAGCTGGGATTTCCTGCATGTACTCTACTGGCTGAACCATGACCCTTCCCACACTCCTGACTGTTGCTTACGTGTTCATATTTCTAAATTTATTTTCTAGCCCTTGGGTGGGGCAGACTAATCTCCCTGTAATAATCTGGAACACCTTTCAGAAGGAAGCAAATTGTTAAGTTGTGGGTAGACATAGCAGATGACACAGCGATTCCTTCAAAGCAGCTCTTTATTTGTAAGCTGGAACAGAACTGACTGAGGAGCTCAGTCAGCCTGCTTATATAGAGCTCCAGAACAATGTAACTGTTGCCATTTTCTAAAACTATCCAATCACTGAACATCACTTTCGATCCTTCATTTGCATACAAACTATCCAATCACTGAACGTCACTTTCGATCCTTCATTTGCATAACTATCTACAGTATCCCCCTGCTGGCCCAGGGTGAGAACTTCAGTACATAACACAAATGCCCTTGGAAATTCTTAACCAAACATCTGCAGGGCTACAGAGATAATTGCCTGCTCACTGAGTGAGGTGAGCTGGGACCCTGTGAACAGTTTGCTAAATGGTGCTACAGCACTTGTCCGTAACCATGTGCAGAAGATGCTCCTATGAGTAAGATAATGACAATACTTCACAGGATTATAAAGCATGCTGTCTGTACCTTAAGTGCTATTTAGAATACAGTGGTGCCTCACAAGACGAAATTAATTCGTTCCGCGAGTTTTTTCGTCTAGTGAATTTTTCGTCTTGCGAAGCACGGTGTCGGAAAAGTTTTGGAAAAGCTTCAAAAATCACCAAAAACCTCAAAAAAGGCTACCACACCACGTTCTATGAGTTGCTCCTCGAAGTCAAGTCGCAACTGTATTAAGGGTGTTAAGAAAAAGGAAACAAACTTGCAAGACGTTTCCGTCTTGTGAAGCAAGCCCATAGGGAAATTCGTCTTGCGAAGCAGCTCAAAAACCGCAAAACCCTTTCGTCTAGCGAGTTTTTCGTCTTTCAAGGCATTCGTCTTGCGGGGCACCACTGTACTAAGCTTAAAGATACTTTGAATGTCTATCTGATTATTATTCTAAATCCTCATATCCTTTTGTCCCTTCCCCAACTTGTCAGCGTAAGTTTCCAAAGAACAAAAATGTTGCTATTAATCAGTTGCTCAAATGTGATCCTGGAACGTCTTTGCTTAGGGCTACTGCCACCTTCTGGGGCAGGGCGCCCGTTCATGTAAACGCTATAAAACATGCATAAATTCAGCAGGCGCAGATTTCCCTGGCATTGCGGGGGGCGGGGTGTGTGTGTTAATGATGGATGAGGCTTCACCTGTTGGTTTTCTTCCTGTATTAGGATGGGAGCATAGCCTGATAGGAAAGTACATGCATTGCATACAGAAAATATATGGTTCAACTCTCAATCTCTCCAGTTAGCAGGACATAGAAAACAATCAAAAAGACTTTTGCTTGAGACCCAGGAAAGCTGCTGGAAATAAGCATAATAAGCGGACAAGAGTTGTGCTTTTGTCTGATTTCATATGCTCTGTTCGAACTCGTTTTTCTGTACATTCCATTTTTGTTTTACAGTGGTACCTCGAGTTAAGAACTTAATTCATTCTGGAGGTCCATTCTTAACCTGAAACTATTCTTAACCTGAGACACCACTTTAGCTAATAGGGCCTCCCACTGCTGCTGCGCCGTCGCTGTGCGATTTCTGTTCTCATCCTGAAGCAAAGTTCTTAACCAGAGGTACTATTTCTGGGTTAGCGGAGTCTGTAACCTGAAGCGCCTGTAACCTGAAGTGTCTGTAACCCGAGGTACCACTGTATTTTTACCCTGGCTGTCCCTGCCTCAGATCATATGATGAAGGGTGGACCAGACGTATATAAGTATACCTATAGAATACACTAAGTTACGTGATAAATTTTAAATGCATTTTAATTTTTTAAAACAAAAAAAATCCTCATATTGTAGATTCACTTCCCACAACCCCACAGGATATCTTTTTAAATAGTAAAAAATTAAGTCTCACCTAGCGTAAGTCGGAAACAGGGAATCTGGTGCTAAGCTTGGGCTCTCGCAATGTCAGCAAGCATGACCGATGGTCAGGGTGGGAGTTGTAGTCACTTCCTAGGATTGTAGAGCTACCTAAGGGTTACTGCCAGGCCTAGAGTTTGTTTGCACTGAGGAATGAAAAGGGAGGATGTCTGCCTGTCACCTACTCAGTGGCGTAGCGTGGGTTGTCAGCACCCGGGGCAAGGCAAGTAATTTGCGCCCCCTAACCCGTGGATTTGAGCCCCCTAACCCGTGGATTTGCGCCCCCTAACCCTAACCCCCAGATGTTGCGCCCGGTGCGGCCGGCCCCCCCTGCACCCCCCACGCTACGCCACTGCACCTACTTGTTAAACATCATAGAGTCCCTGTCCAGCAATGGTGCTCTGAAGAACCTTGTCCCTCCCCCCCTTCCCTTCCTGTTGTTGTTATCTTGGGGGGCCGGGGGGGCAGTCCGAAGGCCTCCTGCCTCCTCTCGTTGGAAGCCATTTGAGTGCTGCAAATGGAAATGTTTTGAGTGTGTGTGCATGTGTGTGTGTCTGGGTTTTTTTCCTGTGAACTCTGTGGTTTCTGAGCCCTCTTTCTAATTTTACAGGCGGTGTGATTTCATGCATGGAGTTAACCAAAGCTTTGCTAAAAACAGGGGTAGTCATAACGATACAGTCACGGCTATGTGTTATGCGCGCGCGCACACACACACACACACACACACAAACACACAAAGAGAGAGGCTGCCAGTCCCTTCTCTTCTGTCTCCAGAGCCTTGCTGACTTTGGCTGGGCTCCACAGACCACAGGCACCTTTGGAGATTTTGCAAATTGTGTCCCCGCAACACCACTAGGCCCCAGAAAGGAAGGAGAGAAAAGAGGGCAGAGAGGCTTTTCTAAGCCGTGGTTTTGCTTTCTGCAGGGAATCGCTTGCCCCCCCTCCTCCAGTGGACAAGAATCCCTCCATAGAGGGAAGGAGAAAGCCTCCCACCATCTCTTCCAAATTTATGCATTACCTAAGTTCCCAGGGGAAATGAGCAAGCCTGGAGGGGCAGGGTGGGTGCCAAAGTATTTCCAGCCATGTTTATCCCCACAAAAGTTTCCACAACAAGCTATTAGGAGGCCAGGAAACGGCCGCAAGCACCCTGCAGCCTGTCACCTTTGTGCAGGCAGATAATCAACAGGTGAAGCTCTCACCACCACCACCACCACCCTCCAGAAAGTAGCTGCGCCCATTATAATGTCTGCCTGCCCTGCCATCACTGAAGGAGCAGGAGTTATTAGTTATTAGTTCTGTCCCACTTCTCCTCTAAGGAGCTCTGAACAAGGGTTGCCATATTTCAAAAAGTAAAAACCAGGACACCCCAAAAGTTTTGAGTATTTTTTGTAAGACCCCAAAACTGTTGAGCTTTAGGACAAAACATACACATTTTTAAGAGGTGTTTGAAGGCCAACGACCATGTTGCCACCAAGTGACAATCCCTTGGCTGGTTAGTGGTGACTCCTTGAAAAGTCTTGAAAGATTGCCGGGTCTGTGCAGGGGAAGACAGCCTGCTAGTTATTTTGAAGTAAGCTAGTTATTTTGCTTCGAAGAGGAGCAACGGGACCTCAAGGGGAGCAGACTCTCAGACTGTGCACACACCATACATTGAAAAGCACTTGACTTCCCCCAAATAATCCTGGGAACTGTGATTTGCTAATGGCGCTGGGAAATGTAGCTGTGTGAGGGGTAAACTACAGTTCCCAAGATTCCTGGGAGGATTATATGCTTTAAATGTGTGATAACAAAGTGCCTCAGTCATGGTAGGTGCAAAAAATGCCTGTTTTACCCCCCTACCACCGAGTAGCCAAATATTTGGGGAGAAGGGGAAATCTTCCCACAAATCTGGAAAGAGGGTTTTATTATGGAAAAACTGGTTTCAAGTAGGCTTCAGCGCCACTGCTGCTTCTTTCAAAAGCCAGCTGTACCAATTACAGGTGCAGGGTTGCCATATTTCAAGAAATAAAAATCAGGAGACAATAGTTGAGCTTTTGGGGGGGATTTGCCAAAAAAAAAAAAGGCAAAGCATGATACTCAAACACACACTTCCTTGTTCTGTTGTGCACCCAGGCACTAATTTCACTGCTCAATTCCTAGACACGATCGTGAAATTCCAGATGCATGGCAACCCTAACATTGGGGTTCCCCCTCGTGCATTTATGACCCCTGCAAAACCTACAATGGCGAGGAGGTGTGATTTCAGACACCTCTGCTTTGAACTATTTTCCAGTGACATTTAAATGCTATATTCTTGATGCTTGTATTGGTATCAGCTTTGCTAGAGTGCATAGGTTTTTTTCCTTCTCTCCAGCCCACATCAGTAATACGTTACATGTGAATGCCTATGGTTTTAGAGAAGTGAAAAGGTGCTATTAATCTCATGGGTGTGGGGGAAAATATTGAGACAACAATGATCCTTTCCTGGTGGAACTACTACCTACTACTGCCTAGTAGTATAAGGCTGATGGACGCGGGTGGCGCTGTGGGTTAAACCACAGAGCCTAGGGCTTGCTGATCAGAAGGTCGGTGGTTCGAATCCCTGCGACAGGGTGTGCTTCTGTTGCTTGGTCCCTGCTCCTGCCAACCTAGCAGTTTGAAAGCATGTCAAAGTGCAAGTAGATAAAGAGGTACCGCTCTGGCAGGTTTGCAAGAAGCAGCTTAGTCATGCTGGCCACATGACCCGGAAGCTGTACGTAAAGCGAGATGAGCGCCTTAACCCTAGAGTTGTCCATGACTGGACCTAACAGTCAGCGGTCCCTTTACCTTTACCTATAAGGCTGAACCTTGCCAGCCAATGAAAGGGATGTGACTCTCCTTGGTGCAGTGTGGGATCACCTGGGGGTACAGTTTTGGAAGGTGGCTGATTGTGGCATGTAGCAAGTGAGATGTTTTCAACTACCAGACAGAGTTGACCCTCCTTTCTGTATATAACACAGACAAGCAGTAATGTGGGTAATATTTGTCGGGGATTGGAGATAGACTTGCTGAACATGTGAGGAATTAGTGGCATGCCTGATTGGCACAGGTGTCATGGGCATCATCCAGTCACTGTCAGCAACACTATTACTGGCATTACCTCCACAGGAAAATACCCAGTCACCCATTGCACTTACTCACTTGCAATTCTGGTTTCTTGCCTGCTGGTAAACAGCAGCAGAGTACAACGCATCCTACTGCTTCTTTGCAAAACCATGATATGTGCACCATAGCCAATTTCAGCCGTACGGTGCACAGCTACTGCAGCCAAGTAGGCAAATGCAGGGTGAGGGCTGGAATCAAGAAGCCTAGCTAGTAGCTTCTGTGTCCAGAGCAGGGCCTGTACAAGAGTTGAATGTTAATTCAGCACTGTAACAGGGCACCATCCTCCACCACACCAGAGGGGGCAACAGGCTGGATTATGCGGTGTAAAGCAGGGCACACACAATTACCGTATTTTTCCATGTACAAGAGTTTTAGGGGGGGAAACAGTGTCCAAAATTTGGGGGTGTCTTATACACAGGGGCCATCTCCCCCCATTTTCTTAAACCAGAGTCCCCCAAAACAGGGGTCGTCTTATAGACGGGAAAATACGGTATGTCCTCTCCAGTCCAGTACCTAACTGACATTGCCAACCCTCTCCCCACAAGCCCAGCATCCGCCACCTGAGGCAATTGCTTCATTCTGCCTAATGGTAGGGCTGGCTCTATAACAAAGAGTAAACTAAAAAATCAATCCATCAGAAACCTGTGTAATGTGAGAGGACTTTGCCATGGTGTATGTAGTTTGAACTGGGTTTTGTTCCCTTAGACAAAAATATGTGGAAAGGATTTGTTGAGGGAAGGGAGTTTGAAATTCACCAATGTATAGGTTAATTTCAGTATCACACACTGTTCTTTGCTGTGCCAATGGGTTGGAAGAAGGCATTTGACTTGATGCAGGAGGAATGCTGTGTAACGTGAAAGTCTGCATATTTATCCATTCACAGAAGTTTGACCACTCAGGCTGCACCTACTTGGGAGTAAGCCAATTCAGTTCAGTGGGACTTATTTCAAAGTAAGCACCTCTAGGACTGTGCTGTAAAAGAGATGGAACACTAATCATTCCCGCCTACTTAGATTTTTCACTCTTACAAGGGCCAGCTATCTGGGCCAGCCCTACTGTTAAGGCAGGCAGAGTGAAGGTGGCTTGCCTGAGATATCAGAGATTGCAGTACTGTTAAAGGCAGTGAGTCATCAGTGATTTACAGTGCACTCCAACCATGTTTACTCAGAATTAAGTTCTATAGAATTAAATGGGGCTTCCTCCCAAGTATATAGGGATAGGATTGCAGCCTTAGTTTGTACATATGGGTTGTATCCTGGGAAGTTGTACTCAAGAGTAGACCTATTGCTAAGAGTAGGCCCATTAATTTCAAGGGTCTGCTCTAATTTAGTTCAAGGCTTACATTTATCACAAGGACTTGCCGATCAGAAGGTCGGCAGTTTGAATCCCCACAACGGGGCGAGCTCCCGTTGCTCGGTCCCTGCTCCTGCCAACCTAGCAGTTCAAAAGCACGACAAAGTGCAAGTAGATAAATAGGTACCACTCCAGCGGGAAGGTAAACGGCATTTCCGTGTGTTGCTCTGGTTCGCCAGAAGCGGCTTAGTCATGCTGGCCACATGACCCGGAAGCTGTATGCTGGCTCCCTCGGCCAATAAAGCGAGATGAGCTCCACAACCCCAGAGTCGGTCACGACTGGACCCAATGGTCAGGGGTCACTTTACCTTTACTGTGTCCTGTATTTTTTCGACCCTGATTGGATCTGCAGCCCTTCCTGCTAGTGGAAGCCAGATTCTGAGGGGTAGAAGAATAGGAGAGCCAAATGAACAGAAGAACCCATCATGGCCACTTTGGTCCTGAGCCCTGGCTGACTAGACACACCTATGTAGCAGGGCTACCCTAAAGGCAAGAAAGGAACGAGTGAGCTGGCCGAGCTGATTTATTTTATTGTCATTTTATTTATGTTTCGGGTCGCCTTTTAGAGAGAGGAGGAGGTGAAGAAGAAAAGCAAGATTTTGGTGGTATTGCAGCAGCAGCAGGCTCACTAACGCTCAGGAAGTGGAATTTGTGGTTTCAGGGGCTGAGCTCAGAAGGGGTGTTTAGAAAGAAAAGGTCCAGCGCAAGACACCGATTCTTCAGAGACGACGAGGAGGAGGAAGAGGGGGCTGTGTATTGAAGGTCCCCGAGGACAAGCAAGAGGCAGGCAGCAACCGTCTCCTTCCATCGCCTTTCTCCATGGTAAGTGAAGCGCTTCTTCTTCTTCTTCTTCTTCTTCTTCTTCTTCTTCTTCTTCTTCTTCTTCTTCTTCTTCTTCTTCTTCTTCTTCTCCTCCTCCTCCTCCTCCTCCTCCTCCTCCTCCTCCTCCTCCTCCTCCTCCTCCTCTTCACTCACCTTCTCCGCCTTCTTCTGAACCCGGGAAAGTGGGGGTGACGGACGGGCGAAGGACTCGCGCACCCAGATTTCCGTCCATCGGAGGGCGGCTCGGTTCTCCGCGCCACCCACTCGTGTTTGCGTCGCTGCCTTCTTTACGCACGTGTGAGCGGGGGAAACGGACTCTGCTTCTTCCCGGAAGTGGAGGCATCATCACCCCCCCCCGCCCCCCAAAAGGACTCGTAAGCTCAGCCTCGGCGCCTCTTCTGCTTCCAGCCTAGGAGCTTTGTGGCTGTTAGTTCCTGAGCAAGTGCAGAGTGTGTGGCTCCTATTCCGCACTCCGCCTCTCCAGAACCCTGTTCTTGTATGATCACAATCAGCTCTGGGATATGATAGGCTGCTCAGAAGGAGTGTTTTTTCCAGGGCAAGCTTCAGGCCTGGCCCTTCTCATCGAAGAAAGAAAGTAAATTAGTGGATGGGTGCAGAGCAGAGAGAGCGAGAGAGAGAGACTCCTGGGCGCTTCGCCACCGCTGCCGCTCTCTCCACTGGTTTCTTTGTCTTTCTGGGTTTGTTTGGGAGGGGTGGGGCAGGGTCTGGGTGGGGCAGGGGCAGGTAGGGCTGGGAGAGGAGCCCCCATCTGGGATCCCGGACAACGCCGAGCTAGCAAAAGGAAGCTTCCTATATCCAAGCAATCTTTTTAGCAGTTCGGAAAGGCAGCAAACTCTGCCAGTCATGGAATAATAGAAGAAGACTTGGAAGGGACCACGAGGGCCATTCTAGTCCACACCTCCCCCCCCCCCCCATCTAGCACCCAGACTTCAAATCCCACCTTACTTCGGATCAGGCTGCCGATGAAAGGAATTGCCTTCCCGGATTCTAAAACCCTAAAGTGGTTGGAAGCTCCAACAGCACCCTAGGCTTGCAAGGTGGAGGGAGCTGGGTTCGGGCCACGCGCCATCCGACCCATCATACATACACCTCCCACTGTCCACACGTTACAGGCAAACGCGTGCCACCGCCAGATGCGCGTCTTCCAGGGTCTTTTTTCCCCGCAAGCAGCCCTAGGCTTGCCTTACTCCGAAGAAAGTCCCAGGTCACTGTGTAAGGGGACTGTGAAGCCTGTGTATATTTAAGAAAAATAGGGAGGGACGGTGGTGGGTTGTTTTTGTTTTGGAGAGGGGCGATTTAGAGCGGTGAAGCTGTAGAAAGGAGGGTCCTTTACGCGCCTGTTAGCCGGTTGCCAACACACAGAGAGAGAAGGATTACAACTGCGGAGAGGGCAAGCCATATTTCCCGCACCCAGGCTTCTCCTATCAAACCTTCCCAACTTTGTTCCTGGGCGCTGCTTCCATTTAAACGATGGTTTGTGCAATGGCGAAACTGGACGAGGGAGCCAAGAAGGAGTTGTTTTGTTTGAAACCGAAATCCAGCCGCAGGGTGGGGGGTGAGGATGCGGGGCGGGGGCTTCCCTATCAGCAGGGGGGAAAGGTGAGTGGGGTTCACCACAGATCCAAATTACTCAGCGCCGAAGGTGGTTCAGTGACAACAGCCTGGGGAATGAGGTTTCGCGTTAATCATTCCCATGGAGTGTTGCTGCCAGACATTTAAATACACTGCATATAACAGGGTAGCTTCACTAGCCTATTCTTTTATATATACAGTGGTACCTCGGGTTAAGAACTTAATTCGATCCTGAGGTCTGTTCTTAACCTGAAACTGTTCTTAACTTGAAGCACCACTTTAGCTAATGGGGCCTCCTGCTGCCGCCGCGCCGCCAGAGCACGATTTCTGTTCTCATCCTGAAGCAAAGTTCTTAACCTGAGGTACTATTTCTGGGTTAGCGGAGTCTATAACCTGAAGCGTATGTAACCTGAAGCATATGTAACCCGAGGTACCACTGTATTTCTAAAAGGCACGGGGAATGTTCACACGTGTATGGCATATTCGCGTTCGCCCTTGTAGCTTCATGCGTGCCTTCCCGTTGAACCAGTGATTCAAAAAGGAAGGTTAGGTGGCCCGAGCGCACTCGGAACAGTTGAAAAAAGATGTGGAACGCTTTGTCAATGGATTGGATTAGCTCCCCAGCCCTGCGCTAAGCTGGAAACGGCTCTTCAAAGACAATGGAATCCTAGGCGCACGCGAGACCCCCTTCCCCATAGATGCCGGGGCCCTGGGTGCCCGAGCACCCACAAAATTCCCCATGGAGGGCCCGGGCACTCACAAATTTCGGCGCCAGGACAATGCACGCTGCATGGCACCCACGGCCCCGGGCACCCACAGTCGTGGGACCAAGCTACCACTCCTGGCCGCTCCATTTTCCTACCTAAAACGTTGCGCTCTCTCTCTCGCGCTCTCGCTCTCTCTCGGAAATATCTAATCTGGCGCGGCTCCTGCTTTTCTTCCAACGAATCAATAGAGGGCAGGGGCGAGGGAGGAGGAGGCTGGCGCAGATAAGTCAACCAATCTATCAAGGCGCTTTGATTTTCGGTCCCCACTTTCCGCTTCTGTGTCTCCTTCTCAAGGATGAATGGAGAGGCAGGTGGAGCGACCGGGAAATTCTCCCACCAGCAGTAAAACGGCAGCAGAAACAACAACAACAACAAAGCCCGTGGATCCGGCCTCCCAGCTGCCTTTGATGCCTCCCTTTTGAAATGGACAGGATGCGGCCAGCTCCTTCCAGAAGCGCGAGCTTGCAGCCACACCGCACACGCGCATATTACATATAGATGCGCGTAAACGTTGGTGTTACCATCACGACCAGCCAAGCTAAAAAACTAAAATCATGTTTAAAAGTTTGAGCAGGAACGAGAGCCGCGCAAAGCAGGTTACCTGTGATCTGGCGGTGGTTTGCAAATATTGCACTTTTGGGGGAAGTGCACCCGCGCAGTTCCCAGTTAGATCTGTGCCGGAGGCCAGACTTTCCCAAGCGGAATGGGCCGCCTGGACTTTATTTTATATAATAAAAAATAGTTCTTGTGGGTAAAAGGTTATCCTCCATTTTTTATTATTTGCAAAAGCCTGTTCGGGACTCTGCACATATATAATAGTGACCAGCGTTTGTCCTGCTTCAGGCATTCAGATCACAAGATCAAGCATCTTGCAGTAGCCTAATCAGTCAGGGCTGCTTTTCTTCTTATCATTATTTTCCCTGGGAAGGAGAAACCCTTTCTTAGAAGCCGGCGGAAGGGCGCATCCCGCAAGCGCATCACCCAGCTCCTGCAGTGGGATCTGCGCAGAGGGGAAGTCCCGCGGTTCGTGCCCGGATGCACTCAATGCAAATGCGTAAAAATAATAATAATCGAAATACGCAGCCATGTTTTACTTATGAGACTCGTTTTCAGGTAAACGCGCCTAAGTTTGTACTACCCTCCTGACGCTTGTAGTTAATCCAGCTTTTCTGAACCCCTGAGAGCTCGGCACTTTGAATCCAGCGACTCTGGCCAAGTCTAGTCTATGGATTTCATAGAAAAGTCCAGTTGGAAGGGATCCCCTAGTGCAGTTCCTAGCAATTTCATTCCACCTGCCACAAACCCCCTAAAGACAAAGCGGTTGCATCTGGATAGACACCGTGCGCGCTCAGCACACGTTCATTTATTTGCTTAAAATCAAAAGATCGAAACGAAACTAGGCAGAAAATGCTCAGGAACAGGGCAGCGGCGAATTGCGGGGACGTGGAGGCGGAACCAGATTTTTACCGCTATCTTCAATCTAAACTAACTTTTCAACTCCAGCAATTCCTTTTAAACCCCTCCTATTCAACAGGAGATAATAAACACTGCGTGATGTTTCGATGAATTCGAGGCTGACTTTGGGGGGACTCTCAATATTTGACGCTTCCTTCCCCCGCCTCTCTGCACCCCCTCCCAGTCCTAGCTTCAGATTCAGTCCTGATTTAGGTGCCCATGGAATGAAAACTTTGCCCGGGCATCCGATCTACGTAACCAAAATGCTGGTTGGTTTCCATAAAGTACATGCCGCGAATCTGCCAGTTCCTGCAGGATACCAAAAGCGCGACTCTTCTACAATTCCCGCCCCCTCCCAAAAAAGAGAAAGAGTTTGATCGTTTTTCGAGGTTCCTCTAACGGTTCATGTTCCCCCAAGGTCCCTAAATCCTAATTTAAGTCACTCCTCCGCAGCCTTCAGCCAACCTATTTTGCGTTTCACCCGCAGGCAAACTGGATGAAGCAATGAGTTATTACCCTTTCAATCACTATTTCTTATCAGAGGAACATAAATAAATAAATCATGCAGCCCACGTTTATTTTTGGTTGAGGGAGCGGTGGTGGTTGCGCATTCATTTTCAGCCAAAAGAGAAGGATATTTTTCCACCAGTAGAAGTTGGCAAGGGGAGAAAAAGCCCAGCCTCGTGAACGGTTGACCCTGCATTCTCAAATGCAAACTCGGGAGCAAAAAACTCCACGGAACAGTGAGTCTTACACTTCCGAGTTAACGCGCGTTAGGATCGAACTGCGTGGCTCACTTGGGGGCTTCAGTAGGGACACGAAATCCCAATTCAAAAATAATCTGCAGAATCAGCTAAAGAAAGGACACGTCACCATTGGAAACGCAGCTTTAATGATGGGAATCAACTGGCTCGCATAACTTTGCCTCCAGAGAGGAAAAAGGCGGTCAGACGATCTAGCCAAAGTTTACAGTGATTTTAAAAAGAGAATTCAAGGTGTCCTTCATTAGACTAAATGGCATGTTAAAAATGTTTACTTGCTTTTGCCTGGATCTTGCCCATGAAGTCTGCTTATTTGCTATTAGGATTCATATGCCACCTTTCAATACAGTTATCAGGGCAGTTTACAATAAAATAGTTGAAGCACAATAATTATTGGGTGGAATCTGAACAGCCGCAAGTGCGGGAGGAGACAGGTTTATGGCACAATAAAATGTTGTTTGTAGACATTGCCTTTGTAAAATCAAAAATCAAAATTCATTTTAAACGTCAGATTTCCTCCGCCCCTTCACTCTGCTCTGAATTAGAACTAAGGTCTACGATACAACAGCTGTTCAACGCTACATTGAATTCCACTTTTTGAAAGCAAATCCCAGGGGGAGGTTAACTGTAACCGCTTTAGGATCGGAGTGCAATAAATAAAATTGTTCTAGTACATTTAGCAACTGCAGTTTATAATATGCAATTTGTAGCAGAGCCGGTTGGCAGGGGAATATTCGCGACTGTGTTCCGGGTGTTGTTGTTTTTCAACAGATCAATCGCAATACTCATTGACAGGCGATCAATCCCTTTTCTACCGTTCCTAATATATAATATTCGTCCTCGTCCCCTCTGACTACAGTAGTTTGTTAGCGTTGTCACCCCTCCTGCGTGGGCTGCATCCCAGGAAAGTTCACGACACGCAATAAATGCGATGTCTTTAAGGTACCATGGGGTGGATTTTGACTCTTCGGTTGCTATTCTGAGCTCACCTCTCTGAGGATCAAGGCCACGAGACCATTGCTTTACATCTAGACATGCTTGGTCAGCGTTTAAAAGCCAGGGCGCAAACTTTGGAGCTCGACACTCCTCAACAACTTAAAAGATGCGGAGGAGATATTCCCCATTTTGTCCCGCATGGTCCTTGCCCGACTTTTGCTCCCCTCATTGGAAGGATTGAGCCCCGCCCCCCGCCAACACCCCCCCCCCCCCAATTCTGGATCTCCCCAGAAATATCAGCCAATTCTCTGGAAGCTCTTGCGCAGAGATGTTCACTGCCTCTTTGGCCAGCTGATTGTCTCACCAGAGACCTCTTGGGGGAATCCGTGTCAGCCCGCTGGTTTTAGGAGAGATAGGCTAAACTAGACGCGTAGAGCACGAGACACTTAATATCAGGGTCGTGGGTTCGAGTTCCACGTCGAGAGGGAAATCCTGCAGTGTAGAGGGTTGGACTGGATGACCCTCAGGGTACCTTCCAGCTCTATAATTCTGTGATTCTATGCAGCCCACCGGGAGCAAATTGCATTACGAACAACGAGTCTTGCTTCGGAGCGGACTTGACTAATAGGATCGCGGGCAGGTACTGGCGCGCGCGATTCCCCCTGCCTGCTTTCTCGGCCAAAAGCAGACCGGGGGGGGGGGCTCGCCCACGAAGATCTACCTCTTGAAATGAGCGGACCAAAGTTTGTCCATTAATGTCAGAGCTCTGAGGATGACTGAGCCTTGGTTGCAGGAGAGAGAGAGAAAGAAAAAGGAAAGAAGGAGAGGGAAATCTGTTTGATTAATCATGAGAAAGGGATAGCGATGTTTAAGCCCTTTTCCTCGGCCACGTTGCTAGAGAGTTTGCTTTTACCGCGCGCGAACCACAACTAATGTTGGGCGGCTGATTGAATTTGAAACACGGGGGAATTCGAGCACGGGATTGCTCGCACCGACGTGACAGGCACCCCTTGATGAACGGATTCTGTACGGCAGCGCTCCCGAGCTATTTGCGCCACCAAAGAGACAGAGACAGAGAATCGGGTACTGCAGAGTTTAGATAAGTGGTGGGGATCCAAACTTTGCGGTTGTTTCTTTGAAGATCTGCGTCAGCCACCGCCTCTTGGGCTTTTTGCGCGCTTGAACCTTGCGAGGAGAATTTGGCCCTCTCCCGCAATAACGCCCCACTCCTCCCCACATTAACATGTGAAGTAGCCTTCGGGGGCCAGGCCAGAGAATGAATGAATGAATGAATGAATGAATGAATGAATGAATGAATATTGAGGGCGAGGAGAAGAGAAGGGAGAAATCATACTTCCTTTGTCTCGCGCGGTCGATTTCTGGAACAAGTCGCAACCTGTAGGAGAGCACGCTTAGTGGTTGGAGTGCCGCAGCAGAAATCGGGGAGCGGGGTTCGAATTCGGCCAGGAAGCTCACGGGGTGCCCCCCCCGCTTCTTTCTCAGCCTCACCTCTCCCGAAGGGTTTGTTTGTGTGAGGATGAAATGGGAGCGGGGAGAAGCCCGTGCGTCCCCTCGAAAAAAGCAGGGCTATTGCGGTTGACAGGTGAGCCGGCTGCCTGACCACCTGCGCGAATGCCACCTGGCGGAGGGTAGAGGCGTCCTCTTTCCGTCGCAGGCATCCAGCCCGTCAGCCACGCTCCTCCCTCCCTCCCCCTCCCTCCCTCCCTCTCCCGCCCCCTCCAGCATATTCCCTGGTAACCAATGGCTCGCCCGACCTCTTCGCAGAGCACTTCCCGCAGGACTGGGGACGACTTGGAGAGAGCCGCCGCCGCCGCCGCTCGACGGGACGCGCCGAGGCAGCCCGCGCCGCGGGGACTGGTGGCCCGAGAGGCGTGAGGAGGAGGAGACGGAGTCTGAGCACCGTCCACCCCGCGAGGCACCATGCCCAGGTCCTTTCTGGTGAAGAGCAAGAAGGCGCACAGCTACCACCAGCCCCGAGCCCCCGACGGGGAGTACAGTCTCAGCCTGGAGAGCGTCCTGGCACAGATCTGCGCAGGTGAGAGCCAAAGCAGTTTCTTTGGCCCGGATTCCTCGGGCGCCTCCGGACCGAGGGGCAGGGGCGGGTCAGGGTTTACTTTCGACGGAACACCCAAGTCGCCGGAGGTTGTGGTTATAGGCAAATGGAGATGATTTTCCATTTGACGCCTGATACGCAGGCATGTATCTGTAGTTACCACGTGCTTTTATTTAGTTTGTTTTATCTTACTGCATTATGAAAAAAAAAAGTCTTAATCTTATTTTAAAGTGTTTTTTTGTTTAGATTAGTGTCCTTTTATCTTATTGCCTTCAGGAAGAGTTTTAATAATATCCGCTTTTTCACTACCCGGTCTCCCAAATCCACTTTTTCACAGGTAGAACAAGCGGATAAAAGGACAGCTACCGCGTGATAAATATATCTATCTATAGTTATCACGGAGTAGCTGAGCTTTTGATCCAACAGGGGAAAAGTGGATTTGAAAGTAGCGCGTAGGTTGGCTGGCTTTCTCCTCGGGCACCTGTAAATGGGGATTGTGCGACGGGGCGTACACGGGAAAGCAGGCTTCTCACGAGATCTTTCTCCTTCCTCCCTCTTTCTTCCTTGGCAGACACTAAGGTTCCGGGGCAGATGCCTCTGAGCCTCCCGGAGCCCTCGCCCTCGCAGGGCCGCTTCTCCCCGGAATCTCAGCTGCCCGACGGGGCGGACGGCACCTCGGAGTCGGCTCCCAGCTGCGAGGGCAGCCTCTGCGACCGAGCCGCCGAGCTGGAGGATTTGTGGAGGCCGCCTTCTCCCTCGGCTTCACCAGGTAGGAGCTGTCGGAAGGGCTGAGTGGTGGACGCGTTTCTGGGCTGCATTGGGACAGGATCCGAAGGTTTTATGGCCCTCGCTTTACAGCCCAGTCCTGGCAGTCTCGTTGCGTTCAGCAGGGTTTACTCCCAAGGATGTGTGTAAAAGATCTCAGCTGCCCACTTGCATGTGCGTCCCCATCTTCCCTCCTTAAATTTCTCCCCTGGGTCTCAAGTTTTAATCCCCACCCCCACCCTATCCCGCATCTCCGACCATTGCCGTGAGGATGGGGAAAAGAGAAACCTCCTTTTGCCTGCAGACGTTCGATGGTTTGCGCGCCCGGTTCACAATGAAACGCGATTTCAGACGCGCCTGTTTACCTCTGAATAATAAGGCAGGAGGAATCGCAGAACAAGTCCGCTTCTTGCTGACCCAAATTGTCCCCTTAAAAAAGAAGAAGAAGAAAAGAAAGAAAACGCTTCCTTTCTTAAATTCAGCGATTCAGGCTTAAAAGGTGTGAGAATCTCTGGATTTCCCCAGCGGATTTTTGAAAGAGCCAAACTATACCTGAGTAATTTCTCTTTTAATATATTTGAAAAGGGCAAAGTGGGGGTGGGAGCCACAGGACGAGCGCGAAGTCGATCTGGATTAGTCGAGGGGATGGGGGAGAACACCCCCCACCCGCCCCGGTCTCGGTAGGGAGCTCTTTTTGCCCGAGGGAAGCGGGGCTGACCAGTAAGGGATCCCTAGCAACGAATTCTGCGCTCCAGTTCCAGGGCGGAGAGATTAAGCGCAGTTGTGTCCGAGCGGCTGCATGAAGGATCGGGACAGAGCTCAGGATCGGGCCCCCGGGGCAAAAGTGCAGAGCCGCACTCAGGGAAATGAGCCCCCAAATGCAGCCTTACATCATCATCATCATCAAAAGCTTGATTTTTAAAAAAATAATAATCTCTGAGCGGCAAGAATACGAGTTATACCATCCCTGCTAGTGGATCCCCGTTAAGACCAGATGAAGTCCATAGTGAAAAATTCCCCAACTGCACTACTCTGTCTGTACAGAAGACGATGTGCATGGGGGGGGGTCTTCATCTAATTAGTAGAATTCCTTCCTTCCTTCCTTCCTTCCTTCCTTCCTTCCTTCCTTCCTTCCTTCCTTCCTTCCTTCCTTCCTTCCTTCCTTCCTTCCTTCCTTCCTTCCTCTTTCTTTCTTTCTTTCTTTCTTTCTTTCTTTCTCTCTCTCTCTCTCTCTCTCTCTCTCTCTCTCTCTCTCTCTCTTTTCCTTTCTTCCTTCCCCTCCCTCCCTCCCTCCCTCCCTCCCTCCCTCCCTTCCTTCCTTCCTTCCTTCCTTCCTTCCTTCCTTCCTTCCTTCCTTCCTTCCTTCCTTCCTTCCTTCCTTCCTTCCTTCCTTTCCCTCTCTCTCTCTCTCTCTCTCTCTCTCTCTCTCTCTCTCTCTCCCCCCTCTCTCTCCCTCCCTCTCTCTCAAGAGCCCCTTCCTTCCTCTCCCTGCCCTGGACACGATCCGGGCGCACGGCGTCTCCTCGAGAGCAGCGCAGCCTCTGGCTGGCTTCTCCTTTCCCTTTGATGTGGTCGGCCCCGAGAGGAAGCTGAACTCCTCACTTGGCGTCAGTCGCCCTGATCGCGTTGAGAAACACAGCCCGAGCAATTTAGAACAATTTGCTGGCGTTTCTTTCTTTTCCTTTTAGGAACGAAGGAGTCATAGAAAAGCGGATTAAAAAAAAAAACACAAAAAATTAAAAATAACCATAGTTTTAAAGGCGTTGGCTTTAAAGCTAGAGGGAGATCACTCCTAGGTCTATACTAGCAGCATAAAAGTGGAGAATGGGAGCAGGGAGAACTCTCTGGCTGAAAAGAAAGCAGAAAAATTGTGCTGCTGCTGTTTTTAATATATCTCAGAAGGCTTCCTCCAAAATCCTTACTAAACAATTCTCCCTAAAATGACTGTAGTTGTGCAGTAAGAAAGACGAGGACGCTTGACATTGTATTGATAAAATAGGCTGTATCTTATGCTGTATATCTGGGGAAATGATGAATAAAAAGGCATAAAAGAAAGACAGGGAAATATATATATATAAATAACACACACCCCGCGCCCCTTCTCGACCCTCTTGTTTGCAAAGTAGTTGTTTGCAATTTGAACAGGTTGTGAGTTCAAGGAAATGGAAAGAAAGCGATTCGTTCCTCCGAGGAGAAGGTTGCCCTATAAAATAGCAAAGGAAATGGGTGATAGGTTTTCTGAATCTTGCCTGCCTGAAAGCTTAGGCATCTCCTCCCCCCACCCCCACCCCCCAAAATCACCACTTGTTTCATAGGCTACAACAAGGGACTCCGGGTTGCAACATTTCTGCGGCACTTCAAGCCATCACAACCAAAAGGAACCTGTCTAAGCTTATGACATAAATGAGCAACAGCATGATTTCAGAGTTCTCTGCACACTTTGCCATTTTAATGTTTGATGTTTTACTGTGCTTGATGTTTTAAGTTGTTGGAAGCCTTCCAGAGTGGCTGGGCAGCACATAAATAAATTATTATTATTATTATTATTATTATTATTATTATTAGGGGTTCAGCCCCATTGAACACAGTGGAGTTTATTTCTCAGTAATCTTGCCTAGGATTGTGATGGGTAATATACAGATGTAGATACACATTCTTGTGTATGCTTTATGTATCTATATATACAGTCCTATTGACAACGATGATTGCATTCATCTGATGGTAGGAACAGCTGAATAGTGTAGCGATAATGATGGAGTTGTATTCACCTCACTTTATCCTTCCAGACTTTTATATAATACTTGTTAGGCTATGAAAATCTTTTATGGCTGTTCAGAAGGAAGGATGCGTAACCCACCGTGATACTGTTTACTGTTTGCTTTCATGGCGCGAAGGAATAGATCCTTCCAGGGATCCACAGGAGGAAAAT
Source organism: Podarcis liolepis (assembly GCF_965112155.1). NCBI lineage: Eukaryota > Metazoa > Chordata > Lepidosauria > Squamata > Lacertidae > Podarcis > Podarcis liolepis. Next base: position 73,288,242 of record NC_139559.1, on the reverse strand, counting down.
GAAGACTCAGCTCTTTCTTCCGGTCTCCCACTAAAATACAATTTAGAAATCTATATTTACATTTTTTAGCCTGCCTACCCTTCCAGGACCTCCAGGTGCCATACATGCTTGGCCCCACAAACCCCAATTTTATCCTCACAACATCCCCAAGAGTTTGGTGGCATCGCATGTCTTTATTTAACAAAACACTGCTTGATTGTGGATCATACCTCCAAGCAGTGCAAAACACTAACATTGTCAATAAAGGGCAAAGTTAAAATCAAGTATGGAAAAAAAGCAACCCCACAAATAAAATAGTTCAGCAAAGAACTTACTCAAACACATGTCAACTTCTACATGTCTAGCTTGCCTATAATGTTTTTAGCAAGTGCCAAAAAAAGAACAGTGAAGATGCCAAAGTTTAGGAGCTGCCACACTAAAAGATCACTTTCTTACGAGTGAATTAACAAATATTATGTGTTACCTGTAACAGTGCCAGTTCTGTAGATCAAAGCAGTTAAGTGGGCATATATGGGATGAGGTAATCCTGGAAGTAAAGGCAAATGAACTGAAGGCATACAACTGAGAGAAAATGTGTGTGTTAACAGCAGCAGCAGCAGCAGCAGCAGCAGCAACAACAACAACAACAGTACTCCACCCATCTGATGCACACAGTGCATTGATTCTCCACATATAGTTTCTCTGTAGATCTAGTTCTGTGGCTTTTTGTTTCGTCATGTGCCTGGATGTCATTGATGTCTGCGTACAACTTCTACAAAAATTAGCATCCTTGCTTGTCCAAAATAATATCCATCAAGAGCATTCAAGAGCCCTTTGGAAGCCAGAAGGCCAGCCTAGAAAATATCAAAAGTAGTTGCAAGGGGCCAAAGTCCAGGACTGAATTAGGAGCTTACAAAGCTTAAGATTGATTAAGATAGTTTCTCTTAGAGACTGACTGCTTGCCAGATCAGACTGTCAGCAGCTAGCTTTGCTGTGTTGCTTGCTCATGATCAGAGATAGAATATATCTCTGGTGTACTCCTGGTGATGAGATTCCCAGTGTTTGAGCTGCATCCTAAATGGGTTTGAATCCAACATCTCTAGTCAGCTTGCTGGGGGTCCATATGGTGCTGGCAAAGCAAGCTGAACTTTTGGCCCATTCGATAGAAAGCACAACAGTTGTGCAGAAAGCACAACAGAGAGCAGTTCATTTGGACTTTTTGTGTAGCGTTTGTTTTCAGTTTTGCTCAGAAACGGAAATTGCTGACAGCATTTCCACTGATGAAGTGACACTGTGGTGAATGCTGAGAATAGTAAAGTTGCCACCTTCTGGTTTTTTCCCAACAAAATAGATCTTGGGGGAATGGGTGTGTGTGTGTGTGTGTGACAGCTCACCAAGGTGGGTGTTAGACTTTGCTTGACTTGTTTTTTAATTCTGAATTTCAAATCCTTGTAACCCACCCTGGGACATGCTGGAGAAGACTGGGCAATACATGTAATAATAATAATAATAATAATAATAATAATAATAATAAACCAAAAAGGAAGATCCATATGATAACCTTCCTAAAATTGGAGGTAATGTAAGACATTGTTGTTTCTTCAGGCAAAATACTCAAACAGTGCCCACTGTAGAGGTAGAAATGTAAAAATGTAATGCAATTTATATTATTAGATGTCAATGTAATAATTAACTCCTTTAACCATACCCCCAAATCTGACACTGAGGGCTGGCTTTCTCCTTCTGCCTAGTGATTGGCTTTTATTGTACTGATTTATTTGAAGAAGAGCATCCCAGTGCCCCAAACATTCTCTTAATGGCACCAACGGCTTAGCCCCAATCTCTCTCTCTCTCTCTCTCTCTCTCTCTCTCTCTCTCTCTCTCTCTCTCTCTCTCACACACACACACACACACACACACACACACACACCATGCTCATATGATCAAAATGGGACGCAGTGGGTGATCTGCCTGAGTGTGAGAAAAATATCGCTACTGCAAAATTGTTTTTGTCAAAGCAGAGCACAAACCTGAGGCTGTAATAAACATGTAACCCCCCCCCCAAAAAAAACCTTGCTGGCTCAATCAATTCATACACCTTTCCCTTTTGATTCTATTTTGCTCTATTCACTTGTAAAGACATTAAATTTTAATTTCTTCTTCTTCTTCTTCTTCTTCTTCTTCTTCTTCTTCTTCTTCTTCTTCTTCTTCTTCTTCTTCTTCTTCTTCTTCTTTAAAACAGCCTCTATAATTGTTTTATTACCTTTTCCTGTACTTGCAGAAAGTGCTTTTATAACCCATCTTTTTCTTGTGTGTGTGTGTGTGCAGGTAGAATATTATTAAGCTACGGCCATTTTTATTTTTACAATTATTTTTATTCTCAGTGGACTTAATCACATCTCTCCATTCCCCTCTCTATTAAACCGTTGATTATATATTGTTATTGAATTATCAGTCTGATAAGCAATAATTGAGGAGTAAGTTGATGGTTTCTTGTAAACTGATTATTCTACTGCACCATTTTATCTTGCATTTTTCCTATGATTATTACATGTGTGCATGTGCTTTAAATATGCTCCTTGATAAAATTAGCTAATAATGTGAACTACAAGGTGTTGGGAGATTTGAAAACACAATTAGATGTATCTCTTACATGTAGCATTTTAATTTTTATTTTTTACCTGAAATGGAGTCAGATAACATATGGCATTTGATTTTACTCCATTTCATGTAAAACTTAAGAAACTGGGCTACTGTTAATAATATAGGAGTAGTGTGTGAAATCTGTAATAACCATAGCTGTCAACTTTTCCCTTTTCTTGTGAGGAATCCTATTCGGAATAAGGGAATTTCCCTTTAAAAAAGGGAAAAGTTGACAGCTATAGTAATAACCCCCAATGTGTATTTTCCCTTTAGCTCAAAACATATTGCAGGCATGAACAGAAACAAAAACCTCAATGCGTTCGCACCTTAGAGGCCATAACAGCACAAATATATATTTTCGGCTGTGGTTCGCCTTTTCCTATGCAGAGTAAACCCACTAAAATTAATAAACTTAAGCTGGTCACATTTATTAATGTCAACCTAACTACTCAAAGTAAGGCTAGCATGAAATATTTATTATTTATTAAATTTATACGCCGCCCTTCATCTGAAAATCTCAGGGCAGTTGACGAGATAAAAAATACAGGATAAAAGCACAAATAAATAAAACAGAAAACAAAGCAAAAAAACAACAATGTCCCCTCCCACAAACACTATTTTTATTTCTCTATAATGAATGCCTTTTGATATTCAAATTCAGAGTTTGGGTCGTGGTTAGGCACCAAATATTTCGATGTGTAGCCTTATATTCCCAGCCTCCTTTACATTTTAATTGGGAGGGTCTAACCAACGCGGGTGGCGCTGTGGGTTAAACCACAGAGCCTAGGACTTGCCAATCAGAAGGTCGGCGGTTCGAATCCCCGTGACGGGGTGAGCTCCCGTTGCTCGATCCCTGCTCCTGTCAACATAGCAGTTCGAAAGCACCTCAAAGTGCAAGTAGATAAATAGGTACCGCTCTGGCGGGAAGGTAAACGGCGTTTCCGTGCGCTGCTCTGGTTCACCAGAAACAGCTTAGTCATGCTGGCCACATGACCCGGAAGCTGTACGCCGGCTCCCTCGGCCAATAAAGCGAGATGAGCGCCGCAACCCCGAAGTTGGTCACGACTGGACCTAATGGTCAGGAGTCCCTTTACCTTTAACCAACACAAATGGCATTTCAGTAAAAACCCCTCTGTTATAAATAAAATAAAGTCACAAGGTGACAGGGCTTGAAACATTGCAGAACAGCCAACCCTCTGATTTATTGATGTTAAAAACATCTCTTACTGTGTGTGGCTTCTTTCCATGTAAAAATACGTCCGACTGCTAGGGAATACACAGGGCACGAAGTGGCGCAAGTTAGGTTAAAAAATCACCTCAGGCAGTGCTCCCCCCAGGGTACTCAGGGGTACGCAGTACCGCCCTCCCAAATGCTGAAAGTGTGGGGCATTTACTGTAACAACTTCATTTATTTATTTAGTTTTAAAAAGCACTGATCACCTGTATTGGTGTGTGGGTGTGTATAGGGTGGGAGTCAAGTATAACCCCAATGTACACTTTGCCCAAACCAGTCAATACTTGCATATTCAAGTTATGGAACCGAGGTACTGCTGTTATGCTGTGGGGTGTGTGTGTGTGTGTGTACATAATTCTTGCTGCGAGAGAAGCTTTTTTGTAGATAAGAACAGGACAGGCTTTCACTAGCAACACCGCATGAGCCAACAGGGGCTGGTAATAGCCTGCAATTCCACATGGCTTTCAGAGTAGCAATCGGTGTACTACCTAGAGCAGAGGTTTTCAACCTTTCTGAGTCCACAGCTGCCTTGACCAACTCCATTCTTTCTGCGGCACCCCTGTGGGGCTCGGGAGCCCAGTTATGCCACCCTTTGCCTGCAGAGCTGGCAGCCCCTCACCCTTTTTCAAACACCCTCCCTTGTGGAGTGTTCCCTCAGCCTCCTCTCCTCTTCCCTCTCCTTGGGAGTCTTCTGGGCAGCTGCCGCTGCTGCTGCCCCTGGTCTCTGAGCTGCCCGCCCTGCCCCAAAGAGAGGTGTCTCCTCTCACTGCCCCACAAGGGCCTAGGAATCAGCCCCTGGCCAGCCCTAGAGGCCCTAGAGCCAGGGCTGCTGCAACGAACTGCTGTGCAAGCCTTTAGGAGGCAGAGACATGAGAGGGCATCAGAGGAAGGGAGGGAAGGAAATAGGGACAGAGGCCAATGTTGCCCGCGGCACCCCGACCATCATTCAAGGCACCCCAGAGTGCCATGGCACACTGGTGGAAAACCACTGAGCTAGGGGAAGAAGCATTCAAGGCTTAGAAAAAGCTGATCATGCAGCAGACACGATCTTGTGGAGTCACAGGGCAAGAACCTCTGGGTAAGTCAGGCAATGCCATTACTGGGCTGGTTACGATTTAAAATGATGCAAGTGAACTTTTGCGAGACTTTGATGTCACGCTAGAAGCAAATTTGTTGTTGTTTAGTCGTTTAGTCATGTCTGACTCTTCGTGACCCCATGGACCAGAGCACGCCAGGCCCTCCTGTCTTCCACTGCCTCCCGCAGTTTGATCAGACTCATGCTGGTAGCTTTGAGAACACTGTCCAACCATCTCGTCCTCTGTCGTCCCCTTCTCCTTGTGCCCTCCATCTTTCCCAACATCAGGGTCTTTTCCAGGGAGTCTTCTCTTCTCATGAGGTGGCCAAAGTACTGGAGCCTCAGCTTCAGGATCTGTCCTTCCAGTGAGCACTCAGGGCTGATTTCCTTAAGAACGGAGAGGTTTGATCTTCTTGCAGTCCATGGGACTCTCAAGAGTCTCCTCCAGCACCAAAATAGAGGCATCCAGATATGGCCCTCCCAAAATCAGCACCAAGTGGTCAAAGCTTCCTTGGCTGCTGCTGCAGGTGGGAGGCTGTCAGTGCAATACTAGGCTCATCTACTCAGAAGTAAGGCCACCTGAGATCAGTGGTCTCCCTGCCAGGTAATTTGTAAGCTGCCCAGAGACCATTTGGTAAAGGTTATAAACACAAGTGATAAATGCATAAGGGATGGGAGCCGGAATGTTTGAACCCTTCTCCTACAAATAAGCTTCCCGCAGGTAGAACACTAGCATGTCAAGGAGAAGAAGCGCCTTGTCTTCCTCAGGGACATTCTAGTTTTCAACCTGCTGATTTCAACCTCACGGCAAACCAAGGGAAAAAACATGCAACCCCCTTGCCACGCCTACAGCTTAAAATGTTGTGGTCTAGGAAAAGTTTGACCTCTTGAGTCACCTGGTCATAAATAAGGGAGATCTTTAAAAAGCAAACCATGGTTTAATATAGCTATAACTACTGGTCTTTTTGTAAGAGCAAGTATTCTCTTCCCTTACTGTCTGAGACCTTATAATCTAGCTTGGCATTTTCACATGTTGCCATTGATTTGGGAAGTTGCATCCCCTTTTCTCCCAGAGGCTTTCAGTATCTAAAACATCTCCCTTCCTCTGCCAACCTGGACCTTGGGATCTGCATGGGGAGGCCGTTCTCATGGTCCCGCTGATGGGACAAGGCCTTTTAGCTGAGATTCCTTCATCGCAGGGGGTTGGACTAGATGACTATTGGGTCCTTTCCAACTCTAAGATTCTCTGATTCTCTGTGGCAGCACCCTATTTGTGGAACTCCCCTCTACTGGAAGTGCATCAGTCATCTTCAACATGGAGTTTTCATTGCCAGCTAAAGATGTACTTGTCTCCCAAGGTGTTTTGCGTGGTGTTGGAGTAGTTGTTTGACTTGCTTGCCATCACCCTCTTCCTAGGAGCTTACTTTCTTGGGCTTTTACTGCATTTTTCTGGGTTGGTGAACTACATACATTTATTGCATTTGTTTTTATGATGAATTGTGAATCACCCCGTGATCTTTATCAGCGCAGGGTGGTTTATAAAGGTGGGCGGAATTACCAAAATAAATCTGACGTGGTTGAAAGCATCTGCAACTGTGCAAATTCTTAGATTGTCTCCAAAATGAGATCAGCGCCTTGTGTTATGTGTTTTTTTTTCCCTTTCCAAAATGGTGGTGCTGTGCTCCTAATCACTCATATAACTGAAAAACGGGGGAAATGATTCACTCCTGAATGATTTTGCAAGGAAACAGGTTTGAGATGAGACTCGTGAATGACAGAATTAGCCTCACTGTTCCCTAGTTTTGTCTCAGAAATCAGGGCGAAGAAGAGAACTATCCTTTAATCTCAAATGTTTATGAACTGGACGGTGCAGAGCGTGAATTTTAAAGTAGCTTTGTGCGGAGTAAAATGAAGATGTAAAACGTTTGGCTGTTCCTTGCAACCACTGCCACTAAACTCGTGAAAATCTCCAGTGGTTTTTAAAATGAGCCAACTGTTATGAAGCTGTTGTTGAAATGCTTGACTAACAGAGCTTCTTGTTATTGCCTATTCTATTATCTCTAGGAGGGCTTGCTTCCTTACTGTTGCATTTTAATTTTGACAGAGCTTTTAGGCTAATGACAACAGAAGTGTATTATTGTTTGGTCAAATACATCTTATTTCAACCTGTGGGTGAATGGGAGGGAGGGAGTAGTTCTCTCACACATGAACTGCGGCCGTTAGTGACTGTGGGTGCTTCCAGGCAGGCATTCAGTGCGAAATGTGCGCTACCCATGCACACAGGTGTGTTTTTTTACACTGTTCATACAAGGATGCCACCAACAAAATCCCAACCCTGTCCTTATGTTGCTTTGTCTTATCTGGATTTTCCTCTTCCACGGCAAATATGATGAGTAAAAACAACCCATTGTGCCTCTGCAGCAACTGCTGGTATGGAAGCTTCTTAGCACTAACCACAAAATACGTAATAAAAATAAAAACAACAACCCAGTTACACCCCTCCAAAAACCCACATTTTAAAAGGACATAGAATGTCAATCAAATCAATCAAAGGCCTGGTTAAAAAGGAATGTTTTTGCCTGGCGCCTAAAGGTGTATAATGAAGGCGCTTGGCAAACTTCCCTGGGGAGAGCATTCCACAGACAGGGAGCCACTGCAGAGAAGGCCCCTTCTTGTGTTGCCACCCTCTGAACCTCTAGAGGAGGAGGCACATGAAGAAGGGCCTCAGAAGATGATCTCAGGGTCCAGGTAGGTTCATATGGAAAGAGGCAGTGCCTGAGGAAATGTGTGATATATATGGGGGATATATGGAAGAGAAGTGATTGGACCAGACAAGAGGGCCTTCTTGGTAGTTGCACTTGCCCTGTAGAACACCTTCCCATTAGATGTCAAGGAAATAAACAATTACCTGACTTTTAGAAGACATCTGAAGGCAGCCCTGTATAGGGAAGTTTTTAAATGTTTGATGTCTTACTGTATATTAATTTGTTAGAAGCTTCCCAGAGTAGCTGGGGTAACCTAGTCAGTAGGGCAGCATATATTATTATTATTATTATTATTATTATTATTATTATTATTATACGGGGCAAAGAAACTCAGCCCAGACACATTCCATCAAGCTCCACCCCATGATGTAGATGTCAGGTGGTGGCATAGCAGTCAATAGCATGACTGGAGAAAATGGAGTATGTAGACACTAATGTTGATCATGAACAAAGAGAAACAGGATATGCACAACCTATTTGTAAGATAAGCCTGGAAGCACCCTATATACTAAAGAGCTAACACAACAAAGAGGTCGAGTGCGTGTTCTGTGTGAACCCCGTTTAACTGCCTCCACTCAATTTGTGTCTCGACAGCCTCTGAGCGCTCCATCTGCCCCTCCTTGGACGAGGCTCCCCCCTTCTCCGTGCCCTTGAAGCCCTATGCCTGGAGCAGCCTTGGGAATTCTGAGCTGAGACATTTGGTCCAGAGCTACAGGCCCTGCCCAGGTCTGGAACGTAGCTCATCCCTTGGTCTCTTCTGTGAGAGGGGATCTGAGCCTGCTCTCTATGGATCGGAGCGCAGCTCAGCGCTGGGACTCTATGGTGACTTTGGCTCCTCTGGACTCTTTGAGCGGCCAGCAGCAGCATCCGGGATCTACGTGGAAGGCCCACCTGGACTCCAGCAGGAGAAGAGTGCAAGTAGCATCAAATTGGAATCAGAGCTCCTCTGTCGCCCCCTGTTAATCAGCACTGGTTCCTACAAGTGTGTCAAATGCAGCAAGGTATGGATCATATTCTATGATTCCCCTTTGGTGGCATTCCTCTGTTCCACCCTACTCCACTCAGCCAGCTTCAGGGTGGGGGTTATTTAGGGGTGGTGAGGTCCGAAGGCTTGGGCAAGGTTGGTCAAGACAGAGACAGGTCCCTCTTTATTGCTTAATTTAAGGATGTGTGACTAGGAAGCTTGTACGGGGAAGGTGGAGCCGTGGCATATTCATTGTTCAGATAGCTCTTATGAACATAAGAAGATTCTTGCCCATGAGCCCAACATCCTGGTTCCTACAGTGGCCAACCCAATGCCTCTCAGAAGCCCCAAAACAGGACATGACAGCAAAACCCCTTTCACTGTTGTTCCCCAGCAACTGATATCCAGAGGCCTGCTGTCTCTGATCCTAGACATAGTATACAGCCATTACTGACCAATAGCCTTTTGCAGATCTGGCTGGACTTCACAATTGTCCTTGTTTTGTAACATTTCTAAACTTTGCTTTTGTCACAGACACTCTAAGCTGTTTGTAGCATTTCTAAATCATCAATCAAGTTAGACAATGAAAAAAACCTGCTACATATGACACTATATATATATATATATATATATATATATATATATATATATCCCTAAAATTATAAACTGCATATGAAGCAGTATCAGATAGATATACTGATCGACAAAACAGTATCAATTATTACAGGAGACTACATACCTGTCAATCAGCATTTCAGCTTGCAGTAACAGTGGCACAACTAGGTAGTGGTGTAGCATTGGGGCGGTTTCCCCAGACCCAAAATTGTTAGGAGCGTAAAATTTCAGCACCTGGTGCTGCCTCAAAACAGCTGTGCGCTTTTGTTGCTGAGCTCCGTTGAAAAAGGCTTCTCCATGTAAACCAAGAAGTGACCTCTCCAGACAACAAAATGACTCTTCTTTTCTTATTTCTGTGGCTGCCATTGCCTGGGTGACACACTATTAGGGAGTTGAATGTGCATGCATACCTCATCCGTTTCCCTCCATGTGGCCCCGGGCACTCGCAACCCTTGCTACACCACTGCAAGTAGGAAATATTAGGCTCTGGACTTAATTGTCTTATGAGGACCGCTCTCTTTAGATGGTAACATGCATTACCTCATTTGTTTCAAAATGTGGCCATCTAGCCGGGCTGTGGCTGCGATCCCTCTTGCTCATTCCACTGGCTTGGGCCATTGACACCTGCCCCACCCTGATGGTACCAATACCTAGTAATGTTAATTGGTTGAACCACCGTGGGGGGAAACACTCTCCTAAACAGCTCTGATATCTCAGGTTCAGGACCTGCTGTGAGCTTCAGCCCTTCCTGAACCATAATTCTCTTTGTCTTCCCCGCTGCTTCTCAGGTCTTCTCCACTCCCCACGGCCTGGAGGTGCACGTTCGTCGTTCGCACAGCGGCACCAGGCCCTTCGCTTGTGAAATGTGTGGCAAGACATTTGGCCATGCAGTTAGCCTGGAGCAGCATAAAGCTGTACACTCACAGGTGAGAACCCCAGGGAAGGTGGCAAGTGGTTGGAGAGGGTTCATCCACACGGTGGCTTAATGCAAAGAGCCAGCTTTCTGTATCTCTATTAATTCTCTGATGTTCTCCTCCAAAGCACTGCCTCCTCACACTTTCCCCCCCTTCAGTCCAGATTTACTCATACCGGGGATACTCTGAAACAGAGAGGGTGCGAGGAAATCTGGATTGAGGGAGGGGAAAGTGTGGAGAGGAAGTGATTGGAGGAGAATGTCATACAGACAATGAAGAATTAATGGCTGTACAGTGGTACCTTGGTTTATGAACTTAATCTGTTCCGGAAGTCCGTTCTTAAACCAAAGCATTCTTATACCAAGGCGTGCTTTCTCATAGCAGCGTGGGGACTCAATTTACAAATGGAATACACTCAACAGGAAGCGAAACATGTTCTTATTCCAAGGCAAAGTTCACAAACCAAAACACCTACTTCTGGGTTTTGCAGCGTTCTTAATCCAAGTTGTTCATAAACTAAGATGTTCTGAAACCAAGGTACCACTGTACAGTAAACTCACTATCTACAGTACATCAGAGTTTCCCAAACTTGTTTTTGGACTACATTTTGGACTACATTTCCCACCATCCTTGACCATTCGTTCTGCTGGCTAGGGATGATGGGCATTGTAGTCCAAAAACAGCTGGAGACTCAAGTTTGGGAAACCCTGATCTACATTAAATTACAATATAAATGAGCCTAGAGTGACAGATTCATGGGACTAGCAGTCTCCTTGCCAGGGAAAGGTGTGTGGGTTATCATGCAGGGCTGGTGGGGATTAATCCTGATTACAATCCTACAACCAACCTGAAAGGTGCTCACCAAAGAGACGAAACAGTGATATTTCATATGTTTTGCTGCAGCCTTCCCCGGCCTGCACAACAAACCCATATGTGCACGTGTACACACACACACAGAAACTTCCATCAAATTTGCCGTTCTTTTTTTAAAAATAACTTTTTATTGGGTTTTAAAAATAAGAATAATGTTATACAAATAAGTATACCAAGTTTTCCTCATGCCATTTGTCTATCACAAAAATAGCATAATACATGTGGGGTAATATCTACAACATGTGGTTCATTATTAGTGGTCAGTGTATAAATTCTTGGCTCATGAATTGGTTAAAAAGATTAGGAAGAAAAGAGGGGCAAAGAGGGGGAGGGGGGATAGTAAGTGTGGTGGGGGTCAGGTGATGATGCTTCTGTTCTTCCGCTTAGTGTATGTGTGGGGTTTTGTGCCAGTGCAAATTTCCCTTCTTAAAATTATTAGCGATCCTGGAACACAAAAGTGAAGTTTGAGGGTTTTGCGATCTAGATTTGGAGAAGCATTAATACCACTGCAATAAATCTAAGTAAGTCTCTCTTCCTTCCCCACTCCTGCCGTGCATTAGAGTACGAATAAAAGAGTTAGAATGATGATCTGTTGCGACCATGATGGACGCATACAATAGACAAGCCTTCTTGTGTTTTGGCTCAGTTTCCTCCCCACCCCCTCATCCTTTCCTTTTTCTTTTTTCTTTCCCATAATGGCTTATGCTCTATGCCATGTACAGTGGTACCTCGGGTTCCATACGCTTCAGGTTACAGACTCCGCTAACCCAGAAATAGTGCTTCAGGTTAAGAACTTTGCTTCAGGATGAGAACAGAAATTGTGCTCCAGCGGCACGGCAGCAGCGGAAGGCCCTATTAGCTAAAGTGGTGCTTCAGGTTAAGAACAGTTTCAGGTTAAGAACAGACCACCGGAATGAATTAAGTACTTAACCCGAGGTACCACTGTACATAGATTTTCTTGACTCTGGTGACAAAAAGACACCTACCTGAGAACTCTAGGTGCTTTTTTAAATTGGAGCTGGAAGGATGAATACTAAAGGCTTTTCATCACAAAATGTACCGTATTTTTTGCTCTATAAGACTCACTTTTTCCCTCCTAAAAGGTAAGGGGAAATGTGTGTGCGTCTTATGGAGCGAATGCAGGCTGCACAGCTATCCCAGAAGCCAGAACAGCAAGAGGGATTGCTGCTTTCACTGTGCATCGATCCCTCTTGCTGTTCTGGATTCTGAGATTCAGAATATTTTTTTCTTGTTTTCCTCCTCCAAAAACTGGGTGCGTCTTGTGGTCTGGTGCGTCTTATAGAGCGAAAAATATGGTAACTCTCTCTGTAATACACATGTAAAACCTGCGGAACACAAGTATCACATGCAGATGTTTCCTGGTTCAATTCTCAGTATCTCCAGAGTGGTTTGGGGATGTTTTCATGGTTCGGGGGGAAATTACTTGATAAAACAGAACATTTCAATATAATGGCATATAAGTCAAGTCCCAGGTTTGAAGGAGGAGGCAACTTCAGGCACACACACCCCTTATCCAATGCAGTCACTATGGGATCTATATTTTGCGACAAAGCAAATGGCCACTGTATATCTGAATTATTTTGAATAATTCTGAGTTTTGTTTAGGCAAGAATACCCATAAATGTATTTTTAAATTATTGGATATCTGCTTTCAAAACTTCGGGTTTTAATCTACAGTGGTACCTCAGGTTACATACGCTTCAGGTTACAGACTCCGCTAACCCAGAAATAGTACCTTGGGTTAAGAACTTTGCTTCAGGATGAGAATAGAAATTGTGCTCCGGCGGCGCAGCAGCAGCAGGAGGCCCCATTAGCTAAAGTGGTGCTTTAGGTTAAGAACGGTTTCAGGTTAAGTATGGACCTCCGGAACGAATTAAGTACTTAACCTGAGGTACCACTGTATATTTTGATATAATTGTGTTATTCCAACGTGTTTTTTCCTCGTGAATATTTTATATTATTTTATGTAAGCACCTTTAAGTGGTACATCAATCTTCTTAAACCAAAGGGGGTGGAAATCAATTATCAGATTTTTTTTAAAAAAAGCTGCTTCTATGTACCGTAAGTGGTTAGCTATGAACAGATATTCTAAACGCATTAAATGAAGAAAATGTTGCATCTGCATGAAGGTCCTGCTTTCTCTCGGCAGGAGCGCAGCTTTGATTGTAAGATCTGCGGTAAGAGCTTCAAGAGGTCCTCCACGTTGTCTACCCATCTTCTCATCCACTCAGACACCCGGCCTTATCCATGCCAGTACTGTGGGAAGAGATTTCACCAGAAATCCGACATGAAGAAGCACACTTTCATCCATACAGGTGAGAATCGCTACATCCCTCTTGGCCTCCCAGAATCAAACAAACAAACAAATATCAGTCCACCTCCCACCCCCGGCTGTTGGGATAAATGGACATCTTTATCCGCTGGTTTCTTTTTTTGTTAAATCGTTTTTATTAATTTTCCAATTAAGAAACATCCAATTTAGCATATCAAATCGTAATCCAATAAAAAAAAAAAAACTAAAATAAAAAAGATCAAATTATCTTCCAAATTATAATTATTAATTTTTGGGACTTCCCATAGTTTGGACCTTGAAGCACATCTCCAAATCTCAATCCTGCCTCTCATCGTTATTTCCATATTTCCACATCTCGATTTTAACCTTCTAAACTTCTTTTTATCCGCTGGTTTCCTCCAGAGTGATGCCGGGAAAGCAGGGTGGACTAGCTGACAAATTTATTTTTTGTCTCTCCAAGGTACAAGTAGTTTTAGAAAGACAGACACGCAAGCCCTCTTCAGCTCTTCCTTTAAAGCAGAGGAGCTGGCAAATGTTTTTCTATGTGAGGGCCACATTCCTTTCTAGGCAGCATTCTGAGGGCCACATGCCAGGGGCGTAAAGAGACGCTGGACAGAGCAATGCAGTACTGCCCCCCCCTAAAAAATGTTTAGGGGTATGCGTACCCCTGCATACCTCCCCCCCCGGGGGGGAAAGCACTGGAGCAACAAATGTCAGTTTCCCCTTTATACTGTTGTTTCTATCCACACTCCTGAGGCAAGAAACAAGATGGCGCCCTCCCCATTGCATGTGTATAGAATTCAGTTGACGTCTCTACCAATCCCTGTGCCCCAGCATTTGCTGCCTAATGAGCGCATTTTGTTCTGCTTAATGGTAGGCCCAGCCAGAAAGTTGGAGGATGCAGATCCGAACAGTCAGTCTTGATACTTGCTCTGGAGCTCTCTTGTGTATTATTGAGTTTTCCCAATCGAACTGTTTGAGGGCTATTTTCAGCGGTAGGCAAGGCACCATGATCTTGAGTTTCTGGGGAACATGGAAACAAAACAAAAACGCAGATTGAATAGCTGAGGAAAACTGTTAGGAGAAAGACAAACAGAACACGCTGCAGATTTAAATGGAGCTTTTCTCAGGGGGTATGTCTTCTGACCCAGCAGCCTTCTGTATCCACTGAAGTGGGAGTAAATAACAAAGATATTATCCCCCATGCGAATAAAAAAGAGAAGGAGAGCTTTGCAGAGATCTATAGAGTCCGACACCTGTTTCCTACAATGGCCAGCCAGATGACTATGGAAGGCCCACAAGCAGGAGATGAGGGCAATAGACTCTCCTGCCATTTGCTGTTTGGCAACTGATATTCAGAGGCATGTTGCCTCAGTTACTGGATGTGATGCAAAACCATTAAGGCTAATGGCCACTGAGAGCCTTATTCGCCATGAATATGCTTAATCCCTTTTTAAGACTGTCTACGTTGGTCCAGCACTGCATCTTGTGGTAGCAAACTCTACTATTTAACAATTTAGCTTCATCAGATAATCCCTACTTTTGAGAGAGGGAGAAAATGGTCTCTCTGTCCACCGTTCTCCCTGTCACTCACAATTTTTCTAAGCTAAAAAACCCCAAACCTGTTTCTCCTAGGGAAGTTGCTCCGGCCCCCTGATATTTTGGCTGCTCTTTTCCAGCTCTAAAATATCAGCTGTACACTGTATTATAAGAGTGGTTGCACCATAGTTTTGTGTAAAGGCATTGTGTAGGTGGTTCCATCGTATCCTACTGATTCCCAACATGGAATCTGCCTTTTTCACAACAGTACCACACTGGATCAACATTTTCATTTGGCCACTCACCACAAATGCAAGATCTCTTTTCAGTCAGTGCCAGCTTAAATCCCAATGAAATAAGGATTTCTGCATGACTTTGCACTTGCTTAAATTGCCATTTTAATGTCCATTCACCCAGTTCTGAGACAGCCTTTTGGTCCAAAGCTTTATGTCATTCTGTATGGCTGGTGTGAAAAAACGCCTCATATTACACCTTGGAAAATGCAATTCATGGTCACTGCTGTTGTGAGTCTCCATGTGCAATCTGATTTCAAGAGCGTCACTGATATTGTCCATCTCCGCATTGCCAACTCCATTCTCCACCCATGTCCTGCCCCATTTTTGTGAACTTTTATTGGTTTTTAGAAACCAATTGCTTGTCACAGTTTCAAAGTGCACCAGTCTACTCTCAGCGTAATGCCACTTATTTTGAGCATGTGTTGATGGAAAATTAGATGCCCCTCAGCAAAACCTCGCAACGTGTAAGAACAAATGGCTGCAGAATTATTTCCCCAGGAAGCGTGACCATTAACATTTCAGAGACAGGGAAGGAGGCAGTGAAAGAAAAAGGCCTTCTGTGGTTAGGACGAGGACAGCACCCGGATTTTAAAATCAGGTTCTTCCACTTTCCAAACAGGCACACTGGCTTAGTGAGCAATGAGGGCCACTATCTGTGTGCATGTTTGGGAGAGGAAATTATTTGTGCAATTGGAAATAGAAACAAACAATCCAACTGCATCAAGACTGGGGCTCCTGAAATGCTCTTTTCATCTGAAGAGGAGGTGAGCAATGAAGAACGAGCTGCTTAGGGGAAGAGGGTGGAAATCTTCTTCTGAGTTACCTGAAAGGGTAATGTGAGGGTTCCCTTGTCTCCTTCTTCCAGTTGTGCCTTGTCAGAGAGTGGCTGGTACTTGTCCTAAACTAGGGTGATTAAAATTAGCACAAAACTTGACAAGGATCTTAAGGATGCTATCCTAGGGTTGCCATATTTCAAAAAGTAAAAACCAGGGCACCCCGAAAGTTGTTCAGTTTCTTTTAGACAAACCCCAAAGTTGTTGAGTTGAAGGTTTGTTAATTTTTTGTTTCTTTACAAAAACTCAATTCTCCAATTGACTTGCCTAAGATCCAGGACAAAGCGCTGCCTTTTGGAAATTCACCTCCAGATGTCCGTCTTTTGAAATCCCGGGAGTGTCCAGACATATGGCAGCCCTATGCTATCCATAGTATTTATTCCAAGTCACCCGCCCGTATTGGATATCTGGGGGTGCCATTTTCTTTATATATATAATTTTTATTAGTTTTTTTAACATATCATTTTCAACAGCAATTAAACATACTTTTACATCTTATTCAAATTTTTGACTTCCATCAATCCTGTCTGAAAATTTTCCAATCTAATCTCTCAGTATGCATTTCTTATCTTCCCTATTACATTTCAAACTCATAACCAATATCTCTATCTTTTTCTACTTTGTAACACTTGGTATATTTCTCCTTACAAAACATCTTTTAGTCCTACTAGAGTAATTTGTTGCTCTTCAAATAATTCATATACCGTATTTTTTGCTCTATAAGACACACTTTTTCCCTCCTAAAAAGTAAGGGGAAATGTGTGTGTGTCTTATGGAGCGAATGCAGGCTGCGTGGCTATCACAGAAGCCAGAACAGCAAGAGGGATTGCTGCTTTCACTGCTTTCTGGCTTCTGAGATTCAGAATATATTTTTTTCTTGTTTTCCTCGTCCAAAAACTAGATGCGTCTTGTGGTCTGGTGTGTTCTATAGCGCAAAAAATACGGTACTTCTTCCAATCTTCTGTAAATCTCTGGTCCCGCAGGTTTCGAATCCTTCCTGTCATTTTGTCCATTTCTGCATTTTCTATTGGACTTTTCAAGCTGGTTTGTTAAGGGGGCTACGTTGTTGTAACTTTGTGCCCATCCTTTTGTAATCTGCAGGTGAGAAGCCCCACAAGTGCCAGGTGTGCGGCAAAGCCTTCAGCCAGAGTTCCAACCTCATCACCCATAGTCGGAAGCACACGGGCTTCAAGCCCTTTGGCTGCGATCTGTGTGGCAAAGGCTTCCAGAGAAAAGTGGATTTGCGGAGGCACCGAGAGACGCAACATGGTCTGAAATGAGAGCCATGCAGAATCTGGGCGGGGAGGGGGAGGGAACCCAGGGAACCCCCAAAACACTATGTCAACAGACTTTTCCTCCTCCCTTGGTGGGCTCCCCTCTTCCTGCCCCTGCCTCTCTTGTCTGGCCACTTCCTGCCATCTTCTCACTAAACAGGAAGCCAGAGCAGACTGGCCAGCATTTTGTAGAACTTCACCAGAAGGTCTTGGAATGAAAATGGAACGCCAAGGCTGAAGTAAGGTGGGGTGAAGTCTTTCCCCCCCACTCTGTGTCTCTTCCTTTAAAATTAAACACTGGAAAAATAACATGCGCACCCCACCGCCTTAAAGCCCCCAAAGTCTTTGTATACATAAGCTACTGGTGCCTATGAACCAGAAAGTCCTTTAAAAAATGAATTTCCCTGCTAACCTTTGATTTCCTGAAAGTTATTTTTTATCTGGGAAATCTAAACTACCTGAGTTTACATGGTCAACACACTGAGCAGCTTGACAATGGAGAGAGAGAGTGACTGTATTTGATTTTCTACCGTTTAACAACTTGCGACTGGTTTTCATCAATTAATTGGACCTGGACTCTCAAGGTCCTGCCTTTTTCAGAGTTTATAGAGCTCCTATTAGGCAGCTTCCTAGGATTGCTCCCAGCTAACTGGTCCTAGGCTCCAAATTTAAGAGTATTGAATTGTGGCCCAATACATTTTTCCAACTGAGGGAAAGAGCCCCTTGGCTACTTCAGCCAACCTTGCCTAGTCATGGTTGAGAATGCCTGAATAAGTTGGAGGTCAGCATTTAGATGTTGTGCAGAGTCCGGCATTCCCCACATGCTCCCCACATGTGTTTCACCAAGCTGTCATCCCATATTTCTTGTCTTCGTTGCACACCCAGGCCAAGTGTTAATCTCCAGTAGCTCCCTTCATGCCAGGGATTTGCAACTTTTAGGACAACA
This sequence comes from Podarcis liolepis, assembly GCF_965112155.1. Taxonomy (NCBI): domain Eukaryota; kingdom Metazoa; phylum Chordata; class Lepidosauria; order Squamata; family Lacertidae; genus Podarcis; species Podarcis liolepis. The sequence continues at coordinate 73,269,978 of NC_139559.1, read as the reverse complement.
CAATGCTCCTATCCAAGAATTTCAGTCTACCTACTTTATGTCCTGGTTTTTGTGTGGTCCATGTATGGCTTTTCCTTTGCACCTGTTGGGAAGAGCCAATAAGAAAGAGCCTTATTATTAAAAATTGTTGAAGAGGGCAGAAATAAGGGATGAGGACAGATTTTGGCTTTTAAATGTCATTGGCATTCTGTGATTAGATAACCAGTAGGTGAGAAATAGCTGAGGAGCTCCTGTTACTCTGGACTGAATATTTAGGTTATATGCTCTCAGATGGTCTCATGCCTGGAAGGACCCATAAATTAGTATCAGTTTGTTATAGTATGAATTTGCCTTAACTAATCCTGTGCATACCTCATTGTGGGCGGGGGTGGGGGAAGAATCTGTTTTTACTTTATAGATAGGATTGTAAACGCCTTTATTTAGATTTTACAGTGTGTCTTATGTTCATTGATGCATATTTATTGGAATAATGTTTTAAATTAATAAAGTCCCAAGGATCCTCAGAAGCAGTATTTATTTCATCAGGACGTATTAACCAAACCAGAGGTGGGATTCTAGTTGAATTTACTTGGAAATCGGGTCCACAAATCAATGGAGTTATTTTCCGCAGCGGTGTAGGAATTACAGCAAATCAGTTAACAATGCTTGCTGTACGATCAGACAAAAAACAAGACAGAACACTGAAGCTGGGAGGAAGACAGACAAAGCGCAAATCAGCCAAAAAGGTGTCACTTTAAGGCCACACTTTGACAGGCATATTCATGTCAAATCAGTGCCAGAGTTGGAATCCTATCAGCCTGTGCACCATATACATATATATATACCAATATAGTGCCAAAGAGTACAAAGGTATGGACAGCTGCACTGCAAAACAATCTGATTCCCCCACAGCGGTGCCCTCCTCCTCGACATTGCAGTCACTGCCTGGACAGGAGTTTATATTGCACATGATACAAAAAAATAATAATCAGCCAGCACGGTCTTGACTGAGCAGGATCATAGATAAGCAGATTCTTTTTCTAGGGTGCAACCTGATACACGCCTATTCAGAAGCAAGTCCTGTTGGCTTCAGTAGGGGCTTACTCTCCGGTAAATTGGTGTAGGGTTGCAGTCTTTTGATCTCCTCCGCAAGCTGTGCGCATGTAACCTACGTGGCAATTATACAGGCTTAGAGAGCATGCGAAGGAAGCTATTTCAGCATATTACCAGGATGTGACACATTTTTTGAGAACGAGAAAAGAGACCTAAAGAAGCACAGGGTTCAGAGAAGGGCTGGATTTACACCCACACTTTTGACTTTCTTTGGCTTTGCATGTGGAAAGCTCAGAGAAATGAATGCTGAGTTGTTTAGGACTGGGGAGGATCACTGGTCACACCTAAGAGGAGACGGTCAAGTTCATGGATGCAGACCTGTAGCCCCCAGATTTAGCTGGAATATAATGCCCATCATCCCTGGACATTGGCACTGCTGACCAGGACAGATGGGAACTGCAGTCCAATATATCTGGTTGCGCACCTGCGGCCTAGCTCATTTCATTCCTAGCAGAACCTCTAGGCGTTTCTTTGTTTTGTTTTAAATTGTATGAATAATTAGCAGTTCTGAATTTAGTGTAATAAATCCATTTAACTAGGAGAGCCTGAATAGTCCCACCTTGCTCGTTCAAGACACAGTTCATTTTTATAATAGATCTGGGCTTCCCAAACTTGGGTCTTTAGCTGTTTTTGGACTACAATTCCTATCATCCTTGACCACTGGTTCTGCTAGCTAGGGATGATGGGAGTTGTAGTCCAAAAACAGCTAGAGACCCAAGTTTGCGAAACCCTGTGATAGGTTGCCAAAGTATCAGGCTCGGAGTGCTGAAATGGGGTTCTGTTAACTGGGATAGCCAGGAGATCTTGTGTGAAGTAATAACCAGGGACTGCGCAACATCAGGTGCTAAGTAGACCAGCAGACAGAGAGCAGTATCAAGACAGTTCCTGCCTTCAGACTTACAATCCAAAAGACAAGGCACATGAGAGAGAAAGAAAACTTCTGGTTCTGTAATAATAAAGTTATACAGTTTTATAAAAAAAAATGCCTGGGAGTTCTGTGGGAGATGGAATATTTCAATGTGCCCCGCTAGTGGAAAGCTAGCCTGTCAGGGATCTAAGTCTAGCCTGCCCTCTAGTCCCCCACGACAGGTTAGTGCGAATAAGTTTTCCTGATGTGAAATATTCACTCCCATCACCTCCCTAGGCATTCTGAAACAGTACACTTTCAGGAGGGCCATACTATAAGATTCCTCTAAATATGGGGCTTTGAACACACATAACTCCTGCCCCCAGGTCTTGGAGCTGTTCACTCAGGATATCCAGAAAACCAGCACAGGTTTTCTGCATTTGGAGGGCAGTACGGATAGTCAACTCAACATAAAGGAAAATGCAACAAAATCCTATTCCAGGCATAGGCAAACTCGGCCCTCCAGCTGTTTCGGGACTGCAACTCCCATGATCCCTAGCTAACAGGACCAATGGTCAGGGATGATGGGAATTGTAGTCCCAAAACAGCCGGAGGGCTGAATTTGCCGATGCCTGTGACCTATTCAAACCACCTGCTCCTTTCTTGATATAATTCTGCACTTCCAGTTGTGTTGTCCTAAGGCGCTAAATGACATAGTTCTCCTTTTGAGAACTATGGCTGCTTCGTTCTGTAGGGGCTTGGGATGAAAACTGGTGTTCACACTGTTACTGATAAAAAAATTGTTTAAATAAAGGTCCTTCGCTACATGACAACCTCCAGTTGTCTGCAAGCTCTGGCGACATGATTTGTCAGAATGTGCCACACACCTACAGGAAAAGTTTATGGATTTAGGATGGACAAATCTGTCGATTTTCCATTTCTCATTTTTGCAGTCTCAAGTTCAGTTCTCCAGCTATCTGCACAAGTCTGCCTTTTGATATAAATTTCACCAGCATTTAAAAAACACGTTTATCTTAATAAACACATTTTTATACAACTCTGCCTGATAAGACACAGTCTTTTTGCAAGCAATTTCCCCAAATATAATGCATTTTATAGATCATTTTCATGAGTATATGCATTTCAATGCATACTTTCCCCTATCATACACACACACTCACCCAAACACATACACTTTATTTGGTTGGAAAACTGCATCAAGAAACTCAGAGAAGTGCAGCTGTCAAAAAGTAGCTGTGTTTTGGCACATACTGTATAGTGTTTAGGAAAGTTTGAATTAGGTAGGTTTGCATTAAAATCTTAACCACACCAAACGCCTAGTGTGGATTCAGGTCAACACTCTCTCTGTGCCCCCAAATATTAAAGTCCATGATGTGAGACATTTTAAAAATTGAATTCATGTGGTAACCTTTCAATGCAATTATGGCACATGGTCGCTTTTTCCGCCACTTTTGGATGTAGTTTACTTTGTCATATCTTTGCAATGCAGGTGAGTATCTCTATTTTCGTTGTTTATTAAAAGAATTTATGTATTGTTCTTTCATGTGGAAATACCAAACAAAATGAAAAGGAAACCCCAGCAACACAACACAATAAGACCAAGTCAACAAAACAATGTTAAAACCTCAATCACAACAGAACTACATTGAAATATCAGCCGCAGTTAAGCAGGAGGAATGTTAGAAGTCGGTATTATTGCACCCTGACAGGCAAAAATAAGTCACACGCAAAACTGCTTTTTAAAAATAACCTTTTTGCAGTGAAAAACGGTGCTGGGGTGGGAAATATCGTAATAATCTAGGCAGGTAGGAATCAGAACAAATTATTGAGGCTGTTACAGTGTGAAATTTGAAGATTGCAAATATCTTCCTTAATGTTATTACTTGGTTGCATTAAAAATGCATCGCCTATATTATGTGACTCATTATTCATGAAGCGGGTTCCATACCTTTTGTCTGCCAGAGTAACTGAAGGAAAAGGTAAGAGGAGACAGCGGCTGTGCACACCTTTATGTCTCTCACTGAATTTTTTATGGCCCCTCCAGCTAGCCAGTTGGTGAAGCTCTGTGTCCACACAAGAGTGGAAAAGCAGAGCTATCTCAGAAAGACTAACCCTTTCAGGAGCTAATTTGAGCTTGTGTTCATTCACGCCAGCGGTGATTAAATTACCTATCGAGTGCGCTGAGCTATCATGATTCAGGGCACGGGAGAACAAGGTGGATTTCACCTGATTGATTTGAAACGCGCGAGACGGGATGGAGAAGGGGAGGAACAGAAGAGCGGAGGAAAAGAACGGACAACAAACAAACCACCCCCTGCTTGCCGATGTTATCATTTGATCCTGACAGAAAATGGAATGTTTTTTTTAAAAAAAAAATATTTTGCTAGCGTTAAAATTTTTCATTCCCCACCCCACCCCACACTTCCTCCAAGGAGCTCTGGATGGCTCCTGCCCCTTCCCCTTGCTTCCCCGTCAGAATAACCCTGTGAGGTAGGTTAGGTCAGACCATGAGTAGGCAAACTAAGGCCCGGGGGCCAGATACGGCCCAATCGCCTTCTAAATCTGGCCCGCGGACGGTCCGGGAATCAGTGTGTTTTTACATGAGTAGAATGAGTCCTTTTATTTAAAATGCATCTCTGGGTTATTTGTGGGGCATAGGAATTCGTTCATCCCCCCCCTGCCAAAAAATATAGTCCGGCCCCCCCCACAAGGTCTGAGGGACAGTGGACCGGCCCCCCTGCTGAAAAAGTTTGCTGACCCCTGGGTCAGACTGATGGACACCCAACAAGCTTTTTATAGGTGAGTCAGTATCTGAACCCAGGTCTCCTGGCTCACTGGTACAATTGGGGAATTTCAGACTCCAGACTTAACGGTCTTACAGGAGATGGGGCCTATTTAGATGGCAATGGGTGTATTGCTTTACTTTAAAATGTGTTATGCCAGCCTTAAGAACCTAAGAAGAGCCTGTTGGATTTAGGGAATGGCCCATCTAGTGAAGCCTCCTGTACAACTATAATCTCTGACCCTTGGTCATGTTGGATGTCTGGGGCGGATGGGGCTTAGAGGCCAATACCATCTAGATCAGTGTTTTTCAAACTTGGGTCTAACCAGCTGTTTTTGGACTGCAGTTCCAGTCATCCCTGACCACTGGTCCTGCTAACTAGGGATGATGGGAGTTGTAGTCCAAAAACAGCGGGAAACCCAAGTTTGGGAAACGCTGATCTATCTAGAGGATAGGTGAGTATTCAGAGAAGCATGTGGCCACAATAATCCATAATGAATTGGGAAAAAATGTTTAAAAGTACTTTAAAAAAGTACTTTAAAAAAACAACAACCAGAGTCCTTTTTGTTGGGGATAATTTAGACAGAAATTCCCAGGTGTCCAAAAAGGTTATTTATGTGTGCCACTACTGGAGCCCTTGTTTTGTTAGCCCAAAAATGGAAAATGAGTGAGGTCCCAGCTAAAGAAGAATGGCAACTTAAGCTGATGGACTAAGCGCAGCTTGCGGACTTAACATATAGAATAAGAGAACAAGAAGAACATAACATTTAGAGAAGATTGGAAAATGTTTATTGAATATATGGGGGGGGGATTGTGTACACTTGAAAACATTGGCAGCATTAAGATAAATTCAACAGTGTAAATAAGTTTTGATGGATGCAATAATGGAATACAGAACGGTTTAGTTTATGTAAAATATGCAGGGATTGATGATAAGCAAAATGAACCATGGAAACAGAAGAAGAGAAGTCACTGATATTTTAAGGTTGTTTAAATGAATATTCTAAATTGTAAAACAGAAAATTTAATAGTGTCCCATCATAGGACGTTTCTAGCCCTGATCCAGAACCTGGAGCTGATCCAGAACGAGCCACATGCTTCTCTGTTTGTCCATACGAAGCATGTGGCTCGTTCTGGATCAGCTCCAGGTTCTGGAGTAGGGCTAGAAATGTCCTGCGATGGGTCCTTGTCCCGGCCTTGCCCACACTGGTGCTCTCCTATCCACTTTCATGGCAAGCGTTCACCCAACCTTTAACCAGTAGGAAGTGGCGGCCTCAGGGAGTGGGTGGGGAGAAGCTCCAAGGAGGATACAGCTATGTTTGGAAGACATACAACAGTTGTCCTGCTGCCCTCCCATACAATAGAGGACACAGCCACAGTTCGAGTAAGATTCAACCACCACTCCAGTCAGCTTCTGAGAGCCAGTGTGGTGTAGTGGTTAAGAGTGGTAGACTTGTAATCTGGTGAACCGGGTTCACGTCTCCACTCCTCCACCTGCAGCTGCTGGGTGACCTTGGGCCAATCACACTTCTTTGAAGTCTCTCAGCCCCACTCACCTCACCTGTTTGTTGTTGGGGAGGAAGGGAAAGGAGATTGTTAGCCGCTTAGAGACTCCTTCGGGTAGTGATAAAGCAGGATATCAAATCCAAACTCTTCATCCCGAATGTGTACACGTCACCTTCTCCTTTCTGCAGGCAGCAATATGCCATGATTTGCCACTGGCACATTTGGCGGCAGCAGCAGCAGCAGCAGCAGCAGCAGCAGCAGCAGCAGCAGCAGCAGCAGCATCTAGATGTGGGAAGCCACCTGCCATTGTAATTTCCCCAAACACCACAGCAGCAACACTGTTATCATGTATTCCAGGGCACTGAGGGAATATTTAAATGGTGAGCGGCTTCTCAGTCAGTGCTACCAAGCACTCAGGTGTGCAGGGTTCCAGCCTGCTTAATGAATCCTACTGGATCCCTCAACCTTTGTCATCCGAGGTTGTGGGTGCTGCCAACTGGTAGTTGGGCAGAAAGTCAACAGAAGTTAAGTCACTGCCCCACTCATGTCCCTGAAGGCATGCTTCTACTCTCTTCCATATAAGGGATAACTAAAGTGATGGCTGAATGGACACCGCTGCGGTTGGCCAGAATTTACCTTTCACTCTTGGCGCTGGGTTGCCTGGGTTATCTGAGACACCTGGATACCAGTGATCAGCCTTCCAACAGTTGCGTTGTTTTTTATTATTATTACTGAAGCGCACCTGCAGGGGGCTGTGAAACTGATAAGACCAGCAGCAGCATGGAAGAGGGGGTGCAGAACCCCCCAGTCAAAATCAGGCCCTCTCAGCTGGCCTCCCAACCACACGGGAAAAGCAAATTCATTTCATTTTTATTTTTGAAAATAAGCCTGCATCCCCTGGCATCTCATCTAGTTTGGACTCCAGTTCATCTGATCAATTTTTATTACACCTGTTCGTTATATGCATATAAATGCCACGGAGAGCAAATAGGAAGCTGGGGGTGGTTGTGGAAGCCTGAATCTATAAAAACGTCAGGCACACATCTAGCAGGGATATTTACTGCCCATTGCTTGACAAAGATTAACTTGGTGTTGGCCATAAAATCTTTCAGTAAAAAAATTAAGAAAGGGAGCACTTTCAGGGGGGAACTGCCCCAGCATTCTGATAATTAGTTTCTTCTGCACAGTGAAAAGAAAGGCAAGGAGGGCACCTGGAAATTAAAAGGATCTGTTAACGTTCGGGTTTTAATCTCCATTTTTGCTCCCTGGGTAGCATGCACAAGATACAGAACTGGAAATAAGACAGCAGGCAACATTCCCTTCATATATGGTTTGAAATTCACACAAAGCAGCTGAACAAATGACAGAAAAACACACACACCACCCAACACCTGTGTGGTTTTGACGTTGGTCAGTGTCCATTTTTCACTTTAACTGCTACTTCTATGCCCTCATCCAGCTCTGCCTTTTTTCCACACTCTTGTTACAGGGTTGCCAACTTGAACAAAATATTGGAGGGGTGGGCAGGTAAGCCCTGACTCACATAATCAATCACAAGATGCACCAATTGAATGGCAGTGTCCATCAGCTTTTTTGCGGGGGCTGGCCCTCTCTCAAAACAACAACTACAACAACAACAACAACAACAATTGGTGTGTGTGTGTGTGAAGGGACCTCGGTCCCTTCGATTTGACTCCTATGTGTTGCTAAATTATCTAAGGTGACCAACAAGGTTTCCTTTACAGTTGCCCACTATGTCTTCATGTCAGATATAGGCCTGATTTCGCACATCACGTTAAACCAAACCATGGTTTAGCGTGAAGACATGAGCATGTGTTATCATGTTAGTTTGCCACAGCAGCTATGTTGGATAGCTCATCTGGTAGAGCATGAGACTCTTAATCTAGAGGGAGAAGGAGGGGAAGTTCCATTGTGCAAGTGGCAATCCTTTAACTAGCCGATCTACTGCATGGGATACCATTGCCCAGTGTTTCCAAATCGTTACAGACTTGTCTGCCTTCTCTTGATAACTGTGGAAGAATGGAAGATATTTATTGTATATATACAGAAGCAATGTACACAGGTTAATACATTAGCAGGGTTTTAAGATTACTTGTACAGTGGTACCTTGGGTTAAGTACTTAATTCGTTCCGGAGGTCCGTTCTTAACCTGAAGCACCACTTTAGCTAATGGGGCCTCCTGCTGCCGCCGTGCCACCAGGGCACAATTTCTGTTCTCATTCTGAAGCAAAGTTCTTAACCTGAAGCACTATTTCTGGGTTAGCGGAGTCTGTAACCTGAAGCGTATGTAACCTGAAGCGTATGTAACCTGAAGCGTATGTAACCTGAAGCGTATGTAACCCAAGGTACCACTGTAATTTTATTATGAATGGATAATAGGTGATTTAAATATGTTACAAATTTAACAATGGACATGCAGTATCTTGATAAATAATAGAACCAAGGAAGGGATTTGAGGGAAGTCAATTTGTTTTGTTTTTGTATTTTTGGAAAATCAATAAAATGATATATAAAGATTTAATAGATTCAAACTTAGTCATGTTCCCAGCTGAGAGACTTGAAGGGTTATCATCAGGTATAGCACACCAGCTCACTGAATGAAATATTTAAAATGATTGTGCAGTGTTCATCCTTTGAATATTTATTCAGAAGAAACACCTTGAATTCACATGCTTTCCAGAGCCCAGTGTCTGTGCATGGTACAGACACCAAAACCAGCTGTGAAGTCCTGATGTGTTCCCCCCCCCTTTTACTTAGAACAGAGGATGTGCTGGTTTAGCACTTCCTGTCCTGGTGGTGCCAATTCACAGGTCAGACCTGTGCTACACAACTTATGACTCACCTCGCTGAGTGCAAGTCATCAAGCTTCCTTTCAAAAGCTCCCTGCTTTTGCAGCTCTAGGCAGGTGTCAAGAGGTAGACATTTATGGGGGCCTAGGTAAACCCCCAATACATGGCTAGTGCCCATGGAAGCTGGTCCGTTACGGTGAATGAGGCCCCGCTCCACCAACTTCAGTCTGTCCCCAGCCAGCCACGCTTGCCTGCCTCCTTATTTACATCCAATTCCAGGAGTGGCACTGCCTCTCAGCGTTGCTCCTTGTAAAGGAGGATGGGGACAAATCTATGATTTGTTGCCTCTGCCTGTCATTGGCTCTGGCTTCACTTTCTGTTGGACTTTCTACCTTCTTTCCCACCAGTCCCAATGGGCACAAGCCTCCTCTGGCCAGTGGGCTGTGTTTGGCTTAGTGGCTGACAAGTTATGCAGGCCTAATGTATGGTGTTGAACCTGTGCTCATTGAATAGTCTGCACAATGCTGAATTAAGGGCAGACTATGTCCTAGGAAAAGAGATCTTTCCTCTAGTTCCCAGGTTCCATGTGTGACTAGGTTATGGGAAGGATCAAAAATGGGATTTCCCCTGAGATATTTTGACGAAGGGTGGTGGATAAATCTAATAAATAAATAAAAATAAAATAGAAGACCTGCCCAACTAAAGATGGCTGGTACTGGACCCTTTTTGCAAACTAGTCTTTTAAAATTCTCTTCCTAGTTCCATAGGTATTTACTTGCAGGACTTTCAATAGCATTTATAGGTGAGGTAAAGGCTGGAGGAGACTCTTGAGAGTCCCATGGACTGCAAGAAGATCAAACGCATCCATTCTTAAGGAAATCAGCCCTGAGTGCTCACTGGAAGGACAGATCCTGAAGCTGAGGCTCCAATACTTTGGCCACCTCATGAGAAGAGAAGACTCCCTGGAAAAGACCCTGATGTTGGGAAAGATTGAGGGCACAAGGAGAAGGGGACGATAGAGGACGAGATGGTTGGACTGTGTCCTTGAAGCTACAAACATGAGTCTGACCAAACTGTGGGAGGCAGTGGAAGACAGGAGTGCTTGGCGTGCTCTGGTCCATGGGGTCACGAAGAGTCAGACACGACTAAATGACTAAACAACAACAACAACAAAAGGCAAAGGACCCCTGGACGGTTAAGTCCAGTCAAAGGCGACTAAGGGGTTGCGGTGCTCATCTCACTTTCAGACCGAGGTAGCCAGAGTTTGTCCACAGACAGCTTTCTGGGTCATGTGGGCAGCATGACTAAACTGCTTCTGACACAACAAAACACTGTGACAGAAGCCAGAGTGCACGGAAATGCCGTTTACCTTCCTACTGCAGTGGTACCTATTTCTCTACTTGCACTGGTGTGCTTTCAAACTGCTAGGTTAGCAGGAGCTGGGACAGCGCAAGGGAGCTCACCCTGTTTCATGGATTCAAACTACCGACCTTCTGATCAAGAAGCCCAAGAGGCTCAGTGGTTTAGACCACATATAAACACACACTTGGGGAATTGAGGATGTACACACGGATGAGTACATTGGATCCCAATTCTCTTTGTAGCTGCTGAGTCTTGTAGAAATACAACTACTGACCTGCAACTGAGGATTTCATATCCGTAAAGGAAATTTGCCTCATTTCTGTTTCTCAGCCAGATGTCTACTTTTCTCCAATCCACACATACCCTCATACCCTCTCCACCCAATAGTTAAGAGTGCAGATGTCTGCGAAAATTCAGAAAGTGGCATGTTTGGGCATTGAGGCCTCGGTCTAGCTAACAGATGTTATGTGTAATGCACAGTGAAATCAAGGAATGACTAACCTGGGCTCTAATCATAGGATGTAATCAAGGCAGGTAGTGCTGGCTGATGGTGGACTCAAGTTTGTCATAATGGAGCAGCCTCCATTGATTTATACTTAACCCAGTTCAGTAGTTCCGGCTTGAGCAGAAATAAAAAGCCTTTAGAAAAGTGTCCTAGCTTAAATTATACTTGTAGATGACACTGAAAGAGTCTTAGGAAGACCTGTCATGAGGAATTGTCAGCCATGTGCGGTAAATCACATTCTACGAAAGAGTTTCTCAAACATGACACATCAAATGGACACTCAAAAGGCAAAAGGATAGAAGCCCAAATGAAAGCACACTACACCATTCACAAAACAGAGAAATGCGCTAATACCTATTTGGGTGGAATGTGGGTCAATAATAAAGCCAGTGGTCAGAATCTAAAGAAAAAGAGCAGTGAGAACAGAGGAAAAATGTGATTCGGTTCACATTTGCAGGTGATGCTGATAAATTCACTTTCTGAAACAATAAACATACCAATACACAGCCATTTCTCGTATTTGGTACTTCTCTGAACTTTGCAACGTTGTTCTACACTACAGTCAAGCAATATGTACAAAAATGCATATGCTGAAGAGTGAATTAAGTAGGGCAAACTGTACAAATGCATCTCTAAGTGAAAATAATATGCACAAATGCATCATGCTAGACAAAGTCGCTTTGCAAAAATGTGCATATTAGGCAAAACTGCAGAAGAAGGGTTATCGTTAGGAGAAATTTACGGTAAAATGGAAATGAGAGGTGCTTAAAAAACCCAAAACTGTAACGTGATGTGGAGAGCTGAGTTTAGGAGTGGAAAATTTAGAACCTGTGAGAAACTAAAACGGATAGATTCAGCCACCCCTGGAGAGAGGCAATGCACAGAATCCAGTGGGTTTAGAAGAAAAGCTGATGCGAGGGCAGCGAAACAAAAAGGCAATGGGCAACGGCTGCATCCCATCCTCTTTGAAGCGTAGTGATGCAACTCAGATTGGGGAAGAAACCCTGGAGGAAATACATGTTCTTAGAACATCTCACCGTTGGGCTGGAATCAAAGGAGAGGGGACAAACGGACGACGGAGCAATCACGCTATCTTTACCGGCCACAAAATCAATCTAGAGATTGCTAAACCTGTAAGGAAACGGAGTGCTGAGGACACCTAAACTGTCTTGCCACCGCAAATTGGCTCACAACAGAGAGAAATTGCATGGGATGGAAAATCACACAGGAAATAAAGAAAGGTGTTGGTGAGGAAAGAGAACAGCCCAGTCTCTGCGGGCTGAGCTAACAGGGAAAATTCAGGCCAAGAGAAAAGCACCCCCCCCCCCCCGTTAAGGAATTACAGGCAAAAATGATTAAATGATATTATTACTTCCAGTGCTAATTAATGCAACTGTTAGGCTTGGAAAGCTCTTCTTTTGAATATTTCCCCCAGAATTAACAGAAACTTCAAAGTTTAGCGAATGTGCAACATAGGATGGTCCTTGGGTATAAAATACTTGATCGCTAAAAAGAAGAAGTGATATTTCCGTAATTAAAGCCTAAAACTTTTGCAGACTGAGCACGGAAACCAACTATGCATTTAACATCCCCTCCGAAAGAAAGAAAAAAGTACAGTGGTACCTCGGGTTACATACGCTTCAGGTTACATACACTTCAGGTTACAGACTCTGCTAACCCAGAAATAGTGCTTCAGGTTAAGAACTTTGCTTCAGGATGAGAACAGAAATCGTGCTCCGGTGGCGCGGCAGCAGCGGGAGGCCCCATTAGCTAAAGTGGTCTTCAGGTTAAGAACAGTTTCAGGTTAAGAACAGACCTCCGGAACAAATTAAGTACTTAACCCGAGGTACCACTGTACAGAGGGATGTGGGTGGTGCTGTGGGTTAAACCACAGAACCTAGGACTTGCTGATCAGAAGGTCGGCGGTTCAAATCCCCGCGACGGGGTGAGCTCCCGTTGCTCGGTCCCAGCTCCTGCCAACCTAGCAGTTCGAAAGCACGTCAAAGTGCACGTAGATAAATAGGTACCGCTCTGGCAGAAAGGTAAACGGTGCTTCCGTGCGCTGCTCTGGTTCACCAGAAGCGGCTTAGTCATGCTGGCCACATGACCCGGAAGCTGTACACCGGCTCCCTTGGCCAATAAAGCGAGATGAGTGTCGCAACCCTCGAGTCGGTCACCACTGGACCTAATGGTCAGGGGTCCCTTTACCTTTACCACTGTACAGAGAAGTTGTTTGCACCTTGTTTACTGCTGCTGGGTTTGTAGCACTTGTGCCTCACACAAGGGACATCATTTAAAGTTTCTGTAGAGCATGGATGAGGAACCCGTGGTATTTTGGATGTTCCTGGACTCCCAACTCCCATTGGACTCAGCCACCATGTCCAACAGTCCAACAAAATCTGGAGGGCCAGAAAATCTGCTGTCGAGGGAGGGAAGAAAAGATTACAGCAGACGTGATAAGATTCAAAGAAAGCTTCAGAAATAACATTGGGGTTAAATTCAAGATAAATTCGGTGGGTGGGGGAAATAAGCAATGTATTTTAAGTCAGGGCATTTACTGTGGTTCCTTTCTTATGCCTCTTACCCACCAGATATGGGTGTTTCTGAAGAATAATCACAGGTGATCTCACCTCTGAGTTACTGCTTCCTGCCCTCCCTAAATGGCAACCCTGACTGGAGCATATCCTGCCATTGTAGCAACGTGGCGGGGGAAATGTTGGCTTTGTGGCTTTTTTTGTATCTGATCTTACAACTCTTGTTTCTATTTGCTGAAGAAGGAACAATTCTACAAAGTTTTTGCGTTTCGTTAGCGTGCCACGATTTTAAAAATCTGTTAACACAGAGACAACACCAATCAATCAGTTGGTCAGTCGGTCAATCAACACATGCTATACTGTAGGTTGTAAACTAATGTACATTTCGAAGCCAGCTTTGCCCAAACATTGCTCATTGGGGTGCACCGATCACTGGAAGCCACGGCAGTTGATTCCTCACTTCACTACCTCAATAGTCTGCTATGTTCAGGGTTGGCCCTACCATTAGACACAAGGGGACAACTGTCCCAGGCTGCAGGTGGTGGGCAACAGGAGCAGCGGCAGCTGCCCCTGATTTCATCTCTGAGCCCTCTAGCCATTTTCCTCATTGTTACATGGTATTTCCTGGGCACCTGAATTGGGCTGCAGGGGTGGTGGAGAACATTATCCATTTAGCAGTGTTGAAGTATTGCTCCATCTACAAAATACCACTTTAAACAGCCATGCCGTCCCCCAGAGAATCCTGGGAAGTGTAGTTTGTTAAGGATGTTGAGAGTTGTTAAAGGTAAAGGGACCCCTGACCATTAGGTCCAGTCGTGGCCGACTCTGGTGTTGCGGCGCTCATCTCGCTTTATTGGCTGAGGGAGCCGGAGTACAGCTTCCGGGTCATGTGACCAGCATGACTAAGCCGCTTCTGGCGAACCAGAGCAGCGCACGGAAACGTTGTTTACCTTCCCGCCAAAGTGGTACCTATTTATCTACTTGCACTTGGAGGTGCTTTCGAACTGCTAGGTGGGCAGGAGCAGGGACCGAGCAACAGGAGCTCACCCCGTCGCGGGGATTAGGAGATCCTTATTTCCTTCAGAAAACTACATTTTCCAGTGTGGGTTGAACAGTCAATCCCTTTTCCTAAGAATTCTAGCAATTTTATCTCTGTGAGAGGAATAGGGGTCTCCTAACAACTCTTAGCACCTGTAACAAACTACACGGATACTGATTTTTTCCCTTGGAGGTTTTAATTTTTTTAAACGATTTATCTTTCCACTGTGAGGATGTGTTGATTTTTAAAGTGCTGCAGATTAGATACCTGGCTTAGATTTTTAATCGTTAAAATTCTCATGTCATCGTCTCGTGATAGGAACATAATGCAAACAGCTCAGCAAAGTCAACATACCCACCCAACGTTTTATGTTCCCAAATCACTCCTTTAGCTAATGTTTCCAAGACGTACCACGCGACACATCTGGCGCAAACCAAACATTTTCAGTCAGTTGGATCGCATTGTCAATATTTGCCCGTGAAATGTACAGACATTTTATGAAGATCTCGAGCTACGAGGAAAGTCAAAGGGCTATTACTGGGTTGTTCCCAGCTTTCAATCAAAGTTAGATCTCAGCCAAGCCATGTGCTAAATAAATGTAATCTTGGAGTTCCTGGGACCAGGAAGTGAAAACCTGTTCTTGAGCTTTTTTTATTGGGGGGGGGCCAAAGTTGAGCTTTTTTTGGCAAAATCGCACCAAAAAAATGCCATTTTTGAGCTATTTTAATGGGAAATTGGCAACAATGACACAGCTGCCATGGGCTGCCATACATCCAGATTTCCCCAGACAGGCTGCTGGCTGAAGTATTCCAGATATGTCTGGGAAATTCAGGAGATATGGCAACTCTCTCTGGCTAATGCTTGGCTTTTGGTTTGGGCCACTTAGGCCTGTATCTCTCAGACCTTTTTGAACACAGAACCCCTTTCCATACTTACTCAGCCTTTTGCCCCACACGTCTTCATCAATAGCGTGTTTCGCATTTGCAGAGAGTATCGTGTGCAAATTGGTTTCAGCGTGCTGCTGCAAGCAAGGGTTTAAGGATCTGTATAAAACAACATCTAAGATCTCCTAAACCAGGAGTGGAAACCATTAGCCCTCCATATGTTGACGGACTCCAATGTAGGTACACCACTGTCCCCACAGAATCCACATTTACCTTCCACAGAGTACTCTCTGATGTGCTGGGAAGTCAGGGGAGCAATGGCACCCCATGGGTGCCACCTCACTCCTGACCACATGAAACATCAGTGGCTGCAAGTATCATCCCCGCACAATATTATCGAACCTGAGCTAAAAAAGAAGAAGCCGAACCTTCTGTCCAGATTCATCACTTGACCTCAGGAGGTGCAAATTTTCTTCTTTGCACCAAATGGAAGTGCGCTTCCCTTACCAGTCAAAAGTCAGCCATGCCCTAGACTCCTTGCCCCTACAAGCCAGGCAGCCAAGAGGTCAGCACAAGTCAGGCAATGTTGGTAGACACACCAAAAGTTCTCCAGGAGAGGTATAAAACTTTGTCATGGATCCTTCCAAAGTTTTTGTAACTTCCGAGTAACTTCAGAGTACAGTCCTCTGCTCAGAAATAAGTTTTGTTGAGCACAGATTAAGTGGATATAGGATTTAGCCTACATTAACTATTAGGAATGTCTCAGTGCTCTGCTGTCTCAGTTTGTTACAGGCATGTGTTCCATTGTTCTCTCACAAAACAGTGCTTTTAAGCTCTTTTGAAATGTTGTCCTTTGAGAACTTGGAATGTTCGTGAACATTCATTTCTATCAAGTCAGCAGCTCAGTGGTGTCAGAAGTGCTTGGCTATCAATAAGCACACCAAAATATAGATAAACAAACAGCCACTGAAACAATTGGCACCCTTTATTTATGATTGGGGCAATTGTCACAGCCTCAGCTGTAGTTTAGAAGTTTGTTTATATAATAAAGCTTCAAATGCATGTTCTCTGTCATATTTAAAAAAGAAAATCCAGATTTCCACTTTATTCTTTATGTAACCATCTATTTGATTGCCCCCAGTTTTAAAAAGCGAAACACACACAAACATTATTGACAATATCCTTGTGTAAGCATTTTATTTACATAACTTAAGTGGATTTAGTAACACTGGTAGTGTAAATGGAATTATAAAAAATTGGGTATATTATTGTAACCCATAGGCTCAGTTAACCTGAAAGAAAGTGAAGTTTTTGCCTGTTGCAGGCAGGATGATTGCTACATTTCTCCTCTACTAACCACTTCAATTGGTTTATTAGTAAAGGACAATCTTCTCAGTCATTTCTCCTTCATGGTTTCTGTGCCATTGGGAACCGCTGCTCTTGATTTTCCTCTTTTCCTCTAAGATAAGAGTGGACCCAGCTGTAAGCATGACACACACAAAGTCATTGTGGAGAAAGGATTTACGCTATCTTATTAGTTGGGTCATTTCTTCACGCTTGAAACTCATTACATTAATGTAGTGCTCCAAAAGACAGCAGTCACACAACAATGCCAGGAGGCTTAACCCCATAATCCATGGCAAAGGTCTGGCAAAGAATTATAGTCCTTTCACAGAGCCCAATCCCACAACGCAGCAATACCAAAGCGCTTGGCCTTAAACCAACTGAGTCTCACTGAAATTAATGGGGACCAAGCGGCTTGAATCCACGTTCTTTGGTTTAGCTAGGTTGCTGTAGGTGAGGTTGATGAATGGCAAGCAGTTCAAATAGAGCTTTGAGAAAGTTACACCATAGTCTGAGGATTCAGATCAATCTTCCAAAGAGATTTTTGCACTGCAACTTTCAGATTTGCAAGTGAAGTGATTTGCATTGTTATTAAAACAAAAACAATCAAAGTGTGATTATCTCACAAAGGCTTGCATTTTGTCACCAAGCTGACACACCCTGATCTTAAGATGATGTTGATGTCACAGCTGATGTGATCAGAATCAAAATGATATGTACAAAAATTGCTGCGCAGGTTCGTCCTCTGATGGCTTTGAACTTACTCAAGTCCATTCCAATGCACTGATAGTGAGTTCGTTAATACCAAGTAGGTTTTTGCACATGGACTGCAAGAAGATCAAACCTATCCATTCTTAAGGAAATCAGCCCTGAGTGCTCACTTGAAGGACAGATCCTGAAGCTGAGGCTCAAATACTTTGGCAACCTCATGAGAAGAGAAGACTCTGGAAAAGACCCTGATGTTGGGAAAGATTGAGGGCACAAGGAGAAGGGGACAACAGAGGACGAGATGGCTGGATAGTTGTTCTCGAAGCTACCAGGATGAGTTTGACTAAACTGCGGGAGGCAGTGGAAGACAGGAGTGCCTGGCGTGCTCTGGTCCATGGGGTCACGAAGAGTCGGACACAACAAAACGACTAAACAAGAAGAAGAAGAAGGAGGAGGAGGAGGAGGTGGTGGTGGCGGCTGGAATGTATAGCAGGACAGATAAGTTCTCCAGTTCTCTGTCCAACTTGCCTAGCCTCCATCTGTATCTGTGCCGCGTTCAATTTGTATGATAATGATTGACATCTGTCAGCACTGGCTTCCCCCAGCATTTGTGACATTGCCACAATGGCCTGATTTCAGTGCGTCGCTAAATTTGTTTTGCCATGTGGCAAGCTCTACAAATAGCTTCACAATTAAATTGGGATTTCGGCTCCTATGCATCCATTGGCATCCCAGGGCTCTGTGGCCCAGGTGGGTACCGTTCTAGGGTACTAAGCGACCCAGTGTAAATGTGGCACTGAGCACATGGCACCCAGCATGGGTAAGGGTGGGTTGTAGTTGTTTAAATATGCCCTGTTTCAATCTTAGCCGGTGCGTCGGATCAACTTGTGAAACTAGCACAACACAGCAGGGTATGCACTACTGAACAGTTAATAGAGAAAGTTGGTGGAGAGGAGTTTTCCTCCCTCTCTCATAAGACTACAAGTCAGGCCCACCCAGGGAAGTTGAATATGGGACAATTCAAGACAGACAAGAGAAGCAACCAATTTGCACTCTCATTAAAACAAAACAAACTACAGTGGTACCTCGGGTTACATACGCTTCAGGTTACAGACTCCGCTAACCCAGAAATAGTGCTTCAGGTTAAGAGCTTTGTTTCAGGATAAGAACAGAAATCGTGCTCTGGCAGTGCGGCAGCAGCAGGAGGCCCCATTAGCTAAAGTGGTGCTTCAGGTTAAGAACAGTTTCAGGTTAAGTACGGACCTCCGGAACGAATTAAGTACTTAATCTGAGGTACCACTGTATTGATCAGCCTATCGTTGCTGATGACTACCTCCATTATGTTCTACCTCCAATGTCAGAGGCACAATGCCTCTGTTTACCAGTTGCTGGGGACCCTAAGGGGTGAAGAGCCCTGAGGCCCTCTGGCCATGCTTGTGGGGCTTCCCATAGGTATCTCACCACTGTGAAAACAGGATATCGGACCAGAATGTATTTGGTCTGATCCTGTAGGCCCCTTCTTACATTCTCACATGGATGGTTGGCATCTGCCTGTTTCGGGAGACAATGGAGAAGTGCGCCTTTGGGGACTGAAGACAGAGGGATGGATAGTTTCAGCGCCTGCTGTGGCTGTGGATACAGATACAGGAGAGAAGTGATTGTTATGTTGTGAATAAAGGAAGAGCATAAGTACAGCAGGGATGGGAAATCTGCAGCTGCTGTTATAACTCTGAGATGATGCTCTTCTTACTCTGACCATTGGGCCACACTGCCTGGGGCAGATGGGAGCTGAGTCCAGCAATCCCTGGAGAGACACAAGTTCTCCTTGCCATACAGTGCTCTTGCTTTTGCTGAACTGCACGATGCAGCCCTTATTTCTTTTGCCCTTTATGCTACTGTAAACTTCACCCAGGCCATTAGGATCAATGTCTTTCCTATTCAAGTCCCCACCTCTTGCCCCTGTGTGTGCATGGTGTGAGCACAGTCTCCCATGTAAAGGCTCCTTGCAGTTGGATGTGCCAAGGGCACAGTTGCTACTGCAATTCTGCTGAAATCAGGAGTGTTGCACCATAGATGAAGATGTCTCAATATCTTTCCTTCTGGGTGTTATGTGTGGAAGGTCACAACTTCCCCTGAAGCCTGTGGCTTTAAAAGAGAAAGAGAGAGAGAGAGAGAGAGAAAGATTCACCAGTACAATGACACACCTTGGACCTGCCAGATTCGTAGAGTTGGAAGATCCCTCAAATGTCATTTAGCCACTGTGATCCACGCGACGGTCACCTCCAGACTGGATTATTGTAACTCGCTCTACGTGGGGCTGCCCTTGAGACTGACCCAGAAACTCCAGCGGGTGCAGAATGCCGCAGCAAGACTCCTTACGGGGTCTTCGCTGCGGGATCACATTCATCCGGTGCTATACCAGCTGCACTGGCTCCCGGTGGAGTACAGGATCAGGTTTAAGGTGCTGGTTTTAACCTTCAAAGCCCTACACGGCCTAGGACCCTCGTATCTACGGGACCGCCTCTCCTGGTATGCCCCACAGAGGAACTTACGGTCCTCAAATAAAAACATCTTGAAGGTCCCAGGCCACAGAGAGGTTAGGCTGGCCTCAGCTAGAGCCAGGGCTTTTTCGGCTGCGGCTCCAACCTGGTGGAACGCTCTGTCACAAGAGACAAGGGCCCTGCAGGACTTGACATCTTTCCGCAGGGCCTGCAAGACAGAGCTGTTCCACCAGGCCTTTGGTTAGGGCACAGCCTGACTCCCTCCTTTGGCAATCTCTACAATACTTTAGTTTATGGTTGCCATCAATTTTGATTTTAATTAATTCTTATGATGTTTTATAATGTTGCACTATTTTAGTGTTGTTAGCCGCCCTGAGCCCGGCTTCGGCTGGGGAGGGCGGGATATAAATAAAATTTATTATTATTATTATTATTATTATTATTAGCCCAATTGCCAGTCGTTGCAAGTAATGCACTTCTCACTTCTCATAAGCCTCTGCTTACGAATGTCTTAACAAAAGAGAATCCGCCGTCTTCCAAAGCGGTCTGTTCCACTGAGGAACAGCTTGTACCATCAGGAAAGTCTTCTGAATGTTTAGTCAGAAATACCAATCTAAAGAAAAGAAAAGAGGGATCATAGAATCATAGAACTGTAGAGTTGGAAAGGACCCCAAAGGTCCAGCGCTGAGGGCCTTCTGGCGGTTCCCTCACTGTGAGAAGCAAAGCTACAGGGAACCAGGCAGAGGGCCTTCTCAGTAGTGGCGCCTGCCCTGTGGAATGCCCTCCCATCAGATGTCAAGGAAATAAACAACTGTCTGACTTTTAGCAGACATCTGAAGGCAGCCCTGTTTAGAGAAGTTTTTAATGTGTGACATTTTGATGTATTTTTAATCTTTGTTGGAAGCCTCCTAGAGTGGCTGGGGAAACCCAGCCAGATGGGTGGGGTACAAATACTATATTATTATTATTATTATTATTATTATTATTATTATTATTATTATTATTATCTAGTTCAACCCCCTGCAATGCAGGAATCTCAGCTAAAGCATCAATGACAGATGGCCATCCAACCTCTGCTTAAAAACCTCCAAGGAAGGAGACCCCACCGCCTCTCATGGGAGTCTGCTGAATAGTTCTTATTGTCATAAAGTTTTTCTGAATGTTTAGTTGGAATCTCCTTTCTTTCAACTTGAAGCCATTGGTTCAAGTCCTACCCCCCAGAGCAGGAGGAAACAAGCTTGTTCTCTCTTCCATGTGGCAGCCCTTGAGATAGTTGAAGATGGCTATCATCTCTTCTCAGTTGCCTCTTTCCCAGGCTAAACATACCCAGTTCCTTCAAATGCTCTTCATCTTGGTCACCCTCCTCTGCACACGTTCCAGCTTGTCAATATCCTTCTTAAATCGTGATGCCTAGAATTAGACACAGTGTTCCGGGTGTGGTCTGACCAAGGCAGAATAGAGTGGTACTATCCCTTCCCTTGATCTGGACACTTGATGCAGTCTCGAATAGCGTTAGCTTTTTTTGCTGCTGCATCACACTGTTGTCTCGTGTTAAGCTTGTGGTCCACTAAGACCTCTAGATCCTTTTGACATGTAAGGAAGGTGTCCCCCATTTTATATTTGTACATCTGGTCCTTCCCGCCTAAGTGCAAAACCTTAACATTCGTCCCTGTTGAAATTCATTTTGTTAGCTTGGGCCCAGGTCTCCAATCTGTCAAGCTCATTTTGAATCCTGATTGTCTTTTGCGGCATTAGTTACCCCTCCCAGTTTGGTGCCATCTGCAAATTTGATGAGCACCCCCTTCCATTCCTTCATCCAAGTCATTTATAAAGATGAAAACTGGCATTGGAGCAGCTGCCGTGAAGTTCTTCCAGGGAGGTAGGGGGAGCAGTCTTCAGGTAGTCCTTAGTAAAAAGGTAAAGGTAAAGGACCCCTGGACAGTTAAGTCTAGTCAAAGGCGACTATGGGGTTGAGGCGTTCATCTTGCTTTCAGGCTGAGGGAGCCAACAGCTTTTCGGGTCAGATGGCCAGCATGACTAAACCACTTCTGGCGCAACGGAACACTGTAACAGAAGCCAGAGCGCATGGAAATGCTGTTTGCCTTCCCACCGCAGTGGTACCTATTTATCTACCCGCGCTGGTGTGCTTTCGGACTGCTAGGTTGACAGGAGCTGGGACAGAGCAACGGGAGTTCACCCCATCACGGGGATTCGAACCGCGACCTTCTGATCAGCAAGCCCAAGAGGCTCAGTAGTTTAGACCACCTGCATCTCTGGTCCTTAGTGCCCTAATCCAGTGGACGAGAGTATGCATCCCTTTGGATTTGTCATCCTAGGGGCAATTGGCAGTTTGAACAGGGTATTTTCTCTTGCAGGGAAGTGGGGAATCAAGGATGTCACGTGCAGCAGCAGATGAGCAACCCCGGCTGTGTGCATACAAGTGATTTAGGGGCAGCTGATGAGAAATCTTTTGGGAGAGCCACTGGCAGAGTTGACCATAAAAAGGTAAAGGGGTAAAGGGACCCCTGACCATTAGGTCCAGTCATGACCGACTCTGGAGTTGTGGCGCTCATCTCGCTTTATTGGCCGAGGGAGCCGGCGTACAGCTTCTGGGTCATGTGGCCAACATGACTAAGCCGCTTCTGGCAAACCAGAGCAGCACACGGAAACGCTGTTTACCTTCCCGCCAGAGTGGTACCTATTTATCTACTTGCACTTTGACGTGCTTTCAAACTGCTAGGTGGGCAGGAGCAGGGACCGAGCAACGGGAGCTCACCCCGTCGTGGGGATTCGAACCGCCAACCTTCTGATCGGCAAGTCCTAGGCTCTGTGGTTTAACCCACAGCGCCACCCACGTCCCTAGAGTTGACCATACTGGGCTACATAAGAAGAGTCTACTGGATTGGACCCCATCCTCATTTATTTCAGCAACCTGTTCTCACAGTGATTGACCCGATGCCTATGGTAACCCCGAATGCAGGACCTGAGTGCAACAACACTCTCCCTGTTTCTGTTTCCAAGCAGCTGGTATTCAGAGGCATGCACTGTGGATATCCTTATTCCCCATGAGTTTGTCTAATCCTCTTTTAATGCCACCTGAGTCCGTCACCACATCTTGTGGCAGTGAGTTCCATATCACATATCACAGAATTATGAGTTGGAATGGACCCTGAGGATCATCTATTCCAACCCCGTGAAATGCGGGAATAGTTTAGCAATCCTCTGTATGAAGAAGTACTTCCAATTAAAAGAATTTAAGGTATTATCTGGGAAATTAACAACATGGTTACAATAGCACCATTTGAATGTAATATTTAAGAAAGATAAGATACGAGGGTTTGGGGAACAAATATCTCAACTGGAGAGAGACCTGTTGGAATGTAACGTAAAAGCGTTGTCTATAAAATATTGTTGGAATGGGAGACAAAGGATGAGTGAGTAAAATCCTCAGTGATACACTGGGCAATAGATATCGGTCATAATATAGATATGGAAGCATGGGAATGATTGTGGAATATAGATATAAAATTTACAGCGTGTTATGGTTTAAGAGAAAATTATATGAAAATGATATATCGTTGGTATCTAACACCAAGTAAACTGGCAAAAATGTATAAATCTAAATCAAACAAAGGTTGGAAATGTAAAGAGAAAGAAGGTTCTTTTTATCCTATGTGGTGGCCTTGTAGTAAGGTGGAAAATGGTCTGAAGAAATACTTCCTTGCTTATCCTGAACCTTTCAACAATTCAGCTTCACTGAATATTCCCGAATTCAAATGTTATGAGAGAGGGAGATTTACTTCGTTCAAAACCGTGAAAGTTTTTGTATACCTCTCTATCCTGTCTCCTTTTACTTGCCTTTTCTCTAAACTAAAAAACAAAACCCAACTGTTGTAACCTTTCCTCATAGCAGAGTTGCTCCATCCCCTGATCATTTTGGTTGCTCTTTTCTAACCTTTCCCCCCGCCCCTCAGCTCCACAATATCGTTTTTGAGGTGAGGCAACCAGAACGGTACATTATATCCCCAATGCAGTCTCATCATAAGATTTGTGTAATGGTTAGACTGACAAATAAGGCAGCTTTCTGTGTTTCTTACTACATAACAGTAGGTCAAAGGAAGGCCCCCGAAACCTGAATAGTATTCACTGTTCATTGTCAGGAGAATGATTTCTCTATATTCTATAAGATTTTTTTTAAATTTTTATTAGTTTTCCATTTAACAATCCAATCATATCACATTAATTATTCCAGATTATACCAATACATATTATATAGTCCAAATATTTTGCCAAATTTTAAATTTTGTTGGGGGTTCCCATGTTTTGAGCTCAGTGAGGGTCCAATCATCTCATATTTCTGCAGCTTTTGATGTTCACAAATCCCATCTTCCAATCTTCTTGTTGTTATCATTTTTCTTCTTCTATAAGATGTTTAAGACATGGTCTTGGGCATGTTTACTCAGACACAAGTCTCTATGAGTGTAGTGGGGCTGACTCTCAAGCAGGTGTGTGTCTCGAATAGTGTCCTTAGCGAAATTTATGGGAACAAGTTTCTCCCTCGTATGCACTCTGCTTTTTAGGGAATTCCAGACTAGCGTAAAGAGCAGATGAAGTGCTTCTTGCCCGTGGCTATTTTACTGGAGAGCTGAGCAATGAAGATCTCAAAATATGCATCTGTGTCAAAAAGGAATGTTTTCAAAGCTTCTGCGTGGAAAGGACTGGTGGCGGGGCTGCTTTTTGCCCTCGTCCTGTTGACTTATTATTTATTGAAGCTTTCATAGGAAGCTAGAGGCTAAATCTTGCTGTGAATTTGATAGTTAAATCTGAACCTTTGCTCAAACTTCCTGGAGCTCAGTCAGGCCTGACAAAGTGTCATTGACTCTAGAGTAAAGAGAATTGCATGCTTGTCTCTAAACAAACAGGCAATTTTGTCTCCATTTTGGGCTTGTTCTGCACAGATACCGTCTCATTTTATTAAATTAGCACCACAATGTCTGTACACTCTCTATTTACTGTGGACAGATCTTTGATCAGTCTAGTGCAGTATTGTCTAGACCAGGTGTGAGAAACTCCCAGCCCGCCAGGCTGACCAATTTGGCTTGTGCAACCAATTTTTGGCTGGCCACATCTGCCATCACTGTCCTGACATTACAGTGGTACCTCGGGTTAAGTACTTAATTCGTTCCGGACGTCTGTTCTTAACCTGAAACTGTTCTTAACCTGAAGCACCACTTTAGCTAATGGGGCCTTCTGCCGCCGCCACGCCGCCGGAGCACGATTTCTGTTCTCATCCTGAAGCAAAGTTCTTAACCTATTTCTGAGTTAGCAGAGTCTGTAACCTGAAACGTATGTAACCTGAAGCGTATGTAACCCGAGGTACCGCTGTAGTAGCAGTTGCCTGGACTTTATGCTGTTAGCCTCTACATAGTTCCACCCTTATTTCAGACATTGCATTATATGGGTGCATTGTGATGTTTAGTTGGTGATATATCACGATGTTGAAAACAATAATAATGTTATTATTATTTGTACCCTGCCCATCTGACTGGATTGCCCCTGTCACTCTGGGTGGCTTCCAACATATATAAAAACATAATAAAACATTATGCAGTAAAAAGCTTCCCTGTATAGGGCTGCCTTCAGATGTATTTCAAAGGTTATATAGTTACCCATCTCCTTGACACCTGGTAGGAGGAGGTTCTACAGGGCAGGCGCCACTACCGAGAAGGCCCCGTGCCTGGTTCCCTGTAGCTTCACTTCTCACAGTGAGGGAAGCACCAGAAGACCTTGGGTGCTGGATCTCAGTGTCCAGGCTGAACGATGGGGGTAGAGATGCTCCCCACCAGGCATCGCTCAGTTTATTGAGGGAAGGTAGCTTCCTTAAAATGCTACCTGCATGACATGGCACAGGTATACAGATATGATCCAAGGATCGCTTTTCATGTAACTTTAAGAGGCAGTGGCTGCACGCACTCATGTCTTAAAATATAACAAGTCTAGCAGCTGTCACACATGTCTGTTTCTACTGAAAGAGCTGCACAGACATCAAGTCCCACTGGGTTCAAAATAGCCTCCTTCCTGCTTAGAATGGTTAGGACTGCAACCTTGCAGTCCATGCATATGCACTTGAAAGAAACTTCTTTTCCCCCCAAAACATTTTTATTGGTTTTCCAAATTTATAGCAAACATAAAAGAAAAACATTACAATATTAAAAAGACAAACAAACAAACAAACATGTACCCTAACTGTTAAAATCCCAATTTAGTTGTCATTGTTGAATGACTTCCTCAAATCCCCTAACTGAGTTTCCATAGAACTCACTGTAGCAGTTTTCCAATATCCACTTTCAAATAAAATGGACTTATTCAATTAACATCTTTTTCTTTTCATAATATTTTCAATCCATAATGTTATACAATTCAACATATTTAACTCCTAGGCCGTGGCGTAGCGTGGGGGTGCAGGGGGGGCTGGCTGCACCAGGCACAACATCTGGGGGTTAGGGTTAGGGGGCGCAAATCCACGGGTTAGGGGGCGCAAATCCACGGGTTAGGGGGCGCAAATCCATGGGTTAGGGGGCACAAATCCACGGGTTAGGGGGCGCAAATTACTTGCCGTGCCCCGGGTGCTGACAACCCACGCTACGCCACTGCTCCTAGGCCAATTTGGTACTTAGAAGTCGTTCTACTTATGTTATATTAGAATATCTAGCAAGACAGTCCTTAAATTTCTTCCAATCTTCTTGATGATCCTCCTCTTTCTGTTCGCAGATTCTTTGTCAGGTCGGCCAGCTCCAAAAAGTCCATCATCTCACTTGAAAGAAACTTCTATTGCGTTCAGTGGGAAGTGTGCATAGGATTGCAGCATGCTCAGCAACTATGGAATGTTGATTGACTGAGTAAGTGGAATCCTGAATAGCAGAAGTCCACACTGGTTTGTTGCAGGTCCTGTTTGTAACTATGCTATCTATGTGATCTTCCCTTGACAGTGAGGCACTGAGGTAATTCTCAGCTCTGGACTTAATGGTCTTACAGGTCCCCACCCTCTTTAGATGAAACTGTGTGTATTACTTTAATTCAAAATGTAGTAAGACAGTGCTGTGCTGGGGAGACCCTGCTCATTCTGCTGAGCAAGACCCTGGAATTCTTCCTCAAAACCCTGCCCTGATGTGGTGCCGCCACTGTCTATTGGCGAGCTGGAGGAATGCATCAAACAGGGAACTGTGGAGACGTTAATCTAGCGACTACTCCCACGAGATTCAAACAGGCTGTAAGTTAGAAATGATTGTCAAGTTGAATTAGCATGTCATGTTGCCCTGTTATGAGTACATCCCTGGGAGCAAGTGAGCCTCGTGGAATTCGGTGTGGCTTACTTCTGAGCAAGCCTGTAAAGGAACGGGCTGTACATTTTGCATCGTGATTAGGAAGGATGCTTCCCAGCAGACTTTCCGTAGGAAAGCAGCTCGCAGGAAATGCATGCGTAAACCTGAAGACGCTTTCTGCAATCCCACCAGCACACTGAGTGGGCCAAGCACGGCAAGTGGTTTTATTGGTTTCGCCTCGGGGGTTGTCTTTCTCATATTCAGAACAATCAATCTGGAACGAAGCATTAAAAACGCACGCACACGTATCCAGCTTTCAAGTTTTTGACCACAGGCATCTTAAAATATGAATGGGATGACCCAGAATTCAGGAGGAGGAATCTATATTGAGGAGTGAAAAGATTTGAGTCCAAGGGTCAAATGAATCTTGAAGACATCGCAATGAGAGATTCTGGAGCTTAATGGCAGGGAGAGGTTACTGGGAAGCAGAAAGCCCCTGCCTCAAATCTTGCCTCACTACCGTGGGCTCTGTAGGTGATCTCTCTGTCTTTCCTTCTGCAGCAGTAAAACGAGGAGAGAAATCGTGACCTACCTTACAGGAAAAAATAGTGCTTAGAAATTCTAAAGCATGGGGTAAAAACGATCACAGTTTACATCCAAAGTTCTCTAGCTTCAGTTGGCTTATGAGAACTTAACGGGTAATTTTGCTCCTTTGCCAGATTGCAGCTGCAATCTTTTTGCCTAGTGACTCGGAGCTCAGCGATGGGTCCATGCTTTCTGGGCAATAGTAATACTTCTGGGATCGTGCTATTCTTGTCTGTTGAAGCATGGGCTGCATCAGGGAGTCCTAGTGTGCCTTTTTTGTCCTTGGTGTGCTGTCACGCCTCATATATCGATAGAGGGGAAAAAGGAGAGACACACACACACATAGAATCACGTCACACTGGGGTCTCCCTGGTCTGGTGGGCATGAAGCAGTGGAAGCACTCAAGAGTCGTTCATTCCTTCATTTATTTATTCATTCATAGCACTTACGAAGCACTTTTCTGCCCCTAAGGAGGTATACAATAATTAAAAATTACAGTACATACCCAAAATACC
Source organism: Podarcis liolepis (assembly GCF_965112155.1). Classification (NCBI taxonomy): domain Eukaryota; kingdom Metazoa; phylum Chordata; class Lepidosauria; order Squamata; family Lacertidae; genus Podarcis; species Podarcis liolepis. Next base: position 73,241,621 of record NC_139559.1, on the reverse strand, counting down.
AGTTAGAAATGAATCCAGAATCATTGTCAAAACAAAACCATTTTTACAGCCTGTCTCTAGTTAGGCAAGGATGGGACCAACCTAGTGTCCCTAGGGAGGGAATTCCACAATTGGGGCTCTGCTACAGAAAACGATCTGGTTTGGTTCCTTGCCTCTCTCAGTGGTGGAATAGATAGCTAGGCCTCTGGTGATGGTGGTACATTTCAGGAAAGCTGGAACAGAAGAGGGCTTGTTTACAGGAAAGGAGCAGGTGGGGTTTGTACAACCTGGGAAGGTAGCCCATCTTGCAGAAGGAAAACTCTAATCATAAACCTCTGGTGCTTTTGGCTATACTCATTTGTGAGAATGATGTATGTGGTGAAGAATTGATGCTTTTGAATTATGGTGCTGGAGGAGACTCTTGAGAGTCCCATGGACTGCAAGAAGATCAAACCGATCCATTCTGAAGGAAATCAGCCCTGAGTGCTCACTGGAAGGACAGATCCTGAAGCTGAGGCTCCAACACTTTGGCCACCTCATGAGAAGATAAGACTCCCTGGAAAAGACCCTGATGTTGGGAAAGATGGAGGGCACAAGGAGAAGGGGACGACAGAAGATGAGATGGTTGGATAATGTTCTTGAAGCTACCAGCGTGAGTTTGACCAAACTGCGGGAGGCAGTGGAAGGCAGGAGTGCCTGGCGTGCTCTGGTCCATGGGGTCACGAAGAGTCGGACATGACTAAACGACTAAACAACAACAAAATTTGTGAGAAAGGCTTTTGGGGTAAGCCCTGAGGAACAATCCATACCTTCTGTCTTGTGGGACGTCTCTGGGAGAAGGCTAAGGAATAAGCTCTATACAAATACGGCATGGAGTCGCTAAGGCAGTCGGATGGCGTGTTGTATGCCTCTTTCTGGCAACTCCTGCAGCGAAGGCAGTGTCAAATGTATTGTTCTGCTGTGCTCGCTTCGGCAGCACATATACAAATGTATTGTTCTGCTTTCCTTTGAACCACGTCAGCCAGGCTGAGAGGGGGGTATTGTCATCTGGGGCAGCCCTGGACCTCCACACACACTGCCCAGGCTTGTACCCTGGAGAGGTCACTTTGGTGCTGTTAATGCTTCACAACAACAACGTGGGAAGCAGCAGGGGCTGTGACTCTGCAGCTTTTTCATTCCACCCCCAGAGGTGCACTCCATTGTCTCTTGAGACAGACATGTGCCAACAGTAGAGGAGGATATGGTGTTTTGGGTATCCCCAAGCTGCTTAGGGAAGAATCAACACCTTGATTTGAGCTCAGGAAACTAATTGGAAACCAGCATGGAGGATAAAAAGATCCACATAATTGGTGGTTTATCATTTCAAGGCATCATTCAGCCCCTCTCGCAGCACAGTAGCCAACTGTCATTGGGTTGCAGCCAAAGGGAAGCAGGGCCACTCCCAATGGCCTAGAGACCAGCAGCTTTGTCTCCCCCTTGAATTGTAGAGTTGGAAGGGACCCCGAGGGTCATCTAGTCCAGCCCCAAGCGATGTTTTTCCTCAGGCCTCCCAACCCCTTTTTTCCTTTAAGATTGCATGGACTGTCATTTTAGCCACTCTGTTAGTCCTTTTTTAAGCTGAGGAATTGAGTTAAAATGCTTCAGTTAAATAATGTAAGTGTTCTCTCGCATGCCATGTTGCAGTCACTGGACCTAACACCGCAATCTTCGTTTTCTGTTCAAACATTCCCCCTGCCAACTTTTTTTGTCAGGAAAGTGTTTACCCACACCATTGTCTTCCTAGCTGTTCTTTCAATGATTAAAATGCAGGTATGTGACATGCAAGGGATGCGGGTAGCGCTTTGGGTTAAAACACAGAGCTTAGGACTTGCCAATCAGAAGGTCGGCAGTTTGAATCCCCGCAACAGGGTGAGCTCCCATTGCTCGGTCCCTGCTCCTGCCAACCTAGCAGTTCAAAAGCACGTCAAAGTGCAAGTAGATAAATACGTACTACTCTGGCGGGAAGGTAAACGGTGTTTCCGTGCGCTGCTCTGTTTCTCCAGAAGTGGCATAGTCATGCTGGCCACATGACCCGGAAGCTATACGCCGGCTCCCTCGGCCAATAAAGTGTGATGAGCACCGCAACCCCAGAGTCGGCCACGACTGGACCTAATGGTCAGGGGTCCCTTTACCTTGAAGTTGCAAGTTGAAGTGGCTTCAAGTTGCAAGAAAGGAGATTCCAACTAAATATACGAAAAAACTTTCTGACAGTAAGAGCTGTTCAACAGTGGGACGATCTCTATCGGGAGGTTGTGGAGTCTCCTTCCTTGGAGGTTTTTAAGCAGAGGTTGGATAGCCATCTGTCATGGATGCTTTAGCTGAGATCCCTGCATTGCAGGGGGTTGGACTAGATGACCCTTAGGTCCCTTCCAGCTGTACGGTTCTAAGATTCTGTGAAGGTGTTCATCATTTCCTTTAATTTTCAAATCAAGGTGCTTCCCCCCCCCACCCTCCAGTGCTGCTTTGCTTGTAGGTTTGATGTACTGCACAAGCGAGTGCTGTTTTCAGATTGAATTTGTTTTCCGTTCAAGAGGATGCCAGTGTGGTTAAGAAACACACACACATACACCAAGAGTCTGCAAAGGTGAGCTGTGTAAAAAATCAAAGCTTAAGAGGGGTTGTTTTTCTTTTCAAGAGTGTATCAAGACATTATTAGTTTGATTCGTTTCTGCCTGTGCTTGTGGCAGCCTTTGCTTTGCTTGTTTCATGCACAAGTTTTGTTGAGCTTGATCTGTTCCTGGTTCTCTGAGAATATCTGGCATGGCACTTTCTGTTCCCTTGCTCTTGTGAAACTGGCAATCTAGTCAGGGATCGTGCCTGAGACTTTCTGCATGAACTGTTCATGGGAGACTAGGAATTAGTGCTTAATTTCTAAAATGCAAGGAAATAATGTCCGTAAACACTCATCTCTGTATTACTGGGGCTACCAACTGATTAGTCTCCCGCCTTCTAAGCAGTTAATTGATTCAATTTATATATATTTGCATTTTACAAATATCTCAGTCTAGATGCCATGTTTATTTTTTGTTCCATAATTTAAACCATGCCCAAATGGCCTCAAAAAGTAAAGCATTCTCTTAACATTCCACTCTACCAATTGAAATTGGGCCCCAACCAGTTAATCAACTGAAAGTTCAGACACTGTATTTTTCGCTCTATAAGACGCACCAACCTACAAGACACACCTAGTTTTTGGAGGAGGAAAACAAGAAAAAGAATATTCTGAATCTCAGAAGCCAGAACAGCAAGAGGGATCGCTGCGCAGTGAAAGCAGCAATCCCTCTTGCTGTTCTGGCTTCTGGGATAGCTGCGCAGCCTGCATTTGCTCCATAAGACGCACACACATTTCCCCTTACTTTTTAGGAGGGAAAAAGTGAGTCTTATAGAGCAAAAAATACGGTAATTCACTTACAGTTTCAGTATTACTTTGCATGTTCCAGGGATGGAATGCAGCCCTGGAGAAAAAGGCTCTGGAGTGAATCACGGGCATGAATCTTGTGTGGACTCTGACTGGTGTGACTCATCCAAGCAGTCATGCAAATACTCTTTTTCATGTGTGGCTGGAGTGCCAAATAATTCAATTAGAGCAGCTATCTGCTTGGCAGTGACACTTGACCCCACGCTTAACTCTGTACATCTTGTCTATCCATGCTTTCTTTTGAATGCAGGCCAGGTTTATTGGCCTGAAATCTTTATAGGAAATCCTGCTCAGTAGCAAATCCTGATTAGGAAGCTGTTATCGTTTTCTTTGCATGAAGGGTGAGCTTGCGACAGGCTCAGCATCTGGCTGCCATAAAAAAAAAAAGGCGCCTGATGAGTCAGGCTGTAGCTGCCAACTGTGAGCAACCAGCTTCTTGAGAACTCTGATAACTCAGTTCTTATCGTTCTTTATTGAAGTTTTCCCCCAACACAAATTAAACCAACCAATGCTCTGTTGCTGTATACACAGAAAATAAGAATCCCCTGGCGCTTTAAGGATTAACAGATTGACTGGGGCAAAAACTCTCCTGAACTAGAGTCTACTTTATTGGGTGGATAAAGTTTTATCCTAGTTGGCAGCCAGATAGGCAGGCGCAGGAAGAGAGTGAGAGAATGGTAAACACAAGAGGCAAAAGGTAAATACATTGGTACCTTGGTTCTCGAACGTAATCCGTTCCGGAAGTCTGTTCGACTTCCAAAACGTTCGAAAACCAAGGCGCAGCTTCCGATTGGCACAGGCGCCCCAGAAACAGTAACCGACAGCCGCATCGGATGTTCAGCTTCCGAAAAGCATTTGAAAACCAGAACACTTACTTCCGTGTTTTTGGCGTTGGGGAACCAAAATGTTCAAGTACCAAGGCGTTCAAGAACCAAGGTTCTACTGTACATGTACGATGCATAGAAGAGAACCCTCAACAATACCCATTGCTCAGCCCTGCCAACTAACCACAGCAGCCCTTTTCTCTGCAGCAGCAGCAGCTAGGGTCTAAGTAGATAAATCCGGGATTCAAACAGTTCTGTGACAATCTGGTTTTTGTACTGAGGTTTTGGCTTCAATAACGAAAGGTAGCTGCGACGCTTTTGCAAGCTCCACTCCGAAGGTATAGTTCATTCCATGATGGAATTAGCCAACATAGGATGTCTAGACAAGGCAGTTAAAATGGCATGAGGAAATACCCGTCAACCTCCCCACAATTTGGTGGAAGTTACACCACATGTAAGACAAGAGGCCAGAAAAAAAAATTCTGTGTGGGAAATATTGGCAAATATCTGACTGCCGTTTACTCAGGTATCGTGGAAACATCCATTAGGAGGACTGTAAAAAACAAAACAAAAAAACACACTTTGTTTTACATCTCCTTATTACAACAGAGATAGAGAGAGAAGGAGAAAGAACTCGGTTGTAACACACATGATTTAAGCAACGGGTGCCGTTGTGTCTAATTTGCACAATTTAGTTCTAGCTGCAGAATCTGGGTTTCTGAGCGTTGAATCCGAGCTTTTGAAACATGGAGGGCCCAGCCACCTCCCCGCAGCCGTAATTGCGTCAGCTGGAGCAAGGAGCCAGGCTAGATGGGGAGGAAGCAGTAGCTAGATTGGAGGGGAAGAGGGCACTCAAGGGGTTAAAGCAGTAGAGCCTGGTCTACAAGGATTAATGGGGCATTGCCCCACCAACCTTGGTCTGCCCTCAATGTGTCACCACCTGCCTTTCTGCAACCAGTTGAAGGGATGGAACTGTAGACCAGCTTTTTCCTTCTTAGTTTCTGTGTTGGCCCTTTTGGAACTTGGGGAAGAGGATGGGGACAAAACTAGGATGAGTTGGCTCTGCCCGTCATTGGCTCTGGCTCCACCTACTGTTGACCTCCTTGCATTGCGCCCTACTAGTCCCAATGGGACCCAGGCACTACTGGGCCGAAGAGATGGGACAGAGAGAGAGCTTTGCAATTCGTGCACATCATGTGGAAGGAGCTGTGATAGAGGTTGAGAACAGGAATACAAAGAAAAATCTGGAGGATAATAATAATAATGATTTATTATTTATACCCCGCCCATCTGGCTGGGTTTCCCCAGCCACTCTGGGCGGCTTCCAATAAAACACTAAAATACAATAGCCTATTAATCATTAAAAGCTTCCCTAAACAGGGCTGCCTTCAGATGTCTTCTAAAAGTTTGGTAGTTGTTGTTTTCTTTGACATCTGGTGGGAGGGCGGGTGCCACTACCGAGAAGGCCCTCTGCCTGGTTCCCTGTAACTTGGCTTCTCGCAGCAAGGGAACCACCAGAAGGCCCTCAGCACTGGGCCTAAGTGTCTGGGCAGAACAATGGAGGTGGAGACGCTCCTTCAGGTATACAGGACCGAGGCCGTTTAGGGCTTTAAAGGTCAGCACCAACACTTTGAATTGTGCTCAGAAACGTACTGGGAGCCAGTGTAGTTCTTTCAAACCCGGTGTTATATGGTCTCTGCGGCCGCTCCCAGATTTTATATGGAAGGCAGTTTAGAGAGGAACGTGTTGAGTTGGAGCCAGGGACCGCACAGAAGTCCCACCTTTGGTGAAAGAATCTTGGACACCTTGTCTGGGGAAGACATTTGCCTCTGGCCTTCCTCAGTAATGCAGCTGGGTAATTTTTTACTCCAGACTGAGGAAGGGGACAGGGTTTTTAGATAGCAATGCACATTGGCTTCACTTCAAAATGTGGCAAACCTGCCGTATTGCGGGAATGGGGGTGCCTGCTTATCCTGCTGAGAGGGACCTGGACTTCTGCCCCAAAGTCTTGCCCCCTCTATTGACAACAACCTCACCCTATTTGAACTAAGAGTGTGAACTTGAGCAAGTCTATACATAGGAAGATGGGGGAGCGGTATTTCAGGAAAGCTGGTCTGTATTGCTGGGGTCAAGGGTTGGTAGAATCTGGAAGCTGCCCAAAGCCCATTCATCAGCAAAGCCTCTGAGAAGAATCCCCTGGGACGGCTGGTGTTGCGACTCCTCACCACTGCAGTCTTCGACAGCTGCCAACAGTGGTGGCGAGGAAGACACAGAGCCACTGAAGGAGGGGTCCTTGCCTGAGAGCACCTGAAAAAACTGGAGCTGGGGTTAAAACCCACAGGTCTAGGCTCAGTGGAAGAGATCCTTCAACCTCATCTCAAAGGAATTTCATTCCAAACTCTTGGTCATGCTTCTCCCTCCATTTACCGTATTTTTCGCTCCATAGGGCGCACCTACTTTTTTTTTGGGGGGGGGGATTCAAGAAAAAAAATGCAGCTCTTGGGGGCTTTTGCGGGAGGTGAGGGAAATGAGAGAGCCTCACTCTGTCCCTTCCCCCATCTCCCACAAAAGCCAGGGATAGCCGTGTGAAGCTTCCCCAGGGCAGCGGGATGAAGGCTGCCTGCTGCCCTGCGGAGGCTTTGCGGGCTACCTCAGAGCTGCTCAGGAGCTTGTCGGGGCTGGCCGGGGAGACCACACATTCGCTCCATAAGACGCACAAACATTTTCCCTTAGATTTTAAGAAGAAAAAAGTGCGTCTTACGGAGTGAAAAATATGGTATTTATTGGTTGCGGTTCGATCCGCATGGGATCTGGGGGGGGGGCTGCGTGGCTCAAAAGGCACCCCTCATTTGATGTGGGGAGCGGTCATTCCACTAATCTTCCCGCCAAAGGACAGACGACAAGGGCCAGCGCACCATTTTATCAACGGCTGCAGCCAGGCGTGTGCTCCTTCCCTCTTTTGAGTTTTCTCCAAGATTTGTCTGTGGCCTGGTTTTGCAACACCGAAAGCAGCCCACACCAGCTCTTGCCCTCTGTCTGCCCTACAGTAGCCTCCAGACCAACTCTAACCCGGTTGGCGGCTCTTCTGAAGTATTTGGGTGTTATGTGGCAAGAGTTGTCCTCGTTTCCATTGCACCGAACTGCATGGTTTTAAGCTGGTGGCAAAGGTTGCGCGGAAAGGTCATACGCTGAGCAAGAAAAAAGAGCTTTCTTGAATGTGTGCCGAGACAAGGCAGGACCTGAAGAGTCCACCTCTTGCTACTGGCACCAGAAAGCGAGATAGTGAAACATATAAAGGTCCCAGGCATCTCTATGTGGCCCCTTGAACCTTCCCCAGGCCACACCCTCACTAATCCTACTTTGAACCTGTTATGTACTGAGTTGAATAGGATCCAAAAGGCAGCAGTCTGATTGGTCCTAGAACAATAGGATTCGGAATGCAGCAGTCTGATTGGTCCACAGGAGCCACCCAATCCAGCTCCAGGTGGAAGTGAATCCGCAACCTGATTGGCCTACAAGTGAATCCCGGAATTAGCCAATCACGTGGGGCCCACTGTGTAAATAAGGTATATAAAGCAGACATTCTGGGGGAACTTCCATTCTTCCTCACCACTATGAGCTGAATAAAGAGTATGAAATCCACTCTCGACTCCGAATATATTTCAGAACCCCAAGTGTTTTTGCCTGGCTTGCAGGCGCCCTTGGACTCTGAGAACATCTCTTGCTTGTAGGGGGTCTGTGCATGTGTGTTTGTAGAAACTAGCCTACAGAACAAAGGTAAAAAATTGAAATAGTTGCCCAAGACCACTTTTACATAGGGCTCCACCCACCACATCACGTAGTGCTTGCGGCTCCTTCTATTGCTATTGTTGCCTTCCAGATTGGAAAGGAGACCCCGTATACAGCAGAAAGGCATGTGATTTTCAGGATATATCCTCAGAATCTAATCAGTGAAGGTAGAAAAGAAGGTAGCTGTCAGGTGGCAGAGGGACGAGGGCAGGAATAAAAGAGTTTTATAGGCAGCCTGGTCCCGCCTTGCATGCCAGCTGCTGAATGCAGAAACCTAAGCCTTGCTCCGACAAGCTGGTTGCCTGTTTTCAATATTTAATGTCAACCTGAAATGGCATTATAGGGCTCGGGGCTGCACCAGGGTGGTTCATGATATACAGAGTCTTACAGGTACGGCTAGAACAGTTTTCTCATAAACAACATGGTAATTCAGAAGTCTAATATGAAGAAAAAACAAGGCTGGGTGCGATTAGCTCAGGGTGACAGAGCTGCCACTATGGGCGATTTCACAGCAACAAACCTGGCGTAGCCACTCATAAACTCTTGCAATCTATGGTATTTAAATGGACAAATTTAAAGCAGCCACGGGAGCTGGGATTTTGATAAAAGCAGCAATGCTGTGGCAGGAGTATTTAACCCTTTCCTATGCCACTTCCTAATCTACCTTCCCCCATACCCAGTGCAAAGCTGCTACTCAGTCCACACCGGGGTGGGGGACAGGGAGACAGACCTTTGTTCCCCACCTCAAATGTGGGACTAATAGCAGTTGTGGGGGAATTAAGTGTGAGGGAAAAGGTTTAAAATCCTCACCTCTTAGCATCGCTGCTTCAATTAAAATCAGAAACCCCAGTGACTGCTCTGGTGACACCACCAGAGCTCTGATTATAGATTTCCCATGCCATGTTTGATTTGGCCCTGAGTGTATACTCAACAGGTAGTGTACACGCCTGTTAAATCCTGGCTCGCCGATGGGTGTACCTCTCCAACCCACATTTTCAAACGCCTGGTTTGTCACAGTCACACTTTGTATTTTTAGGGGGACACCTTAGAAATGTGCGAAGAGGCCCTCATGCAGGGTTCTTTGGGAGCATACTAATAGTGCAGAGACCTTGAATTGTTCCCCAGTTCCTTCCTGTGTACTTTAATTAATTTCAACAGGGACAGAAAATACTCCAAATTAGGGGCAGTCTCTGGTAGTGTAAACTCCCATCCACCCAGCAATCCCTTAGGTGCGCAGGCGCACTAATGTCCATACGGAGCTTGTGCAAATAATTCCCCTATTTACTTCAGTGGAAGCATCCAACTTCTGTGGGATTCCCTCTACACCTGAAAATCTGCTGCATTAATTTGAGAGAGCTTTGGAGAGTACACGTGTTCAGGGGAGGCTTTGTTTGTGACGTTTCGTACCTCCGAATGCCTACCCTCAGATCTTTGTGAGTGTTGTGGTGTGGAAAAAGTGGAGAGATGTTTTTCTCCCATTCATAATATGAGAACCAGCGCCCATTTGGTGAATGTTGAAAGACGTTCAGGACAGATGAGAGAGTACTTCTTCACATGCTGCACAAACTACGAGATTTGCTCCCACATCACTGGAACCCAGGAAATCTGCCTTATACAGAGTCAGGCCATTGCTCCATCTAGCTTGGTATCACCTGTTCTTCACTGGCAGCTGTCCTCCAGGGTTTCAGGTAGAAGTCCTTCCCAGCCTACCTGGGGACTGAACCCAGGACCACTGAGCTACAGCCCTTCTGCCACACCCTGATTAATTTGGGGACATGACAGTTTGATGTCCACATCAATGATGCTCAGAAAAGCTGTATCCCTCCTGCCATACAGGAATCTTAAAGCTGGCAATAGGGGCAGCTGAGGATATGAGAATGTTAGGATGGGAGCGGTCAATGTAATGGACATATCGGAAAGCTTAAAAAAAGAAAACTGTACCAGAATATTTACTTGCAGAAAAGGCTGATGCCATGTTACATTATCTGGGAGTGCAGGAGATGAGCTTAAGCAATGCATGGAAAGTCGTCTTTTATTGCTGAGACGGATGGTGAATTCAGAGCTTTGTGCGAACTGCTTTAAACCCCAGCAACTTTAAAACTGCTTTAAACCCCTGGCGGCAAATATGGTTCAAAATGACTTTTGTTATTCAGAGGGCAGCAAACAAAATGAAGCACTTTTTCCTCCAACCCCAAGCCACATCCGTTGCCTCTCTGCTGGCTTTGATGCCGAAAAAGGTATTGCAGCAGGTGTGTGGTTTTTAAAGCAATCACCTCTATCTCCTTTTTTTCACACGGAGAGGGGCTTTCAGAAAGGGGAGGAAGGTGATTTAATTCTCAGCACATATGAAAAGTTCGAATAGTTCACGGGAATCAGATCTGCAGACCATAGGTTGAACTTATGGTTTTTAAACAAATCTGGTCTGCTTCTGCTTTGAAACGGATTTTACAGTCTACAGCCCAAATGTAGATAACAATTAGCTTCATAATGTTTAATTTCCAGGGCTTACTGGTTTTCAGCAGCAGAGCTTAAGTCACAGGGCAGGTGAATTTATAACAGTGCATCTGAACATGTGCAAAGTGCCTTTCCATCGCCACTAATAACACCTGCATATTGGAGATGAAGCTTTCCAGAGACAGATTACCTTTCAGATAGTAATCGGAATTAAGATGCAACCTCTTGCCTTAGATGCTTTTAAGCAGATAATATAAGCATGCACACATGAATGTGAAATGTGAGAATAACGCTTCATGAACCTGGGACAGAACCAAACCCCAGATCCTTGTTGTATCGGCCACATACCCTAGATTCAGAAACCTTAACATGGACAATCGAATCTCACAACACTTCCGCTTGAAATTGTGCACATGATCCCTTCGCAGGCCAGCCTTTCGGAGCAAACAGCGGTCACGAGGGTGCAGCTCTGTGTTCGTGGAAAGAGGTTGAGGGGATTAGAAGCAGCAAATTCCCGCACGGAGGGAAGAATGGGGAAGATGCAAAGGGGCTGTGCACCACTCTCAATTCTTAATATCAGTATTTTCTTACAAGTGAAACAGACATAAATGAGAGCAATTCACAGGCGATGAATTGCAGAAATCAGCTAAATATGTGACTTGCAACTTTCATTTGCCAGTCGCTTGAGAGACCAAATGTTGGGCACAACCCAGCACTTTCAGATTTCTCAAATTTTAACAGGAGACCTTTCGGCACATGCTTGGAAAATTTATGTTGAATGAAATGTGAATTAGAAGTGCTTCACTTTGGCGGGATGGCACACAAAGGAGGGCTTGATTTTGATCCCAAATTTGTTATTGCTGCCCCACTGGTGTGAAATTTGAAAAGGTGTGCCACACAACCGTATTACTCATAGGGCACCATATAAGGTTTGTAATGACCAAGCACTGCTGAGAGCAATCAAATAGAACTTGCTGCTCAAGCCTAAGTCTCGGAAGGGGCGTTCACACATTACATTGAACAAGTGCACAATTTGTGTACACAAAGGGTTGAGTTGTACACTCACAGTAACCCACATGTAATGCTCAGTGTTCAGACTGTGTACACAAGTTGGAACTGTATAAATCAACAAGTGTATGCTCTCACACAAACATTGTGCATGTGTACAGGCAGCTTGTGGCGTGTTCAGTAGAATGTGTGAACAATCTGATAGATTTCAATAACTCTTGTGTGCTAGTACAAGCAATAGGATTACATTTCCTAAAAGCTGATCGAATGGGACCCTGTATTCCTCTAGAATGTATCCCTGTGTGAGACTTCTGGTTGCATTAAAGGTAAAGGGACCCCTAACCATTAGGTCCAGTCGTGGCCGACTCCGGGATTGCGGTGCTCATCTCGCTTTATGGGCCGAGGGAACCAACGTACAGCTTCCAGGTCATGTGGCCGGCATGACTCAGCCGCTTCTGGCGAACCAGAGCAGCGCATGGAAACGCCGTTTACCTTCCCGCCGGAGCGGTACCTATTTATCTACTTGCACTTTGACATGCTTTCGAACTGCTAGGTTGGCAGGAGCAGGGACCGAGCAATGGGAGCTCACCCCGGCGCGGGGATTCAAACCGCCGACCTTCCAATTGGCAAGCCCTAGGCTCTGTGGTTCAACCCACAGCGCCACCCACATTACATTACATTACACTGGTGTAAAATGTTGTACCCCAGAGTCCTGATTTCAAAGAACGCTAGTTGGTGCAACTGACTTCTGCTTGGAGTTTGCCCATTTTGACTTCCATTTATATTCACACCCAAGCAATTAAATATACAAGAAACCCATGAGACTGTATCACATATCAGAGGAGGCATCTGCATAGATAGACCATAAGATCTTCATTGGAGGACATTATCCAGATTCTGCTGCCTAATGAGGTGGGGCAGGAAAAAAGGGCTCAGGAAAAGCCCTTCTTGGAAGAGGTGTACCAGTTGCTCTCCCCAGAGAAGTTCCCCTGGCACCCATATTATAAGTTTTTCAGCATCAGATGAATACGTTTCTCTTCTCCCAAGTTATTAAATATCCAACGCTTTCCAGTTTTCAAACTATTTTTTGCCTTCCCTTGCTAGTTTTGAACGGCACCCTGCCCACTGAATGCTGCCATGTGGTTCAAAGCTAGCTTTTATTTTGTGCTGCTGGTGCCTTCATGTGCGGATGGTTTTTAGGGCCGTCGATTGTATTTGAACTTTGTCCATTAGGGACGCAGGTGGCGCTGTGGCCACAGAGCCTAGGACTTGCCAATCAGAAGGTCGGCGGTTTGAATCCCCATGATGGGGTGAGCTCCCATTGCTCAGTCCCTGCTCCTGCCAACCTAGCAGTTCGAAAGCACATCAAAGTGCAAGTAGATAAATAGGTACCGCTCCGGCGGGAAGGTAAACGGCGTTTCCGTGCACTGCTCTGGTTCACCAGAAGCGGCTTAGTCATGCTGACCACATGATCCGGAAGCTATACGCCGGCTCCCTCGGCCAGTAAAGCGAGATGAGCGCCGCAACCCCAGAGTCGGTCATGACTGGACCTAATGGTTTACCTTACCTAGAAGATTTGGGCTGTACAGAAGTGTATCAAAACAGGGCTGAATCCATCCAGCCCTCGTTTGCTAAAATGATTTCTGCTCACACAAGGGAAATTTCCCCTCCTTCCCTCCAGCACCCCCAGAAGGAGGATTCCCCCCTCCTGGAGGAATGGTTTGGGTGTGTGCATGCAAGGGACATGTGGGCTGGTGGGAGGAAAGGGAGGGGACATTCTGTTGCAAGAGTGAAAGTTGTTCCACTCACGCAGCGGCTCAGTTGGAGTCCAGCCCAGCTCATCTGCAGGCATGCTAGTGTGTGTCTGTCGGTGAGCGATGCATCGCCACATCGGGAATGGGCAAAATTCTCCCCAGCTGCTTCATTCAAAAGACTACTGCCACGGCTATCTAGAGAGATGCATTTTAGGAGAGAGGTTTAGTTAAGTTCTCCCCGCGACTATTCTGAGTGAATCAGTGCAGCTTTTAGTGTTGTCAGCAGGAGGGTTGGGTTGGAAAGCTCTGCTTCATCTTGGTTCATGGAAAGGTCAGAGCACAGCCGCAACTGAAGGAACACGGAGGAACACTTTTTAAGACTGAGGGGAACCACAAATCTCTATTATTGTTATTGTTATTATTATTACAATAGTAGAAACGATAAATTCTGAAACTAACAAAATATAAAAGTTACAACTAAAATAAAGTGCACCAATTATACATACCATATTTTTTGCTCTATAAGACGCACCAGACCACAAGACGCACCTAGTTTTTGGAGGAAAACAAGAAAAAAAAAATTCTGAATCTCAGAAGCCAGAACAGCAAGAGGGATCTCTGCACAGTGAAAGCAGCAATCCCTCTTGCTGTTCTGGCTTCTGGGATAGCTGCGCAGCCTGCATTCACTCCATAAGACACACACACATTTCCCCTTACATTTTAGGAGGGAAAAAGTGAGTCTTATAGAGCAAAAAATACAGTATATGCATAAGTCTGCAATACAGTCGTACCTTGGTTCTTGAATGCCTTGGTAGTCATACATTTTGGCTCCCAAAAATCCAGAAGTGGATGTTCTTTGGAAGCCGAATGTCCAATGTGGCTTCCGCAGCTTCCGCAGCTGGGTGCAGGAAGCTCCAGCAGCCAATCGGAAGCTGCGCCTTGGTTTCCGAATGGTTCCAGGAGTCAAACTGACTCCGGGAGCGGATTAAGTTCTACTGTACTTGCTTAGGTTTATTCTAGCTTTTCTGAGTGGCTTCCAAGTGCTTCACTCAGGAGGACCCAGCCTCCCCCATTTGTACTGACTTCATCTGAACAGCCTCTTTGGAAGGAAATCCCCATCCCAATTAACTCCCCCTTTTCTTTACACAACTCTTGTACATCTCTTTGCACCTATAAACTGTCCTCCCCCGCCATTTGTTTCTTCTCACCCTTTTTCTGTTACCACCCAGTTTCTTCTTCTTTTGCGTCTTTTTCATTCGAGCCTACCTTCCTTACAAAAGACATTGCAAACTGAGATGGGAACTAGGGAAAGAAAAGTGGGCGGAATCAGAGAACATTTTTTTAGTCTTGTGCCCAGTGCTATTTTTTCTAGAAAAATAGGTTATGGCGGCAATGACGCCCACCTGAGAGGTGCCAGAAATGGGTTCTGGTGAATTCTGGCTGGGAAAAAAGCCCATAGTACCCTAATCGAAGGAAGAAGTCAAGATAGGATTACTTTCCCCTCTGTTAACAGAGCTGAAAATTATAAAAATTAGCATTGGAATGGGGTTATGTGTCTGCAAACCTTTTTGAAGTTAAAAAGCAATCCTTGTACAGTCATACCTTGGTTTCCAAACAGCTTTGTTCTCGAACGTTTTGGCTCCTGAACGCCGCAAACCTGGAAGTGACTGTTCTGGTCTGAGAACTATTTTTGGAAGCCAAATGTCCGACGGGGCTTCTGAATGTTTTGGAAGTCGAACAGACTTCTGGAATGGATTCCGTTCGACTTCCAAGGTACGACTGTACTCATAAAGTTTGGGAGCCCTTGACCCTATGTGGAGGTCCTGGGATATCAAACTGTGACTACCTGAATTCCTGGGAGGGGGCAAGGGAGCCAGGAAAAGTTGGTTCAAAAAAAAAGTTATAAAATTAGAGAGCTGATTCTCCCAAAGATCTATACTTTAAGCATGAGGATTCTTCATGTTCTGCCTATACCCAATGGCAGCACTTCCTACTTAGAAATAAGATCACCTATGCTAGACAATCTCATCTTTATAGTAAATGGGACTTTGTCGCCGAAAGTAAAAAAATGTGCATCTCTCACCTGGCTCAATTTGCCTTCTGAATAATAGGACTGTAAAGGAAAATAGCACCTTGACCGACTCCACCTTATGAGCAAAGGGAGGGAAAACAAAGCCCGTATCCCCCTCCCCCACCAAAAAATCCACCAAACGTACAGGAGATGGAAAAGGGCAGTCAAGTTAAGAGTTCCAGCAATTAACAAGTTGAAATTGGGTGGGTGGGTGTTAAATGGATTTATTATTCAGATACAAATACATCTTCTTAAAAGATTACAAGACTAACACTTTTTTTAAAAAAATGTAAGCTCAAATGGTTGTAGAAGACTAAGCACTGAGCCCAAAATAAACCTGTAAAAATCATGCTGCTAAGCTGACAGGAAATGTAAAAATAAAGACCTGGTGAAAAGAAAGGGCTTGGGAGTTGACAAAAACAACAATATTATTTTGCTCTTTTATAGATCCTGCCCAGCGCACTCAGGCTCAGACCCCCTTCTGCGGATGCCCCTCAAAGCACATTTGAAAGGAGGAGCAGGATTGTGCTGGCAAAATAGGCTGCCAAGCAGCTGACCTAACTGCAGATGCTGTAAAGGCAATACGCTACGTGGAACATAATTGTGGAAAGGAACGGGCGCTCTCTGGTTTCTGAAGATGCAATCAGGGATTTTGTAATGCAATCTTAAAAGCTGAGGATGGAAACCTCCACAGTACAATACCGTCGTAGAGCAAAACAAAGTCTGATAGGGTGCTTGGTGAGAAAGTACTCCAATAAATAAAATGAGAGGAGAAGAACCATGGATCTTCTCTGGAACTCCTTGAAAGAAAGGTGGGATAGAAATCAAACAATTAAGTAAATAAGCACTTTATTAAGAAGTTCCATATAATAATAACCATAGGATGTTATATTATTTTGTGACTACTGCAATGACAATTCAGATTATGTTTCTTTGATATACTTTACTAAGGCACTTCTTTCGGGGGGGGGGGAATCAAAGAATTGCACCTTAGATTTGCTTTAACTTTTCAGAAATGCTGAATGACACAATTTCCTTAGGAAGTTAATGGCACACGGCCACACACACAAAATGTTGGGTGTTCCATTATAGTGATGAAGAACCTTTTGCCCTCCAAATGTTGGTGGACTACAACTCCCATAATCCCTGAACAAAGGACATGATGGCTGTGGCTAATAGAAGCTGAAGTCCAATAGGATATGGACAGCCACCCCTCCATTAGGGCAACTTGATGAAAATAGTGAAAGACCTGGAAAGATGATTGGTTGGTGTCCAAATCTTAGCGTAGCCCACTTATCTGAAGAAATGAAAAAGATGAAAAATATTCATCTACAAGAGCTTCGGTTTCACTTGATGTATTCAATGGTTGTGTTAAACTCAATGGTGAATTACAGATCAGCCTTCGTTCATATCACTGTTTCATACAAACTCGACCAATAAGGTTTTATTTTAGTTGTTTTCCCCATTAGGTGTACTTAAATTAAATTTGTTTGGTAGTGTCAATTCACATCTTGATCCAATTTCAGCATAGAAAAAGAAGCGCATGATGATCAACTTATTCTGCAGATAAAAGAACAAGGAAAAGTTCCATCGATATCATGAAAGCATCATTATCAAACCTACTGTATTACAGTTTCATTTTCAGTGATATGCTTAATCCGGTGAATGCCATCTGATTCAGTGGCATTTGATATGAACTCTAAAATATAAAATTCCCTCTTAATCTGTAATGTCCCAAAAGTATCAAGCCCTAACTGTGTGAAAAAGTTCATCTATACATGGAAACAGAAAACAGTAAATAAATACTGAATTATGTTAAATGATAACAATCTGCAAGGGCGGAGAAAGACATCTTCTGAGAGGGAGATCTGAAACTTGCAAGCTGCTTTCAGGATGCTGAAGAAAAGTTAACAGCTGGTGCTCCCATGAAGATGGAGCTGTAATTTTGGAGAGGCCAAAAATAAGCCATACTGGGGCAGGCCAGGAGAGGAACATCAAAGGCCTCCCTTTCCTCTGTCATGCCTCTGGAATGAGGGAGAAATTACACAAATCGTTTGTTTCCCTTCAATTGGAATCTACCAGAGGGAAACTACATATAGGCTTGTGGTGCTAACCTACTTCCCTCAGTGTCAGTGGAAAGAGCCGTTTGCAAAAATAAATAAGTGTGTGTGTGTGTGTGTGTGTGTGTGCGCGCGCGCAGTTTGGTTTTTTTGTAATCTTGGCTTCCTGCCAAATCAGCTTTTTGTGGCCTGAATATGTACATACTTGGGCCCTATCAATCTTGCTTCATGCATCTTCTGTTTTAAAACCTTTTTATCACCTCGCTCCTGTCCTCTCAATCTCCTCTGGCTTGTCCACATCCTTCCTACAATGTGGTAACATGTAACTGAACGGAATGCTTTGGCTGGGGCCAAACAAGCACTGACCAGAGTGATGCTCTGCCTTAAATTGAAGGCTTTTGCTAACTCATTCCAAAGCGGTGCTTATTAAATGTGTTTAGTGATCACACAAGGTTAAAGAGACAAATGGAACCATCTTGATAAGCAATAATCTTATCTTTCGGTCCCAGTCATTTCCCCATCAACTCCTCCTCTCTCACCCCTCCAATGCAACCGGTGTGCTTTTATTTTTAATGATACTGGGTGGAATCCAACTGAGATCTTTGTGCTTATGGAAGGGTTTTGGATCCTGCAAACACTTACAGAAGAGCAGGGGGAGGAAGGTTTTGGGGTGGGTGTTTTTTTGTTTGTTTGTTTGCCAATTTGCTCTTCTTACTGCAAGCCTGAATACAACCTTCTACCCTGCTCTGGATGTTCCCTCCGTGGAGCAAAAATCACCTCTATCCCTCCATTAGCAAAAGTATCCCCTTCTGTCATCACATGGAACCAGCTGGGTTCCACTCAAAGACAAGATGAAGTTGTGGCAGATGGGGCACGAATGAAAGAAGAACTTACCAGTATGGAAGACTATCGCTTCTGAATATTTTTGTTAAACTTTCAAAATCTTCATTTTTGAAGTGTAATTCTTCAAGCAAAGTAGCCAGGAACTGCGAATATCCTTGGCTGTGCTGGGAACTTGCAAAGACGGGAATGTTTTGCGACAACCTGAAACACGATGTTGAATATTTAAAAATATACATATTTACAGTTCCGAATAGGGTGTGAGAGAGGGGAGAAAACAGTCCCTTTCATATAACCCAGAGGAAACTGTAATAAAGTCCAGTTATTATTAAACATCAAATACAGTGGTACCTCAGGTTACATACGCTTCAGGTTACATACACTTCAGGTTACAGACTCTGCTAACCCAGAAATAGTGCTTCAGGTTAAGCACTTTGCTTCAGGATGAGAACAGAAATCGTGCTCCGGCGGCACGGCAGCAGCAGGAGGCCCCATTAGCTAAAGTGGTGCTTCAGGTTAAGAACAGTTTCAGGTTAAGTATGGACCTCCGGAACGAATTAAGTACTTAACCTGAGGTACCACTGTATATCCCTTGCCAAATACAATTACTAAATCAGCAGAAGCACATCCAAGGGGAATTCCTGACACAAGTCATTGCAACCACACATAATGCTTCAGGACTATTCATTAGGATATGATATTTGACACCAAGGTCCCAATACAGAAGAGTCATGCAACCTTTTGCGCTTAGGAAGTCATGGGCAATAATTGTGCACAGTGGACCCAGATAACACATAAGGATATGCATCTTTGCATCTGTCTTCACCGCAGAAGACATAGGGCTGATACTTGTGCCTGAATTGATTCTTCCAGGAAGGGAGCCTGATGAATGACAAATATTTGTGACAGGTTTGAGGTCTTATTGACCAGCAAGGGTCTGGAGAGTATCTGTTGAAGAGTTCTTAGAACTCAAATGTGAAACTGCTTAAGTTCCATCAAAAATATACAACTTGTCACTAAAATCGGCCTCTGTATCATAGGATTTGAAAGTGGTCACTGTAACAAAGAAGGGATTGGGTGGTGGTCAGAAATTATAGGCCAGTTACTGCACTCTATAGGACGCACTTTTCCCCCACCAAAAATTAAGGGGAAATGTGTGTGCGTCCTATGGAGGGAATGCAGCCTCCTTGGCTTCAGCGATAGCAACGGGAAGCCTCCGAAGCGCAGAGGGAGCGCTCTCTCCGCGCTCCGGAGGCTTCGTGTTGCTTTCGCTGAAGCCTGTTTCTTGATTCCCCCCTCTAAAAACTAGGTGTGCCTTATGGTCCGGTGCGCCTTATGGAGCGAAAAATACGGTAGGTTGGATGGCCATCTGTCATGGATGCTTTAGTTGAGATTCCTGCATAATGGAGTTGAACTAGATGAAGCTCATGGTCCCTTCCAACTCTTCAATTCTACGATTCTATAAGCTGTGTATGTGTCTGTTTGTTTTGGTAAATATACTGAACTTGCCTTGTTACGTTTCATGATTTCTACAAAACGCCAGGAAACTTCCCCACAGAGGCCTTTCAGATGGTTATTTAATTTAACTTTACCCACTGCCCGTGGGCACATAAAATATGGATATAATAACTCTCAGAAATGGCAGATCAATGGGGAGAGGGTGAGAGGCAATCAGAGCAGTGCATTTTCTTAGTTGTGCCTTGGCTCCTTGAAGCATCCGAAATCAGGCTTTGGAAAAGCCTTAGCAAGAAGCAACGGTCAGACCAACAGATAAGCAGCTCAAGATGTCATTTTATGAAGCTAGGAATGACAAGAAGAAAATCTTGTTACTATTTTAAAAGACCACCGCTGATTTCCTCCCTTAACAGCACTGTACGTGTGTGTGGCTTTTTTTTTAAAAAAAAGGTGTTGAACTCAGGAGGTAAAATGTCAGTCCGTAAGAAGAAAAACCAGTCTGTCACATGTGAACACAGAACGGTAAAGCTGCCAGCAAGTTAAGGGTTTTCATCATTTCATATGCACCTCAATTCTAAAGTTTAAAAAATCCCAACACAACAGCAATTGGACTAACAGCACCCCGAGTGATCAGAGGCATCTGCAATGCTTTGTCCATGAAGCCACTTTCGCAGACCCCGAAGATTCAGAGCAGCCCTCCAAAACTTTCCCCCCTCCCTAACTAGTAGCTTGCTTATTCAGGCACCTCCCTTTTAGCAGCAAGCTTTGCCCATGTTGGCAGAGACCACGACACCAAAGGGAAGTGGTTTTCAAACTGTGTTTGAGGGAACTCGGGGGGTTCTTCAGAAGCTTGGCAGGGATTTCTCAACTGGGAGATCAGCAATGGATAAGCTTACTTGGAAGAACCAGGCTGGCGTAGAGCTTAAGAATGTTGGACTGAGTGGATGGGACCCAAGTTGAAGTCCACAAAGCTTACTGGGTGACCTTGGCCCACTCAAAGGCAGCCACACCTGCCTTACAAGCTGGTTGTGAGGATAACATGGGGGTGGGAAGAAAACCATGTACAGTGGCTTAAGCCCTTGAATGAAAGGTAGGAAATCGGGGATAGGGAACCTTTCTTCAAACTGAGGGCCACATTCCTTACTGGTTAACCTTCTGGGGGCCACATGAAAGTGACAGGCAGGGCCAGAGGCAAAGGCAGATGGTGCAGTGGGTGTAAGTGTTACCTTTGCCTGCTAGGCTACTTTCTAGACACACTAGGGCACCTCTCTCTATCTGTCATGGGCTGGCTGGATGCAGAGGAGTGGTGGGAGGCACCAGCTAGGGAACCCCCAGGGGACCCCCAAAGGGAGAAGACTCAGAGACGGGGGATTGCTGGTGGGACAACGATGAGCGGTCAGAAGTAGAAGAGGGAACAGACTGGGAGGAGGAGGGGGTGTCAGAAGCTGAAGAGGCAATGGGGTTTAGTGAGCAGGAAGAGGCTGTGGCAGAGAGCAGTCCAGAATCAGCGGCAGAGGCGGAGAAAAAGGGGGCCAAGAGGTAGCAATGTGTCAGGTTGGTGAGGAAGCCAGGAGGTCTTCCCTTCCTGCTGTGATAAGCTCCCCTTCCCCTGGTCCCCCAGAACCTGAAGAGGTATGAAGAGAGCAGAGCAAAGACAGACAAGACAAAAGAGCCTCAGACTGCTTGGGAAGGAACCAGGTTAAGAGGAGCCTTAGGGAGCTGTGGGAAAGCGAGGACCTTCAGTCCTTGCAACTGCCTCATAGGGGCAAGTTCCACCAGGAAGAGTTGCTGTGCTCCCTAGGCCTGGCCTCCTGAGCTTACTGGTTTCTTTGAAGCTGTGTGAGTTATTGCTGATCTGCTCCAGACACTGTCCTCCATCCAGGCAAGTAAGAAGCCATGTAAAAATTCAAGGACACATTCTGGCAAAAAAAATGGGGTGTGAAGTTGAGTCAGTGAGGAATGTGGCCTGGGCAGAATGGTTGTGGCTGAGAAGGCAGTGTAGACCAGGCAAAGTCCTGAAACCTATACAGAGAGGCCAGCTTTGGTCCCTGGACCTGAGGCGGCCCCCTCTACTGAATCTCCACTGTAATGTGCAATCACAGAGGATTCATGGGAATGCCCCAGGGCACACCTTCAGTTCACGTGAGGCCAAGGGGCAGCTCCTCATCAAGAACTGAGTGGGCATCCTAAATGGCTCTCCAGAATTCTCTGCAACATGCCAATGCTAAAGTCCCGTCCCCCCCCCCCGCCCCGCTATAGGGCAGTGGGGGCAGAAAGCTAACTGAGCTAGCATGTTGCGACCTTTGCAATCATCTAACTCCCCCACCCCACTCCGCAATTACTTCTAAGTAGTAAGGCAATAATTCAAGGTTTGCCTATAGGCGACCACCTACGCAGAGAAACCAAGTGCTGGGTTTGCACTAAAGAACAAAAAATGTACCATGCATCAGATCACAGACGAGAAAGCAGTGCAGCCTTGATACCCTTCCATCCAGCATATGGCAAATAGGCCTTGGCAAAGCTAAGAAAAAGCTAGAGTGTCAAGAGTACATCCATACGACAGACTCCTATTAAGCTGCCTACTCCACAGATGCTACACAAGAAAAAGCTGAGTGAAAACTCATGTTAAGACAAGCGGCAGCACTGGGCTACTATTAAGCAAGCTATTAAGCGACAGCTGGTTAACATGGACAGCATTTGCAATTCTCTCTCTTCCCTAACAAAATGAAGAAATGATAAATCCCTAGCTTTTTATAAAATACTTTCCCTGTAAGCAGAATCTGCCAGTGCGGTAATAATATGCACTCAAGTACTCTAGTATTAGAATATTTTAATTCTCTCCCCCCCCTTTTGTTAAACCTGAAAGTAAATCTTGTAGACGTTTTGCAGCAAAGGTTATTTTCACTAACACCGATGTACCAGACTACATCCGTGCAGAATTGAATGCACATTGCTCAGTCCAACCCTCAGATTATACTGCAATTACTGGATTTGTCCTGATATAATAAAAGCAACTGATATACATACAGCGAAGTATGCCCCGTTGATCAGCAAAGGATGTCCCAGGTAAATGTGTATAGGACTGTAGCCTTCCCCAAGACAGGACTAGAGTGACAGTAGCATAGGATGAAAATCACGGACACATTGCCCCTTGTCCACTCATGCAGTGCTAACAGAAGCCAAGCCACAGTTCAACTTAGTGTTACAGTGAGGGCTCAGTGGGACTTACTCCTAGGTAAGATAGCTCAGTTGCTTAGAGAATGGCACTGGTAATGCCCAGGTTGCAGGTTTGATCCCCATATGGGACAGCTGTATATTCCTGCATTGCAGGCGGTCGGACTAGATGTCCATAGGGTCCCTTCCAACTCTACAATTCTATTATTCAAAGTACGAGAAAGATCCAGAATGTGGCAGCTAGACTTGTGACTGGCAGTGGCCGCCGGGTCCATATAACACCGGCCATAATGGACTTTCACTGGCTCCAGGATGTTTCTGAGCACAATTCAAAGTGCTGGTGCTGACCTTATAAGCCCTAAACAGTCTTGGCCCTGTATACCTGAAGGAACGACTCCACCCCCATCGTTCATCCCTGTCACTGAGATCCAGTACTGAGGGCCTTCTGGTGGTTCCCTCACTGTGAGAGGTTAAGTTGCAGGGAATCAGGCAGAGGGCCTTCTGGGTAGTAGCGCCCTCCCTGTGGAACATCCTCCCATCAGATGTCAAGGAGATAAAGAACGACACAATTTTTAGAAGACACCTGAAGGCAGCTCTGTATCGGGAAGTTTTTGACGTTTGACGTTTTATTATGTTTTTTATATTCTGCTGGAAGCCACCCAGAGTGGCTGGGGAAGCCTAGCCAGATGGGTGGGGTACTACTACTACTAATATCATCATCATCATCATCATCATCATTACCATCACTGCTGCCATGTAGCACAATCTTATATCAATTTCTTCAGGTGCAAGTCCAAATAAATTCAAGAAGACACAGGTGCAGCTAGGACTGCAAGCAGGAGTGTCTCGCCCAGTGGGGTGGAAATACTAAGTGAACTTCCTGGCAAGTGGGTCACTGTTCACTGTTCCTCAGAGGTGGCAGGGAGGTCCTTGCCGTGCAAACGCGCCAGCCTAGTCTATCCTGCGCAACGTACTGACCTTTCCTCCTGCCTCGCCAGCTCCCTCCCAGTAAACCACAGAGACCCACTTGCTGGGAAGCTAGCGTACGGCTTTGCCCCATCCAATGAGCTCTAGCAGTCCTACAATGCCAGGCTAGTTAGCAAATATCATGACTTTGTTTTCTCAAAGCTAAATATTTAATGGAATGTGATTATACAGAAAACGTCTCCCCGAGCGCAAGGCATGATGTATCAGTGCGCACTTACAATAAAATAATTCAGTGTAGCCCTTAACGCATACACAGACAAAAACAACAGTCCAACAGTCCATGTTCTGCTGCCTCGGGAGCTTCAATAAATCATTTGCCCAACAACAGTTAAGCAATAGGACGGGGGAAGATTTCTTAAGAACTGCTTACTTAAAATGCACATTCCACATCTGAAATCTGACATCGTGACATTCATTAGAAGCGTCCCAAGGAGCAGAGTGAAACATAAACCCCAAATGACCCATCACGCCTTGACTTAATCATGTTAAAAGGTTGTCATGAAAAAGATCCTGCGTCTTGTTTAATGTTTAAAAGTTCTGCTTTTTCCATGGCACCCCTGAGCCACAGGTGGAGGAGAGACTGGATGTTCAGATAAAAGTCATCTGGGCTGCTCCCAGAGCCATTCCCGAGATCTTCCATGAGTGACAGTCTCAAAATGCCACTATTATATCATTGATATAGACCTGCTTGGAATACTGTGTACCGCTTTGGGGGCAACAACCCCTGGAAAAAGGATATTACAGAACCAGGAAAATGGCAACTAAAATGATTGAGGGGTTGAAATGCTTTCACAATATGGAAAGGCAGGAGTGCTTAGGCTTCTGGAGCCAAACTTGAGTGTGATTCTAACCAAGTCCAGTCTAAAGTAAGCCTTACTGATTTCAAGGCAGTTTACTCCCAAGTAAGTGGGATTAGAAGTGAAGCCTAAGGCTGAAATCCGGTAGCTTTTATCCAAAGTAGCACCAAGATTTACCCTTGCGCAGCCGAACTTAGCAGAGTGACGGGAATAGAGCAGACATAGAGTCCAGAGAGAGAAAAGAAACTAAGAATACTTTTCAGAGGTAAACGAGATCGCATTTGATAATGAGGAGAAATAAAACAGAGAGGTTCTTCCTCCAAAATAAGGTTTGAAAAGTGCGGTGGTGTGAGGCTCACCCACTTTTGGCAGCATTCTGGGACTTCTACAGTGCAGGTAAATTGATGCTCCAGCCATTCGGATCTATGTAGGGTTTGCTCCTTAGCTTTTTTCTTCTCCCGGATGATATCCCACAAGGCAGTGGAAATTTGGGATCAGAGTTTCCTTTCACCCAAATGGGCTCCCTTCCCATGTTGACAAGCCCCACCTGCCCCTCACTTCCCTCTACAGCACGTGCAGAAAACGCCTTCTTGACCGTTGGACTATTTGTCTCATCTGCTCAACCTGCCAGAGCCTGTCTTTGCACGTTGGGAAAGGTTTGAGACCCATTGGTTAAAGACATCACTTGTATGGAAGAGACATCATCCCCCCCCCTCAACATTTATAAAGCGCCCTCCATTTAGGCAATACCCAAGCAGTGTTCCGAAATAGAATATAAAACCTAATACAGATAAAAAGTCAGCATAAAAACTTGAAAATAACCTTTATAAAAAAAAACCCAGGAGCTTTTTTATTAGGAATTGGAGGTACTGATATCCCAAAAGAGCAGAAAAGACTTTTTATGTATGCGACAACAGCCGCACGGATGCTACTAGCCCAGAGACAAAAAGAATACAAAGTCCCTACCAGAGAGGAATGGCAAACCAAGCTGTTGGAATACGTCGAACTGGTAAAACTGACCAGAAAGCTCAGGAACCAAGAAGATTTCAATAAAGAATGGGGGGGGGGGAATTATAATTTATCTAGGAGACCATTGTAAGCAGATGAAAACATTAGCAGGATTCTAATAACACTTGCAATGTAGCAAATATCATGGACAATATGGAGAGATATAAAATATGGATTATGAAACAATATGCAGTTGAAAAGGTTGACAATAGGACTCATGGAGGAGAGGGTGGGAAGTCTGGAGATTCAGAGAAATCTCTAAATATGGATATGTATTTTGTATTGTTATAATTCAACACTTATTATTTCAAATTATATATTATTTCAAAACCAAAAAACCCCCCAAATACTTGAAAACCAGAAAGTGTTTAAAACCACAGAAACAAAACTGATTGATTTGAGAAAGCGTGGGAGAAAAGAAATGTCTTCAACAAACGTCAAAAATAGCAGAATGCCGGACGTTGCTTCACTTTGGAGGCAAGAGAATTCCAGAGAACTGGTGCAAAAACACTTAAAAGACTTTCGCCGCAGGGACATGTGGCAGCATTAGCAGGTCTTCTTCCACACATACCTCTGAGTGACCAGGGTGGGATGGAAGGGGAAAGGCAGCTTCTCAGATCCTGCCCAGATGAATATAGGGCTTTATAACCCAGTAGGAAAACCCTGAATCTAGCTCGGTAGCAAATTGGCAACCAGCGTAGCACTTTCAACGAAGGTGTTGCACGCTGTTGATAGACTGTCCCGTAGGTTGCCCCAGTGAGAATTTGTCCCAGAGGCTGGCACTGACAATCGGAATATACAGTGCACAACCAGCTAATACCAACTGTGTCAGCCGTAGAATTTGTATTGGAAACGTTCTGCCTAATTCTGCTCTGCTTTCTCATTTCTCCGCACAAAGTTCAGCTACTTTTTCTTTGCCCTTTCAGTTGCTAACTACGTGCAGGTCAAGACGCATCGCAAAAGGTTGTGGGTTTTTTTGCAGCTTGAGCCTCATTCTGAGAAACTGTTCGGTTTTCAGAAAGCTCCCTCAGAATAGGAACCTGCTAGGTTAATAGATTTCTCTTCTGTCTCTATAGCTATGTATGGAAGCTTTGAACTCCTTACTTGTTGCCCAGATCTTCTGGCAGATCTTCTGACGATTTTGGCTTCTGAATTTCCCTTTTGTTTTTGCCTGATTCTGTGCAGAGCTATGTGTGCCCACTGAAATAAACGGGTTTGTGTAACTAACTTTGCACAGCAATGCAGGCTCCCGTCTCCCTTTGGCCGATTAACATTATATGTAATTTTATTTTATTTATTTTATTTTTATTAAAGATTTTGTTGATTTACAAAAGTGTGTGCAATGTATTATATGTCATTTTAAATGTGTGCGGTGTGTGTGTGTTTATTGGTTTGCTTTTGTTTCATTATGTGTTTTGTGTTCTCATTTTGTACTTTTATGTTGTGAACGGCCCTGTGATATTTGGATGAAGGGTGGTATGCAAATCTAATAAAATAAATGAATAAAGAAATATGTGTAAAGTGTGTCGAACGGCCTTCCATTAATGCTGGATATCTGTTTGACTTAAATTGTTAATTAGCTCTGAATATTCTGATTCTGAGAATATTGTGGTGAGAGGATCCAAACCCATCTTTGGCTAATCTTCACAGCCCTGTGGCTGATATTCTAAAGAAATCTGCAATCAGAAGAGTAAGCCGGGTGCTAAAACATTTATATCTTAAGTCTCAAAAAGGTAAAGGATGAAGGTACCAGATGTGCCTCTGTGAGGAGGGAATCCCATAGCTTGGGGGCAAGGTAAAGCCATTTCCAAAACTCCAGAATGTGGTTATAGATTTATTTTATGCCCTTTATTCCTCCCTCCCTTTCCCAGTCTCTTACATACTTAGTGTGCATGTGCCACACATTCTCACACACATTCAAGCACATTAACGCCCATGACTTTTGCAAAACCAGCCCTGGTGTTCTAAGCGTTTCAACATGAGAGCAAAAGGGGTTTCTTTTGCTGGCTAGGCTACTATGAGATTGGGCTCTAAACTGTATTTTGGGGGTATTCATGATCTCTAGAACTTGCGCAGTCCTTGGAAACCGCTAGTAAAGCAAATCATGAGATGTTAAAAATATTTCATCATGTAATTAGTTTATTTGGTTGATCAGTCACAGATAACTGCATGAATGACATTATTTATATCAGCGCAGACTCTTGTGATTTACATTAATCTACACAATCTGGCGCCTTGAAAGCGATGAAAGGGCCTATTGTAATGTTATTCTGACCTCCTTGTCTACCATCATAGCCTTCATTCCTGAATGAAGTTTTCTGATTCAAATGCCCATAGCTCGTTAATTTCCTTTATCTAATTGTATTTGAAGCGATGTGCTATGTAGAATCCTACTGTGGCAGCTACTGACCACGGTAATCTGTGCATTCACTCAGAATGGATCCACATGATCGTATTATGACCTGACTTAACCATTCACTGTTCGGTGGGCCCGAGCGAAGGGCAGCTTTCCCTACCCCAGTGCAGGGTCAATGCAACCCATGGTACTGACATCTTGCAAGCGGTTTGTTCCCCTTTATGAAATTTTAAAGCTCTGTTCCAGGAGAGGCCCAGAAGGTGGCCACAGAAGAGCAGAAATTTTTGTGTGCTGGGCTCCCCCGTTTGTGGAATGCTCTCCCCAAGGAGGCTCTCCTTCTGCCTTCATTGCATATCTTTAGGTGCTAGTCCAAAACACCGTTTTATTAGCCAAAGGCCTGGCAGAAGAACTATCTGTGGCCTTTTGAACTGCTTGTGGTGGCTAATACAGTGGTACCTCGGGTTAAGTACTTAATTCGTTCCGGACGTCCGTTCTTAACCTGAAACTGTTCTTAACCTGAAGCACCACTTTAGCTAATGGGGCCTCCTGCTGCCGCCGTGCTGCCAGAGCACAATTTCTGTTCTCATCCTGAAGAAAAGCTCTTAACCTGAAGCACTATTTCTGGGTTAGCGGAGTCTGTAACCTGAAGCGTCTGTAACCTGAAGCGTATGTAACCCGAGGTACCACTGTATATGAAATAGAAGAATGTATAATAGATGAAATGTGTGATGTAATAGGAGGAATATGTATTTGGTGAAAAGTGTACTATTATGAAGTATAACAACAACTACAACAACAGTGTGGATTGCTCCATGGGGAAACTGATTTTCTTCTGAGTGGACATGGCTTAAAATTGTGCAGTAAGAAAGAACAAAAAGATCTCTCTCTCTCTCTCTCTCTCTCTCTCTCTCTCTCTCTCTCTCTCTCTCACACACACACACACACACACACACACTGCTCCATGTAATCAGTTTCCCCATGGAGTGATCCACACTGCTGGAGAACATGTGTGAATATTGCAACCACATTAATAGGACTACCAACCTGCCAGTTCAGAGCTCTTTACTACTTTGTTAGTGAGTACATCAAAGTGGTGAAACGTTAACTCATTCACATGATTCTGTGTACAGATCAAGAGAAATGGGAATCAAACCTGCGGCGAATCTGCCAAATGCCTTATCTCATATTTGCAGTGGAGCTTTCATACATCAGAAGGGTGCCATAATTACTTGTATTAGTCAAAATAAAAAAAAATCCTTCCAGTAGCACCTTAAAGACCAACTAAGTTAGTTCTTGGTATGAGCTTTCGTGTGCATGCACACTTCTTCAGATATGAGTATGAGCTTTCGTGCATGCACACGAAAGCTCATACCAAGAACTAACTTAGTTGAGATGCGGGTGGCGCTGTGGGTAAAACCTCAATGCCTAGGACTTGCTGATCGTATGGTCAGCGGTTCGAATCCCCGCGGTGGGGTGAGCTCCCGTCGTTCAGTCCCAGCTCCTGCCCACCTAGCAGTTCGAAAGCACTCTTAAGTGCAAGTAGATAAATAGGGACCGCTTTATAGCGGGAAGGTAAACGGCGTTCCGTGTGCTGCGCTGGTGCTGGCTCGCCAGAGGAGCTTCGTCACGCTGGCCACGTGACCCGGAAGTGTCTTCGAATGGCGCCGGCTCACGGCCTCTAGAGCGAGATGAGCACGCAACCCCAGAGTCGGACATGACTGGCCCGTACGGGCAGGGGTACCTTTACCTTTACAGTCCTTGAAGTCAGATTACAAAAAATATCATACAACATAAACTTCTGCCACTGTGGTTTCATTGAAGGGAAGGCTCTCCCTCATTATCTGTTTAATTATTTTCCTGACATAAGGCACTGGAAGGAAATACTGATCTGCTTAAAAAAAAGTGGTACCCTGATTTTTTAAAAATCACATTAAGTTACTGGATAAGTTTGATTTTATCAGTTATCTCAATTTTATTTTTGTATGTTACATGAAGGCAAACAGTTACCAACAAAACTACATCTTGAAACTGGCTTGATGGAAATCAAAATCTAGTTAAATAGCCGGCTCAGCTGGATTTGAGAATCATGTCATTTGACGAGTTTTCACTGATTTACGCTTAATTCTGTTCTACTTCTCATCGTGTTTATTGTATTATGTCTTACACACACACCCCAGCCATATTCCAATGTTTCTGTTGCGTTGCTTAAAATCTTCACATTTGGATCGACCGATTACCAATTATTATACTGCCTCCTTCGGACATTTTTGTTATCGGGAGTTAAGTTTTAAAAGTCTTCCCTTGTAACTTGCATTTAAGTTTAAATGCAAGCTCGACAAAACACACATTGTGGCGGGGAGAATCGTGTTAAAAGCAAAAAAAAAGGAACCCAGGTGCCTCTAGAGTGAAGATTTTCCATTAGAATGCATGAATATTTGATGGCTGGTCTTGAATGGGAGCATCTAGCTTACCAACATCCACATGCAGCATGTTTAAGGGCAGACCCAGTGCAAGGTTTTCACGCCATTTGAAATTCCCGATCAAGCCAATTTTATCGGAACAAAAGTAATCCAAGGCTGCAGTCCTAATCCCTCTATCTTGAGAGCTGGTGTGCTTGAGGATGCTCAGTGGGCCCCTCTCTGCTAGCCTGTCGACCTACAAGCAGGTCTCTCTTTGCTGGTAGCCAAGAAAAATAGGGTGTTTGGGGGGGCAGGGCGTTTGAGGTCTTAGATCCAAGGGATCTAAATCCACAGGCCTCCTAGCTTTGCTGCACACATTGCATATATATATATAAAAATCCCCCCACCTTCCACCCTTTCAGATGCAATGTTCACTCTGCTGCTCTGGTTCTCTCTGGCCCCATTTAAGATTGCTCTGCAAAACTTTTATTTTTAATAATAAACATTTACACTAGATGTTTTAATACTGGCCTATGAATAGCAGAGGAAGGGGGAAAGCCTGTGCCAATTTTCACCCCAAAACCCACATTTTACCAACAGGGCAGGCTTGCATTTACTTCGATGAATCATAAGAACAGATTGGCCTACATTTCAATTTCCATATTTGACATCTGCTTTAACAGATACTGAATCCTCTTAAAGAACAAAGGCTACTTGGGAGTCCAGTTTTAAGTGCCACCCAAAGCTCCTTTACTTACAGCGAAGATGAATTTTGCAGATCGAGTGCTGCCTATGTTTTATTTAATATTTCATTTGGGTATGCTGATGGGTTCACAGCCCGGCGCTGACGCAAGTTCTTTTATTCTTTGATGGCAAATGAAACTAAATGATTCATTCATGTGTGTGTGTGTTTTGTACACTTACAGGCAATACACTTGAATCAATGCTGCAAAAAACAACCACCACCCCAACGCACAAACGTTTTCAACCCATCATCGTGCAAGTACTGAAGTTCAACCAAATGTTAACTTAGCTGACTGCTCCCACTGCTGGCAGCCTCACCTCATGCAGCCCAGCCCAGCCCTGATTTAATCACAATAATGGTTGGCTATTTTCAGAAAAGCATGAAAGCAAAAGCGCGGCGGGGGGGGGGGGGAGAGATGGTTTCACTTTTCACTTCTGATATGCAAGCCCGGTATTGATATTGCTCACAGCTGAAGGGACGAAAAACTGTTCCCTTGCATTAAACAGGGCAACTGGGTCTCTCTAACTCGATAAAGCTGTTTATATGGTCTGGTCCTTTCTAGTTTGATGCTTGCAGGCTTTCCACAGGCAGAATCTATTCCTGCGTTGCAAGGGGTTGGACTAGATGACCCACGGGGTCCCTTCCAACTCTATAATTCTATGATTTAGCTTCCCACAGTGAGAACATGATGTTGGAGTATGTGGGCTTTTAGCCTGATCCAACAGGTCTCTTCTTATGTTAAGACCAGCTTTCTCTCAAAGTAACTCACTTGTCAACGGCTTCTCGCGTGTAGAGATCCCCTTCATTAATCCAGACAGGAAGGAAGTGGCACTTGATCAGTAGGACACGGATACAGCAACAGGGTTATTTATGTATGCCACTACACCGTCCCGTGTATTGCTAGCCCCAAAATGGAAATCGAGCAGAGTTTCAACCAAAGAAGAATGGCAACTTAAACTGATGGAATATGCACAGCTTGCGGATCCAACTTATAGAATAAGAGAAGAATAACATTCGTTTAAAGAAGATTGGAAAATGTTTATTGACGAAATGGGGGGAAATTGTGTACGCTTGAAAACGTTGGCAGCATTAAGATAAATTCAACAGTGTAAATAAGTTTTTGATGGAAGTAATAATGGAATACTGGATGGCTTAGTTTATATAAAATATGCAGGGATTTATGCTTTGCAAAATGAACCATAGAAAGAGAAGAAGGGTATTTGATATTTTAAGGTTGTTTAAATGAATTTTCTAAATGGTAAAACAGGAAATTTAATAAAAATTAGAGAGAGAGAGAGACTGGGCTTTAGCTGCTATAAAGTGGAGCAGCAAAAGTTTTGCCCACAGCCAGTGTTTGAAATCTGCAAATCAGCTCCACTGGCTGTCGCTCCATTTCCAGGCTCAATTTAAAGTGCTGGTCATTACCTATAAACACACCTCTACAGTTCAGGACTCAGGAGCATAGGAAGATACCTTCTACTGAGTCAGATCATTGGCCAGCTGATTCCTGACTATGCCGGCTGAAAGCAGCTTTGCGGGGTTTTAGACAGCAAGTCTTTTCCAGACTCACCTGGAGATGCCAGGGATTGAACCTACGGCCTTCTGCATACAAAGAAACAGAATTAAAGGTCTGTCTCCCCCCCCCCCCACACTGTCCAAGCTACACCTGGCCATTTCTCCTGCAAGAGAAAGGCAACCCTTTTGTGTCTGTCAGCTGCTGGCTATCACAGATAACAAATGCAAAGAGCTTACTTCAAAGATGTCGTATCAATGGAGCATTATAATAAAATCCTTTCATCAATAGACAAATGGGGGGGGGGTTATATTTATACAGAAGAACTTCCTTATACTGTTAAGGGTATGGAGAATCAGTATAGCGAGGCAACAATCTGCACAAGGCACATAAAGAACTAG
This sequence comes from Podarcis liolepis, assembly GCF_965112155.1. Taxonomy (NCBI): domain Eukaryota; kingdom Metazoa; phylum Chordata; class Lepidosauria; order Squamata; family Lacertidae; genus Podarcis; species Podarcis liolepis. The sequence continues at coordinate 73,208,550 of NC_139559.1, read as the reverse complement.
GGCTGGAGGAGAAATTTGGATTGGTCTGTATTTTAATGCAATTTGTCCTTCCCAAAACAATACATGAACCAAACTGCAGCTATCTTTTGCAATGCACACTTCTTCAGCTTTTGTGATCCAACCAACCAATGTCCATATTAGCAAAAACAAGCATACAAAATTCATTATATTAGGAGAAATTGTTTGCAAAAATGTGTATGTGAGGAAAACGGCACACTGAAAGACTGCTGATTTTTCGGGAGGGCATATATATATATATATGCTGAAATGTGGGTAATGAGCCAAAAATAAAAACTGACCGATTTGTCCATCCTTATTTTTTTTAAAAGAACCTCGCAGAACAACTAACCTGCTTGCAAGCTAGGAATTGCCAACTTGAAAAGTCATTAGTGTTTATTAGAAATACGATTCTATTACTCATGTTTTAAAGAGAAGGCAATCTTTCTATTATGTGAATGTGGTAAAGGTAAAGGTAAAGGGACCCCTGACCATTAGGTCCAGTCGTGGCCGACTCTGGGGTTGCGGCGCTCATCTCGCTTTATTGGCCGAGGGAGCCGGCGTACAGCTTCCAGGTCATGTGGCCAGCATGACTAAGCCGCTTCTGGCGAACCAGAGCAGCACACAGAAACGCCGTTTACGGTACCTCTTTATCTACTTGCACTTTTGACGTGCTTTCGAACTGCTAGGTTGGCAGGAAGTGAATGTGGTAGGAGATATAAATCATTACCTGTGCAGCTAACAACTGAAACTGAACAGCGTCAAATGTGGGGCAGAGGACAGAGTCTCGGATCAAACAGACCCAAATTCAATATCCTTGTTCAGCCACTGAAGCCGAGTGACCTTAAGCAGCCTTCCCCAACCTGGTGACCCCCAGATGTTTTGGGACATCAGTCCCAGCCAGTTTTGCCACTGGTCAATGATGGTGAGAGTTGCACACTGCCACCTGCAAGACGCCAAGCCAGGGAAATCTTAAGTTATTCATTGTTGCAGAAGCAATAGGTTATGGGATGTGAGGGAGCCAGGCCACCACCTTGGGTACTCTTGTGCACAAAGGCGGGAGGGAGATATATTTAAAAAGGGGGGTGGAGTTCAGCCTAGCCTACCTTTCAGGGCTTTTGTGAAAACACAAAGGGGAGGGGAGGGAACAGACTCTGTAACAGAGAAAAAAGCTGTTTCTTGGGTCTCAGTAACCATGGTGCAAAATTTGTTTATGACATCTTTGAGACGTGACCAAATGCATAGAGAACAGGCAAAGAGATGAACAGGTTTCCAAAATATTTAGCAGATATGAAAGACAGCGGATTTTTAAATAAAAAACCACAGACTCATAAATCTCTAGAATGCATAAAAAATAAAAATGCATCACAAAGACGCCATGCACCACTTTATAGTACTTTACAAAATGCTTATGGAAAAACTTAGGGAAATACGGATTCAGATGCAAAGGGAGCAGCAGATGGAAGAATGCCAGAATAATCCACTTAGGTAAACATATCATCAATACAAGACTCTATGAATTTACTCACCTGCACCCAGTTACTATGGAAACTACAACCATAAAACTGATCATACCTTCGTTTTAAACTTTCTAAAACAATAATCTGCTTATCTTCGTTTCAAGCCAACAAGCAAAGCCAAACACCTGGAATAAGGCAGCTGAATAAAGAGATGACTTTGGGGGCTGCGGGAAGGGGGGAATCTTGCAGCCTCCTTGCGCAAGCATTTGAGAACATCCAAAATGAAAATACATTGCAAAAGTTAAGTACATGTATGGTGCACCGCTTAATACTTCACTCCAATTACTTGCCCTGCTCTCCTGTCATATTGGGCAGCATACAAAACACAACTCCCAGTACTTTCAGTGGGGCTTGCACTGAACAATGTAAACTCTGAATATTTGTACCGTCTTTTTTATGATTAGCTGATTTGCAGGCCTTCATTGGAGGCTCTCAAAATCGGGTACAAATATCCTTATAAATCCGAAACATGGAAAGGGCCATGGAAGTCATTCATTTCAGTGTCAGAGACAGGACCAAGCACCTGACAGGGAAGGACACTTGCCCAGAATTAACTGGGGGAAGAAATCCTGAAGGAAATGAAGAATCTCCTCCATGCACACTTAAGACAGAGACCAGTGATAATTCAGAGCTTCTCATTTGTTTATTTTATTTGTCTACCACTTAATAATCAACTTTCTCTGAGCGACTAACAATAACACTGAAAACCGTAAAGATTTAGAGAAGTGAAACGAACAACTGCAACGGCCCTCCCCCTTGCATAAAGAATACCAAGCCATGGTTTGTTTTTAATCATTGTTTGTTCTACAAACCACAAATTCTCTGGCAGACAAGAAAACAAGCTGTGGCTTGTTTTGTTTTTCATCTGCTCTATCTTATGGCGTTGCAGCCTGGGAAATGTCTGGGATGGGGTAGCCAAACAAGACCATGGCTTAAGCAAGGCTGCTGGGTTCAGACATAATGCCAATCCACAGTTAGAGCAAGCCAGGCAAGCCATGGTTTCAGACAGTGGCTGCTTGGTAGAAGAAATAAACCATGCTCAGTCTTCTTGGTTTGCATATTTAAATGAGCCACAGCTTTGTGTTGTGTGAACCGTGCCGGAGCAAATTAGAATAAATAAAACCACTAGCAGGAAAACGTTAATACAGCCAAGCTAAATGCACTTTAAAAAGGTCTTAATGTTAAAGTACCCAAGAAAATAAAAGTGTATTCACATTTTTCTGTTTGCGGAATGGATCAAGATTTAGATCCGTGGTTCCCAACATGGGGCACATGTCCCACAGGGAGGAAAATTTGATTTTTAAGGGGGGCAATTAAAGAATGCGTTATTAACAGTGAATGGCCTTTTAGGCTTCCTCCAAGTGAATAGGAATTCACTTTTTGAATAATAAGAATTATGTCACGGGGGTGGGGGGTGGGATCAGGATTTTAGAGATGCTTAGGTGGGGTGTGGCTAAAAAAAGTTTGGGAACCACTAGATAAAGAAGAGGATTTTTGGAATTTCCCCTTTTCTTTGCATCACTAAGGGCCACACCCCACCCTTTTTTGGAGGGTCCCTTGATCCTTTGTAGCAGCTTTTCAAGGGGCACAAGTGGTTGCAGGAGAAATCAGCAAACATTTCTCCTCCCCCCCCTTCCTCTAAGGGAGTGTCCCATGGCCAGAATCAACACGCAGTTAGCCTAGATTTCAGCCAATTGATTTGGGAGGATTTTTGAATGATTCCCATTGGTATGGGTACACTTGGTATAAACACCCTCCCTTCCAACTTTGCATATCAATGCAAAATTACTGGGACGAATATTGTCGTCATATTCCTTGGAAGGTAGGTAATAAAAATGATGCTTTGAACCAAAAGGCTCCAGCCAGCCAGCATGTTTTCATTTTAACAGATGGAGAGTGCTTCAAGGTTGCAAATGTTTGTATTGAATATATTAAAGTTAGGCATTAATAGGAAGCGGATGCGTTTTCAAGAGCTGCTTCCAATCACAGATACAACAAATGCTCTCTGCCATTTATCCTGTGATAATGCCTCAAACAGGTTTGTCCGATGGGTGAACCCAAAGTCATTTCGGTGCCAAGCTTTTATGCCTAAATCCTGTTGGTGACAGTCCAGTGGAAGTGCAATAACTTCAGGTTGTCTTTTCTTCAGAGCTACTCTGATTACAGCATAGAGTGTCTTTGCATAAGGTGGAGAATGGACTTTTGGAATTACACGGAGCAGTGTTTCTTGATTTGCTTTGGGCCATGCAGTATGCCCATCTCGGAACACGACGACAACATAAGAGGCAGGAGGAAATTGCCTTTCAACGAAACTAAGGTGCTTGGGCACACTCACCTTTCTTCTGCGCTTTCCAGGCATAGTCCGTGCTTTAAAGCTCTGTTTGTTGCACTTCAGCTTTAAAGAGCGGGTTTGGGGGGGGCACAGAGCTTCAAAGCACAGACCTGTGCCTGGAAAGAGCACGGCAAAAAAGGTGTGGATAAACCCTCAACCATGAAAATGCAGAAGAGAAAGGGTTGGATCCAGTGCATCAGACCTACCAGCAAAGGGATCTTGCACTAGCAGAGATCTGTTTCTCAATATTGTGTAACACGGGGGTGCAGTGCAACAGGTCCGCTAGCAGAATCAGTATAGAAGAGCTTGTGCTAAAGAAAATACAGTGGTACCTCGGGTTAAGTCCTTAATTCGTTCCAGAGGTCCGTTCTTAACCTGAAGCACCACTTTAGCCTATGGGGCCTCCTGCTGCCGCCAGAGCACGATTTCTGTTCTCATCCTGAAGCAAATTTCTTAACCCAAGGTACTATTTCTGGGTTAGCGGAGTCTGTAACCTGAAGTGTATGTAACCTGAAGCGTATGTAACCTGAGGTACCACTGTATAATAGAAAAAACCCCGTCGATTTTCCTATCTTCTAAGCATTACACATACAAGTGCAGTTGTCTGCTTACAGAACCTCTGCTTTTGCAAAACGACCCACTAGTGCAGCTGTGTGGGACATCGTCCAAGCAAAGGGCTGGATCCCAACCGCCCACAATCCCCTGTGGGTCATTTTGACAGGTGGGCAGGGTTGCTCAGCCCACCACTTCTCTTTGAAGGACACATGGCCAGTGCCAGTGATCGGATTGGCTGTGACCGAGCCCCTTCAAAGGGGGAGACTGCAAATCCAACTCTGTCTAACTGCAGGACAGACTAGAGTCATATCATGTCTGCACGTTGACGTTTTTCCCTTTGAGGGAGCTGGGCCTCTTCAAAAGCGAGCTTCTTTAAAGGTGCTTGCTTTCAGCACAAAACAGCTGATCAGCCTGGCCAAGGAGGCTCCTTGAGGAACATGAATCATAGAATCGTACATTTGGAAGGGACCACGAGGGTCATGAACAGTCCAACCCCCTGCAATGCAGGAATTGTTTCCCCATCGTGGGGCTTGAACCCACGACTCCGAGGTTAAGAGTTTCATGCTGTACCGACTGAGCTATTGGAGCTCACTTGAAGCTCCCAACTGCTATTTTGCAGCTGCATCTCTCCATGCCCCACACCTGATGTCACACATGGGCCAAGCGGGAACCCAAGTTCGACACTAGCTTTATTTAACTTAGCACTACCATGGATTCCACCCAGCATCATGCTTAGAGTAGAACCCTGGAAGCAAAAGTCATAACTAATTTAAGTCCCACTGATTTCAATGGTCCTACTAGAAGCACTTGCTGATATTTTATGAATACCGTGAACCACCCTGAGACCTCTGGGTATAGGGCAGTATATAAATTCAAATAAATAATAAGAATAAGAATAATATGAATAAAGTCCTCCTCTGAACTATATGTTTAAAGCAGCATTGTGCCACTTTTAGCAGTTGTGGCTTCCCTCAAAGAATCTTGGAAGCTGTAGCTTGTTAAGGATGTGAGGAGGCCCCCTATTCTCCTCCCAGAGTGGTTTGACAATCAATTCCTCTTCTCAAGGAACTGGGAATTCAAGATTTTGATTCTCCTTTCCCAGCAGTGTGAGGAGATCACAAAGGTCTTCTTGTTAGCTCTTCGCCAGTTTTGCACAGGAGATAAATATATCTAGCTCTGCAGCGCTAACAATCAGGCTGGGTGTAACCAGCAAAGGGAAGCAAGGTGATTTGCATCCGAATTTGATCAGATAGTGGCAGTGAGACGTCCTGTCGGTGACATCTGGCTGATGGTTCAGTGGTGGAATTCTCGCCTGCCACATGGGAGACGCGGGGTTGAGTCCTGGTCAACGCAACAGCGTGATGTGTTCGGAAGGGCTCGCCTGCTTTGCATGCAAAAAAATGCCAGGTTCAATCCGCACCAGATAGGACTAGGAAGGAATCCTGCCTAAAACCCTGGAAAGTCCCTGCCAGACAGTGTTGATAACACTGAGCAAGACGGACCAATGGTCTGGCTATGCTCTGCCTCCATGGCAATATGGTTCTGAGTACCAGTTGCTAGAAACTGCAAGAGGGGCGAGTGCTCTCGTGCCCAGGTCCATGCATGTGGTTGGCCACTGTGAGAAGAGAATGCTGGACTAAGTGCGGCGTTGGCCTGATCCTGCAGGCACTCCTTATGTTCCAAATCTGATGACCCACACACTGGTCATTTATAAAAGGAAAAGCATCAGCTCAAGGCTAAGCCATGCAACCAACATCAGGTGTAGCTCAGTTTTATGGAGTCTTCCCCAGCCCTTTGCCTATTGAAAAGGTTAATTCTGTGTCCAGGGCAGCTGTCTACCAGCTCCACCTGGTACGCAGGCTGAGACCCTACCTGCCCGCGGACTGTCTCGCAAGAGTGGTGCATGCTCTAGTTATCTCACGGTTGGACTACTGCAATGTGCTCTACGTGGGGCTACTTTTGAAGGTGCCCTGGAAACTGCAACTAATCCAGAATGCGGCAGCTAGACTGGTGACTGGGTGTGGCCACCCAAACCATATAACACCGGTCCTGAAAGACCTACATTGGCTCCCAGTACGTTTCCGAGCACAACTCAAAGTGTTGGTGCTGACCTTTAAAGCCCTAAACGGCCTCAGCCCTGTATACCTGAAGGAGTGCCCCCCCCCCACTGTTCAGCCCAGACACTGAGGTCCATCTCCAAGGGCCTTCTGGCGGTTCCCTCACTACAAGAAGTGAAGCTACAGGTAACTAGGCAGAGGGCCTTCTCAGCAGTGGTGCCCACCTTGTGGAATGCCCTCCCATCAGATGTCAATGAAATAAACAACTATCTGACTTTTAGAAGACATCTGAAGGCAGCCCTGTTTAGGAAAGTTTTTAATGTTTGATGTTTTATTGCTGAATTATTATTATTATTATTATTATTATTATTATTATTATTATTCTGTTGGGAGCTGCCCAGAGTGGCTGGGGAAACCCAGCCAGATGGGCAGGGCATAAATAATAAATTATTATTATTATTATTAAAAATAAGTAAGCCCTCTGGAGATTTACATTCTGTATAAACTTGCTTGCAACAACTTGATCACGTTGACTACTGTTAGGGATCAGAGGAGTTTCAGGCAACGGTTGCGTTTTACTTTGCACTATGTACAAAGCCCTTGTATGCAGATCTTTCTGTCTCTGTGTTGCTACGTCTGGTAAAGCAAACCTCTGGAGTCTCTCTCTCCGCATGACACATTCTCCTAAAGTGCGCATTTTTAAGCGATGGCTTTTCCATAGCCATCGTGGCCGTTTTGAGTCCGTTTGACTTACGGAGTCCCAACGCTTTGCCACGCTACTCCCAGAACATTTGGAAAGTCTCTAAAGCTTTTAAGGGATGGGGAAGGAAGGGGGGTGGGAAACTGTTGCACGGGCTTTGTAGATGCAACTGACCACAGTTCACTGGAATCAGCCCGATCAGATAAATAAAATGAAAGCGGACGTTTCTGGAGATTATCTTGAAAGCTTTCCATTAGACTGTACCAGGGGTATTCGCTAACAACAGCCAAGTGTCCTGGCTGAGGTACAGAGCAACCCGTTGCTAATCCTAGCATGCATCTTCTAGATATCTTATTTGTATCTGTTTACCTAATTCAGTTGATATCCAGTAAAGATATTGGGAGTGTGGGTGGGGAGTAGTGGGAGATGTATTTGCCAGAAGTTTTATTTTATTACAATACGAATACATCAATATTTTGATAGAAAGGTAAAAGTGTAATGAATTGTTCCTCCAGCTTTCTGTCACAGCAGTGAAATATTCAGATTGGAACAAAGAACATGCAGTAGGGGGGATAGTTGATCCTTAGGAATGAAAGCCAAACAAGGCATTCAGACATTGATAAGAAACACATTGGAAAACAAAAATAAACTACTTTATAATATGATCATGGGACATGCAGAAAGTACAAAACAATGCTGCTACATAGGAACATGAATCCCTCCCAAAATATAATTATAGACGAGCCCCTTGCATATGTATATCAAGCACGCATCCAAAATCAATGACTGTTTTTTTGCTCTCGCAGAAACACACCAAGTCAAAAGCGGAGGGTGGGTGTATTACACACAAGGACTTGGAACAATTTATGGCCACCTCTGTTAGGAATGCAACCTTTTGTGAATATGCATTACAAATCAAAGCAAATGTTTCAGTTAATTTTTGAGTCTACATTGTTTCTGGTGACTTCTGTTAAGAAGCCTGACCAACTCTGAACCATAAGGTTCACAGATATTCCATCAAAAGGAGGAAGTTTGCATTCAAAATTCCAAACCATGTATTATGGGCGTGGCATTGGCTAATAATAATTATTATTATTTTATTGTTTATACCTCGCCCATCTGGCTGGGTTTCCCAAGCCACTCTGGGTGGCTTCCAGCAAAATAAAAAACAAAAACAAAATGTTGAGATATTAAAAACTTCCCGATACAGAGCTGCCTTCCAATGTTTTCTAAAGTTGTGTAATTCTTTATCTCCCCGACATCTGATGGGAGGGTGTTCCACAGGGAGGGCACCACCGTTGAGAAGGCCCTCTGCCTAGTTCCCTGTAACCTCACTTCTTGCAGTGAGGGAACCGCCAGAAGGCCCTCAGCACTGGACCTCAGTGTCCGAGCTGAACAATGGGGGTGGAGACGCTCCTTCAGGTGTACAGAACCAAGGCCGTTTAGGGCTTTAAAGGTCAGCAACAACACTTTGAATTGTGCTCGGAAACATACTGGGAGCCAATGCAGGTCTCTCAGGACTGGTGTTATATGGTCTCGGCAACCACACTCTAGCTGCCGCATTCTGGATTAATGACCACAACCAGTCTAGCTGCCGCATTCTGGATTAATTGTAGTTTCCAAGTCACCTTCAAAGGTAGCCCCACGTAGAGTGCATTGCAGTAATCTAAGCGGGAGATAACCAGAGCAAGTACCCCTCTGGCGAGACAGTCCATGGGCAGTTAGGGTCTCAGCCTGCATACCAGGTGGAGCTGGTAGACAGCTGCCCTGAACACAGAATTTACCTGTGCCTCCATGGACAGCTGTGAGTTCAAAATGACTCCCAGGCTGCGCATTGGTCCTTCAGGGGCACAGTTACCCCATTCAGGAGCAGGGAGTCTCCCACACCTGCCCCCTGCCCCCAAGTACTTCTGTCTTGTCGGGATTCAACCTCCATCTGTTAGCTGCCATCCATCCTCCAACTGCATCCAGACACTCACACAGGATATTCACTGCCTTCACTGGCTCCGATTTAAAGTAGAGGTAGAGCTGGGTATCATCCGCGTACTGATGAACACCCCCTGATGATCTCTCCCAGTGGTTTCACATAGATGTCAAAAAGAATGGGGGAGAGGACGGAGCCCTGAGTCACCCCACAAGGGAGAGCTCAGGGGTGTGAACACTCATCACCCAATACCACTTTCTGAACACGGCCCAGGAGGAAGGAGCGGAACCACTATATAACAGTGCCCCCAGCTCCTCTTGTCAGTCCAGAAGGATGTCATGGTTGATGGTATCAAAGGCTGCTGAAAGATCCAGCAGGACCAGGAAACAGTTTCCACCTCTATCCCTAGCCCACCAGAGATCATTGACCTGCGTGACAAGGCAGTTTCAGTCCCATGATAAGGCCTGAAACCTGACTGGAAGGGATCCAAATGGTCTGCATCCTCCAGGCATGCCTGGAGTTGTTCAGCAACCACCTGCACAATCACCTTGCCCCACAGAAGTTTGAGATTGGCTCAGAAAACCCAAGTTTAAACTGGCCACCTATCTTGATCTGCTGTGTAGACTATAGCTTATACACGGCCACATAGACAACCTATTGACTGTTTCATAATCTGTAAAGAGGCCAGTCTGGCTTTAACTTTTTATATCAATTATGCACAACTCATCAGCACTCAATGCCAGTTCATGACCAGATTTTTGGAGAGCTGTTTGAAAAGGTCTCAAAAAAATTGCAGTTTTGGTGCCCAATATGGCAGCCTAGGTTTTAAAATTACGTTTGCTATCTGCATTCTCTCTCTTAAGGAGTACAAGATGACATACATGGGGATTATTTTGTTTTATACCCCCTAACAACTGTGTAAGGTAGGGTAGACTAAGAGTCAGTGACTGGCTCCAGGTAACGTAATGAACATTGTGACTAAGCAGGTATTTAAATCCAGGTCCCCCAAGCTGGAAGTCCAACAGACCACACTATTATTAGAGCATCTGCCTCTTATAGAAGATAGAAGTAGAATATACCTGTTTGGTGACACAGATAGATGGTCCTATTCCTAGGAAGTTTGGTATCAGAGGGTTTGGGCGGGGGGGAGGAGGGTGGTTGACAAACTTAAATCATTTAGGTCTGAAAACATTTACGGCTCATCGCGGAGACACACATATTTACTTGTGAACAAAACAGGCACCCTTTTATTAAATGTAAAGACACCACTTGAAAAATTCATAAGATCTGTTTCACACATTAGGAATTCAACCAGAAAAGTGTAGAGGGGGAAAAAATGACAAAAGATTTGTTCTTACGGTTGATAAAAAATTTATACCAAGGCATTCAAGTAAAGTTACTTTCTGTGTTCTGATTTAATGAATCATTTGAGCAGTATCTGGCTGGGGTGACACTGATGTAAGGCTCATTGAAGCCTGCTCTAATGCCTACTGGTATAGTCTTCCCTGGGACAACAAAAGCAGAACAATGTGTCAGACTGAAGCAAGATCAAAGTAAGTGCAGTTCTGGGGATGCTATGGGGCTGGCCTACAACACATCTGGATCTGTGAATGGCTGGCAAGCACATTGGCTGCCCTATAGACTCCAGTGACCCAGCAAGCCCAAAAGGAGGAGAAGCAGCAGGGCGGTAATAAACAGCCTTCGAAGTAAGATTTTCGCAATCTTGTAATTCAAGCTGAAAGCCGTACAAAGATTGCTCGATGGTTTCAACTCTTAACTAAAAGGTAGACCACGACATTTTTTTAAAAAAGCCACCAGTGATTTCTTTTATATATTTTTTTAAAGACAGAACAACCAGTGCCAGTTTTTAAAACGCAGTTTACAAAGTGCCTTCAGATGCTGTGACACATTTCCCCCCTGCCATTTAATTTTAACGGCAGGATCCGTGTGCTGATATTATGTTTCCCGTCCAACTGCTCTCCGGGAGGAGGCTTTGCAAGTGACTGCAGTACAATGGTACCTCGGGATGCGAATGGGATCCGTCCTGGAGCCCCGTTCGCACCCTGAACAGAACGTAAGATGCAACGGCGCGTCTGCTGGTCGCGTTTTGCCGCTTCCGCGCATGACATCATTTTGAGCATCTGCGCATGCGCGAGCGGCGAAACCCAGAAGTGACGCGCTCTGTTACTTTCGGGTTGCCGCGGAGCGCAACCTGAAAGCGCTCAACCTGAAGCATATTCAACCCAAAGTATGACTGTAAATGCAAGAACTTCAAAACAGAATAGTGTGGGCAGTCATCTCGTAGCCGCTAGGACACCGTGCCCAGTTTTCTGGGACCCAGTTGCATGTGCGGGCAGCTGAAGAGGTGCACAAATGTTCTGCGTGCTAATGCTACGCTTTGTTAGATTGCATCCCAGGTCTATGCAACTACTTGGATAACAAAGCGAGGGAACTAAACTTGAAACTTAGCTCATTAGGACCCTTCATTCATGCGGTCCCCAGGTAAGTGTGTCAAAGAAGCTTTGGGGTACCAATGAAATGTCTAAATCAGCAAGGCTGAACTAAAACAATGAACAGCAGTTTTTCACTTAAGAAAGGGCCTAGCTGGGGAATCTGTTTCAAAAGCCAAGCTTTACTCTAGGAGTATATAAAAGAAAAGGAGGGAGGGAATACAGCATGTGCAGAATGCACTGCCCTCCTCAGACGATCCCCGCCTCACATCTATGGAGGGGAGGTAAAGCATTCTGGTGAGGTGGATATTGGAGGTCGTTTCAGAAATAACATATTGATTAAATGGAAGCAGAGAACGCTTACATAATCCAAATTAAAAGGCCTGCTTAAATCATGTAAGAGAATGCATAATTAAAGAGACACAGACACACAAACAAAATGCTTGGGCAGAATTTGTTGACAATGTATATATCTGACACCAATTATAGCCAGGCAGCCTTGTAAATGGTACGTCAACAGTTTTCGTGTTTCACTGCTTTTGCTTGAGAAAAAGAGAGCCCTTAACATGCATCAGAAAGATTTAAACCCGGGTTGGAGAATCTGTGGTGCTCCAAATGAATGAATGAATGAATGAATTTGTTGTTACGACCATCATGGTCATTTCAACCATCACTAGTAAGAAATATACCTACTGCAGGGCCACAGGGGACCCACTCCTGATTTCAGAACAATGTGATAATGTGCAGTGCAAGTTACAGAATCATCTTAGCCCTTCTTCCCCATTCACAATTTTTTTTGGGGGGGGGTGTATATTAAATGTTTGGGACACAGAATGTGTGCTCCTTCATGGATACCTTTAGACACTTATGGTCGCAGGGCACATGATGCTACCACCTTTCCGGATTTAAAGCAGGCCTGATTTAAAGTCAGCACCTGGATGGGAGACCCAGCTAACTGGGAACCCATCACAAACCACCCTGAGAGTGCCATCATGGAAGACAGACAGAAGAAAAATGCACCAAATAAATAAAAATAGACAGATATGAGTAGACGGCAAGGTAGCTTGCTAATGGCTGAAAGAACCAAAAACCATTCTCTCCATTTCCAAGCCTAAGAAATTAACTTTCTGCAGACTTTATGGGAAGGAAAGGCAATGCCCTATTTGACTCTCCAAGGTCACCCTCATGCCCTATTTTTCTACATTCTTGTCCCCACTGCAAGATGCTGGCAAGAGATAGCCAACAAAACTGGCCAGATTAAAGACTATGACTCTCTTACTTAACCAGCTGACCACTCAGCAACACTGAAGAAACATTAGCACAATTCTGTTGCTGCTAATAAACTTAACAAAAGATTGAGAAGAAATGAATTCAGTTGTAGTACTTACACGGACAAAAGCACAATGGCAATCAGGGTCCATACGGGAGTTTTGTGAATAATATTTGTATTTGTTAACCTGGAAAAAAAACCACCACGAGCATTAACAGTTGTATTATTTCAGAAATTGTTAAGAGTGATGTAAAACCAATAGTAAGTCAACTTTTTATGTCTACTTTTTTTTAAAAAAATGGGCTTGCTCACACTAGCCCACAAAATTATCTATAGGTAAAAGGTTCTATACATAATTCATCCAAACCAGGGTTATTTGACAAAAGAGGTATCCTTTCAATGGCAATATAAGAAATGTAAAACTGCTTCCACTTTTCACATTCGATGGCAGCCTTTAAAAATGACAGATGCCTTCTTATTAATTAGGGGTATACTATGCAAAAAGAGACGCGGGTGGCGCTGTGGCTTAAACCACAGAGCCTAGGACTTGCCAATCAGAAGGTTGGCGGTTCGAATCCCCGTGATGGGGTAAGCTCCCGTTGCTTGGTCCCTGCTCCTGCCAACCTAGCAGTTCAAAAGCACGTCAAAGTGCAAGTAGATAAATAGGTACCACTTTGGCGGGAAGGTAAACGGCGCTTCCGTGCACTGCTCTGGTTTGCCGGAAGTGGCTTAGTCATGCTGGCCACATGACCTGGAAGCTGTACACCGGCTCCCTTGGCCAATAAAGCGAGATGAGCGCCGCAACCCCAGAGTCGGTAATGACTGGACCTAATGGTCAGGGGTCACTTTACCTTTACTATGCAAAAATGCAAATTATGTTTCCCAACCTTGGGTCTCCAGCTGTTTTTGGACTACAGTTACCATCATCCGTGACCACTGGTCTTGCTAGCTAGGGATGGTGGGAGCTGTAGTCCAAAAACAGCTGGAGACCCAAGGTTGGGAAACACCAACGAAGACAAATCAGAGAGACAGTTAGAGGACTAAGGTCACCCAGCAAGCTACACGGCCCACGGAGATATGAACTGAGGTCTCCCCATGCATGTTCAGGCAAGCAAAGCAAATCATACATAAAATTAACATCTTGCACACGGCAGCACAATTCATACTTCCACAGCTGGGGTCTAGCTAGGGGGCAGGAGCAGAAAAGCTTTTTCAGCCCTAGAGCAACCTTCCAGGGGCTACATGCAGTAGTGCAGGGGACCAGAGCCAAAACTGGGAGGAGCCACAAATGTAAATATTGCATTAGTACAGTAGACTAGTTTTGACGCACCCATCTCTACCCTCCCTTTGAGTAAGCAAATGGCATTACCAGAGAAATTCAAGGACACGCTCTATCCAGGCAATAAACAGAGGGTGCAAAGGACGACTGGGGAAGGATGTAGCTTGGGAAGAGTTTGCAGCATGGGGAAAATCTCAAGGGTTGAACAGAGAAGCTTTGGAGGACCACATCTGGCCCCTAGCCCTGAGGTTACCCACCCCTGGTCTACTGACTCCTGCAGGGCCAATATTACAGCACAATAAACATTTACAAAGCACCAGAATTCCTCTCTTTAGAGTCATACCTGTGTCTGGTTTTACTGATTTATTGAACTCAGCCTTCGCTACCTTACGGGATATCTCTGGGAGAAGAAAAGGCTAAGCAGTAAATCATTTTCTGGATTCACTCAGTATCTGTCAGAAATTCTACTTTTTCCACATAAATGTTGATGTATTTCTGAAAGATAGCCCACTCCTTCCACTTTTTGAAAGGAGAGTAGAATTAAGATAAATGAAGAGATTAAAGAAATACTGAAATGCGTTTAAGCTAGTTGGAAAAATATAGTAGCGTAACAAGAACGGCTGGAAGTCAAGTCACTTGGTGAGTGTCCGTATGGGGTAGGTGTGTAGGTATGTTGATATGTATAGTATAGGTAGGTATTATACAGAGTAATGTAGGTATGTTTTATGTTATGAAAATTAGGTAGTGTGTTGTGTACCTGTATTGTGTAAATGTATAGGTATGTGTTTTAGATGTTAATAAAATAAACAAATTATTAGAAAGAAAAGGCTAAGCAGTAAATTCTACACAAATCCAGAGTGGAGTCCCTAAGATAGTTGGATGACACCTTGTATATCTCCTTCCGATGACTCCTGCAGCCAAGCTGGTGCCAAACGTCTTGCTCAGCTTTCCTTTGGACCACATCAAAGACTGTCATCTGGGCAGTCCAGGATCTCCACTGACACGGCCCAGGCTTGCGCCCCAGGGAAGTAACGAACGCCACAGTTTGACAGCACCCCCAGAGGCACACTCCATTGTCTCTAGAGACAGGTGGATGCCAACAATACTGTCCCTTCTCTCAAAGAAGCTCATGGTAGCACTCAGTGACAATGTTTTGAAAACATAGAATCATAAAATCGTAGAATCATACGAGTTGGAAGGGACCACAAGGGTCATCTAGTCCAACCCCCTGCAATGCAGGAATTTACTACTTCTTCCTTTCTTTCCATCCCTTACCCTGCCACCCACATGGTTCTTTTCTACTCAGTTTGAAAAAGTACTCTGAAAATAAACTTCCAATATCATCTTGGAAAAGGCATACAAAATGATGGCACATATTATCTTTAGGAAAACATACAGAATTATCATTAATTGATAATTAAGTTCAACCCCCCCACCCCCCCACCCCGCTAAGGAGATTCTTGCATCCTGGTCCTAATCAGATACGAAGCAGATCATCTAATGTTAATTAAAGCCAATGCGCAACTGACTAGGAAGGAAGCGCCACTGAACTCCATAGCAGTGTTTGAAATTAGCCAGGCGCCAGGCGCATTTTGCGCCTGGCGTTTGACTATTTGTGACCAAGTGAAGATGCCTGGGTACCAGGATGACACCTGACATCTCCACCATCTGGAACTGCATGCCTAGGGATCACTGGATCTGGACTGTTTTCACATACTAATACTCCATCTTGTCAAATGCTATCAATTCTATTTTACCTGCGCAATCAGAATGAATTTCTGGAACCAAATTGCTCTTCCTGTGCAGCCTGAGCAGGAGCAGTCACCATTAAGAAAGAGAGGTCGGAATGGGCCAATATATATGTGGAATGTCCCTGGATCTTTTTTAAAAATTCTCAAAGCTCTTAACCTAGTCCTAGATCAATTGCCAGATGTTTAACTGAGAATCAATCACAGCCAGTCCATCCTTTGCCCCAAAATGGCAACTAGTCATTCCATTTTCACAACTGTAACCTTGGTTTAAGGAGCCATTTGGCAGCTAGCTTATATAGCTGAGTATCTAACACTGCTCTGTAGGATTTGCTTCCAGGAAAACATCTTCGGAAGAGTATTTTTTAATTTTATTTTTTTTGTTATTTTTTTTAAATGATATTTATTAAGAGTTTAAAAATTACAGAAAAAAGATAGGGAAAAAATAACAATAAAAAAGAAAAAGAACAATAACAGAACATACAACAATACAGCAAAAAACAAAAACAAAAAAGAGACTAAAACACACATCCAGTATTCCATATCTTTACCTTTCCTTTACTTGTTTCATCGGCCTCCTCACACCTCCCTTTTTTTGTATTCTAGTTCAATTCCCTATTTCAGCAAGTTCTTCCCATCTTTCTCAATTTTTATTCTATAATTTATCTTAACAGTCAAAATAAAAAAATTCCTTCCAGTAGCACCTTAAAGACCAACTAAGTTAGTTCTTGGTATGAGCTTTCGTGTGCATGCACACTTCTTCAGATACGTGTGTATCTGAAGAAGTGTGCATGCACACGAAAGCTCATACCAAGAACTAACTTAGTTGGTCTTTAAGGTGCTACTGGAAGGAATTTTTTTTATTTTGACTATGGCAGACCAACACGGCTACCTATCTGTAACTTATCTTAACAGTGTAACCTTGAATTTTTTCAATTTAACCCATTATCAATCAACTTTTACTTAATTCTTTGTTGCATTTCTACTAAAACCATGTAACTTCATTCCCGCATCCTTCTAACAAATTTTAAATTTTTTAAGGGCTTGTGGCAGTATGGAAAAAGCCCCACTCTATGCATGGCAAGGTGTACTTGCAAATAAAGAGACGGAACAAAAGGCTGAAGGTCTGGACTCTATGCTGATGACAGTGCTAAACACTTACAAAGAAAGGCCTGACAGAATCATTCTGACAGGCAATTCATATGTAACCTTCCAGCTAATCGGCCCCGATGAGATACAATGGAAGAGACAGGTCCAAAAATCACTGGGGAGAGCTCTGTCAAACAGCAGAGAACGCGGCTTTGTTTCGGTGCCCTACAAGGAGGCACTATTGATCACAGCTCAAGAAGGCATCATTCTCGTACACAAACGGAGAGATGCAGTTATTTGTGTCAATTAACTCTCATTCAATGTCAGTATTGATTGGCAAGGTCTCAACACTAGTTGTTGCCATCAATATGCTCCTTACAGCGGAGACACCAACAATCCGCTCGGCGGAACAAGGCAAGGCGGAGACGGCTGCATGGCTAGACGGGAGGAGAGGCCGGGGTTCCTCAAGCCAGAAGCCGTCAGCTCCAACTCCTGTCCCAGAGCAAGTTTCTCACCTGCACAGCAGTAGCGAAGGAGCCGCTTCAAGAAGGAAGCATGCAACCTACAGGTGTGAAGCCTTAAATAATGAGGAGCAGGGAAAGGGCAGTCGCTTTCAGAGACAAGCTGTGCGTCGACGCCAAGGCCTCAGAAGAGAAAGAAAGCTTTCAGGAAACAGTCAAGAGCATGTCCCATGTAAAAATGGTTCACTAGTTCTACCGGCTAACACTATTTGCCTCGGCGCGGCACAAGTCAATAGGGTGGAAAATAGAATTTCTCTTCTTTTAAAAGTTATTAGCCCATATTGCTTTGCTAAATGTCAGGCAAAATGCATGTGCCTTTCAAATGCAAACCCTTCGGAAACGAAACACACCACAAACATTTGGTTGGAGGTGGCAAGTTTAACCAAGGCTGGAAGCAATGGCGGTTTCACTTATAATCATAATAATTTTATTATTTGTACTCCGCCCATCTGACTGGGTTGCCCCAGCCACTTTGCTTCCAGCACATATAATAACATAAGAAAATATTAAGCATTAAAAACTTCCCTATATAGGGCTGCCTTCAGATGTCTTCTGAAGGTTGTATAGTTAACATCCACACCGTGTAAGGTAAAAGTGCATGTAATAAGCCGAAGACCATTCATTCAGAGGTGAACATGGTTTGAATTCTGCCTTAGACCAAGTAGAGCACTAGCAAAACCAGCTGCCAGTTGAAAAGGTCTAAAGCAGAGCCAGGGAACCTACTGGCCTGCAGCTGTTCCTGGACAACAATTCTCCTCTGCCTTGGCCAGCAATGGTCAGGGGTGATGGGGCTTTAAAGTCCTGCAGCATCTAAAGCAGAGCTTGCCAAATTTTTCATGTTGGTGACACACTTTTTTGGACATGCATCATTTCACGACACAGTAATTCAGTTTTGCATCATTTCGTGACACAGTAATTCAGTTTTACTAGCAAACTGGAGGTTAAACTAACCCTTTCCAGCCCTGGGAAGAGTGTGGAGAGCATTCGTGCGACACACCTACACACTTAACATGTCGCGGCACAGTTTGGAAAGCTCTGATCTAAAGGGCTACAGGTTCCCCAGCCATGACCTAAACCTCTACTCCTCTTCTTCCACTTGGAAAATTCCCAGTCCAAAAAACGAGTCTAGAAATATTGAGGACCGTTTTATGTAAACTTCTTCATTTGGCTTCTCTATTCAGCACCCCCCCTCCCGCTGCTCCCTTCTTCGCTCGTCAACAAAATGACCCAGACGGCTCTGGAGATTATTTGACATCTCAGCTTTCGTAACAAAAGCATACAGGCACTGAGGGACTTTGCTTAGGAAGAACTATAACTGTTCCTAAAACGTCTCCAGAGAACTCTTTAGTGTACTTCCCAGCAGTGGAGATTGAATAAAATGGTGCACAGCCAAGGATGAACGGCACGCGCTCCTTTAAAAACCAATGGAGCTGAAAATGGCTGTTGCTCAGTTCACCACACGCTCTTTTAACCGTCGTTGGGGGTGGCGGTTGTTTGTTTTTGTAGCTAAATTCCCCTGGATTTTTAGAGCAGGGCTTCTCTCAGACTCAAACACACAAAAGAAATACCTGTCTTACCACCATTATTCTTTTAATTCTTGCTTTGCTATTACCACACTGCCTTTTAGCCACATACCAAGCTGTAATTAATGTAATTTCATCTGACAAGTGCCGATGGTTTTAATTTTAGTCACAATTAGTCTTTACAAAGGATTATTGCTGGGCATCATGAATGCCCTCTAGTTGTTATTGGACTCAAACCCTCTTCAGCTCCAGGCAACATGACCAATGGTCAGGGGTGATGGGGGTTGTAGTTCAACAATATCTGACAGGCCACAGACTTGGGCTTCCTCCTGACACACAATTTTACCTATTGTCTTTAATTTCTGGAGCCAAATGAATGCAGCATTGCATTATGACCGTGTTTTGCAAATCCATTTCCAATGAAGGTTGCAAAGAAGGTAGCCATGGTTAGCAAAAAACAAAAACCCACTAGTGCTGATATAATGGACAATGGTTTGTTTCCAGAATGAAAGAAGGCAGTTAGGAAAGCAAGATAGCATTAAGATTGCATGAGGTCACTGAAGGTGGAATAATATGTCTCTTAAAGTTGATCCTTCCTCTCTCTGCCTCCCTTCGAAGGAAAGGCGACCTTAATTTCCTCATCAGCGCAAACCACCATAATCCATCACAGCCCATAGGTGATAAATAACCAAGTGTACAGGTCACCAAAATACACTGAGAAGAAATACACTCTCCTAATGATCTTCTACACTTTAAAAAATATTTTAAGACTTACTATTTTATGTCCATTTTGGTTTGCCTCTCCCAAAAATTCATGGCACGCAGAGCTAACAATTGTGTGGCCCCTGGGATTTCACTTCTAAGGCCTCCCAAGCACTCCCTCCCTGCCACACAGCTGTGTAGGGCCTAAGCAGATCCATGACATCAGGGCAGCTAAGCCAATGGCATCAAGAGAGGTGGGGCAGGCAGTGGGTCATAGGCTGAAGAGGAGACCGTAAAAGTGAAAACATCAGAAGAAGATGCAAAGAGAAATGCAGAACAGTTGGGGAAGATTCCAGATGTACCCGAATACATGCTCTCTGCATTCTGACAACATGATGCCTGGCTACGGATTACATTCATAACCAGTGAGCTCTAAACAAGCGATTGAACAATTTCATTGCTATCATTTATTTCTCACTCACCTACCATAACATGTTATAGGTGGCTTAAGGTAAAGGGACCCCTGACCATTAGGTCCAGTCGTGACCGACTCTGGGGTTGCACGCTCATTTTGCTCTATAAGCCGAGGGAGCCAGCGTTTGTCTGCATACAGCTTCCAGGTCATGTGGCCAGCATGACTAAGCCACTTCTGCAAACCAGAGCAGCGCACTGAAACGCCGTTTACCTTCCCACCACAGCGGTACCTATTTATCTACTTGCACTTTGACGTGCTTTTGAACTGCTAGGTTGGTAGGAGCAGGGACCAAACAACCGGAGCTCACCCTGTAGCGGGGATTCGAACCGCCGACCTTCTGATCCGCAAGTCCTAGGCTCTGTGGTTTAACCCACAGCGCCACCCGCACCCCTATAGGTAGCTTACTACTTAATTAAAAAGGAACAGTTGCATCATTTTTCAAGAATGAAAAATGATGAGGTTGTGTTCTTCCTTTCCCCCGACACACTCTCTCTCTCTCTCTCTCTCTCTCTCTCTCTCACACACACACACACACACACAGTCCCTTCCAAACCAGCAAACTCAGCATAATTCACAGTGAAGTCTTTACTTTTGTGCTTAAAAAAAATCTCCGAAACGTAAACACCAGAAACTCTGCAATCAGAATATACAAACTGCAACTGCCTTCATGTGCAGCTTTAATCTAATGAATTCAGACAAGATTACTTTTAGGATCACAGTGATATTCTGATGGATGTACATATTTGCTTACTTTAGTTTGCAGAAGGTGGGGTTTTTCATTGCTTTGGTAAGAACAGATTGTGAATATGAAGACCGATATAGAACTCCCACTTCCTGAACCCTTGAAGCAGCAACAACAAAGCCAACACAATTTGCTAAACCTTTGAAACCCAGGACTAGAAGCTTGGTTTTAACATGCGAAACAAAAATAAGAAAATTCTGAGTAAAGATATCAGATTACGGGCAAGATGCCAGATTTTACACTACAAATTCACTATTATTTCAGATGTGCATGCTAGGTAAAATAAGCATGCTTTTGAATACATAGGAGCCAGATTTAGCCTCCAGCCACCCTGCTTTAGGAAACTTGGATGGACACAATGACCCACAAGTATCATTACAACTTTAGGACTCCAATTCTTTACCCATGTTCTCACAATAAGGGATCATAGCTTGCCACTCACTGGTGCCACTTAAGAATCATAGAATCATAAAGTTGGGACCACAAGGGTCATCTAGCCTAACCCCACGCAATGCGTGCCTTGAACCCACAACCCAGAGATTAGGAGTCTCATGTTCTACCGACCGAGCTATCTCAGCAGTCAGCTCTGAGAGTCTTCTCTGCTTACCTGAACGTCTTAACGAGAACTTTAAGTTCACTGTAAACATCCCCAAGAGGAATCCGAAGAGGGCCCAAAACAGCAGGTAAACTGGAAAGAAATCAGGCCATTTATTAGTGAATGTACTCCCTTGAGAACACTGGTCATGAATGGCTAATTAAAAAAACCTCTCTTTAGGTTTGCTGGACTTTAGCCGACGCTCGCAATTTAGTCTCACCCCTTAAGTGATTCTCCCAATTCAACAAATGGCTCCCTTCTGGATGTCTGAACAACAGGTGTGAAAGAGGTACTTACACTTTTCGCAGCTTTTCGAGGACAATCCGTGTCCGGATCTGCTGTTGAGCTTTAGAATCTACAAGCGGGAGGGCAGGGGGCCGCTGATGATCACCCTACAGGGCACAACAAAAGTATTTTTTGGAGGAGGGGGTGACATAAAATATATTTTTAAAACTGCACTGGAGGGCCCTCGCTCAGTGGTAGATCATCTGCTTTGCATGCCAAAGGTCCCGGATTCAACCCCCAACTTCCCCAGGTAGGGCTGGGAAAATCTCTGCCCGAAACCCCAGACAGCCTCTACCAGTCAATGCAAAGCTAGAAAGACTAACGTTTAACATAGGAAGCTGCCTTATACTGATTCAGAGCAGGGTTTCCCAAACTTGAGTCTCTGGCTGTTTTCGGACTACAATTCCCATCATCCCCACTGGTCTCACTAGCATCAGACTTCATTGGATACTAGCTACAGTTGGCAAAAACTTGTAATGTAGACCATTTTCAGTTCCAAAAAGGGAAGCAGGGGGTGGTTTGGAATTTGCACGTGAGAATGCAGGACCGTGCGTGAACAGACAGGAGGCAGGCATGCACCCAAGGCACTGCTCCTAATCTTTTACCTTCATTGTTACATCTGCATTATTATTGTCGTATTTACATGAATCTAACGCACACCTCAATTTTCAAAACCTCTAAATTCAAAAAAGTATCTGCTGGCGAATGTAAACACGCCATCAAATCTAATGTGTGCCCCAATTTTCATGGCATATTTTGGCCAAACAAAGGTGTGCATTACATTCGAGTAAATACGGTATTCTTATTATTCGGCTCTGATGCACAGAGTTCTTCCATAAACCAAGGTTTACAAAAAGACTGCTTTTTTTGGAGGGGGTGTGTGCATGTCTGTAACCAGCCTACTTCTCTAGCAAGATACTTACATTGTCATTGCTGTGATGTTGCTCCCCTCTCGACAGGGTTGCCAGATCTTCTTCGCCTAAGGTGAAGTTTCCTCTGTAAAATTCCTGCACTTTTAACTCTAACTGCGAGGTCTCTTCTTTCAGTTTCTCGTAACTGGGTACAGGTTTCGCTGCTGGACTCGAGGCCTTGAAAGGCAACGGCTGGCTCAGAGGGTTCTGGGTGCCTCTCTCAGAAGCGGCTTTGTTAGGTTCGTTGTCACTCTCCAAGTCATCCTCGTCAAGCTCCTCCTCTTCCTCATGGCCAGCTGCCGGAGAGGGCTGTGGGGCATAGGTGGCTGCGGCGGAGCTGCCATGGAGGAGCTTCACCGTCTCCTCAGTCCTCCATTCGGTAAAGGTCTGCCTCAACCCTTCTAGCAAGCTACATTTGGCAGTGAGGGGATTGGCTGGGCCTTCTGAGGTGGGCTTCTCAGTCTGTTTTGATTTGGCAAGCAACCTTTTAAATAGTTCTGCTCCTTTGGGGCTCACACCCAGGAAAACTACTTGCGAGCCGCTGGAGTTATCTCCAAAGCCTTCAGAGAGCTGGACAGTAGGACTGGATAGAGAAACAGGAGCTCCTTTAATCCAAGAGCTATCCAGAACATGTTCTTTTCCTTGAGTGTCTAATTTGCACTGACTTAACTGCTCTGCGGCATCATCAACGGAGGCGTCTGAATTGCTAGGTTTGGGTTGTGCTCTCTGCATGCACTTCTCTTTGAGAATACCCTTCCTGGGCAAGGGACGTACACTCTTTTCTTGCAGAACGGAGGAGACAAATTCTTGTTCGGCCTCACTGCTGCTCTCACTGTCTATGCTGGAGTCATCCTGGGTCGCTGCTGGGAGAGGGTTTTCAATGTCTAAAGTGTTGATTGCTTCATTGACTAATTTCACTTCCTTCCCAGAGTGGCCACTGTTCGGGGTGGGGGTGGGGAAGCAAACAAATATAAAAACACATTGACGAAACAAAAAAGGATAAAATAAGTGAGAGGAGAATCTGGCAGCTATAAAAGCATCACAGCAACTTTCAGCGTGGCTGCCCCTGTTCTACGGAACAGCATCTTGTAAAGATATGGAAGGCACCCATTTTCTGCAAATAATTGATTCATTTTTTGTTTGTTTCAACAGGCTTTTCCAGCTGAGTGAAAAGGTTTCTGCCTTAGGTGTTTGTTTTGCATTGATTCTAAACCCATCTTCATGTTTTTAAATTTGTTCTTGTCAGTATTTTAGCTGTTTTTATGGTACAGTGGTACCTCGGGTTACATACGCTTCAGGTTACATATGCTTCAGGTTACAGACTCCGTTATCCCAGAAATAGTACTTCGGGTTAAGAACTTTGCTTCAGGATGAGAACAGAAATTGTGCTCCGGCAGCGCGGCGGCAGCGGGAGGCCCCATTAGCTAAAGTGGTGCTTCAGGTTAAGAACAATTTCAGGTTAAGAATGGATCTCCGGAACAAATTAAGTACTTAACCCGAGGTACCACTGTATGTCTTGAGACATGTATGTAAAGGGCAAGCCATAAATCAGGCATAGGCAAACTCGGCCCTCCAGATGTTTTGGGCCTACAGTTCCCATCATCCCTGCCCACTGGTCCTGTTAGCTAGGGATCATGGGAGTTGTAGTCCCAAAACATCTGGAGAGCCAAGTTTGCCTATGCCTGCCATAAATTAACAACAAACAAACCAACAAGCATGCGTATTAACTAGAGATCTGAAGAGAGGGAAGGTCTTCACATTCGTGACAAGTGTGCTTTCCTAGGGAGGGAGTTACATCAAGTACCACCGCTGAGAAGGCTGTCTCTCTCTCTCTCTCTCTCTCTCTCTCTGCCATTATCTATACTACACTTTTCACAAAATCATAAAATTGTAGAGCTGAAAGGGACCTCCTGCAATGCAGGAATCTTCTACCCAATGTGGGGCTCAAACCCACAACCCTGAGAAGCACCATTATGCCATTTTTAATAGTCATGGCTTCCCCCAGAGAATCCTGGGAACTGTAGTTTGCTAAGGGAACTGAGCGTTGTTAGGAGACCCTCTCATAGAGCTGCAAGTCCCAGAGTTCCCTGGAAAGAAAGATGGATAATTAAACCACTGTGGGAATCGTAGTTTTAGTGTTTCCTCACAACTCTCCAGACTTAACGAACTACAGTTCCCAGGATCCTTTGGAGGAAGCCATTGCTGTTTAAAGTGGTATGTTACTGCTTTAAATGCATCGTGCAGATGGGGCCTCTCTCTCCCTAGCTGCCACCTGCCTCACTTTTGACGGCAGCGTCACCCAGAGGAGAGCCCCAGATGATTGATGCTTTCTGCCAATGGGCAGGCTGATGTGGAGGCAGGCGTTCCCTCTCAAGTACTGTATTGGCTTGAATATAAGCCACACTCCCCGCCCCCCTTCTGACTGTGAAAAGTTAAAGTGCGGCTTATATTCAGAATCGAATGCTGCGTGCCCGCCTCCTGGCACTACTGCCCTGAACAGGGGGCTGCCGGTGCCAGCTTGGGGAGGTAGTGCCAGGAGTGCCGGGAGGCGCGCACCCAGTGCGCTCGAAACTGAGTGCCAGTGTCAGCTTGGGGAGCAGGGCACCAAGCGTCGGCCAGCTGTCCCCCCGCCCCCTGTTCAGGGAGGTACAGCCGGGAGGCAGGTCGCACCTGTAAATAAGCCTTGAATTTTAAAGATGTGGCTTATTTGTGGGTTCATCTTACATTCAGGCCAATAAAGTAATTTTGCGCATGGGGATAAAGTGTCCCTAAGCAACAGGACCTTTGAGAAACACCAGTTTCATAATTTCTGGATTTGTAAAGAAAGGGATTTTTTTAAAAAAAAACCAAATAAATAGATCCTAATGATTTCTACGACAACAAGCATGACACAGATCCTCCCTGCCCCCCGTGATATACTAGAAGAGCAACTGCTGTGAAATTGCATTCAGCTCTAGATGCAGACGATGTACGGACCACTAGAAACCAAGCAAAATAAAGCCATTGAAACACGCACACACAAAACCCACCACAGATTGCAGATCCGGCCAAAGCTTTCTCTCTCTTTTTAAATGAATACAAAACCAGGGGATCTGCCCATTTGACATTTTACCTGAAGATGTAAACAAGCTTTCGGCACATATAATTGGTCTCATTTCACTTACAAAGAAAGACACATACAAAACACCGATGCTTCGGGCCCGAGAGCAAACACTGTGCTTGTGTCATGTTTCAACAGATCCGATTGTGCCGCAGCACTAGGGGCAGCTGTAAATCATACAGATCAAACAGACCCTTCGCCATCACAAAAGAGGGAAACAATCAAGGCAAACAGCTCTTTCTGGAGGCCGGCAAGAGCCGTGGCCGTGTGACAGAAGAGAACAGGAAATCAAAGACTTCTTTCAACCAGATTGTGGATACGTAAATGAAACCACCACTTCTACCGTACCTTTCCCCATCCTTCAGCAATTCAATGTCTGGTGGCCTTGGAAAACAAAAAACAAAGTGCAGTTTAGAAATTAAATTGATTCTGAGCAATGAGTCGAGAACTGGGGTTTACAGCTAGAGTAGTCTGGCAATGATTTAAAAGGTTTATCATAGACCTGTAGAGTTGGAAGGCACCCTGAGGATCATCTAAGTCCAACCCCGAGAATGTAGGAATAGGCAGCTGTCTCCATATGAGGATCAAACCTGCCACCTTGGCATTATCAGCACAGAGCTCTAACCAACTGAGCTATCCAGGCTGGTAAACAACATTAACCCACCTAAGCAGATCCAATAATTTTGGGAGAGGAGAACCACTGCTAATAGTCAATTCTGACCTGCAAGTTTACATGCCTAAAGCCACATGAATAGGAAGCATCGGGATAAGTTTGAAAACCATACAGCACAGTCCTAGGCATGTTTACTCAGAAGTAAGTCCCGCTGCTTTCACTGGTGCTTACTCCCCAGTTATGCATGTTTAAGACTAAAACTTGAATCTTCAAATAGCTGGGCTAAGAACGGTAACAGATGACGGAGCAGGGTAGCAGCACTTATCTGACCTCCAGGCAGGTGGGTCACTGCTGCCGTTTGCTGGAAGAAGAGTGGGAGGGCCAAGGGGCCGGTCAGCAAGGTGCAAACTCACTGGCAATGGAACTAATACGGTATTGACCATCACCCCATCCTGCTGTCTGCTACTGGCTCAGAATGTATCAGGAGAAAACAATCCCAGCCGGAAATGTTCTTTGCATCCATTCCAATTGCTCAATTTGGACCTGATGGCGATGGGGAAGCATTATGCTGGAGGCGATTCCAAAGGCCATGGAAGAACAATGCAGTTCCAGGTGAAAATGTGCTCTTACAAAGTATTTTTTGGGGGAAATCCTTAAAGTATCATAAAAATACCTAAAACTGGTCTCAGCAGCTCTTTCTGATATGACTTTGTGATATGTCAGGAGTTGTCTTCATTTCCATGTTATTTTGTCTTTAGAAAAACCTTTTTGGGTGCAACTATTCCTGGATCAAGGACTACCGTATTTTTCGCCCCATAAGACGCACCGGCCCATAAGACGCACCTAGATTTTTGGGGGGGAAATAAAGGGAAAAAAAATTATTTCCCCCCCAGGTGCGCTGCGCTACACCAGGAGCTTGGGGCGTGCGGAGCTCAGCTTCTAGGTGCGCGCAAGCAGTCCGCTGCCGCACCAAGCCTCGCGCACCCGGTGGGACCTCCTGCCGGGTGCGCGAGGCTTGCAGACACTCGCCCGAAGCAGGGGGAGCCCTCCCGAGGGCTCCCCATGCTTCGGGCGACAGGCTGCCGCCCCAAGCCTCGCGCACCCGGTGGGACCTCCTGCCGAGCGCGCGAGGCTTGCAGGCATTCGCCCCATAAGACGCACCCCGACTTCCTCTTCATTTTTGGAGAGGAAAAAGTGCGTCTTATGGGGCGAAAAATACGGTATATGTGTTGGCAATGATTTTTTTGCAATGTGTTTAGCATCGCTATTGGGTGGGGGTGGGCAGGTTTCTAAAGCTGGCATCATTTAAATGGGGGGGGAAAAGAAAGCCTCGCAGCAACATACTTTTGGATACTGCACTTATCTCAAAATAACTTCATGCAATTCAAGTGAAGTTTTACTTTTTTGATCTGAAAGCACAAAAAGAAAATGTTCTTCCAACTTCTGGAATTTAGAAATAATCTATTCAGGACTGATACCTAGTAATAGATTATTGGTTCTGATTTTTTAATCAATATCCACATGTGTTACCTGGAACTGGCCTTTAATAAGGTGTGGTTTTTTTTGCTGTATTTCTGTGGCATTTTGCCTCCGAATAGTGAGATGGTGACACCCAGTGGCAACTTGGTAATTTGCAAGTCACAATTTTTCTCTTTAGCCTAGTCAGATTCCTTTCCTGCCTCCTAGGTTGACTAGGTCTACTCTAAGAGTCTATTAGGCAAGTGTCCTGTTTCCAAAGCCTGAATCACAGTCCCCTTTGGTATTGTTGCTAAAATTAGGACAGCTGCTCTAATAAGATTAGGCAAGGTAATCCTGCCTTTAAAAAGACAGATAGATTTGAGATGGGGCCTGATCAAGCAGAGCTGGAAGGAGCAGACCTAATGCTCACAACAGGAGGCAGATCCTGGGGGGGACACATAGCCTCCCACTTTCCAAAGGGTTTCACAAGACCCAACAAACAGCTGATCATTAGGCCTTGGAAACCTATGTGCATATAGGTTTGCACAGGGCTTAGCAGGCACTGCTAATCAGATCAGCCCGCAAACCACATTTCAGCTGAGCCATTACCTGTCCCAGGGCTGACCAAACTCTGGCTTCAAAGTCACTTGCAAAACCATTTGCCCAGGCTGTTAATCTGCTACATATATGAAATCAGGTGTAGGGTGGGTGGCCATAGGCATGGCTTGGGCAAAATGGCCTTATGGGGCCACATGGAGAAGCTTATGCAAGTGGGTCAGAGGTTTGCTACTCTCTGCCTTAGCTGGATATTCCTGAACCAAGTTCTTCCCTCACCTCTTTAAATACAGTACAGTCATGTAGTTCAGCTAGATTGACCATGCTTAAGAGGTTAATAAGGGTTTGAGCCTGCTATTGCACTTGAATAGCCAGCTGGAAAAAAATCTTTTCCATCCCGGGGCTACATCTTTTGACAAAGGGTATTATCTTGAAATGCACTGAAAAGAAAAGAATAGTGTATTTTTCTACGCATGTTTTTGGTGTTGTCTTCCTTTCAAATGATGCCCAAGAACAAAATCCTGGGCCTAGCCAAACAACATTATCCAATTACCTTTCTTCTTCTCGCAGCCACACAGGACTTTTTGAAATCTGAGCTTCGAAGTATTTTGATGCTCTGTAGCAGAAGTTACTGCAAAAACACTGCCCCCCCAAAGAGAACAGAAAATGTCAGTTTCATACTTAACAAAATAGATATAAACTTGATAAAAACTTTGCTAGATTGGTGAGTGTGAAGAATCAACTAACACACTGAATACAGATTATTAACATTTTAAGACCAGTTGCTAAGAACAGGAAGTAGGATGCAATGCAAGAGCAATTATTCTCTGCCTCTGAGTTGGAATCTAGTCATGTGTCACAAAGCTCAGCAAATCAGCTTGTACTGACTTCATTACGCTGCAAGTTGCTCTTTCGGTGGCTCTGAACTGGTAGGGCATGAAGAGGTACTTGGCAAAGGAACTTAAAGAAGCCAACAGTAGCAAGAAATAGCAACCCAGAACCTTGCATATAGCCAGCATTACACCTCTAGAGCCCTCGACAACACTGAACCAATTTCTTGCAAAACAGCAATAAACGAAGAAGTGATAATGTAACAAACAGCTTTTAAACTTACCTTTCTTTCAGTAATATCATACACTTTGTTTGTTTTGGTTGATATTTTGTACTTTTGTTTTGGCACCTAAAAATAATAAAATCACAAACACTGTTTTGCAAATGTGTCAGTGCTCCCTCTAGCATTCCTCTCCTCTAAAATAATATTCCATAATTAACTCTACTGACCAAACCACATTACAGTGGTACCTCGCAAGACGAAAAACGCACAAGACGAAAGAGTTTTCAGTTTTTTGTCGTTCCGCAAGACGAATTTCCCTATGGGCTTGCTTCGCAAGACAAAACGTCTTGCGAGTTCTTGCGAGTTTGTTTCCTTTTTCTTAAAGCCGCTAAGCCGTTAATAGCCGCTGAGCCGTTAATAGCCACTAAGCCGCTAATAGCCGCTAATAGCCGTGCTTCGCAAGACGAAAAAACCGCAAGACGAAGAGACTTGCGGAACGGATTAATTTCGTCTTGCGAGGCACCACTGTACGTTGAACTGAGCTTCTCAAACCACACTTCTGAAAACTGCTGACAATTTTTGTGTAAATGCTGAGGACTTCAGCTTGCATTTGAAGTCTTGAGACGTGGAGAGCAACATGCTGCCCCACCTAAGCTATATCAATTTTTAAAAATACAAGTCCTTACCCTCTGTAAGAAAAGCCAAATACCTGAATTGGACACAACAATGAACTATGGTGCATTGTTATGTACATGAGCCTTGTGCTCCTCTGGCACAACTGCAAGATCAAAAGCTTTTGCTTCCATTTTTGATCAACCATAGTTTAGCATTACATCCAAAACCTAAACTGTGGCTAATATTAACTATGGTTTATTGAAACAAGCCAGCTTCATAAACCAAGGTTTGAAGTTGGCTTGTTTGGGTAAATCATAGTTAAGACTAACCACATTTTGTCTGAATTCAAACCTAATGCTAAGCTGCAGTTAGTCGAAAATAGAAGCAAAAGCTTTTGATCTCCTATCTTGGCCACATTGGGGAGAGAAAGGGGGCACCCAAAATCACTGACAGGGAAAGGTGGCCAATGTGCAAACAGATAATCTTGACTCAAGTCTCCTGTTTTAATTACTGTGCTGTTTTAATGGGATTGCTTTATTGCATATTTTAATTATGGATCTTTATATGTTGCTGTTTTGATGAGACTGTTTTATTGTTTATTTTAATTGGGCATTTTAATTATGGATGCTTGTCTTTAATGCTCGTTTAATTGGGTTTTGTTCTTGTAAACTGCTTTGGCATTAAGTGGCATATAAATTAAATAATCATCTAAAGCTGTGGAGCCCTGGGTTCAAATCCTCACTTAGCCAATTAGCTTAATAGGTGAGTTTGGATTTGGATTTGATATCCCGCTTTATCACTACCCAAAGGAGTCTCAAAGTGGCTAACAATCTCCTTTCCCTTCCTCCCCCCACAACAAAGACTGTGAGGTGAGTGGGGCTGAGAGTGTAACTAGCCCAAGGTCACCCAGGAGCTGCATGTGGAGGAGCGGGGATGTGAACCCCGTTCACCAGATTACGAGTCTATCGCTCTTAACCACTACACCACACTGGCTCTCGTGACACTGGCCAAGCCACTGTCTCTCAACCAACCTTCTCCAACACAGTGCCCTACAGAATTTTGAACTACAACTTCTATCAGCCCTAACTACTGGCCATGCTGCCTGGAGCTGATGGGAGTTACAGTCCATATTATCTGGAAGGCATCAGATTATGGAAGGCTGATCTACACAAAGATGACCAAGGATTCCTGACCATGCATCAGTGAAGTTCAGTTGACCAGACACCACATTCCAACACAGAAAGACAGATGCAAAACTGCAGAAATATAAAGAAGCTACTCATAGATTCTTACATTCTGTAGCCTCTTTTGGCATATGGGGTAGCCACACAACTTGATGATAAAGCGTTCTTCCACAACATCCTTATAGTGAGGAGGTGTTATAATCTTCCCCTGAAAATAGGAAAACACACAGACGTAAGTTACAGGGTACTGCCTTGAAACTCAAAACAAACAAAAAGTTTAGAATAGGAAAAAGTGTTTTCGAGAAAACAAAGCAGCAGAAAATTGGGAAAGGAACAGAAACTGCGAACAATGACAAAGGGAGTCTATCTTTTAGATTCTCTATTTTTTTTCTGAATGAAAACAAAGAAGCAACAACTGCTTTTCCTCTGGCAGGATGGAACAAAACAGAGACCGCTTAAAATATTTTGCATAAATGATGCAAATCTTCCAGCTGCCATCACTTGTGGTGCTTATATGCATGTGACTATGTAATTATGATTACTCAGAGGTCACATTTTCTTCAATGAGGCTTATTTCCAAGTAGGTGGCTGCAAGATTCAATTTGCTTAGGGTCGCCCAGCAAGAGTGCAATGTACCTTACTCTCTTATAAGGGTTTTAAAGAATGAAACATTAAGTTCTGAAAGTGCAATAAAACATTGTTTTGTTTGTTTTTACTGGAAGTCTTTTTCATGGAAATCCATGGAGTCTCCCACCAACACCCAAAAGAAAGGTGCCTCAGATTGGGCTGTCAGAATATGTAGGAGCCCTGAAAACTAAGAGTCTGAGTTACAAACAAGGAAGCCTCCCATTTCAGACCCATCTCCATGATGAGCTCATCGTGCAGCCTTAGAGAAGTCACTATCTTCCCACTTCAGTGCATCTATCTGCAAAATCGGGGAACAAAATATGCCTTACAGCAGTGTTGGGGAACATCAGGCCTGCAGGGGTGGGGGGCAAACTCTAGGTCTGTCTCTCTCTGGTCCTTTGAGCTCTCCTCATACCATGCCCCTTTTCTACAAGCCACACCCCTTGCTGGCACTGTTTCACTGTTTCACATGTTTATGCCTTGCTGGAATATGTCCTTGAACTCTGATAATGCCTCTTGCTTGTCTGAATGGGATTACAAACATCTGATGGGACTCCATAGTATCTGCTACTCCCTCAAATCTTCCAGGACACCTGCTGCTTGCAAGAGAGGAGCAAATAAAGCAGGAGTGGGGTGTCCAATGCAGCCCGTGGGCTGAAAATGCCCTGCCCTAAGAGAAGGCATTAATATGGGTTGTTTGGTAGAGACCAAAACTCTTTTCAGGGTTGAGGAGATCTAAACAATCGCCTGACACCACAATCCTATGCATGCCTAGTCAGATGTAAGACCCACTTTGTTCAAGGGGACTTACTCCCACATAAGGGTGTATTGGGTCGCAGCTTGAACTGTACAGAGTAGCATTAAAAAGATCAAGGAACTCCCTAACTCCTAAGCTCTGTTCTATTTCTACTACAAGCAATTTACTAGGACTGGAAATCTTGCAAGTACCACTCTGGGAAAAGCTGGTCGTACTTCAGGACCATCCAAAGTGTGCCATATATTTTAAATTCCACCCTCAAGCTTGTCACACTATTTCCTGTTTTAAGCAAAAGAAGATCCCTCCTTTGTCCCAACTTTGCTACCGTATCCTGCCTTAACGAGCTACATGATTTAACTAAAATCAGAGAAACTTAGCTTAGCCACAAGTCTGTAAGTTTCTAATAGGTATATGCATCTCTGCATGAAAATTGAAGAGACAAAGAATGCAAACGTAAGATGCGCCTTTGATTTTAATGGGACTTGTGCACTGGAACACAGCATGCTTTCATTCAGTAAGCCTCATTTAAAACAGTGGGACTCATTCCTGAGCAAACACAGAAGTGCATTGCTAAGTGTCTGCAAACTACGTCTGGACTGGGATGAGCGTGCAGATGATATACAGAAGGCTGGCAAAAGCTTATCCAACAGTAACAACAAACTTTTTGAAACACAAAGCAGTATAAAACTTGCCAAGAAAAAGAGGACCTACACAATCCACAAGGAATTCTTCTGTAATATCTTCTTCCAACAGACGTTCGACAACCTGCAAGGCTTTTCGCTCAGCCTCAATCTTCTTTCTAATGGCAGCTTCAAGCGCCGCCTTCCTACAAGAGAACAAATTAGCCGTATGAATAACACAACATATCGGAAACCTGTGGCCTTGCAGATGTTGTTGGTTTAACAGTATTTGGTTTAACTATGCTATGTTTAGAGATACGATACCTTTGTGCAGCATCTTCATTTTTCAAAGCACTTGACTGTTTCTTTCCTAAAAATAATAACATGCAAACAAATGATTATACTGACTTAAGACATTTGGGGAATGCTTTTCATGAGTCTCTTTTCAAAAAAAGTGCTTTCATACATTTTAATACATTTAGTACATTGGTGTCTGCTTATAGAAATTTGCGAATTGTATTATACAGGTGTCTGGAAACTGAAGTTCTCTATAATTATGTATGCAAATACTGAGAGAAAAAAGCTGAATGTTCACTGCAGAAGCACGCCATAAAGCATAAGGAGACTTTTGCAATTTGTCTTTGGTTGCATGTGTAATTTTAGAGCGAACTTTTACCATCTGCAAAGATGACTACTTGCCCTACAGAACAAGAGTCCAAATACGCAACACCACTAAGTGCCAATTAATATATTTGAACCATTATCACATACACAGTTTCAGGAAAGTTAAACTGTGGAAAAAAGTTGTTTTTACATGTTTACTGCCCAGGCTTGTTTACAGAAGGCCATCGTAGCCCAAATTAGCAATACTGAATGCATAGATGGAAGATAGGTAAGCTAAAAGGCTATTATATTGTGCACTCATAAACCGAACTGAAATACTTTACAGGACCTATCACTTCATTGGCAGAGTTCATTGGCCAACTCTCTGTCCCGGTGTTGCTCCTCAGTGGCAGCCTCAGAGGCCAAATTTAAGCAAGTGATGCTTTCTCCTTCCATCTCTGTGTCAGGAAAAGTGTCACGGGTTAAAATCTGTTCCAGTCCCGTTAAAGGGCCAGGACTAGGCTAAGCAGTATTTCAACATTTTGAAGAACAGTTTGCATGAGTCTATTTATTATACCTAGGTAAATGGGCATCACCTTACACGTATGACCCATAAGAGAATCCTGTGCACATGATGAAACCCTGCCGTTTCCCTGAACACCACCCTTGTAAAATGAGGTCCTACATTTTATTTTGGCAAGGCCGTTTTCTGACAGCAGAGTTCAGCAGGTGCTGTACATATCTCCTCATGTAGCCGTGGGCAAAGGCAGAAAAGCACCGCCAAGAGGGGGGAAGTCGATTAACTCACCATATATATGCAGTGCTTTTCGTTTAGGTACGGTCTGGCCTGATTTGAGTACGTGAGCCATGCAAGCTTAATTGAAAACAAGTCCTATGGCTGTGTTGGGTGAGGTTCCCCTGCCCCAGATGAACTGGCAGGTGCGCAACATAGAATCCTGTAGAGTTTGAAGGGACCCCAAAGGCTGGTCTATCCCAACCCTCTGCAGTGTGGGAACCACAGCTGAATGAATCATCCCTGGCAGGTGGCCACCCAACCTTGATCCCAGGCATGTTTTGCAGAGGAACATTTCCCACAGGAAACACTCAGTAGCAACTTTCTAGGGAATTGCCCTCTTAACAGAGCAAACCTATGCCCCACCTGTCAAAAGCAGGGACCCATCCTATTCAGTGGTGGTCGCTTCCTAGGAATGCAAGCCCAATGTTAAAAACCAAAGCACACAGCAAAAGGAGTTTGGGTGGACTGAGCGGGCACCAGGCATGCATGTGAATCCTTAAAAATGAGTAAAAATTCTCGACCAACTGTAGTTCTGCCCACCACTCCCACTTAATTTTTTTTTCAAATTTTTTTATTGGTTTTCACAATATTATAAACAAACACATAGGACAAACAAACATAAATCATAGCCTTATTAAAAATTACACTTATTAACTTTGTTAAGTGACTTCCCCGCTTCCCCTTGGCTGAATTTCATTGCATATCCTTTTAACGGTTTCCCAGGTCACAATTCTTATAAAATTTAACTTAAACATTAACATCCTTAAATCTTCACTTTATGAAATTAAACATATTAATTCATCACACCACTCCCACTTAAAAAAACAACTACTTTGGGGGCTATCTGCCCCCCCCCCCCAAGCTCAACTTCCCCAACAAAAAATCCTGGCTATGCACATGGTGCCAACTTGAATAAAATACTGGGTTGGGGGGGGCAGGTAAGCCCTAATGGACCACAATGGCAGTGTCCAACAGCTTGCGGGGAGGCCTGTCCCCCTCAAATATTTTATGGGGGTGTCAAAGGGACCTCGGGCCCCCAGGTGGGTGGAGGAGTCTCGCGCTGTGTGTGTGGCATGGGGGGCATTTTGTCCTCTCACTCCCGACGCCTTCAAACCCCCCCCCCCCGCAATTCTTTCGCCTCGCGGTCACCCCTCCAGGAACGCCGGTTGGTTCGTCCCTCCCCGTTCGCTACGCACGCACAGGAAGCGGGGAGGAACGGCCCACGGAAAGAAAACGGGGGTGCGCGCGCGAAAACGCCGTCATCTCCCGTTTACCTGCGCGATGGCGGCTCCTAGCCTGGGCGGCGCTCCGCGGCTTCTCTTCCGCCATCGCCGCCTCTGAGCTCTCAACCACCGAGGCGCTGTCGCGTGGGGCGGCGCTTCTGCTGCTGCTGCCAGCGGCCGCCTTCGCCACAAGGCCCAGTGGAGATTGCGGCGGGGCTGCTCCTTCGGGTAAGCGGAGTCGTCTTTAGTTCATGGTGGGCTGACAATTAAAAAAGAAAAAAGGGATAGAGAGAAGGCGCGGAAGCAGCAAACCCGTTTCTCTCCGTTTATAGCAGAGCTTCCCAAAGTTGGGTCTTCCCAGCAGGGTGGTGGTGGTGTTTTTGGACTACATTTCCCATCATTCCTGGTTACTGGCCCTGCTAGCTAGGGACGATGGGAGTTGTAGTCCAGAAACCCAAGTTTGGGAAACCCTGGTTTGTAAGCAACTGGACTCCCAGCTTTTTCACTTTAACCGTTGGGGTATCCTTTTTTTATTTTTTTAACTGCTTCAAATGAAACATAAAATGACCCCTCTTGCATTTCTCTCTTCTTTTTTTAATTGCATAAAAATAAAAAAGGGTTGTGGATATGCCACAGCAGCATTCAGCAGAAGTGTAATAATGTGCTCCATAGGCTGCAGTAAGCCTGAGGCGTGCCCCATTTAATTCGGATTAAAAGGGCTTGAAAAGCTTCCCTTGTAAGTAGGAGAGCAGTGGATGTTGAGGCTGCCTTCCCACCTTCATTTGCCAGGACAGATGGGAGTCTATTTGGAGAGCACCAGGTTTGTGAGAGGCTGCTTTGGGATGGATTCATTATGGTGTAAGCTTTCATGGACTTCAGTCCACTTCATCAGACGCATCTTCGAGACGTCATGGTGGAGGGGATTGAAAGGCATAAAAAGTACAGATTACGGCATTTGGGTTAGCGCTAGGACCTATGCAGGATCAGTATGGTAACCCTTTACAGCAGCAGTGATGATATAACAGCCTAGGTGACAGTTCTTGGTTAATGAACATCTGCAGTGGGGAAGGAAGCCATTGTCTCTATTCAGGCCCAAATAAATAAAGCTGAACTTGCTGATGAATTGATTAGTTTACTTTAGGAGCTGCCACCGCTTGGGCTCCCTGGCAGTGGTGCTGTTGCAGATTCCAAGGTCACTCAATTGCTCACTGGTGGGCTAAAAAATGGTAATGGAAGCATAGCCTGCCACCATGTAAATCCGCAAGCTAATTGGTTCTCTGGCCATTAACAATGTTGCTGCCTGGTAAATAAATGTGTGACAAGGAGCATGGCAGCCACATTGCCAAGCAGTCCTTGTGATGGGTGGGAGAGCCACCCTAGTCTGCCCTGCTCGGGCACATCAGCCCTAAGAAGTACCCCAAAATGCCTAGTTTGTCTGGAGGCCCGGAGAACTGGAAATAGATAGCCAATGTGGTTCTCCTGCAGATGCTGCTGACTAAAACTCCCATCATCCCATGGCATTGGCCAGTGTTGACTGCAACTGACGGGAATCCCAATAACTGGAGGACATTACATTGACTCCTCCTGGTGTAGTCAATACAGAGGTACAAGAGTCTGATTCTCTACAAGGCAGCACCCTACCTTTGCTGACTTACTTCTAGCTGGTCTGTCCATAACTTTCTGTTGGAGAATGTCAGCAGGAGGGAAAAGGAAAAGAAAGACATTCAACCAGTTCTGATTTAGTTTAAAGTGAGTCTCATTCAAGTCTGTCTTTTTAATTTGTGATAGAGTCCTTGAAGATCAGGAAATAATGGCTGAAGATGAACTTCGAGACATCATACAAAGATGTGTAAGTGATTGTTTTGCTTGTGAAACTATACCAAATGGCAAAACCTACTGATCTAATTGTTTTTACATGCCCTTGTGTGGAAACTTCTGGGGGCTGCAAGCCAGTGGGAGATGGGTTTATGCATTAGGTAATATCCAACCACACAAAACTCAGAGGTTTCTGTGGACATACCCTCACCTTCCCATCTGTCTAGGCCAGGGGTCTGCAACCTGCGGCTCCGGAGCCGCATGTGGCTCTTTTACATCTTTGCTGTGGCTCCGGGGCGGATACTAGCGAGGGGAGGAGGCGCATTGTGCGCCCCGGCACTCCTCACTGGCGGGCGCTGTACTGGCTGTGACGTCGCATGGGGGCGGTGCGTGCGTTAGTCACGCACTGTCCCGACGTCACCTTCCTGCCCGCTGTCAGATCGTGGCTCCAGAGATATATTTGTTTTAAATGTCGCAATGGTTTTGCGGCTCCCAGTTGTTGTTTTTTCTTCGGAAACGGGTCCAAGTGGCTCTTTTTGTCTTAAAGGTTGCAGACCCCTGGTCTAGGCAAACAAGAGGCATTGTCATAATTCAAGGGCGCATCCCAGCCAGGCAAAAGCATTCAAGGAGGATGTGATCTGTTGCTAGTGAGAATGTGGCTTGGGGAGAATCCTGAGGGGTGGGTCAAGAGGCCAGGATGACCCCATGTTGTCTCTGGGCTTGAGTTTCCTCATCCTTACTCTACAGGTAACACAGTACAACATTAATTAATCGTCCATTCTGTTCTTCTGTTTGGGGACTGTTGCTACTACCCTCCATTTGCCTAGCAAAAGCAAAAACACTTTGTGTCGAAGCCTTATTAATAGGCAGTAGTTTGGAGACAATAATTCTAAAAGACCGTGCTTTTTGGGGAAATACAAAGGACCATATTCAATTCATTCATTCCACTAGGGAGAGCTTGCACAAGGATGCCTGCTACTGCAGGATTTTCCCCTCCTCTCCTGCTACTGTGTCCTCCCCAAATATTCTGGGTTGGGAGAACCACAAAGGAGAAAAGGGGAGATTGTTCTGTCAGCACGAGCATTTTGGGCTGCTTGAGGGAACAATCCCCTTAGTGCTGCATTGAATACAACCCAAAGTCTCTGAACTTGCTGTCAGATTTCTTCTGTATGTGACTAAAGAATCTTGTTTGGCTTAATACGGAATCACTATTGCATCATGAAGGTAAAGTGTTGTGCATTTTAATTGCATATTGTGAATTACAATGGGAAACATGTTCTAGCAAATTCTGGAAGAAGAGGATTTCAAAGGGGAAGACTTCAACCTTTTTCAAGTTGCGGGACAGAAGTGCTTTGAAGAAGGATATGTCGCCGATGTACTGGAAGTTGTTCAAAATGAGAAAAACAAGGTGAGTTTAAAATACACGTTTGTGTCTTAACTGCTAAAACCAGCTGGAGGTAACTGTACAGATTTTGGCCATGCGCACATTGCTGGGGCAATAACATCCAATTGCATTTATTGGGAACATCCAGGCTCACTCCCTTTGGCCACCAAGGCAAGGGAGCCTTATTAAAGTGGTTGGAATGAAAGGAATTGACCCCTATGACTGACTGGGCTTCCACCCTGTGGCCTGACAGTTTATAAACTTAGGATGTCATGGGAATTTTCCACGCATGCCTGTGTTCTGAAATGTCACTGAGCCAGACCCGGTGTCCAAAGACCTTCAGGGCAAGACAGTAGGATAAACTTCATCATGGCATCCCTGGCTTGTCTGTTTTTTGTGATGCTTCTGGGAGGCTAATCCACACCACTCTTCTAAAATGTGCTGCCCCCCACCTCACTGGACTATGGGGCCTGTCTTTTTCCTTTCCTCCAGTTAGGCGATAGGTCGATCACTCGGTGGCATCCACCCCTCCTGCGTTGCTTTGTTTTGGGACTAGTCTCTCTCTTGGGAGGAAGGTTTCTGTTTTTGAATTGCACCAAAACATAAACTAAAAGGAGATTACAGCAAGGAGGCATTCTTCTGGCCTTTCCTGGATCTTGGCTTGGGTCCCATAGGTATAGGGAAACAAGTAATATTTGCAGTATAACAAACTTAATCTTGTATTTACCCAGTCTTGCTCTAATATAGATCTCCCAAGGCAGGAGAGCTACTCCTTTGCATATAGCCTTTTCACAGAACCATAGAATTGTAGAGTTGGAAGGAATCCCGAGCATCATCTAATCCAATTCCCTGCAACGCAGGAAAATGCAGCTGTCCCATACGGGGATCAAACCTGAAACCTGGGCATTGCCAGCACCACAGTATAACTCCTTTCTGGTACTTTCATCTCTTCCATAGCAAGTCAGTGTTTTTAAAGATTCCATCTCAACAGTTCCTCATTAGACAATTCCCCATCTTCCTACTATCTCCGTAACTAAGTACTGTATTTTTCCCTCTATAAGACGCACCCGACCATAAGATGCACCTAGTTTTTGGAGGAGGAAAACAAAAAAAAAATATTCTGAATCCCAGAAACCGGAACAGCAAGAGGGATCTGGCTTCTGGGATAGCCGTTGCAAAGCCTCTTCAGGGCAGCGGGATGAAAGCTCCCCCTGCCCAGAAGAGGCTGCGGCGAAGTCAGAAGCCAGGACAGCAAGCGGGATCACTGCGCAGCAATCCCTCTTGCTGTCCTGGCTTATTGGCTAGCTGCATGCAGCCTCTCCCGGGCAGCGGGAGGAAAGCTCCCCCAAGAGACGCACTCCCTTTAAAGAGCGCGTGGAGTGTGTGTGCGGCTCTTAGGGGCTTTTCCCCAAGGAGGGAGAAGGGCAGCCCTTCTCCCTCCTCAAGGAAAAGCCCCCAAGAGCCGCACACCCGCTCCACACGCTCTTTAAAGGGAGTGCTGAGCAGAGCCTGCCGCCTGCATTCGCTCCATAAGACGCACACACATTTCCCCTTACTTTTTAGGAGGGGGAAAGTGCGTCTTATAGAACGAAAAATACGGTAAATGGTGCAGGCAACCTGTGGGTGGACTTGTGTCTCTATGCAGAAATACCTTCTTTGTATTTTTCAATAGTGATGTTTCAAGCTGCTATTGTTGCTCCCAATACTGGCATGTTCTCGGCAAACCACTATTTAGCTACACATAAATATTACAATTGCAGCTGCAGGGTGTTTATTACTGGCTTTCTTAAGCAAAGCACACAATGCACATTTTGTTGTTGTCATATAAATTGCCATTTGTAACATTTCCCCCCTTTAGGTTATTGTTAAAAGCATGGGCTGGAATCTTGTTGGTCCTTTAATCAGGTGCCTGGTGAAGTATAAGCAAGATGAAGTTGAGAGAGAACACTGCCTGAAAATATTAGATAAGTTGATGGAGGTAAATCACAGCGTCTATCCTTCTAGCTGCCTCGGGACTCTTCTAAAGAGTATATTTTGGCTTTCCTCTTCACTGATTGATGGGGTTGGGAGAAATTCTTAGGATCTGAGCTCCTTGAGGGAGTAACGTTTGTCTGTGGAAGTGTGTGAGGATAGGGAGAATGGTGGTCCTTCAGTGGAGACAGAAAGAGTTTACAGTCATACCTTGGCTCCCGAACGCCTTGGGAGTCGAATGTTTCAGCTCCCGAACAATTGAAAACCAGAAGTGAGTGTTCCGGTTTTCAAACGTTCTTTTGGAAGCTGAACATCTGATGGGGCTTCCACGGCTTCTGATTGGCTACAGGAGCATCCTACAGCCAATCAGAAGCCACGCTTTGGAAGTCAAAAGTTTCGGAAGTCAAACGGACTTCTGGAACGGATTCTGTTTGACTTCCAAGGTACGACTGTACTTAAATGAGCGTCAAGGGACCAGGCGGATTGGGTTTGCATGTAATGCTAAGCCAAACCATGGTTTAGTGCAACTGCACAGGTTCACAAGGGAGGAGATTGCAGCCACTCTGTTCCTCCATGGTTTGGCTTAGTGTTGGGGTTGCCAATATGTGGTGCACACAGACGCTAGTGCAGCCAGTCGTGCTTTCTATGGTGCCAACCAAAGGTCTCTGTAAATATCCCCTCAAAATGCACGAGAGACTGTTTGCTGCCCTTCTCATTTCCTGTTTGCACTGACTCGCCCTCACACTGAACATGCCGCCTTAAACATTTCATTGAGTGCATGGATTGGACGCCCACCGTTTTGTGATCCTGTCTCTTTCTCTGCTGCTTTGGATGTGGCAGCTGTTTTGTGTTATGCCGTACCCGCACAGCAACCATTTTGTGACTGATGCCCACAGCATTTTCTCAAAATCACAGATGTAGCCACTGACTCAAAAAACCCTTGGCAGCCCCTTACTTAGTGTGCCTTTCAAACTGGGCTTATAGAGGAGGTTGCCTTGGGTAAGATTTTCCAGCACGTGCGTGGATAATTTTAGATCTCTTATGCAAGCATATGCAGATTTAATGACTGAACAACCAGAAACTGTTTAATTTTGCATTTTATGGGTTTTTAAGAATAGGGTAGATGTCATTTATTATTGTATAAGATGCACTGGTTTGCCCTATGCTTGTCGTAAAAATGGTGGCTTGTTATCAAACGATGTCAAAAATAAACATTACGAGCAACATATCCCTGGCTTTTTCCTTTCTTGCAGCTGTGCAGTCCCAAAGAGCTTGTCCTTGGTTTCTTGGAGCAGATTGAACAAGCCTCCGGGGAATATAGGTCTCAAACTATTTTGCTTTTACTGAAGCCTCTGCAGGAAGGTAATGAACATTTATTTTCTGGATACTGGACACAAGAGAGGGTGGTGGAGCACCATTTTCCCACACACCTTGCCAGTTAAGAGATGTCATTCAGTTGTGACTTTTTAAGGGACAGCATCCTAAGTGATGGTGGTATAATTATTGTTTACTAGTACTTACCGGTATATATTATCTCTACATGATATATATGCCTTTTAATTCTATCTATCTATCTGTCTATCTAATATTTTTATTAAATTTTCAACAAAAACAAACAACAACAAACTTAACAGCAACCAGTACTCCCCTCCTTTAATTTTTTTTTCAACTGCATATCATTTCTATTCCAAATTATTTTTTCTACCTCAAATTTCCTGTACTATTTTTTAAAATTACAAGTGTTCTTAAAATCCTGCCAATGTATTAACCTGTTAACAATACTTTTGCAAATACATGATAAATATTTCCCATTCTTTAAAAAAAATTCTTGTCATCTTGATTTCTGAGCTTTCCAGTTAATTTCGCCATTTCAGCGTAGTCCATTAACTTGGTTTGCCAATCGTCTTTGGTCGGGACTGCTTCCTCTTTCCATCTTTGGCATCCCTTTTAATTCTGCCCTCTAAGCAACATACATGTTTGCAGTGAGTCTGTGGCAAGCTGTGCAGGCGGCGAATGAAGACCAGAGGAACGTGTGTTGGGTTAAAATTAGGCCACAATAGATTTGATGTAGGCCTTGGGTGTGTCTTCAGTGGTCAACCAGCCTGCCTACTGGTTGACTGGCACCCAGGGTTGTCCAACATGATGGTTCCCGCATAGTGCAGCTCACTTTGGGCAGACCCTGTTTGGAGATTGACACTGTGGCTTATTAGCCCCTGAGTTGGGCTTCTAGACAGGAAGAGCTGCTCTCCCATCCCCACTAAGGATCCAGCCCCATGCCCCTTCCACCAAACATTTCTGGCAATTGCTATGAAACAGGCAACACCTAGCCAATCCCGGGCCCTGAGTGCAGTAACTGACAGGTGTCCGTAGCAATTTGTTGTTGTTGTTTAGTCGTTTAGTTGTGTTCGACTCTTCGTGACCCCATGGACCAGAGCACGCCAGGCACTCCTGCCTTCCACTGCCTCCCGCAGTTTGGTCAAACTCATGCTGGTAGCTTCGAGAACACTATCCAACCATCTCGTCGTCTGTCGTCCCCTTCTCCTTGTGCCCTCCACCTTTCCCAACATCAGGGTCTTTTCCAGGGAGTCTTCTCTTCTCATGAGGTGGCCAAAGTATTGGAGCCTCAGCTTCACAATCTGTCCTAGTGAGCGCTCAGGGCTGATTTCCTTAAGAATGGAGAGGTTTGCTCTTCTTGCAGTCCATGGAACTCTCAAGAGTCTCCTCCAGCACCATAATTAAAAAGCATCAATTCTTCAGCGATCAGCCTTCTTTATGGTCCAACTCTCACTTCCACTTTCTGAAGTGTTTGACTTCTGCTAAGCCAGGCTTCCTCAACCTCGGCCCTCCAGATGTCTTGAGACTACAATTCCCATCATCCCTGACCACTGGTCCTGCTAGCTAGGGATCATGGGAGTTGTAAGTCAAAAACATCTGGAGGGCCGAGGTTGAGGAAGCCTGGTCTAAAGAGTGAGCTGAACTACTCCATGAGGACAGTCAAAAACCACAGCCAAGATGTGGGGGAAAGTTAAAGCAAAACTCTGCCTTTGAGTCAGTCTCTCCTTTAGATCTCTGGAGCGGACCTGTGTTGGTGAAGTCTTCACCCAAGTTTGCTCCTGAGCTCTGCCACCCTACAGGAGCCTAGCTTTTGCTGATTGGCTACTTGGTCTCTCAGGCATACCCAGCTTTCCCATCACGCACCAGAAATGCCAGCTGCTTTCACTGCCACCACCATGCTGAGGTGCAAAGCCACTCCCAGCGATGCACTGGAAAGGAGATTCTCTCTCCCTCTCTCTCCTTTTTTTTTATCCTTGCAACAACCCTGAGCAACAATTTATCTCTTCCTCCATCCCAATCACCATTCTGTGGGTGGAAATACTGTCTTGGATCAGACGATGCAGCCACACAAGTAGGAACATCTCTGCTTCCATTGAGAAGAGTCCATGATCTTTACTGTTTCACTAATCCAGAAGCATTGGGGTCCAGAGGGTTCCAGAGGGTCCCCGCAGCTGCTTTTGGGTGATGGTGGACCCAACGAGGGGTTGCAGCAGGAAGCACAGAATGGGGAAGCTCTTCTAGTCTGCCAATTCCTGGTTGCTGGGTTCCTCCACTATTAACCCTTTCCTTCTTATTGAAGGAAAGCGGAGGCTGAGATAAGAACCTGCCCAAGATTACCCTGAGAATCCAGAGCAAAATTAGTTGAGCATGGGGTTTGTGTTTGTGTCTGCTGTTCCAAAAGAGAAGTTAAAAAATCCAGTGTGCACATCAAAGCCCATAATAACTTGGTTATCAACCTATGGGCTTCCTATCTAACATTGTTAATTTTCAGTGGGAGAGGATATGATTGAAAAACCAGCTACATACAGTCGTACCTCGGAAGCCAAACGCCTTGGCACTCAAACGTTTTGGCTCCTGAACGCTGCAAAC
This sequence comes from Podarcis liolepis, assembly GCF_965112155.1. NCBI lineage: Eukaryota > Metazoa > Chordata > Lepidosauria > Squamata > Lacertidae > Podarcis > Podarcis liolepis. Next base: position 73,163,576 of record NC_139559.1, on the reverse strand, counting down.
CCGGAAGCGAGCCTGTTTGTGAACGTTCTTTTGGAACCCGAATGTCTGGCGTGGCTTCTGATTGGTTGCAGGAGCTTCCTATAGCCAATCGGAAGCTGCGCCTTGGTTTCTGAATATTTTGGAAGTTGAATGGACTTCTGGAACGGATTCTGTTTGGCTTCCAAGGTACGACTGTATATTCCAGTTCTAAAGTAGATTTAACTTTATTGCATTGCATTATATAACTTGAAAGGGAGAGGTGTTGGCTTTTATTGTACCATGTTCCAGTGGCAATGATGTTAAAGCTTCTGAGCGCCATAGAGCCCCTCAGGGAGAAGGCGAGTGTCCATTTCTGAATGAGACCTTGGTGAAGCTTAGAATCAACAGCTGGTGTCGATTCAACAACCCCATTTTACTCAGTTCCTTCTTGGATGGAAAAAAATGTATATCTGATCATTACAACGTAAAACTTGTAACAAGCATTTTGGAATTGTTTTTCTTTGTTTTAGTGCTTCTGAAACTCCAGAATAAGAAAGCCTATTCGGTGGGGTTGTCATTGTCTACCATTTTGAACCAGATTTCGCTTCTGCCAGTACCGTACACAAAGCAACAACTACAAGAAGACAAGCATGGTCTTTGCCAGTGTTGCAATGCTTTAACACCTTTTGTGAATCCTTTTGTGGAGGAGGTTGTTAAACACATGGAGACCTCATCAGGTGAAGATTACAAAGAACTGAAGGAGGAATTGCTAAAATAGTAAGTACCCCCCCCACAGACATACCTTTTGCTTAAAGTGGTTTTATAATAAAGCATGGTGCTATGTGTTTGCCAACAGACAAACATGTTTGAGCATTGGGCTGACAAGCAAAGTAAGAAATATACCGCCAACACATAGGCTGCTTACTTGTCTTTACGTGAGGGACTTCCTGGGCTTGTATACCCTGCCTTCTTTCCTTCGGGTTCTAAGTGACAAAGCTTATTTTTTAAAAAAAATAAATTCAGTATTTCAACTATTTCAAAGTAATAGAGCAGAATCCATTGATAAGTTGCAGGGCATAAAAAAAAACCAAGAAAAAAGCCCACAAGTTGTGGACTTCAGTTTTTTCTTAAGGTCCCACACGTTTCTCTTTCCCGACACCCCAAACCAGCAAAGTCTTCAGTAGCTACAGGGCTTGTATATCCTGCCTTTCTTCCTTCAGGTTCTAAGCGACAAGGCTTGTTTTTACAAAATAAATTCAGTATTTCAACCATTTCTTGGCATTGTGCCAGTTCCTAAATTCCAAGGTGTGTTCTTTCTTCCCTTCAATTTCAATGTCCGTTACTGATGCCTTTGTTAGCGGTTATCATGAATGCTTCCTGTAACGTGCTTGGACGCTTTGGTTTTCAGTTGCCTGAAAAGCTTGAAATATCCCCTGCTAATGGCAGAGCTGGATCAGTTTCCTGAAGATCCTCCTCAGTATTCCCTAAGGCAGTTTGCTGCGGACATACTAGTAAGTGCACCTTCAGTGCTTTATTTGGTAGTGGTGTTTTTTGCCATTTTTAATACTTGTGAAATAACAGACTTCCTCCTCCCATTTTCAGGATTCATATATGGATTCTCTAAGGTGTGGGGGGTAGGGGGACCTCAGGCTGCACATGCTTGTATATTTGGCTTTTTGTAATGTAACAGTGAACCAAAATAGAGCTTGTAATTTGGTAGTTTGAACAGGTGGTCACATATCTGATTTAAACCTGTATTCTATTATGGCTGTTAACATATTTTGAGTTGGGGATATTTTAGGGTGCCACCATCATTGGTGTTTATTAGATGCAAACACAACTTTCCATATATATATATATATATATATATATGCAGGTTTTGGTGTCTTCGGGTGTCTTCCCGTGTAAGAGTTGGGGTGTCTAGGCGACGTTTCGACGAGGTCTCACTCGTCATCTTCAGGCTGGTGCTTTCGGCTTCTTGTTACTGGAACAGAGCAGGATCTCAGTGTTTGAGTTCCTATAAATACTGTTGAGGGGTTGTGGTGTATAGCCTCCAACGTACTGGGCAGAGAGGAAGTTCCCAGGTTAGTGTGCCTTTTCTTCTTTTGTTCATTAATTACTTGAGGGATATCTTGAGTGATTTCTTGAGTGATATTCTGAGTACCACTTAGGAGGGTCATTAGGTGAGGATTAGTTGCTAAAGCTTTCGTGTCTTGACCTCTTGAGCTTGTGAAGAGTTTTTCTGAGAAGATGGCTGTACTGCACTTAGTTGTGCTCTGGCTTGGCTTCGTGTATAGGGGCGAGCTGTGGTTTTGTGCCCTGTGCCAGCCAGATCTGTGTAGGGATTGCAGGGGGGTGCAGCATCCGGAGGTGCCACTATGGTTTGGCTACTGGATGGTGTCTGTAATTTATCTGTGGAGAGGGTCTGGGTTTGGGTCTGGTGTGGTTGATTGGAGATGGCGTTCTGTGTGCCTCTGGTTCTGGTGTCGGTTTTTGTGGGGAGGGCTAATTTCCAGATGTCTGGCAGGCGGGACGTGTCGTCACGCTTGTTCATGTTGTGAGGGTGTTTCTCTATTTCGATGGCTTCCATGATTATTCTCTTGTGGTGATGTTCCATGTTAAAGAGCAATTTGGAATCTGCAAAATTAATTTCGTGTCCTGTTTCTTTCATGTGTTGGTAAAGAGAGGAAGTTTTTTCTTCTTTTTTGACGGCATTCTTGTGTTCTGCGATACGTGCATTTATTCGTCTGTTTGTTTGTCCAATGTACGTGGCTGGGCAGACTTTGCAGGGTATTTCATAGACCCCTTGGTTTTCTAACTGGATTTTATCTTTGGGGTTTCTGAGGATATTGGCTATTTTTTGGTTGGTGCAAAAGGCTGTTTTGATATTGTGTTTATGGAGGATTTTGCTAATTTTATCTGTAGTGCCCTTGATATAAGGAAGGAGGGCCATGCCATTGTTTTCTTCTGTGTCTTGGTTTTTGGGGGGTGTTTCTTTTTGGATTAGCTTCGTAACCCTGTTTTGCTGGTATCCGTTGGCGATTAACACATTTGAGAGATTCTGTAACTCAGTTGTCAAGTGGTCTTTGTCAGCCAGGCGTTTGGTTCTGGAGATGAGAGTCTTGGCTACGGAGTTTATTTGTGCAGGGTGGTGGTGTGATTGTGCATGTAAGTAGCGGTTGGTGTGTGTTTTTTTCCGGTAGATAGTGTGTCCTAGGGAGCCATCAGGTTTTTTGTAGATTAGGACGTCAAGGAAGGGAAGTTGGTTGTTGGCTTCTATTTCCATAGTGAATTGTATTTTGGGGTGTAGGCTGTTGAGATGTGTGAGGAAGCTATCTAGTTTTTCCTTCCCGTGTGGCCAAATTACAAAGGTGTCGTCAACATATCTGAGCCAAAGTTTGGGTTTGTGTTCTGACTTGTCTAAAGCATTGGTTTCAAAGTGTTCCATGTACAGATTTGCGATGACCGGTGAGAGGGGTGATCCCATAGGTGCTCCTTCTATCTGTTTGTATCTTTGTCCATTGTGGATGAAGTACGTGTTGGTTAGGCAGTGGTTGGTCAGGTCCAGGATGTATTCGGGGGGATTGTATTTGTTTTGAATGGCTGTCAAGGCTTCATTAATGGGCACTTGTGTGAAGAGAGATACAACATCGAAGCTCACAAGTAGGTCATCGGGATGTAGGTTTTGCTTCTTTATTGTTTCTATGAACTGGAAGGAGTTTGTAACGTGTGAAGCGATAGATTCTGCATAGGGCTGAAGTTGCTTAGCGAGAAATTTAGCGAGATTTTGTAGAGGTGAGCCTATGGAGCTGACTATTGGTCTGAGTGGTGTTCCTTCTTTGTGTATCTTGGGGAGACCGTAGAGTTTGGGGCATCTGGATGATTTTTCTCTGGGGATGATTCTTAGCTGGATTTCTTCACTGATAGGAGAGGCTTTTATTTTGGATTTGGTGGTTTTTTCCAGATAGGTGGTGGGATCTGTTTTTATAGGTTGGTAGGTAGGGTCTTGGAGTAGATTTGATAGTTTTGCTTGGTAGTCCGATGTGTTCATCACAACAGTGGCATTACCTTTGTCTGCTGGGAGAATGATTATGTTGTTGTCTTTCCTCAGGTTGGTGAGTGCTTTCTGTTCTTCTTTGTGTAAATTGCTTCTGGGTGGTTTGCTGGAGCAGAGGATGTTGGTGACTTCAAGTCTGATTTTATTGGCTTCATCTGGGTTGATTTTGGTTAGGCTAGCTTCGACTCCGCATATGATGTTTTCCGTGGGGATGCGTCTCGGGGCGACTGCAAAGTTGAAACCTTTGGAGAGTACTTTGGTTTCAGTTGAGGTGAGGATCCTGTCTGATATGTTATGTACTGTTTGTTTCATGGGTTGTTGTGGAGGGTGGCTGGGCTTCTGGCGTTTCTCTAGTTTGTGGAGTTTGTTGGTGTGTGTGTCTGTCTTATGTGAGGACTCAGTTTCAGCTCTCCAAACGGCTAGTTGTTTGCATTTGTCCCAGAGTGCAGGGTGGATTTTGTTACAGAGTTTGAGGTGAAGAGTGAGCAGATCTTTGTTGGTTTGGTTTAGTAGGTATCTTTTCTTATGTAGTTCGTTTCTGATTAGGGATAGTTCAGTTCGTTTCAGGATCCTTTCGGTAGCTGGGGTTTTAGAGTGGAATTTAAGTTGGAAGCATGTGGGAATTAAGTTGTTGTCTCGGCAGTTGCGTAGGAACAAGAGATCACATAAGATGGTGGCTCTTCGGATTTCTAGTTTCTCGTAGGTTCTTGTCAGCTGGAAGGTTTCCTCCCCGTAGAGGTGAGATATTTGCTTTCGTAGATTTTCACGGGTACAGGAATGCAGGTTTTGGTGTCTTCGGGTGTCTTCCCGTGTAAGAGTTGGGGTGTCTAGGCGACGTTTCGACGAGGTCTCACTCGTCATCTTCAGGCTGGTGCTTTCGGCTTCTTGTTACTGGAACAGAGCAGGATCTCAGTGTTTGAGTTCCTATAAATACTGTTGAGGGGTTGTGGTGTATAGCCTCCAACGTACTGGGCAGAGAGGAAGTTCCCAGGTTAGTGTGCCTTTTCTTCTTTTGTTCATTAATTACTTGAGGGATATCTTGAGTGATTTCTTGAGTGATATTCTGAGTACCACTTAGGAGGGTCATTAGGTGAGGATTAGTTGCTAAAGCTTTCGTGTCTTGACCTCTTGAGCTTGTGAAGAGTTTTTCTGAGAAGATGGCTGTACTGCACTTAGTTGTGCTCTGGCTTGGCTTCGTGTATAGGGGCGAGCTGTGGTTTTGTGCCCTGTGCCAGCCAGATCTGTGTAGGGATTGCAGGGGGGTGCAGCATCCGGAGGTGCCACTATGGTTTGGCTACTGGATGGTGTCTGTAATTTATCTGTGGAGAGGGTCTGGGTTTGGGTCTGGTGTGGTTGATTGGAGATGGCGTTCTGTGTGCCTCTGGTTCTGGTGTCGGTTTTTGTGGGGAGGGCTAATTTCCAGATGTCTGGCAGGCGGGACGTGTCGTCACGCTTGTTCATGTTGTGAGGGTGTTTCTCTATTTCGATGGCTTCCATGATTATTCTCTTGTGGTGATGTTCCATGTTAAAGAGCAATTTGGAATCTGCAAAATTAATTTCGTGTCCTGTTTCTTTCATGTGTTGGTAAAGAGAGGAAGTTTTTTCTTCTTTTTTGACGGCATTCTTGTGTTCTGCGATACGTGCATTTATTCGTCTGTTTGTTTGTCCAATGTACGTGGCTGGGCAGACTTTGCAGGGTATTTCATAGACCCCTTGGTTTTCTAACTGGATTTTATCTTTGGGGTTTCTGAGGATATTGGCTATTTTTTGGTTGGTGCAAAAGGCTGTTTTGATATTGTGTTTATGGAGGATTTTGCTAATTTTATCTGTAGTGCCCTTGATATAAGGAAGGAGGGCCATGCCATTGTTTTCTTCTGTGTCTTGGTTTTTGGGGGGTGTTTCTTTTTGGATTAGCTTCGTAACCCTGTTTTGCTGGTATCCGTTGGCGATTAACACATTTGAGAGATTCTGTAACTCAGTTGTCAAGTGGTCTTTGTCAGCCAGGCGTTTGGTTCTGGAGATGAGAGTCTTGGCTACGGAGTTTATTTGTGCAGGGTGGTGGTGTGATTGTGCATGTAAGTAGCGGTTGGTGTGTGTTTTTTTCCGGTAGATAGTGTGTCCTAGGGAGCCATCAGGTTTTTTGTAGATTAGGACGTCAAGGAAGGGAAGTTGGTTGTTGGCTTCTATTTCCATAGTGAATTGTATTTTGGGGTGTAGGCTGTTGAGATGTGTGAGGAAGCTATCTAGTTTTTCCTTCCCGTGTGGCCAAATTACAAAGGTGTCGTCAACATATCTGAGCCAAAGTTTGGGTTTGTGTTCTGACTTGTCTAAAGCATTGGTTTCAAAGTGTTCCATGTACAGATTTGCGATGACCGGTGAGAGGGGTGATCCCATAGGTGCTCCTTCTATCTGTTTGTATCTTTGTCCATTGTGGATGAAGTACGTGTTGGTTAGGCAGTGGTTGGTCAGGTCCAGGATGTATTCGGGGGGATTGTATTTGTTTTGAATGGCTGTCAAGGCTTCATTAATGGGCACTTGTGTGAAGAGAGATACAACATCGAAGCTCACAAGTAGGTCATCGGGATGTAGGTTTTGCTTCTTTATTGTTTCTATGAACTGGAAGGAGTTTGTAACGTGTGAAGCGATAGATTCTGCATAGGGCTGAAGTTGCTTAGCGAGAAATTTAGCGAGATTTTGTAGAGGTGAGCCTATGGAGCTGACTATTGGTCTGAGTGGTGTTCCTTCTTTGTGTATCTTGGGGAGACCGTAGAGTTTGGGGCATCTGGATGATTTTTCTCTGGGGATGATTCTTAGCTGGATTTCTTCACTGATAGGAGAGGCTTTTATTTTGGATTTGGTGGTTTTTTCCAGATAGGTGGTGGGATCTGTTTTTATAGGTTGGTAGGTAGGGTCTTGGAGTAGATTTGATAGTTTTGCTTGGTAGTCCGATGTGTTCATCACAACAGTGGCATTACCTTTGTCTGCTGGGAGAATGATTATGTTGTTGTCTTTCCTCAGGTTGGTGAGTGCTTTCTGTTCTTCTTTGTGTAAATTGCTTCTGGGTGGTTTGCTGGAGCAGAGGATGTTGGTGACTTCAAGTCTGATTTTATTGGCTTCATCTGGGTTGATTTTGGTTAGGCTAGCTTCGACTCCGCATATGATGTTTTCCGTGGGGATGCGTCTCGGGGCGACTGCAAAGTTGAAACCTTTGGAGAGTACTTTGGTTTCAGTTGAGGTGAGGATCCTGTCTGATATGTTATGTACTGTTTGTTTCATGGGTTGTTGTGGAGGGTGGCTGGGCTTCTGGCGTTTCTCTAGTTTGTGGAGTTTGTTGGTGTGTGTGTCTGTCTTATGTGAGGACTCAGTTTCAGCTCTCCAAACGGCTAGTTGTTTGCATTTGTCCCAGAGTGCAGGGTGGATTTTGTTACAGAGTTTGAGGTGAAGAGTGAGCAGATCTTTGTTGGTTTGGTTTAGTAGGTATCTTTTCTTATGTAGTTCGTTTCTGATTAGGGATAGTTCAGTTCGTTTCAGGATCCTTTCGGTAGCTGGGGTTTTAGAGTGGAATTTAAGTTGGAAGCATGTGGGAATTAAGTTGTTGTCTCGGCAGTTGCGTAGGAACAAGAGATCACATAAGATGGTGGCTCTTCGGATTTCTAGTTTCTCGTAGGTTCTTGTCAGCTGGAAGGTTTCCTCCCCGTAGAGGTGAGATATTTGCTTTCGTAGATTTTCACGGGTACAGGAATGCAGGTTTTGGTGTCTTCGGGTGTCTTCCCGTGTAAGAGTTGGGGTGTCTAGGCGACGTTTCGACGAGGTCTCACTCGTCATCTTCAGGCTGGTGCTTTCGGCTTCTTGTTACTGGAACAGAGCAGGATCTCAGTGTTTGAGTTCCTATAAATACTGTTGAGGGGGTGTGGTGTATAGCCTCCAACGTACTGGGCAGAGAGGAAGTTCCCAGGTTAGTGTGCCTTTTCTTCTTTTGTTCATTAATTACTTGAGGGATATCTTGAGTGATTTCTTGAGTGATATTCTGAGTACCACTTAGGAGGGTCATTAGGTGAGGATTAGTTGCTAAAGCTTTCGTGTCTTGACCTCTTGAGCTTGTGAAGAGTTTTTCTGAGAAGATGGCTGTACTGCACTTAGTTGTGCTCTGGCTTGGCTTCACCACACCAGACCCAAACCCAGACCCTCTCCACAGATAAATTACAGACACCATCCAGTAGCCAAACCATAGTGGCACCTCCGGATGCTGCACCCCCCTGCAATCCCTACACAGATCTGGCTGGCACAGGGCACAAAACCACAGCTCGCCCCTATACACGAAGCCAAGAAAGAAGAAAAGGCACACTAACCTGGGAACTTCCTCTCTGCCCAGTACGTTGGAGGCTATACACCACACCCCCTCAACAGTATTTATAGGAACTCAAACACTGAGATCCTGCTCTGTTCCAGTAACAAGAAGCCGAAAGCACCAGCCTGAAGATGACGAGTGAGACCTCGTCGAAACGTCGCCTAGACACCCAAAACCTGCATTCCTGTACCCGTGAAAATCTACGAAAGCATATATATATATATATATATATATATATATATGCTTTCGTAGATTTTCATCGGACTACCAAGCAAAACTATCAAATCTACTCCAAGACCCTACCTACCAACCTATAAAAACAGATCCCACCACCTATCTGGAAAAAACCACCAAATCCAAAATAAAAGCCTCTCCTATCAGTGAAGAAATCCAGCTAAGAATCATCCCCAGAGAAAAATCATCCAGATGCCCCAAACTCTACGGTCTCCCCAAGATACACAAAGAAGGAACACCACTCAGACCAATAGTCAGCTCCATAGGCTCACCTCTACAAAATCTCGCTAAATTTCTCGCTAAGCAACTTCAGCCCTATGCAGAATCCATCGCTTCACACGTTACAAACTCCTTCCAGTTCATAGAAACAATAAAGAAGCAAAACCTACATCCCGATGACCTACTTGTGAGCTTCGATGTTGTATCTCTCTTCACACAAGTGCCCATTAATGAAGCCTTGACAGCCATTCAAAACAAATACAATCCCCCCGAATACATCCTGGACCTGACCAACCACTGCCTAACCAACACGTACTTCATCCACAATGGACAAAGATACAAACAGATAGAAGGAGCACCTATGGGATCACCCCTCTCACCGGTCATCGCAAATCTGTACATGGAACACTTTGAAACCAATGCTTTAGACAAGTCAGAACACAAACCCAAACTTTGGCTCAGATATGTTGACGACACCTTTGTAATTTGGCCACACGGGAAGGAAAAACTAGATAGCTTCCTCACACATCTCAACAGCCTACACCCCAAAATACAATTCACTATGGAAATAGAAGCCAACAACCAACTTCCCTTCCTTGACGTCCTAATCTACAAAAAACCTGATGGCTCCCTAGGACACACTATCTACCGGAAAAAAACACACACCAACCGCTACTTACATGCACAATCACACCACCACCCTGCACAAATAAACTCCGTAGCCAAGACTCTCATCTCCAGAACCAAACGCCTGGCTGACAAAGACCACTTGACAACTGAGTTACAGAATCTCTCAAATGTGTTAATCGCCAATGGATACCAGCAAAACAGGGTTACGAAGCTAATCCAAAAAGAAACACCCCCCAAAAACCAAGACACAGAAGAAAACAATGGCATGGCCCTCCTTCCTTATATCAAGGGCACTACAGATAAAATTAGCAAAATCCTCCATAAACACAATATCAAAACAGCCTTTTGCACCAGCCAAAAAATAGCCAATATCCTCAGAAACCCCAAAGATAAAATCCAGTTGGAAAACCAAGGGGTCTATGAAATACCCTGCAAAGTCTGCCCAGCCACGTACATTGGACAAACAAACAGACGAATAAATGCACGTATTGCAGAACACAAGAATGCCGTCAAAAAAGAAGAAAAAACTTCCTCTCTTTTCCAACACATGAAAGAAACAGGACACGAAATTAATTTTGCAGATTCCAAATTGCTCTTTAACATGGAACATCACCACAAGAGAATAATCATGGAAGCCATCGAGATAGAGAAACACCCTCACAACATGAACAAGCGTGACGACACGTCCCGCCTGCCAGACATCTGGAAATTAGCCCTCCCCACAAAAACCGACACCAGAACCAGAGGCACACAGAACGCCATCTCCAATCAACCACACCAGACCCAAACCCAGACCCTCTCCACAGATAAATTACAGACACCATCCAGTAGCCAAACCATAGTGGCACCTCCGGATGCTGCACCCCCCTGCAACCCCTACACAGATCTGGCTGACACAGGGCACAAAACCACAGCTCGCCCCTATACACGAAGCCAAGCCAGAACACAACTAAGTGCAGTACAGCCATCTTCTCAGAAAAACTCTTCACAAGCTCAAGAGGTCAAGACACGAAAGCTTTAGCAACTAATCCACACCTAATGACCCTCCTAAGTGGTACTCAGAATATCACTCAAGAAATCACTCAAGATATCCCTCAAGTAATTAAGGAACAAAAGAAGAAAAGGCACACCCTGGGAACTTCCTCTCTGCCCAGAACGTTGGAGGCTATACACCACACCCCCTCAACAGTATTTATAGGAACTCAAACACTGAGATCCTGCTCTGTTCCAGTAACAAGAAGCCGAAAGCACCAGCCTGAAGATGACGAGTGAGACCTCGTCGAAACGTCGCCTAGACACCCCAACTCTTACACGGGAAGACACCCGAAGACACCAAAACCTGCATATATATATATATATATATATATATATATATATACTCGAAAGTGTTATAAAAAGATATAAAAATATTACTGAAAAGAGAAGGTTGCATCTAATGCCCTCTCATCAGATGTCAAGGAGATGAATAACTATACAACTTTTAGAAGACATCTGAAGGCAGCCCTGTATCTATCAGGTGGTTTTAATGTTTGCTTTTTAAAAAAAATGTTTTCATATGTGTTGGAAGCTGCCCAGAGTAGCTGGAGCAACCCAGCCAGATGGCTGGGGTATAAATAATAAAATTATTATTATTATTATAACAAAAAGCAAAAGCTGTATCTAAGGAGAAGTTTAGATTATTCCTGTTTTGTGGAACATCATCCCTGTTGAATTCTGACAGGCACCCACTATTTCAGCCTTTTCAAAAACAACTAAAGACATGCTTTGCTTTGACAAGCTTTTTCAGCAGGTTGGAGTATTTTTTAAAAATAGGTTGCCGCCGTGTTTGTTGTGTTATCTTTGTGGGAGAGTTAAATATTATACGTGTGTGGGTGTGGGTGTGGGTGTGTGTATGTTTATTGTGTGATTGCAAATCACCTTGTGGCTTATGTTAAAGGTGACTGATAAATTAATGAAATATAATATTAATGAAATTTAAATACAAAAACACGTTTATGCAAAAAAAAAAATCTATTTCTTTCCTATCACTTTGATGTATCTTGCTCACTGTATATATCTCCAGGCATGGAAAACAGCAAGTCCTCTTCTTTTTTTCAATAGGGCATTTTGCTGGATATTAGAGAATTGCTCCCAAAGGTATTCTCTTGGGATAGATGCAAATATGAATGCTGGGATGAGGACATACTGGAAATGGACAAAGAACAATCAGCAGAGTCTCTGGCATGTCTGTCTTATATGGTGTTTGTTCAGGACTGCTTTGGTATTGATTGCCTTCCAGTCGTCTTCAAGTAAGTACTTTAAAAAGAGAGGGATAGGAGGCTTGTGTCAGGGACTGTGCTGATGAGGGCTGCACTGAGGAGGAATGGTGGGAGCCACCCCCTCCCCCTGATCCTGAATCTTCCCAGGAACAGGAGGACAGCGTAGATTTGGAACAGCGGTTTGCAGAGGGGCCTAGTTCAGATGGCAGAAGCTGGGAAATACTGGATGGGGAACAGCTAAAAGAAGAAAAAACACTGGGAGAGAGAGGGGTAATAGATTTACAGTCATTGGACAGAAAGCGCAGAGGGCACAAGCTCAGATTACAAGACGTAAGAGTGGCGTAGATTCATAGGGACGGAGGGGGGGAGTGAGCCTTAATTGGAAGCACCGCCATTTCTAGGGAGACTTGTTCTTTTGTCTCTCACTGTGATTATTAAAGAATCTAACTGATAAGACGTTCCTTTTGTTTGATCATCTTATTTACTGCCATGGGGGAGGAAGCCGATTCCCCAAAGCCTAACAGCTTGTAATCCGGATGACCCCACAAAGCTTAACAAAAGGTGGTTTTCTGTTGTAGTTGAAATTTAGGGCTTATCCACACCTACCTTCTCGGTGTTCCTTCCAGGCGCAGTCTTTACTTTAAAGCTCCATGTCTCAAGCGCCCTTTTATTTTTGCTCTGGAACTTTCCCCATGAAAACCTGCTCTTTAGCGATCAGTTGGAGCAAATGCCAATCTGTGGGAAACCAGAATCAACATTTGCTGTGGTTGAGAACTAGAGAGCAGATTTTCACAGGGAAAACTCTGGGCAAAAATAAAATAAAATGCTCAGACACAGGGTTTTTTAAGCACGGGCCTGTGCCTGGAAAAAGCATGACAAAAGGTAAGTGTAGACAACACTGTATGTAACAGTGGGCAGGCAAGGTAATAAAATAAATTGTGGGATAGCATCTGTTGTGAACTTATTCATATGCCTGGCTTGCTGTATGTTGTCAGTTGCACTGATAGGCTAAAACTACACCAGTTTTAAGCATAACAATATCTGGAGGGCGATAGGTTCTCCACCCTTGGTTTAACATAGAATGGATGTTACCGTATTTTTCGCCCCATAGGGCGCACCGGCCCATAGGACGCACCTAGTTTTTTGGGGGGGAAATAAAGGGGGGGGAATTATTTTTCCCCCCCAGCAGGGCTGGGGCGGGGGATGCCCGAGCTTCCCCAGCCCCCAGAACAGGCTGCTATCCGCAAGCCTAGGGAGCCCGGAAGGAAGTCGCGCTGGTCTCCCCAGGCTTGCGGATATCTGTCCCCCAAGCTTGTGGGGCTGACGGTACTTTCTTTCCTAGATTTTGTGTATCTTGTAGGTTATACTTATGAATTACTCTTTCTTGTAGCCCATCATACATTCTGCAGTGCAACATGGTGCATGTTGGAGTTCTGTTGAAAAGGTAAGCTATCCATCCTTTTTCTCTTTTGTTTCTGTTTTTATCAGCCTGTTCATGAAAGGGAACGATGCTTTAATAAAAAATATAGTTAAAGAAGCTTAAACCCAAAAAATCACGCTGAGGCAGCTTTGTGCATTTCGAAAATGTAGTAGCTGTGACAGTGAAGGCTTGAGCCTACCAAAATTGGTACCTAAACTCCAGCTTCAAAGGATAATGCTGCTGCTTTAACCTAAGCAGATCTGTCCTTCCAAGAGTGGTCATCTACATTCATACGCTTGGGTTGGGGAGGGTGGCAACTGCCACAGCAGTAGATTGCAACTGGAGTGAGGAATTGTAGCAAAAGTTGGTGCAGGATCTGACCTACAGGAGTACCATGTGACTTAGGCAGGATTGTTTGCATAACCCGGGCACCTACAAAAGCATCATAGGGAATTGCTCAAATTGAGGACCCTTTGCAAAATAGTTGCTTAGGAAGGAGGTCTGAGGCTAATACAGTGGTACCTCAGGTTACATATGCTTCAGGTTACAGACTCCGCTAACCCAGAAATAATGCTTCAGGTTAAGAACTTTGCTTCAGGATGAGAACAGAAATCGTGCTCCAGCGGCGCAGCAGCAGCGGGAGGCCCCATTAGTTAAAGTGGTGCTTCAGGTTAAGAACAGTTTCAGGTTAAGTACGGACCTCCAGAACGAATTAAGTACTTAACCTGAGGTACCACTGTATGTTGGAAACAGAGCACACCTTGGCTGTTAAGAAAAAGGGCAACAAAAGATGGATTTTTAACTGGCATTTTTTAACTGATAAGTGTTTTAATTTTTTTGCAGGACTGAAGAATCTATTTTATCAAAAGGACTTGTAAGTGCAGTGTTTATATACATGCTACCATTCCTTGTGCTTTCAGAAGGCATAAACTCAGTCTCGCTGGCTATTGTTGTCATGTTGGTTTTTGTAAATTAATGGAGGTGTCCTTTTTTTGACCCAAGGACCACATTCACCCTTGGCTAACCTGTGGTGGCTTGGGTACCAACGAAAGGAGCAGCCACCCTGCATACACTCTGGCCTGTGGGGGCACACAGCCCCACCACCTGATCCATGCAGATCAGCTGAGAGGAAGGAGTGCCCCCTGCCTGCTTATCAAATGAGCAATCTGATGACAGCTGAGGGAACAGTCTGCATCTGTGCACCCCATCACTGTCTAATAATAAAATATGTTTTTGCTGTTTCTGGCAAAAAAGAGACATTGGGAGGGAGGGAGATAATTGCTGTGGAGGCTGATTAGGCCCCCAAACTTGGGGGTTAGCCACCCCTGTTTTAAATGATGAGATGGATGTGAGTTTGCGGCCTTCATTATATGTCTACCTCGGAGTAAGTCTCCCTGAACTCGGTGTGACTTATTTCTTTATACAGAAGTAGGATTGGCCGGCACCACTCTTGATTCCGCATATAGCTTTATTGGCATTCATTTCAGCCGCATGCGTTTCCATGGAGTTTACTTCTAAGCAGATATCTTTACGGCTGCAGCAGGACTTGCCCCTAAGCATGCTTCTATCTGTAGCATGTGCACTTGCACAAAGTTTCAATGCCTGACATGGCAATTGGAAAGGCATAAGCTGGACATGCTGTAAGCCAGATTGCCATTGGTCGGTCCCTAGCCCAGTATTGTCTATACTCTGGATGACTAGCTGTGGCTCTTTGTGGCCCGAAGCAAAGGTCTCTCTCCTCATCTTCTACCTGATCCTTTTAACTGCAAGCGCCAGGGATTGAACTTGGGCCCTTCTGCATTCAAAGCACATCTCCTCCTCCTCCTGAGCTGCCGTCCCTCCTGGCCTAATCCATTAAACGCTGTTGCTAAGCAACCAGGCCCTATTAATTTGAATGTAGTTTGCTGAGGAGTTGCACCCACTGCAGCTGAAAATAAATGGAGGCACGCTTGACGGATTGTGCTGTCTTTTTGCTGGTGTTTTTAAAGCACTGTCAAAAGCCCTGGGGACACTTTTAACTCAGGCCTTCATGTAGAGTCTGAAAACATGGCTACATTGAAACACTCAGTCTAAGCATATTTGCCCGGAATGGATAAAGCCCATGAGGAGATTTCACCCCTCCCATATCCAAGAATCTCCTGGGGAGTCTGCTGATTCTCCAGAGAGGAGGAGGCATGTTCTGCTCTCTACTTATTCTGCTCCAGCACCACATCAAACAGTCAGTCAGTGTCGGAGAGAGAGAGAGACTGAGTGTTAGAGATCGTGTGTAGAGATAAGGTTGCTGCTAAGAGCAGCTGCAGACACTCGGTGCAGTGCAGCATTCATTTACAGTGGTGCCTCGCAAGACGAAAAGAATCCGTTCTGTGATTCTCTTCGTCTAGCGGTTTTTTCGTCTTGCAAAGCAAGCCCATTGACGGATTAGCGCTATTAGCGCTTTTAGCGGCTTATCTGCTGATCGGATCAGCTGATAAGCGGCTTAGCGGCTTAGAAAAAGGGGGGGAGGAAAAAAAACCAGCAGGAACTCGCAAGACATTGTTGTCTTGCGAAGCAAGCCCATAGGAAATTTGTTTTGCGAAGCACCTCCAAAGCGGAAAACTCTTTTGTCTAGTGAGTTTTCCGTCTTGCGAGGCATTCGTCTTGCAGGGCACCACTGTATTCTTAGGCTCATTAAGCTCTGTATATAGTTTGTATAGTTGTAGATAGAATAAAGAAGATATTCTACAGAGCTGCTCTCCAAGTTGTTTATATACTCTGCTATACTCTGCTGTGCGACGACTGTCTTCTTGTGGGAGTGAATCCGGTGCTCACAACTCTAAGCTGTGAGTCCACAGCACTTTGACCTGTTCCTGTGCAGAAGGTGGTCTCCGGAAGTGCTACCCAGCTCGCCTAGCCCAGTCGGGGCTGAAGTGGATGAGTCCAGTTGGTGGCACTGGCTCAAGGGCGATGCTGACGGCCGATTCTATTGAATCTGAATGCTCGGAATGGATAAAGCCCATTCTATTGAATCTGCAAATTCCCAACATCCTGTCAGGCATGACTAAGGCTGCGTACACCCCGTATATTTAAAGCACATGACTCCCCTGTGGCCCAAATCCTGGAGTCTGTAGTTTGTTAAGAGTACTTAGGGATTGTATTTCTGTGTGGGGTGAACTACAGTTCCCCAGAAGGAAGCCATGTGCTTTAAATGTATGTTGTGTATGTAGCCTTAAAAACAGAACCCAGGATGGGGCTACAGTGAAGAAAAGGTAGGGCTATTAAAGTAGAAGAGGCTTGATTCCCAGGGTCATCAGGAAGCAGGTTTAGCCAACTACCCCAGTGATGCCTCCTGAACACACCTTTCCCCCATTCACTTCAGAGGGCTCAATAAGAATGTGGCATGCGGAAGGCAAACCCTGATAGGATCCCTGCTGACCGGGATCCCACTAATCTTGTGTATGGAGAATCGTGGCATTTCACAAAGGTCCTTGCACGTTCTAAGTCCTGCCTCCTAACTTCCACCCCATCTGCCATAGTGGCAACCATTTTGCTAACTGAAAACGAAAGTGGCTCCCAATTCAATGTGGGACTTGCATTCCAGTTAAATGTAGGACTTCTAAAGTACTCGTTTGTCCAGTACTTTAAAGTCCTGCCTTCGTGTGTCGCCCCAAAACAGAGGTGCATTCGCCTCCATTCATTGGTTCAATTGCACAGAAAAGGCTACGATGCTTACATGTGCAGTTCTTTAACGCTCATAGTAGTTGCTCTGTTCTGCCTGGTTTTCTGTTCTATCAGTTGGGAAATGTTCTTTTTGCGCAAATGAGATTAATACCCATGGTCCTTCAAAATCAATATACTGTATTAACTTAATTTGTAGGCGCTATTGGAGAACTGTCTACTGAGGCTGGAAGATAATAGCCTTTTGCTTGAGTATTTGGAGTTCAAAGGCTTCATTACAACACCTCAGGTAATATGATGGAAACCATAAACTTTTAATTACACATGCTACACTTTCTAATGTGTTATTTCCCAAGTGCTTTGAAAAGAATATAAGCTTTAATTATTTACCCAGTGTTTTAATATGACTAATACAAAAAGGCTTCAGATGCGGCTAACTAAACAGGCTGATACAAACAAAGATTTAAAACCTTCAATCTGAGGCTTAAAGCTTTCAGCATACATTCTTTTAAAGATTTCGTTTCTTTCATTTACTGGGATGTGCTCCTTGTAGATATTTTTAGAGCAAAAAATGAAGCTTTGCCTCCACCTACGTTAAATAGTCCTGTAGAGAATTGGTGAATGGCAAAGTGGAATGAAGTCTATCCCATAACTTCATAGTACTTTGGAGACATGGCTATCAAATTCAGTACATGTATGTTTCAAGTTAGAATAGCAGTGTAAGCCCTTTCTCCGTTTTCAAAGGGGGCAGCAAAATGCAGTGAAATGAGTTCATTGAAACATACCCCACCCCACCCTCCCACTATATATAAGGGTCTGGTGACTTCTGCTTCAGTGTATCTGAAGAAGTGTGCATGCACATGAAAGCTTATAGCAGAACAAACTTAGTTAGTCTATAAGGTGGTACTGGACAATTATTTATTTTTTTATTTCGACTGTGTCAGACCAACACAGCTACCTGCCTGAATTGGAATGAAAGTTCGTGAACACTTTCAGAACCTCATCCTATATTTTAAATGCAAAGCCCAGCTTTTACTCCTGCATTTTCCCCCCAAATCCAAAATACATCCTATACGCAGCCTCTTGAACACTTCCCTTTACTAGTTGCTGTTTTGATTATGAGTATTTTTGAAACTTCAGCCAAATCCTTTGAATCTTTACTAAATCCCACTGAGAACTTGACTCTCTAGTAAGTGTGAACTTAGGATGGCAGCTTGAAGCATATAGGAGCAGAAGAACAAAATGTTGTAAGAGGAGAAGCCACCCAGATAATTGCAGTGGGTTTCCCCACCTTTTAAGTGTGCAAAATGAAATGAAGAGCATAAGATGGTTCTTTTGTTGGTCAAAATGAGGATGTGAATAGGATTTCCTCAGAACTATGATATGAGAAGGCTCCAGCAGGAATATAGAAACATTGTGAGCATAACTTGATTCTCTTTCGCATGTATGCAGACTGCACAAAGTGCTCACTTAAGTAGATTATATTACATGGAGAACCAATTAATGGACTTCTTTTCTTCTCGCTATAATCTTGTGGCTGTCTTGGACATAATACGGTATCTTGAGTTGATGCATCTCTGTCACTCTCTCCTTAATCCACTTCTCTCTGCCTTTATTGCAGCTAGTACACTTACAAGATCGCTTACTGCCCTGACCCCTCCAAAATGTGTATGTGCAGTATTGTGGCTTAAGGACGGAGTTACAGCTTTACTGCTCTGTTGCCTTTATTTTTGTGAGTTTCAAGTTAGTTCTTTTTAAACAGCATTTTAAATTGTTTTCGCTCTCTGTGGGGTTGTGTTATCTGAATTTCCATTTTATAATTTGTATTTTTCCTTTTTTAACGGCAGGATTTGGTAAAGGTCATGACGCTGTGCCCTTTTGAACATCTGGTACGTAACTGGGTGTCATGTGGTTTTAGAAGTGTTGCATCTGAAGTGCAGTTTTCCTGATCCCCTCCTTGCTACGTCTGCTTCCATTTAGAGAAAGAAGAGTTTAAAGATTTTACAGTTGTATATAGAGAAGTTTGAAGAAGAGGGGAAATTCACATTGTTCAGGTATGTCTGTTCTCATATTACCCCCCCCCAAAAAAAAAAAAACAACCAGGCAATTTAGAGTTCCAATAACTATTAATTTATTTTACCATAAATTGGCCTTATTTTTATTGCAGCCTTTTATTCTCTAGTTGTTTTGCAATTATATGGTTTAAGGCATAATATTTCCTTTTCTATCTTTTGTGTCGCAGATGTTTGTTGAAGACAAGTAACCATTCTGGGGTAGAAGGATTCATCATTCAGAATATTAAAAATCAAATTGATTTATCCTTACAGGTAAGAAAGGTTACTGAAGATAAGAAAGTGGGAAAATGTACACCTGTGTATTAGGGTGGGGATTTAAAGTAGTCCATGGATACACACTGTTGATGGTATTTTTTGTAAAAACAGGGAAAACAGTACTTGAAAATGCAAGTGATCATAGAAAGGGCCTTTTTCATGTAGCACAACTATCTTTCAGTGCACGTGTTATAAAGTGCATTTATCTCTTTTCTTGCTGAGGCATTCCCACTTATTACCACATCTTTGTGGTAGAGTTAAGAGGACATTTTAAAATGCGACACTTCTTTAAAAATCCCACACCTTGCAAAGCTGTATGATTCATGTAGCTTAAACACATTCATAGAAATGTACACAACACTTTATTCTAATTATTCAGTCTTAAAGGGGAAGGAATTAAATAATAATGCAATGTTGTGGCATGAGTGAACAAGCAAACAGGCTTCCAGAGAGCAGATTACCACCACTTTGCACCTTCCCAGTCATTCTGTTGCAAATGAGCCAAGCCTTACCTGTTTGACTTAGCCTTACCTACAATCTGGGTCTGTTTTAGGCAAGTGTAAGAAGCAATAATATATGGTTGCTCATACCATGCAACTGGAATACAAAGTTAGTAGTTTCTTTTCTGGAACTTGCTCATCTGTAATATTGATACAGCTCCTGGCTGCACAAATAACATATCAACTGTTTCCTATTCTATATGTTGCTTTTCAGAGTACAACGGGAAGTAAGGTTTTTACTGGACTCCAGTTGGCCTCACTGTTAGACATAATACTGTCACTTCCTGAAGGTGCTGAAACTGATCTCCTTCAGAACTCAGACAGGTGAGATATAAAAAGGATAATTGCAAAAGTATTTTGCTGAGCTGCCTTCAGGGCAGCTTTTAAAACAATGTTGGCAATTAAGTTAAGTTTACTACCACCTAGCTTATTTTACCAGAGCTTTCTGCACTAAGATCTACAGGTGACCAGAAGCACATCAGACTAGAATTGCAAAACAAGCCACAAAAAAAATCTTATTTTGGGGGAGAATAATCTTTGGGTCTTTTGCTTTTGACTTAATTACTGAAAGTAATAAAAGACCATGTTCCTAACTATAAGTATTAAAATGTGAATCAGATTTCATCTTGTCCTTTAGTAGGCTTTAAAGAGCATTGAACTTGTACCTCTGCTGCAGGAACTCCAAACTGTACTAGTGTCCAGCATCTTTATTCATCGAGAATCCCCAGGCAGTCTAAATGGCCATTAGAGGGTCATTAGAGGGACTGGACATTTTCTGGAAACTTTCCTCTAAAGGAAACTATAGAACCTTTGTAAAGCAATCGTTTCCTTGGGCCAAGAAAGTAAACACTCTGTACCCTCTGGCAAGGAGGACTCTTAGCTGCCTATGTCACTTGCCCTTCAGTTTGGAGAAAAGAAACACTAATTGGCAGTTCTCCCCCTGTGTTCCCCCTCCCCCACTTTGAATGGAGACTTGGGGAAGAAAAAGCCTCCATCCTTCATCTCATTTGTGCTTTCCAGAGGACTCAAGGAATTGGTACCAAAGGATAAATGAAAGCCTGGCTATAAGCCAATCTGTTATTGTTGGCTCCTGATCAGAGAGGTATGCTTTAGCTTACAAAACCTCAGTGGAATCTGGTTTTGAGACGTCACATTTGGACCTTTCTGATATCAATGGAATGAGGAGAAGTGACGAGAAGCTGAGCTTGCCTGTAGCATCTTTTGGGCAATCCAGAGTTGAATGAATATGTGAGAGTTGAGAAAGGATTGTTGTAGACGGCAAAGACTTCTCACTTCTGCCTAGTGGTCACCACTAGGGTTGATGAGTGGTGGATCATCTGCCTTGCATGCATCACAAGTTCAATCCCTGGCATATCCAGATAGAGCTGGGAGAGTCTCTTGCCTCTGAAACCCTGGTCAGTGCAGACAATACTGAGATAGATGGGTCAGTGGTCTGATCCTGTATAAGGTGGCTTTCCATGTATCATTGTTTGATTTTTTGTTTTGATTTCTATTGCTGAAGAAGTTATGTTCTGTATGTGATATTACCACTTCAAACAGTGAGTTTGGGGCATTGTCTTGATTTTCTGTTACTGTACGTGCCTAAAGAAAGCTGCCTTCTGTTCATCCCATGACATACAGATACAAAAAGTCATGACTATAGTGGGAAAGTGGGCTAGCTATGTACCGTATTTTCCCCTCTATAACACGCAGATTTTTTCTCCTAAAAAGGAAGGGGAAATGTCTGTGCGTGTTATTGAGCGAATGTGTGGTCCCTGGAGCCGAAAAATCAGGCAAAAATCAAATCGCGCTTCACGGAGAAGGGAAACCTGAAAAGAGGAAGTGGCTGCTTTCCTGCATTCTGCCTCAGGGTCTTACTGCCCACCCTCCTCTGTTTCGTTGCTGAGTTTGCTGAAACGGAACAAAGAGCAGGGAAAGCCCCTCCCCTCCAGGCAAGCAGAGGGGAAAACAGAGTTCCTCTCTGTGCTCCGGTGCTGCTGGGGGAGAGGGAGAGGGGGAGGGAGAGAGAGGGGGGGCGGGAGGGAGAGGGAGAGATGGCTGGCTTGGGCAGGGAGAAACTTTTGCCTTTCTTTCCTCCCTCCCGTTAAATCCCTCTCCTGCATTCTTAGCCAGCTGCTTCTCTGCACACCCCTCTCATGTCCCTTCTTTGTTTTTCCTTCGCTCCCCACTTAAAATGTGGTTACAAAGCATAGATCCATATGGATCCTCAGGATCTTTGCATTGGGTCACCCCAAATTCACCATCAGATCACATAGCATGTCCATGGCTACAGCCTGCACCAAAAAAATCACGCACCCACTGTTGCCTGGGGCTGCAGTGGTGCAAAAATGTGGTTACAAAGCATGGATCCACAGGAATTCTCAGGATTTTTGCATTGGGTCACCCCAAATTCACCATCAGATCACATGTCCGTGGCCACAGCATGAAGCACAAAAATGATACATCCACCGTTTCATTCAGAATGTTTTTTCCTCCTCTAAAAACGATGTGCGTGTTATGGTCAGGTGCGTGTTATAGAGCGAAAAATACGGTAGTTTTCGTGAGACACGTGATCTAGTAGGATGGTTATTCTGTTGGAAACAAGATTCAAATTGAATGATTTACCCCACCCCCCACCCCCCAGACAACCAGTATAGTTTATTGATCAACCAAGAAAGGTTTCAGTTGTTATCTTGTCTGTTTTACTGCTTTTTATACCAGTTGCCTTGGAAAATTATATTATACCTGCTAAATTACTTGCCCAGTCTTACTGTAAATTAACACTCCAAAGGAGTCCATTTGGGTATAACTGGCTAATTCCACTTGATAAACTATAAAAGTCTGCAAAGGTTTTCCAGGGATTCTCTACAGGAGGGAGGGGGATCTAGCCTGCTCCATCTTTTCTTCATTTTTGCAAGATCTGTTTTGTATTCCAGCATAACCTGTTTCACATTAATTCCTCCAGTGGAGGAATTAATCCTTCTGTGGAAGAAAAATGTAGACGGCAAGGGATTGATTCTATATTTCTAATTTGCAGGATTATGGCATCACTAAACCTGCTGCGATATTTAGTCATTAAGGATAATGAAAATGATAATCAAGTAAGTGATGAATTAAAAAAAAGACCCTGCTACATTGGGGTGTGTGAGAGCGTGCATGTATGTGAGAGAAAGAGATGTGTTAACAATCACTGAAGATTTGTGAAAAAGAATGCAGTTGAAATACTCTTAAATGTGATAAAGCTCTTTTTTAAATCTATGTGTACCGGAGCAGAAATTGAATTGCCACATGTAAATAATGCTTCCTTGGTTACATAAAAACAAAGTTTTAAATCTCTGAATTTTGCATATTTCCCTAAATATATCTCTACAAGACATTTGGACTTTGAAAGTGCCTTTTAATTTTTAAGTATGCTACTTCATTGCAGAGAATTTTTCCATGAATGTTCTCTTCCTTCTCAGTATGTAGGGGATAAAATAGCAATGTCAGGGTTTATTCATGAGTCTTTAGACAACTTAGCCTTGAAGCATTTATTCTTTAATTTTCAACTGGGATGAAGCTCCTTCATTTTCTATCCTTTTCTGCAGCTCCATCCTCTAAACAGGTCAACCGTACTACAGGGCACTTGAACTGAATTTCAGCTTGACAGTTGATTTAAGCCAACTCCGACAATAGCAGGAGTGATGGGTTTATTTGAATAAAATATGTATTTATGTCCATCTTAAACAGTCCATGATGAATACCAATTTTCTTAACTGGAGAGACTGCTAATCATCTTAAGATTTCTTCTCCTCTTCCACCCCCACAGTAAAATAATATGAGAGTGCACCCTAGTATCTTCTATTCTGAGACTACCTAAAGCAGTGCTTAGCATGCCTCTTATTATATAAGATGTGAAGTCTCAGCTTGTTGTGTCAAGGCGATGAGTAGGCTGAATTTAGCATTGCAAGCAAAGCTCTTGAAATCAATAAGAAAAAGAGAGAGCAGGAGAGCCAGATAACAGCAATATAATTGCTGCTGTAAACATGCTTTACTGAACTGTTGTCTTTAGCTAAATTCAGTTCTGCCAGAGGGCAAATAGCTCAGCATCTTGAAGGCAGCCCAGTTTGGAGGGTTCTATTCTGATCTTGCAAATAATTTTATGCCTCTCTAGCAGAAGCAAAGCTTCGCCTCCATTTTCTGAGTGTATTTAATACCGTTGCCCTGTTCACTGAAATCTGTTTTTGAAGACCGTGCACCCCAGCTTTATATAAATAGTTAACTTGCTAATCATGTAAACTACCTTACATATCATTTTTTATTAACAAATATTAGTTTGAAGTTAGGGTGCATCAATCAAGCACACAACCTGATCTGGATCAGTATTAAAACCTACTGATTTTAGTGGATTTCGATTATTTGAGGGGTTGTGCATGATGAGGTTCCACTGAAATCTGAGATATAAGTGCATTGTTGGGTGAATATGTTCCCTTTTATTTCAGTGGGATTTAGGTACGCCTAATTTTGGATTATTCCCATTTTACTGTTTCTGAAATTGCAGTTTAGTGTGTATAACTAGTAAGTGACGTTCCTGTATCCAGTTTGAAATTAATGCATTTCAAAGTTGTTTAATTAAGACAATGTGTGTTAGACATCTCAAATTTTTAATCGCTTTTGTGAATCATTTGGAAATTGGGAGTCTACCATGGTCAGGAGATCTTGCCAATGCCTTATTCTGAACAAGAGTGGCAGGGTTAAATGCTTTTATTTCCCATGGTGTCAAGCCTTGGGTCACTTCTAGGGTACAGTGGGGCATAGAATCTAACTCCCTCCTGATCTAGGTAAGATTTTCCCTGCCCCAGTAATACAGACACTCCCATTCAGCCTTTGAAGAGTGGAGGCTGCAGGAAGTATATGTGGCACATTCAGAACATCTGGGTACCACTAGAGCTGTAATTTATGGGAATAGTCAAGCTTTTTTGACTCCAGTGTCTTGAGAGAGGAATTCCAATTCCTGTCTTCCTATCTGTACACACTAACGTTAAGAGTAAGGTTGAAATATTCAGGTTTCCTTGGGAAGGGCTTGAGCAAAGAGTCAAAGGATATCTTAAAACTATAATTGTATTAGCAATAGATGGTTTCCTACTGAGCACTTTACTGGAAATGTCTGTTCTTCAGCCACCAAAGCAGAAACAACCTGAAGGTGTGGAACAGTGAATAAAATACCTTTTGAGCTACAGCTTAGTATGGAGTAGACTGGGGCAGTCTTACCCATGAAGCTTATTAGTTAAAACTTGTCAGTTGAAACTTTATTTTGAATTTCAGTGATTTTTACCACTGTGTACCTTTCTCTACATGATTATTTTTTACTGTGTATTTGGCATTTACATTGTCACAAAAGGCACAGCCGCACTAATCAGCCCATTTCTCCCTGCTCCACCTATGCACAAACTCCTCTGCCCATCTCTGGCCTTAACACATCCTACAACATTGAGTATTCATAGTGCTGCTCTAGCTTAACATTCAACGGTTGTAGCGCTTTCAAGTGAAACGGCTTATGATTGATATGGTGGTTTTTGCATGCTCATATCCCTATCCAGCTGCTGCATCTTGATGGATAAATGGACTGAGATAATCAAAGGAGCAATTTAGATTTAAATATTGCCACAGGCTCAGCATCAGATTTGTTTCCTAATGCTCTTGAGTGCACACCATTTAGCTGAGGTTCATTGCCACTTAAAAAAAGCCAATGTAGCTTTAGTTTTCTGACCGCTTCAGCCCTAGGTAGACCACTTACCCCAAAAAACACCAATAAGTTCTGTGTCAGTAGGGGAGCAAATACATTGTTAACCAGGAATTGGCATGTTAAACATTGTGAGCAAAAAAGAAACTTGCATCTTTGGGCTGCTATATATTGTACAGCAGCATAGATCCTCTAAATGGAACAGGCATGATAAGTAAACCATCATGCACACTTCTACTCGTCCATAATAACTATTCTTTGATACAGCTTTGAATGCCACACAAGTTTTTTGCTTACAAAATAATATATTGCACTTTGATTACAATAAATAAACTGGAGAAGAGAATTTCTGTACATCTCTTAATACAGGAAAAACCTGTTTTCTGAATTGCCTAGAGAGGAGGAGAACTCTTTGACAATCTTAGATCAGTATTTTCATTTGATTGCCAGTCGCAAGAGCATTTTAAAAAACAACTCTCAAGGGTTTAAATTGTAGCAAGTCAGAAATAAAACCTATTTTCTTAATCTCAGCCAAGAAGAAAGCTAGCCCAAAGTTTAGAATCTGTGAAGCTTATTTCATGGTCCTTACACAATTGGTAGCCAAACAGCCAGATTCAGTGATTGCCCAGCAAGGTGTGTGACTTTGAAATATCTGTCACACCGCAACATGTTGCTGGTGGGGCAGTACTGGGCTGGATGAGAGACAAGTTATGGAGACCTTTTCCATAGGACACCCTAGCAAAGATAACATTGAAGCCTCATTTACAAGTATGCCAAGTGCTGCAGTTAGAAGGCTGGAGAGGCTACATGGATTTAGCAGATTGCAATATAGGTCAGCATTACAGGATACTTCTTAAACTCCTTTCCTTCCTTAGACCAGCAGATTATGTGCCTGAAGAAAACACTCTGTTAGCCTCGTGGCTCTCACTGCAACATTACAAATTGATTCCTCCTTCCCCCCTTCTTTCTTTCCTAAGACCTGTGTGTGGACAGAACTTTGCAAAATTGAAAGAAATTTCCTGAAGCCCTTGCACACTGGACTTAATATGTCAAGAGCACATTATGAAGCAGAAATAAAGAATAAAAAAGAGAATAAAAGAGGTTAGTTGACTTCATTATTTGTTTGTGTGGGTGAGGTTTAGAAATTGTGTGCGAGTAGATCGAAGCAGGAAAGACAGACTGCATTTTAGACAAAAGAC
This sequence comes from Podarcis liolepis, assembly GCF_965112155.1. Classification (NCBI taxonomy): domain Eukaryota; kingdom Metazoa; phylum Chordata; class Lepidosauria; order Squamata; family Lacertidae; genus Podarcis; species Podarcis liolepis. The sequence goes on along the minus strand of NC_139559.1, from coordinate 73,137,047 downwards.
TATAGAGATTAAAAGAGATAAAAGCTGACATGTTTGTCATGATTTTTGTGTGAGACTGCAGTCCTGTACCATCTGTCCTGGCAGCATTTCATCAAGGCTTTAGGCAGAGATCTTTCCCTAAGATCTTTAAATGAAAATGGACTGAGACTAAGATGTTCTGATGGCCAAACCTGTACTCTGCCATTGGAAAGTAGTTATTTTTGGTCACAAAGATCAGAAATCTGTGGCTCTTTAAAAAAAAATTAAAGTTCAGAATTGATTTTGCCATATGATGCGAGTTTGTCTAGTTTTGCCTATCAAGTAGACACACACTTATTCTTGTGTGAATCTCATGTTATAGAATCTCATGTTTCCAAGAAGATTTGCTCTTTAACAGTAGCTGGAGAAAAGATGCCCCACATGACAACTGAAATGGAGCTTCAGGTGAGTGGTCTAGTTTTGGAAAAGCTGTTAAAATGTCGGAAGGTGGGCTTTAGGTTTCTTTTGTATTGAAAGTGAATACAAACTGGTAAATATGCAATAAATAACATTAATTTTCTCTAATATTTCAGGTTCTCCACTCAGCTCTTTACACATTTGATTTGATAGAGAGTGTTCTTGCCAGGGTAGAAGAACTCATTGAAACCAAAACAACTGCTGCAGCTGAAGAAACTACTAGGATCAAGTGATGCTTTCTACCTCCCTTATCCCAATAGTGTTTCACATTGTGCACTGTTTCTAATTCTGCCATTATGACTTTGCTTGAAAAGATAAAAATACCAACCTTTTAAGTATACACCAAGTCGTCATTATATAGCTGCTGGAAAAGAAGGTCCAATAATACTTTTTCTACATCTTCAGATTTTAAAGGAATTGTTAAACCTGAATGGTATTTTTACAAAATACGTGTAGAAGTGTGTCTTAGCATTCATTAAAAATGCCTGGCCAAGATCAGTGAAAGGAAGCCTCTGGCAATGTTTTTTGTTGGCAGAACTCCCAAGAGCATCGATAACTATGAGGTTTCATGGGTGGGTGGGTAACACACGGAACTTTTTCATGGCACAGCCTGTTTTATAACCCTACTGTGACATAAAGCACATGATTCAGTATACCTGAAGGAGTGTCTCCACCCCCATCGTTCTACCCGGACACTGAGGTCCAGCACCGAGGGCCTTCTGGCGGTTCCCTCACTGCGAGAAGCCAAGTTACAGAGAACCAGGCAAAGGGCCTTCTTGGTAGTGGCACCTGCCCTGTGGAACACCCTCCCACCAGATGTCAAAGAGAACAACAACTACCAGACTTTTAGAAGACATCTGAAGGCAGCCCTGTTTAGGGAAGCTTTTAATGTTTGATGTATCATAGTATTTTAATATTCTTTTGGAAGCCGCCCAGAGTGGCTGGGGAAGCCCAGCCAGATGGGCGGGGTATAAATAATAAATTATTATTATTATTCAATGTAACGGCAAAACAGAAATGGGAACACGTGTTCTCTCTCAAGGATTCTTTTTCAGTAACCAGAACTGCAGAAGATTTTCTTTGTTTTCCCTTAGGCACAGGTTTATACACACCCTGTGGTGGGCCTCTAATTTTCACCACCCAAAATACACCATGTAGAAAACAGCCAACCTATTTGGTACAGACCTCAAGTATTCAGAAAATAGCAAGGAAAAAGCAAAAAATAAAAGTGATAAATTCCCTTACTGGCATTACATCACACCCACAAGAAAAGTAAGAGAACACAAATGCCTCAAGATGTAGGATATGGAAATAAATATAAATTGGCATGTGCTGTATTGACATTAGAGAGAGTACATTCTAAACTTGCAGTGTAGATACTAAGAACCCATTTCAGTTATCATAGAACTGATTCGGAGATATATAGCAGCATGTTGCAGCACTGTTAGATGTAGGCAGATTAAGCAGTTACTTGGAGAAAATTGAATCACCTCATAGCTGCAAGGCCCACCAGCGTATCATTATGATGTTACATTAAGATGACATAAAGGTGAGTTATCCTATCTACCATTTCAGCTATGAGTAAATTCCTCACTGCAAATTTCCTTGGTCATTTCTGGAAATATATCTGAGCAAGTACAAGCGGATCAGAATGAAAAGTCTGGGAGATGGGAGTTCATTGACTTAAATATACAAATTGTTTAGTAAGAGATTTTCCTTTATGGAAATAAAAGAATAACAAGTTCTAAATAATTCTTAGAAAAGAAAATATTAAATTGGGTAGGCTACAACTATGCCATTTATTTGCAAAGTTATGTACATTTTTTAAAGGTGTTACTCTTGAATAATGACCATTCTTCCTCAGTATTTTACATCTGGCTAGCCTTTTCAAGTAAACAGTAATATGTGTTGGATGGTTATACAGGAAATTAAACTAAGAAATCACACACTGATTTTAATTCTGAATGTAACAACCAGAAATACGCTTTCAAAAGCTTATTGCTTTGTGGATACATTTTTTAAAAGCACAAAATTGAGACTATTTTGCAAATAAACATGGCCAAACATTTTTGAATAAAATATTAAGTGGTGTTTACTAAACTACAAGCCAGTTGACTTTGATGAAGCATTTTCCAAACACAGCTTTGTTCTACAATCTGTGTCTTTGCCATTAGCATTCTGTAGCGAATGTTGTCCAGATGCGGTTTTGAAGTAGTCTTTACAAGGAGAGAAATAAAGCAGGTTATAGTAATGGTTTGTGCAATTAATACACCATAAGAGTTGAAAATAACTTTGGATTCTTTCTGCAAGAAAGAAAGATCCTGAGGGAAAGTACTAAAGAGGGTTTGTAAAATAACAGATTTTACTTGCAGGGTCCTGTTTCAGAGAATTTTGGCTTCCATTTTGAAATGAAAGTCTACAAATGACTCGTCTTCAAGTGACTAGATTCTAAAAGGCTTAAAATTTAATACTTCAATTCTGATTTTATATTGGTGTGATTGAAAGAAAAACCTTAGGTTAAACTGAAGTAACTTTAAAGGAGCAAGTAGTTATTTTGAAGAGCATAGCTTAAAATAGTCTTAGTGTTTAATTCTATTTCTGGTTTTGCTCCAAAGTAAACTACAGGGAACACTTTTTAAAAATTAGGTACGGTATGTATGCAATAATAATTGCCAGAAGTATTTATGTAAAAGTACTGTATCTTATTCATATATCACATTAAGCATTAGGTCCTATATGTATCTGCCAGTCAAGTATCTATAATTCGTATTACAGTGGTGCCCCGCAAGACGAATGCCTCGCAAGACGGAAAACCCGCTAGAAGAAAGGGTTTTCTGTTTTTGAGCTGCTTCGCAAGACGATTTTCCCTATGGGCTTGCTTTGCAAGACGAAAACGTCTTGCAAGTGTTCCGATTTTTTTCCGCTCCCCCCCCCCTTTTTCTAAGCCGCTAATAGCCTTTTAGCCGCTAATCCGCTAAGCCTTTAATAGCCGCTAAACCGCTAATAGCGCTAATCCGCTAATAGGGTTGCTTCGCAAGACGAAAAAACTGCTAGACAAAGAGGCTCGCGGAACGGATTAATTTCGTCTTGCGAGGCACCACTGTACAAGCACCAAATAGCAAATAACTATTTTATTCACTTACATGTCACTTTTCCTCCAATGATATCCTTGGTTATTCTTCCCACCCTCCTTTAAAAATAAATAAATCACAATAGCCCTGTACGGGTTAGCCAATGAGTTTCATGACTGAATAGGAATTTATATCAGAACCTTCCCTGTTCTTGTTTGGCACTGAAAACACTAAACCACATTGGCTCATTTTAGATGCAGTTACATGCTTAGCATGTATGAGATACTTTTCAAAAAAGTATGTGGAAATCCTATTGATGTATTCTATATTGTCATAGCTGTTTTGCTGTACGTTATTATTTGACAATAAAATTCTGCTACTTACTTTTGCTATAGTTAGCATGAGTTTAATAGCTTCAGCGGTATTGTGGACTGGGATTATTCGTAAATTGCTGCCTAGGAACCTGAAACAACCCTCAAAATGTCAATCATGCTAAGTACAGTATTCATATTTTTTACAGCATGGACAAGAATTGGAGCATGCTGTTACATAAGGGTATGTTAATATGATTGCAGCAAATTGGGATTTTGCAAAAGCTGGTACTTCATTTTCACTAGGATTGAGATAGCAGAAGGTAGTTGAAGTCCTTCCCTACCACTGCTCCCAGGCTTGGAGCCTGACATCCAGGAATTCTCCTTTCTCTATATTTTCTTTGCACCAAGAATTCAGGTGATGGAAAAGACGCTGTCCTTAAACCCCAGGTGGTCACTACAATCAGGAGTACACAGTACTGAGCTACATGGAAAACAAGAGGGCTACACCCAAGATGAAATAAAAAGGAAAAGGCCAAGCTAAAGGGTCACAAAAAAACATTTCCAATTTTGTTTATTTCCCAAAGTGTTTCAGCATTGTCTTCAGCAAGATGTTATTTGCCCATCGTAAGGTTTGCATGAAGTGTTTGCCCAAGTTGCAGGCAAACAGAGAGAGGGCAGGGGAGGAGGAATTTAAACAATGAGGTCAGAGGGAAATTAAACGCAGGGGAGAACACACAGAGATAATTATGTTACTAATAGTGGCCATTACGATCAGATGGGACAATTTCCTAGCTCACTTTTAAGACTTTGAACGTAAACTTAATATTGAACCATCCACTTAATATTGAAGCATCCTGTTACTCCAGGATATGCTCTGTTCTTACAGTACTACAGTGGTACCTCTGGTTACATACTTAATTCGTTCCGGAGGTCCATTCTTAACCTGAAACTGTTCTTAACCTGAAGCACCACTTTAGCTAATGGGGCCTCCCACTGCTGCTGTGCCGCTGCTGCACGATTTCTGTTCTCATCCTGAAGCAAAGTTCTTAACCCGAGGTACTATTTCTGGGTTAGCGGAGTCTGTAACCTGAAGTGTATGTAACCTGAAGCGTATGTAACCCGAGGTACCGCTGTACTGCCATGCCCTCAGGTTGTACTACCCCTGCCAATTGCTTCTTTGTTGGCATAATGATCTGTATTGCTAGACTTTCAAAAGCGTAATTCTCATTTTTATACTATTAGAACTCTTGTTGCAGTCTTAACACATACTTGATTGGAAGTAAGTCTCATTGAAATCAACAGGATTTACTTCCAAATTGCCTTCCAAGGATAGGACCCTCAGTCTCTGAAAAGGTAACGCAAAATGGTGTTATCTTGTACTTAGGGAATGATAACTTGTTAAATTTCCAAAATTGCCTCATGTTATCAAGTCATACTGACCGAGATGCATCATTTTCTTATAAACTGCAATATGACAACGGGGTTTTTATTCTTTGGCTAAATTCTTTGAGCAAAATCAAATTTACCTACATCTTTGATAATTAAGCAAACATTTCATATTATTATACCTAGTTTCCTTTACTAATAAAACAAACTATTGACGATTTTTTAAATTTCATACCTCTGCTGAACTCTGAACATCCCATCCCATTCTTTTGGTCCATGACGAGCAGCTGACAAAAGCAAAAATCCATTCCTGTGAATGGTCATGAACTTCTTTATTCTTTCAAATAAAACCTCTCTCTCTGTGAAAAATAAGCCTTGAGCATCAACCAGCAAAAATGCAATTCCTGGGCAAGAAGAAATATGGTGATCAAGTCAGACTTAACTGCATATAAAAAATAGTCAAATACATATATAGTTGGTATATTTACTATTGAAATAGTGTTTTGTTCATATAAAGCTGTAGTCCTAGGCATATGTATGTGGAAGATAGACTCATTGCTACTCTTTCATCCATTTCCCAGCCTGTTTATTTGGAAGCCCCATACAAACAGATGAAAGGGGGCTAATTGTTTCTACAGTGTCCTGATCCTATCTGCTTAGTTTATTACAGTGATTCTCAAATTAGGATAGGAAGATGAGGAACACATTAAAAAATTATACATGAATTTGCTTGTCTTCCTCTTTCCTCCTCATCCTTTTTCCTTTTGTGTGATGTCTATTTACATTTTAAACCCATGGGTAGGGACTGTCTCTTTTAAACAGAATTTAGTAAATTGTTGGTGATTTATTTAAGTGGACAAAAATATAACAAACAAGTGTTTTTTGTTGAACTGGACTATGAAACCCAACATTCATAGCTTGAAATGGTTTAAAATTATTCTGCCTTATAAGTCTACAGGATCATTTTCTGCTATTCATATCTGGCTACAAGCATTCTAAAATTTCCTTCAGATGTGATTATGTCCAGTTTGAGAGAAGGATAACAGTCATTACAAATTTCTTGGCTTTGGGGGATTTCTAAAGGGTCAGTTATGGAGACTGAGATTATGCCCTCCATAAAATTCACTGGGTGTAAAGCATATTGATACTCTGACCCAAATTATGTTGTAGGGATGCTGCAAGACCACCATGTGTACAACTTGTCACTCTTAATTTCCATATTGAATTCTGCAATTTAAGTAGCCCTGTAAACCGCTTTGAGATTATAAACACACACACAATCAAGTAGCATATATATATAATGAAATAAATATAAATAATAAATAAATACATTAAATGAAATATAAATAAATTCATGTGTGTGTGTGTGTGTGTGTGTGTGTGTGTGTATTAATGGTCACATTTCCCATAATTTAAGATACTCTACCAGAAAGAGAGAAAATTATTGATCCATTTTCCACTGTATCTGAATATCGAACCCGGTGTTGCTGATTTTGTAGGGACATTGAAATTTCATGACCCTAAATAAGTTATAAAATACAGGATTAAAACATGCTCACCAGTTCTAAATAAAGTTAATTGGGTCACTTCGAGCTCGTATTATAATGACAAAAAAGAGAGCAGAAATATCTACAGCGTTGATCATTTTTTAACCTTTAATCCTCTTCCCACTAAGCTAACATACAGTGGTACCTTGGGTTAAGAACTTAATTCGTTCCCGAGGTCCGTTCTTAACCTGAAGCACCACTTTAGCTAATGGGGCCTCCCGCTGCCACACGATTTCTGTTCTCATCCTGAAGCAAAGTTCTTAACCCGAGGTACTATTTCTGGGTTTGCGGAGTCTGTAACCTGAAGCCGTATGTAACCCGAGGTACCACTGTATATTATAAAACATGCATCCTTTTCATTAAAATATTGCTCATTATAACCAAGGTGCTTTATGTTTAGCTTGCCATACAACAGAACTTAACAGTTGTCCCAGTTGCAGCCTGGAGAGCCATCCATTAAACTCCCCAATCCAATGAGAAAATGAGTCTTCTCCTGTCGGTTCCTCCTGCCTCTGTCATCCCATTCCCCTTCTGTTCATTAAAACAGTCAGGAAAGTAAGGTGGACCCAGAAAAAGGATAGGAATGGACAGAAGACGTATTCCAAATGCAGCAGGAGCTTTTAAAGAGGGCCTGTTTTCCATCAGCCCCAGCCAGAGATGTTGCAAGCTGTAGACCAGCTGCATCCGGAGGGTCACAGATTACCCAGGTATCCTATCAATCAAGTTTTCATCTTAAGATAAGCTAGCCAAGTTTCTTTCTATTCTATCAATCAAGAACAATGTCAGCTTGTGCAATGACAGTGTACTGCCTCCAAGAACTGTTCCTGTCAACAAGAAAAGGGAAACTAATAAAAAAAACTGCATTAAAAGAGTAACAAAGATCAACATTATAGATTAATCAATCAAAATGCTTCCTGAAAGCAAGGAGAACCCAGATAAAAACATCTATAGCACTTTCTGCATCGCCTGTTTGTCATTATGACTGTTCATTGCATCCTGTAATTGCTATTAACGAACTAAAGGAAGGCTCCAGAGGGGAAAAGGAGGGAAGGGGAACACATTGGCGAGCACTGGCTGTACTAACAAAAAGTCAATGCAAAAGCCACTTTGTTTGTTGGGAAGCAGGGATGGCCTCAGGTGGGCAACAATTCTAAATGTCACAGAGGTGCTGCTGCTGCTGCTGCTGCAAGTGTTGGAGGAAGAAAGGGTTTCTTACAACCTGATAGGAAGTGGCACTTAACAGCCATAACAGAGTGCATCCCCCACATCCTCCCTGATGTAAAAGTCTTCCAAGTGCAAAACACAACTCTTATAGACTCCAGCTCACTCACCCTATTTTCTTTCAGTCACTTTTACAAATTGGGAACATCCCGAGAAGGGTGGAAGTTAGCCCCCAACTATTTATTTATTTACATTTGCTTTTATACTCCCAGGAGCTCAAGGTAACATACATGGCTCTCCTCCTCTCCATGTTATCCTCAAAACCACCCTGCAAGGTAGGTTCTGATGACAGGTAGTGACTGACCCACGGTCACCCAGTGGGCTTGATGACTGAGTGAGGATTTGAACCCCGGTCTCCTGGGTCCTAGTTCAACGCTATTCGTCAGAACGGGTCTTTAAAGGAAAATTAGAGAAGTTCAAGGAGGGTAAAGTTTATCAGTGGCTACTAGAGTCAGAATGGTTGTGTGCTACTGGGCATGCCTCTGAATACCAAGTTGCTGGGAAATAAAAGTGGAGAGTGTGTTATTGCACTCATGTCCTCTGTTGGGCATCCAATAGGCATCTGATTGGCCACTGTGAGAAGACAATGCTGAATTAGATGGGCCTTTGATCTGATAAAGCAAGGTCTTCTGCTTTGTGCTTTTGTTCTAGCCAGGCCATTAGTGTTTCAGATTCCATTGAAATGGGCATATTAATATGGTCGATGCTCTTTGATCATGGCATTTAACCCCTCTGGAGTGTTTGGGGTGGGGGGAAAGCACAGGAATATAAGAAGTCTACTCTGCTGTAAGCCTGCTTTATCAGAAAATCTCACTTCTGAACACTGATTTAGCGGAATTAAAACATTGTTATGCGTTTTGGGGGATTAAACTAAAACACCTCCTGGGGCCTCTTCCAACTCAGTACTGTAATTCTGCAGCTATAAGACAGGTCTGGAGAAGAACAGGACTGGTAAAATCGTCAAACCAGTTTCTTTCGTTAAGTAAATAGCCCTAGCCATATCTGTTTAATATCCCCTTGGTAATGTACGCTAGGGTCAATATGATGCCACAGTAACTAAATAACTGGAGATACTTGTGGAAGGGGAGTGCTAGAGCAAAAATAAGTCAGTGTATTTCTGTGCCTTCCCCTGGCCACTTGGGTTTATTTGACGATAAGAAAGAGCACAATTGATTGGCAATTTTGGACTCAAACTGAGGTCAGAACTGTGGGATTTCTTGGGAGCTCTGAAGGAGCTGGGTGCCCCCCTGAAACCTAATGGGATAGCAGTGTCAGCTGGACTGGTTTAACCTGAGTACCCTCTGCACTTTGGGAGTCTTCACTGCTTACAGAATTGTGCTTCCCATTACACTATGCTTCAATGCCAGTCAATTCCTTAATGCAACACAGTGGTTAGTTTTAATTTAAAAGGTGGTGGGTTTTAAATCTGTTTGCAGACTACCCTCTCTAATCTGGAGGCCTTAATCCCAGTCATATGAGGACATGGTAGAGCTGTGTTCTGACATTGTTGTTAAGCTTTGATGCCATGGCTCTCTCTTCTATATTAGGTGTTCCTAGAAAGGGTGGAATACACAGCCCCATTTATTTTGTGACCCTTTGCGAGGCTAGAGCAACTTGTACGAACAAATGGTAGGATACAGTACCTGAAGAGATGAACTCACAATTACGGTTGCAGTCCACCGTGTCTTTTCTTGCCCACTGCCTTCCGCCATGTTGACACAGTCACCAAAGTTTCTGCAGTACCAGACACTTATTGAACACTACAAACCGAGAAGGGAAAGTAGTGGGACCTTTGTTTGCATCTTATAAATAGCATTAATATAACAGGTCACGTTATACTGAGTTTTGATAATGCTAGAGCAGTGTTTTTCAACCACTGTTCCGCGGCACACTAGTGTGCCGCGAGATGTTGCCTGGAGGGAGGCGGGCGAGTCGGGCAGCGAGAGGCGGGGCGGCGGCGGCGAGGAGAGGCCGCCCAGAGCGGGGCTCTCGCCGTCTGCCTGCCTGGCTGCCTGCGAGCTCGGCGGGCAGCGCCTCCGTCCGCAGCGCCCGCCTCGCGGCTCTCCTTCCCTGCCCCTGCCAAAGCTCACCCAGCCAAGCCGCGCTCTCCTTCCTGCCTCGCTTTGCTGCCTCCCCCCCCACCCCCAAAGCTTGGAGGTTCCCCGGCAAGGGGGAGGGAAAAAAATTGAAACTTAGACTTTCGTGCGTCCCTCCCGGTGTGACGCTGCGCGCTGACGTCACGGGGCTGTAATGGTGGTGTGCCTCGATATTTTTTTCATCAAACAAGTGTGCCTTTGCCCAAAAAAGGTTGGGAAACACTGTGCTAGAGGACAAGTAAAGTGCAAAGAGAAGGTGTCATTTACAAAATATAAGAGATGAACTCCACTTTGGGCTGGAATTCTAAGCACACTTAGTTAAGAGTAAGTCCCATTGATCTCAATGCAGCTTCAGATTAGACATGTAGAGCTCTTGACTATTTTTAGCCCTGGGAAACGGTGCACTCACTCTCTTTCAACTGTGCAACACATTTGTACATGTACCAGAAACAAGCTTCCATTGAATCAAAAAGGCCTTGAAGAGAAAAAGGCACTTTCCCCAAGTGCAGTCCTTGTTCTGGTTATTACTATGAGTCAATCAAGCACTGTTAGTGGTACTCTGAGGCGCACTATAACTTCAAGGTGGCTCAGCAATACAGATCCCAACCATCTGAATGCAGAGTTTGCAAACCATCTATGAGCGAGACTGTCATAAACATTTAGGAGACACACAGGCCTAACACATACCCTCCAACATTTCTCCAATGAAAATAGGGACGTCCCATTCCAGAATGATAATTTTACTATTTATACTGCACACATCTTATTGGGTTGCCCCTAGCCACCCTGGGCGGCTTCCAACATATATAATAAAAACATTAAACATAAAAAAAAACCTTCCCTATACAGGATTGCCTTTAGATGGCTCAGGGGTGGGATGCCATACCCTCCAACATTTCTCCAATGAAAATAGGAACATCCTAAGGAAAAAGGGGGTATTCCAGGTTCAAATCAGAAACCAGGATGGCTTCTCTAAATCAGGGACAGCCCTGGAAAATAGGGGCACTTGGAGGATCTGCTAACAGAGCTAATAATTCTGTGGTCATTCAAGTTTTTTCACCTTTTCCCATACAGTAAGCACCTTTTCTGTTACAACATTAGAAAAAGGTTAGGGTACTAAGTGAGACACACTCCACAGAGAGCATATCATTATAATTTGTTGCAAATTAACTCATAAAGTCCCCATTTACCACTCTGTGGCCTCACAATAAGGGTACTTTAATACTAGGTTTTCCCCTTTTCTATTCTACAGAGGCACTGTGTGTTTCAAAGTGTGGCAAAGTGGATATTTTGAATATACTGTTCTGATTTGGAGCAAGGAGTGCCAGCAACCCTGGGTGCCCTTGAGGTTTTTTGGGGAACAACCCAAATTGTCAACTTTTTCTGTGGAAACCTCCCCACCCCAAATAGCAATTTTAAGCTTTTGGAACTGTTTCCACTACTTTTTCCACTGCGTTACCATACATCCAGGTTTTCACTGACATTTTGCCAATTCGGCAAAATCCCCACCACCACGCCATTTTTACACCTGGAAACATGTCAGGAAAATTCCTGGCGCAGGACAAGCCTATGATTCCTATTATGAAAACAAAGACAAAAAACATTCTGTTGTTGCGCCTGCAACCTCGGTTTAAGGTGCCGTTTAGCGTTCATATTTCCATTTCTAACACTGCTTATGAAGTTAGAATTCTAGTCAGCATTATGGCATTGTGAGTCATGCCAGTCAAGAATGGCTTAGTAATTCCTCACAACGTTCAATAAAAAGCGTCGTACAAGAGAGAGCTTGGATGTGGCAGTTTTGTCACTAAGGCTTGCTAAGGACTGTGTGGGAAGCGAAGGCTTCTAGAGCTTCCTAATCTATTGACACTCATTCCTACTTAGCCCAGGCTCTGCAAAAGCTGAGCTCTGGCCCCTCAGTCAAGATCCCCCTCACAACTTTTCTAAGAGACACCATTATGGAACGCCAGTAATGGAGGCTAGCTTTGAGGCCTAGCTCTTCTGGTATCACAGCCGAGGGAGCCTGGTTAACTTGCCAGTGGCACTTGCAGAATATACCCTACAGGGCTTTTCTTTCCCTCACCCTACCCCGTTTATTTGTTTTTAAAACTGGCAACTTTTAATTTACAGACAAATTCAAAAAAGCATGCCACTGAGGAAACAGCGTTCTCCTTTTGTATGGGCGCAATGAAATGATGTTTCTGTTTTTAACTCACTCTCAAATTCTGAATGGGGGGGGGGCAAGGTATTGGGATAAACAAGGGATCTCCTTCTCCACTCTTCCCCTGTGATATATGGATGAAGGGTGGTATACAAATTTAATAAAAATAAAAAAATAAAAATAAATGAATAAGAACTCAATTGTTCAACTCCGCTCCCGCATTCCATTCCTTCTCCTCCTTACTTTACTTGCACAAGATTCCCCAGTACCAGTCCTTAAATAAAATTTTTAAAACCCCACTCTACACTTACAACTGAATGAATCTGATAAATTATGTAGATGTATCCACCATAACTGACTAAATTAACTTAAGGCAAAAGCAGAATTACTACTAAAATCAAATGCTCAGTTAAATAATACTGGGTTTTTGTTTTTTTAAAAAAGCAGGACAGGGTTAAGGGTTAATGTTACAGAGGATTGTTGTAATAAAACTTTGCGTTACTGCTTGTGATCATGTTCGTGTGGAAGTCTATTCTATCTAAAGCATTTTTTAAAAATTCAATGAGAACGACATTAATAAATTACACAGTATGAGGTTTCCCCATTCAGTACAGAAAGGCAAACTACCCAGGGAAAAGACTGAAGGTGCTCCGACAAAAGGGTCAAAGCTTTTCTCAATATAGGAATTGCAATTTTAGTTCGCTGATCTGAAAGCCTGCCATTTCAAATATTTTCTTGCAAGGGGGATATTTGGAAAGAAGCCTAGAAATCTTACAGGAAGGTAGTCGTGCTTAATAATACTGGAGCATTACTAGCTTGCTTAGTATTCATCTACGTTCGGTGTCTCCTCAGTTCTTGTGCCTTCGCAAGAAAAATGGTGAGGCAAACTCCCGTCTTCACTCGGTAATGGGGTCAGCCCAAACATTCAACAGAGTGAGGCAACCCCTCAGGGAGCAGATGCTGGGGGGGCAACCGTAGCAGCCCCTCCGCTGTTCCACCTTAAACCAGCAAAGATTGCCCCATTGCTGAGGGACCTAAATGTGTAGACCAGGCAGCCTTCTTTCCCCACTCCTTAAACTAGCCAACTTCCCTCAAGTGTGGTGGAAGAGAGTGTCCTTTTATGTGGAGATACCAGAGACTGCCCTAAGTACAGTCTGCTTAGGGGTGTTGTGTCGGGGTCAGAAACCGCTAGAAATAAACTTCGGGTGATTTCTGGGAACGAATGTCTCACCCCATTGAGCTGTGCTCACAGCGTTGCAAGCAGTATGTCAGCCTCTCACACTTTGCTATGAGTTTTGCCTCTTCAAGGAAGAGGTAGAAAGCTTATTTTTCAGGATGGGCTTCTAGTACACCAGCTCCCTTTCCATGTTTTAATCTGCTGAAATCATTACCAATGCAATTAAGTGAGCACTTCTTCCTATTATTATTATTTTGCCTGTCCTTAGGCACTACGTCATATATCAAGCGGATAACTTATTGTAGTGTCATGAAATATTCACACACCGACATACAATTATATCCTTTTAAACTGAAATCGTCCAGGACATAAATCTTTGTTTCTTGATAGGTACAGGCTGAAGAGCCAACAGGCTACAGCCAGAGAATATTATGCAGAGAATATCTGCTTAGAGAGAAACAAATAGACACTATAGCCAATCCTTCTAATTTACTATAACTGCACCTACCATGATTTTGGATTGTTTTACTTGAGAGCAGGGATGGGGACCCTGTGGCTCTTCAGATATTGCTGGACTTTACCTTCCAGCAGCCATAGCAAACATGACCAATATTTGGCAACATCTAGGAGGGCCACAATTCCCCATCTCTGCTTAAGAGGGAAAAGACCTCATGATCAAGACCACACCTTTAACAATATCGTACCTGGCCAACTCAGCACATCAAGCATATCTTTAGAGATACAATCTACACAAAGTTTTTATTCTCCAATTGATTGTGTACATGTGTATACGATGCCACCGAGGGGAGGCATGCGAACCAGCTTCTTACATGTAGACACTGTCAATCGCAGCGACTCACCCAGGACTAAAGAGCTGGACCACGCTTAAAAAATTCCCTGCTTCCTACCGTGTAACTGAATGCAAAGAAAAACAAATGCCACTTGAGTGAATCAAGCCTGTGTGCTTCTGAATTTTTCTCACCTTAGAGAGCACTTCAGAAGTGTCACGTTTTTTAATGACGATCTTAGGTCAAATACATGCTTAATTGTATCATGCCTTTTCTCCAAAAAGCTCAGCACAAGTTTCTTCAATAACTATAATACCCAGCATTTCTAATGCACTTCAAAGTACTTGATGTGCTTCCCACATTCTCTCAATAATCTCTCTAAAGTGGGCATGATACCTGGAATAAGCTTCATATTTACAGTAGAGAGATAACAGTAATAGTCTTCAACCTTTTCAGAGTCAGGACACAACTAGAACCCAAACATGCACTTGGGAAGCCTAACCTTTGTCAGATATTTGAATGAGAGTAGCGTTGCTCTTGAGACCCAGTAGCTGGTCTTGAACCACCAAGGGCTAAGAGGTGTTGGCTTGCCAGAGACCACCAAGTTCATGGCAGAGAATTTCTGAACTAGTGAATTCTTTGTTTACAGTTCTGTGGGAATATAAGGATCTATCTATTTGGGTTGTTTCTAATCTCCCCAATGTTAAATTCAGTTCTCCACATTTCTGCAATTGCAATTTTTAAAAAAAATTCTCCTGAAATTTCCCCAACATCCTAGTGTGAATGTCTGATATTTCTGCATGCAATTTTGACATTTTTGGAAACAATGTAATACAGTTTGTATGTTATTTTCACTGCTGTGTTATTTTTTATGCACACTGACCCCCAATGTATGTATTTTTGTAAACAACCTTTTCAAAATTCAGTTAAGTGTTAATTTAAAAGAACGGCTGTGCTTTGATTCTCCTATTGCTTCAGAAAGTGTAGATTTGGTCGATTCACCTTTAAATGCAAACTGAACTGAATTTCTGCCCCATCCCTGCAGCTCAGCCTATTCAATTGTACTTTAGGGTAGTGATGGCCAAACTTGGCCAATTCCCATCATCCCTGACCACTAGTCCTGTTAGCTAGGGATGAGGGGAGTTGTAGTCCCAAAACAGCTGGAGGGCCAAGTTTGGCCATCACTGCTCTAGGGACTAGTAGGGCCGGCTCCAGCCATTTTCCAGCCTAAGGCAAAGGATAAGACAAGTCCGCTTACCTTAAACAGTCAGGTAGCATTGTGGCCTGGCCATAGGCTTTGTCAGCCTGGGTAGGACTGCAGGCCTGACTACGGATGGACCAGTGACAGGCAGGCCTAGGTCCAGGGATTCCCCAGGGGGTGGGCCCAACTAACCTCCGCAGCCTTTCTGTCAGATGCCCTACCCTTCCCATCATATGCTCTTCTTTCATGCTAGACATTGCTATGGACATTGTCCTGATCCCCAGGCCTACCTGGCGGCAAGGCAGTATTTCAAGTCCCAAGTTCAACAGTCGGGATACACGGTCTGGGGTCAATCTATATGTCTGAAGTCCAACCAGAAGCACCATCCCATAGGGGTCCTGGAGCATCCAAGCCAAGATCCATCAACATGGACAGCTGAGCAGACACAGCCCCTTAGCTCTGCTGCCCTTTGCTGCTTTGTGCAGCACCTGGGCTTAATGAGGCAGATGACCCTCACCTGTCCTGAGCCTACTCCAGCTGAGAAATCACTCTCCTCCCAGAAATAGCGAGCCCCACCTGGCCAACTAGGGAGCTGGGCTGTAGGCTGTAGGTCTGCCTCAGCCACCTAGAGCAGGCATAGGCAAACTCGGCCCTCCAGATGTTTTGGGACTACAACTCCCATCATCCTTGACCACTGGTCCTGTTAGCTAGGGATGGGAGTTGTAGTCCCAAACCATCTGGAGGGCAGAGTTTGCCTATGCCTGACCTAGAGCATATCTCCCACTGCTCCCTATGTCTCAGAGCCCACTGTGTTCAGGGCCCCTTCTGACTCTGGCTCCTTCAGTTCTGGGTCCTCTCACCATCCCCATCACCCTGCAAGTACTTCATCCCCAGCTGGTGTGTCCCAGGCCCGGCTACACCCCTTGCCTGAATCCTCTTCCTCCTCCCCATCGTCATGTCAGACCAAAGGAACTTTTCCACTTGAAAACCAGAGCCAATTTGCCATCTCCCCCCTAGCAAAAGAAATCTAAACATTGAAAAGTATTATTAACCCACAATCAGCTTTCCTTACTATTTTTGAGGATGCCAATAAACAACTTTATAAAAGGTTCGCTGCCTGTTTTCTTGTCACTGCACGATTGGCAATAGCACAAACATGGCAGAAGCTACAAGGATTTACTCTGGAATTTTGGTATAAAAATATATGATGCAAGCAATAGCAGAAAAGGTCGCCCATAATATTGTTTCCCATGGAAAACAAAAACCAGAGACATTTCTCACAATATGGTGGTCCTTTATTTTCTACACCAAAGATCACAGACAGGCAGATAATCTTCCTCAAGCTACATCAGACTTTTAGACATGGCAATAAACTATTAAAACATGTATGAGACTAAAGTTATTATCAGATATGACTCTCTTTGATGGACGTTTGGAGCACTGAATGTATGAATGTGTCTGACTTTGGAAGCTGACTGAAGATTGTAAATACATTTATTGTGAATTCATCACACTGTAGAAAGAGGAGGATGCGGCAGGGGGATGTCACAATTTTTACTGGGGCATTTTATAATATTACACTTATTATCTTTAATAAAATCTTTTTAAAATAAGGGTAAATGAAATGGGAAAGAGCTGACACAGCATAAGCTTTATTCTTTTCCTGCCACATTTATTCAATTCTTTGTAGCAAGCCTTTCGTGTACGTAATGGGGAAAATGAATCCCAATGTTTGTCAGAAATAAAAATGTAACTATTGAAGTACACGGGAAGCCGTTATGCATTGCCAATACCTGCACTAGTTTTCACAATGCCATTGAAGGCTTATTGCAAACCGCTAGTACAAAATGGTCACTGGGCTACTAACAGAGACCAGCCAAATGGATTACATGTTGCCAGTCTTTGAACAACTGCACTGGGCGTTGATCTGTTTCAAAGTTCAACTTGCTAGTGCTTACCCTTTGAAGCCGTGAATGGCTCTTGGAGCCAAAGATCAGGAGGACCACCTCTGCCCACAGGAATCTGAACCCCACCTTTGGAATGACCTTTCCACGAAAGCCCATGTTAATCTCTATGCTGCTTTTCTATCTTTGCTTTACGGTTTCTACCATTTTTAATTTCTGGCGTGTGTGTGTGATATTTAGGTGTTTTCCTTTAATGTTTTCATGTATTTTCATTGAAAGCTGGGAATTTTTCTTAGTGGAATGGCACTATGCGAGTATCTTAATTACTTTTTTAATTTATTAAGTATAGGCAGTGGGACGCGGGTGGCGCTGTGGGTTAAACCACAGAGTCTAGGAGTTGCCGATCAGAAGGTTGGTGGTTTGAATCCCTGCAATGGGGTGAGCTCCCATTGCTGTCCCTGCTCCTGCCAACCTAGCAGTTTGAAAGCACATCAAAGTGCAAGTAGATAAATAGGTACCACTCTGGCGGGAAGGTAAACGGCGTTTCCGTGTGCTGCTCTGGTTCGCCAGAAGCAGCTTAGACATGCTGGCCACATGACCCGGAAGCTGTACGCAGGCTCCCTCGGCCAATAAAGCGAGATGAGCGCTGCAACCCCAGAGTTGGCCACGACTGGACCTAATGGTCAGGGGTCCCTTTACCTTTAAGTATAGGCAGAGAGGGAAGAATGAAATCATGAATCCTTCAAAAGCTGCATTTCCACATGCGTTACTAAAATAAAATGTGTGGAACTCAACTTTGCGCTATGACAAATGCTCCAACTGCACAAGCACTATAGCCTGCCAGATCTCCCCTCTCCTTCCCTCATGTGCTGTACTATGGGTTCTCCATCCCACCAGAGCAAAGGTCAGGAGAGCATGCGGGGCAGGGCAAACAGACGTCTTTGTGCAGGGCTTCCGCTGACAGGTAAATATCGCCCAATTACTTCACAGCAAAAAGGTCCATCCATCTTAAGTTTATTGAAGTGAGCATCATAGAACACAAAAATCAGTATCTGAGTGTTCCATCTACATTGGAACTTGGATGGTAAGAACTCCCTATGAAGTGGATTCCAATTTTCTCTTGTCACAGAGTAAATAGGATGCATATTGAAAAGGAAATTAAAAAAACACATATAGATGATATTGTGTTTCACTGTTCCTGCGCTATTAGCCAGACCCACCCCCACCCCCCAAGATGATAAGCTGTAACTGGGAAAGGGGCTCTGGATCAAAAACGACGAATACCAATCCTTTAAAACTGTCCTTTGATAAGGGAAGTGTGCTACCTAATACACTCTAAGGAATCCAAATTTAGATCTATATGGCACACAAAAGACAGAAATTTGAAATGAGCAGACTACTTCATTATATTTCACCTGCCTCATGCTATTAAATACCATCTTAAAAGAAAAAAACCTGTTAACGGTATTAGATTTTGTATAAATAATTCTTGAGGCCCCCCCCAATTTAACAACACTGTAAACATTTATTTCTTCCTAGAAAAAGAACACTACGTATCCCTTCCAGTAACTCCTGTGCAATCTTAGATTTAAACAATTTAGAAATTTATTGAATTTTCAAAAACAAAAAGGTACAAAAAATCAACCTGGAGAAAACAACCCAAACATGCTGCTGTTTATAAATAAATTCAGAAACAGTTGCATTATTATTATTATTTCCTGCAAATCCAAACACACATTTCTAGAATTGAAAGTACTGTTGGCACACATCTTTTGACGTAATCACTGTGAATCGCTTATCTTTGAAGAAGTCACCAAGTCACTATGTATGGAGAGCAATGGAAGAAAAAAGGATAGCAATACTTAATTCTGCATTCATATTTTAATTCATTGAGCATTTAGGAAATGTATGAGTAAGTGATGAATGAAAAAAGGAGAGAGTAAGTCAAAGCTTTTTCTTACAGGGCATCTAATTTCCTAAATCTAGGAAGAGAAAGAAAAGAAGACATGCTTGAAAATAGTTTTTAGAAAACATCCACCTTAAATCTCAAAAGTTTATTTTACCTGTGTTTAAATCTTAAATTAGAAACGGACCACTTAAAGAAAGGATCATTTCAATATCAAGGACTGACTCTTCTTGACGGATGCAGTATTTATTATTGTATAGAAATATTGCATCACCTATTTACTTGCAGAGGTACAGGGAAAAGAAGAGGGGAGGAGTCCTGTCTCAAAACACTTGATCACTTCAATGATGGGTTTCTAGTTCAAGAATTGTCCATTCCCCTTGAGGGGAAGAACAATCTTCAGAGGAAAAACTTGCCACTGTGATGCTTGCTGAAGAATCATCCAGTGGAGATATCAGTTCAGTCCACCTACTGAAAGTGTCAATCTGTGCTTTACCCTGAGGTTGTGAACTGTCTCGTGCCAGAAAGAGTGTCTGGTTGATGAGATATTGTGCTAAGTTAAGGTCTTCAGGAACAGAGTTTTTGATGTCTAAGTTTGACTCCTGGTCAGATAACAGTTGCCTGAGAAGAGTCCAGTCCTGTTCTGCAAACGGCTGATCTTCAAAATCCACATCTAGAATGTTCAGTTCCGACTCCATCCTCTGCTCAAAAGCTTCTCCAACATCCATCTCGTAAATTGGAGAAAGGGTTTTTGGAGGTCGATGCTCATACATGCAGGTTTGTGTCAATCTGTCACAATCATCTATGTCTCCTGAAATAATTCACAATACTACACATTGTAAAAATTGCACAGGCTTTCCCCTTTTGCAGGGCTTTTGTACAGCATACTTCACTCAATGCATCAGGACCAATCCAACCAGATTAAAGAGGTAAGGAAAAATGTAACTTGTATACAAAGTCCACAAATATTTGAGCCATTTTTTAAAATGCATTTAAAAAAGTAAATGAAACGAAGTACGGCTTATAAATAAAGCAGCAATCACCACTGGCAATTGACAATAAACCTCCATAATTGGAAAAAATTTCTGATACAGAAAATGACAAGTCATGTAAACCAACATTTAATGCACATGGATTTCTAAAACCACTAAAATAATAACTTAAAATAGGAAGGAGCAGAGCGAGGGAGGGGAAAACGAAAGGGAGGACATGATCACCAAACAGTGACTTAAGCCAAGTCAACCTCAAAGGGGCGAAAACAAATGGTTTATTCACAGGCTTATTATTTAAGTATTGCACATGCAAAGGGCAGCTGCAAGCAAGGACAAGCAAACAAAAAGAAGTACAGCTTGATAAGTCATCCATTCGTATGGTTCTTCAGAACACAAATATTCAGTTTAAAACTCTTAAATACACAGAAGTTTGAAAGATTCAGGTTCTCTGTGTTGTACTTTGGGGGTACCAAGTTGAATCCCTGTTTTAAGGAAGACACAAAACTAGACAAGAAGTTACCTAACCGTGTGAAGCAAGCATAAGTTTAAATGTATTAACTGTTGTTGTTTTTTAAAGCTGACCTTTCTCTTTTTAAAAAGAAATTATTTTTTCACTGGCAAAACTTAGAACTACAAGAATTCTGAAAAAGTATCTTAAGAGTATAGGCCAGCTTCTGCTGAAGCCAATGGCAAGGGCCCCACTGAACCCAACAGCAGCTTAAGAGGAGACCCTAGCTCTGTGCAAAACAGAAACAATAATGAATATAGCTCTTAAAAGGCAAATACGCAGAGCACTTTTAATTGAGAGTATTAATGCACTTATTGCACATCCCACTTTGATATAGATATATATAGATATAGATATATATTTATGTGAATCATATAGGCTGCTGAACCAATGGATAGCCAAGTTTCCATTAAAAGATGCCTATGTTCTATTGGGTCAAAAATGAACTCAAGAGCAGGGAACAGCATCCCACTCTCTGCTTTGCCCATGATAAATATTTCCAGCTGCCCACTGGACAGCGTCATACATATTCTATTATGGTCGAGAATATGGTATGCAACTTAAGATTTTGTTTGAAACATAAGCATTTAATTCTGTAACAGTTTGGATAAAATTTCTAAAGGTATTTGCTAGTTAGTGTCTCAAACCCAACTATAAATCTAATATTCCACTAATACTTAATATCTTGAGGAACTTAATGCTTTTATTTCTGTACGTTACCTGCGGATAAAGCAGAGTTAGCGTATTCAGTAGATGCTGAATCAATCTCTTTCACGTGGCCTTCCTGAATCAGTATATGACTCCTACTTGGTTCTACAGGTTTTGCAGAATTGTTCTTTTGTAACTCAGTATTATCTCTTTGATGAAGATCCAGGTGACATGGTCTTCCTTGAGATTTTGTGTCATTGTCTGAGACTTTATTACACTGAAATTCATTGTTCTCTTCACTCTTGGCATTTTCCTTAACTTCTGCAGGAGACGGACTATGTCTCACAATCAAATCTTTCTCAGCAGGCTTCTGTTCCATAACTGGAGTACTCTTCTCCTTGGGTTTTTGCTCATTGCCACAAGGGTCTACAGAAGCATTCTCACTTTTCTCTAACCTTTCCTTATCATTCTCCTTACACTCCAGGAATCCGTCTTCAATCTCCAAGGAGTATCTTGAATAAAATGTCTTGCCATGATCCTCATGGGAAATGCCATCAAACACATCAGAAGGCGTTGCAGCATCCAGAGAACGCTGGAGGGAAGTGTGGACCTCTCCACCATCGTCAGATCCCAATTCTTCACATTCATCCACTGAAAGCAATACTGAACGCTTAAAGTTTTTGGTGGCAGGGAATTCTTGACTTTCAGTATCGTTTTCTGCTGCATCTTCAAATGCGAGATTCACAATTCCATGGAACTGCTGAACAGGGATTTCTGGTGGAGGCAGGTTTTCTACGACATTTTCCGTTTCAGACTTTTCATCTTCCGTTTCATCAGCCGAAGAGGAGACCTGATCAGCTTCTTGAGGAAACTGTGCAGCGGCAAAATTAGCATTATTCCCCCTGGAACCACCCCTTTTCTCATCACCTTGGTGCAGCCACGCTTCAGGCCTTTTTCTAGGGATCTCATCATCACTTGTTGAAATAACACGGAAGAGATCAGAGTTTTCCTTTTTCATTTTCACTTCTATCCTCAGACTTGTGTCATAGATTTTGAGTTCTTCGGGTGTACTTGTATCACTGCTGCTTCTGCCAAGGAAATCATGGCATATCATAGTGCTGCACTTTGAAATCCCTCTTTCATTTGACCCCTCGTCATCCTGAGATCCTCCTGCATCATAGTCTTCCGATCTTGGCTTTATATCGTCGGATGATGTCGTTGCACTGCCAGTGTCCGATTCAGGGCTTTCTTTTGGATCAAGAGCACTGGAACTCAGATTCCAATGATCTGCAAAGGGGGCCTCTGAGTTCTCATGGCTTTCCGGGGTCTCTGTGGTATCGGTGTCTTTAGATGAGCATTTTTCTGCAACATGCTCTACAAAAGATTTTGAAGCAGCATCTGATTCCACGGTAGCCGATTGGGATTCAGTCAAGGCAGATTTATCAGAGAATTCATCAGCGCTTTCAGAGCCCATTATACAGACCTTAGAAGATTTCCTCCCCTCATGTTCAGAGTTAGAGCTGTCATTGGCTGTTTCAGACAAGCTGTGCAATGGATCTTCAAGATAGTTAACATCCTTTGAGGTATCATTAGATTTGCAACCGACCGATGTTACTTGTGTTAAAAGGTTCTCTCCTGTATGTTCCAAGAGATTCTGGTAGGCAACAGAATCAGGAAGTATTTTGCACTTCAATTCTTTAGAAGCTAAAATTGCAGGATTCTGCCTAACATTTGCACAAGTCACACCCTTCTCTTCTCGGACATGCTGCAATTCTTGTACAGTTGTTTTGTTTAAAAGTGATTTATCATCCTCTTTCTTATGAACCTGTTTTGCTATCTTTTCAGTTTTCAGCTCTGCAACACACTGATGTTCCAAATTTCCTTTCGTGTCTCTCTCTTCAAGAGGGGTCACTTTTTCTGAATCAGGTATGTGCCTCTTATCTATCTCAAGCAAAGATGTTCTGCTGTTGTTCTTCTTCCCTGGGCTAGATTTGTTACTGCTATGTAACTGAGTTCCCAACGAAGTTGAATTTTTTTGCCCTTCTGCATGTAAATTCTTCTGAACTGGTGATTCACTTCTGGAATGCTTCTGGCTTGAAGAAGGAAGCTTTGGAGCAGGTTGCCCTGTAACTATTTTCTGTTTTTGGTCTTTATTGTTCACCATTTCACTCTTCTTTGAATGGTTTTGGGTTTTGGATGTTATTATTATTTTTGCTGTGGCTTTAACTGAAGCTGTCTGTGGAGATTTAGACTTTTTCTTTGATGAAGGTTGCTTCTCTGATTGAGTTAGATATTGGGTCATGTTTTTTTCTTCATTTTGCTTAGGAGAAAGTCCAGGCTTCAGTAGATTTGGGGTCTCTCCTGGTGGACCTACCGAAACAAAAATCTAAAGGTTATGCTACATTCCAATTTGCAGAGTGTATTATATGAAGGAGCAGTGAATGTCAACTGTGTCAGGACTTTCCATACAAAAAGAACTTCAAAAGGACACTCAAACACAAATAGACCAAAAATGAACAGAAGATTAAAGTTGTCCTTTGTGGAAGCATCATCACTACTAACCAGAACCACACTGTGGAACAGGCAAGAGGTAGCAATCACTAGGCTAAAACTTAGAACACTGCCATCATTAATTACGTTAAAAGGGAAAGAAGTCTTTGCAGTATTATGACTGCATTTATTACACTATATTTGAGATCTGTAATTACACTAGCCACATGGTTAGTTTTGAAAACTATAAATTGATTTCTCACATACCACTAAAAGAAGGTATGGCACTGTAACCTAATTAGACGGCCCCTGCAAATTAGTGATGAGCAGCACTCCTATGAATGCCCCCAAATGGACCCTGAGTTTTACTTGCACTTCAATACAATGCATGGTTCCTTGAAAGTTACACCTGTATAATTCAATGGCGCTTACTCCAAGAAAGGGTGCCTAGCGTTGCAGTTTAGTCATCTAACCACATGCATCTCTGACAAAGATTCCCAGTTTGGAAATGGTTTATACAAAGTCAGCGTTACACGTACAGGACAAATCTTTACCTTGATTTTTCACAGTGTTAGCTACGTTTTTTGTCTTCTGTTGCATGGTAGAGTTGCCAGACTCATTTCCCCTTTTCTTCAAAACTGCCTGCGGTAAGGGTTCGTTGTTGCCCTTTCCAGTGCATTTCTTTACACTGAAAACAGAAACACGCTGCTTGAATTATTTGTAAGATTAAAGATCTAGAAGGTTAACATGATACTAAAGCATCTGCATGCCCTACACACATTTCTATGTGAAAAAGCACAAAATGCCTCTAAGAAAAAAAGGCATAGCAGATTAAAAAGGGAGAAAATAGGATGTTAACAAGCAACACAATCTCTTGTTGACTATATAGCTTGTCTCTCCATTATTGAGAGAGCTCAGAATCCAGTTATTATTTTACAGTTGGAAAATGGAGAGTCTCAAATGATCTTTAGGGAGGGTTGAGATATAAAGCAGCAATGAAACAAAACTCTTTAGCATTCTGGGGTTCACAAATTCTGGCTGTTGCTCCCAATCCCACTCCTCTGACACATGTTGAGGACTCATAGGAGAGGGTGAGAGCTTATCTGTGCTAAGGTAGGGAGAGTGTAACAAGCAATAAGAAAAACACATTTTTTAAATAAAAAACAACTTCCCCAAATGTGAGAGCACTCTCTCCCCATAGTCCTCTTGAATTCTCTAAGAAATCTGGGAAGCAGAATTTTGTGGCAAGCATGGGAATGGTGCCAGAAAGAAATGGTTGGATGATGCGAAGTCCTGAGAATATAACAAAAATAATTATAATTTCTTGCTCCAAATATAAACCAGAATACAGAACCTGGAACAAACACACAAGTTTTAGAATGTTTTGACTTGATGAACCTCATTTTCAACAGGGAAATAAAATCCTATTAATATGGAAAAACTAGTAGCCCAACTTCCAACAGACCTGTTCATGGAACCATTAGCCTCAAGATCATTAACATGTTTTTTAGCAGGAGCTCCATTAGACATCTTCGAAGCAGGCTTTGTTTTCAAAGCTGTATGATAAAATAAAAATAGAATTAGACAGTAAAGAGACCCATGTAATGAGCATCTGCTGGAAAGTTCAAATCTCACGGTTTAAATACAATATTTTAGCTTCAACCACTTCCTCCCCAAAAAGATGAACCTTGATTATCCACAGTTGCTCCAAATGCTTCCTATTCAAATAACCTAAGCTTATGATTGCAAATTTAGCTGACATCCCCAGGTAATGGCAGCTAAATGAAATGTATTAGATGTAAAGTAAAAACTACTCAAAGGAATAAATATATTTTACCCTCATCTTCAAACAGCTGTTCAAAATTCTGTGAAGATTTTTCAGAGGATTAGCTATGTATCTGTCCATGTTTTACCAATCTAAATTTCCTTTCTACAATCAAAACATTAAATTATAAAAATCAAATAAAAAAAATCACAACCCACTTAGAAGTGATTTTTTAACAGATTCCCCCCCCCCCCCCGTTTTGCAGTGAATGATCTGTGAGGCAGGTCCAAAGGGAATCTCTGTTACCTGAGTGCTTTTTGCCTTCATCTGTTAATTTTTCCTCTTTCAGTTCATCAAGCTGTTCAATGGACATCCGTAGATCTGTGCTGGAGTTAGTGGACTTGCTCAGAGTTTCTGTGCCCATTAGAGAGGGAGATTCCTTTCCACTGGTCTTCTTCAAAGGTTTTGCTTTAATCTGTACACTTGAGCTTCCAGGGAGTACTTTGGGTCTAGCGCCTGCAGTTTTACCTTCTTGATTTTTTGAGGCTTTGCCACTTCCCACATTTTTGTGTCCGCTAGCGGATAAAGACCGTTCGGAATCCTGTTTGGTAAGCAAGCTTTCGGCCTTAGCATTTCCATTATTTTCAGTTTTGGGCTTTATAACAGCTCTAGCCTTGGGCGAAGGCGTTTTCTCCCCCATTTTGGACTCTTTCATCATCTTGCAAACGGCTTTTTTGTTGTCTTTCCCCTTTAAATCGTCATGTTTCAAAGCCTTATTATTAGTGCCGTTCCTGTTGGTAGCTGATGTGTGCCCAGATGCTCCTAATCCATCAGATTTCATTTTATCCTGATTAGTGCAGGAACCACCCCGACTGTTTTGCTTTCTGTATGCTTTCAAAGCAGGATGATTTAGAGCAGAATTGTCAGTAGTGCATCTGTTTAACTGGGAGGAGAAAAATGAGATAATTCAGAAAAGAAAGGAAAACAGTAGGAGAGTCACAGTTACTTACTCTGAAAACTTAGCTATTTAGTTCAGCATGAGTCTTAACTACCACACTTGAAGAAAACGTTCTTATCTCCATTTCTGAGGTTTAGAGACAACAGCTAGTTTAAACATCTAAGGTTGCTTAAGGGCTCACCAAATTTTCAAGGAGGGGGCTGGGCCCCCTCAAAATTCCAGTGGCTGCACACAAACGCCGCACAACACGCTCACCTTAATCGCACAACTCATGCGGCACACCACACGGCATGCCTGTAACATGTCAACACATTGCGCGACGTCACATGGCATGCTGACGTCACTGCGCCGGCCCCCTCAATTGCAGGGGCAAGCTGGCGTGCTTGCTTCCTAAGGAGAAAGCTCCACCGGATACAGTGGGACGGACTTCCAAGATATGCATAAAATTGTGCCGTAATTTATATAAAAGTCACTTCTCAACATTTAGGCCAGAGGTGAACATATTTGAACAGGCTTCATTCTCAATGGTTGGGGTCACCAGGGACTAGAAAGCACTTCACATCATAATTCTTCTGGAGCAATACAGTTTATCTTTTGCTTTTCCATATATAAAATAACTGGATACGTTCCTTCAGGCAAGCAAAAGTAAAATTCAAGGAACACCATTGAAGACTAAAATAAGTCTTCCCCTGAGGACACTGGAAGGCCTGACGTTCCATATACAGAACACAGACAGAACACAGAGATGCAGTGCATCTTCAAAGAATCCTTGAAATGGAAGTCCACCCTTCCCCCACTCCTGGCACGGGCATTTTTCTAGGATTCTAGTTTTGCAGATTATAAATGTACCTATAAATGAAGTCCAGTACTTCCGAAACTTTCAGAAACCAAGGCGCGGCTTCCAATTGGTTGCAGGAGCATCCTGCAGCCAATCGGAAGCTGCAGAAGCCTCACCGGACATTCAACTTCCAAGGCAAAGTTCGCAAACCAGAACACTTACTTCCGGGTTTGCGACGTTCGAGTTCCAAGTTGTTCATGAACTAAGCTGTTCAAAAACCAAGGTACGACTGTATGCATCACCACCCCCTTATTTAGGGTTGGATTCTCTCACAAAAATCTCTCCAAATATGGAGGTCCACTGAGTATTTATTTGATGGGATGAATAAACTGAATAGCTCCATTCACTAGGTAGGACACTATTTGTGTTGCAACCTGGAAAAAATATGCTTTTAATTTTAAAAAAAACATTTCAGAGATGCATACAAGGAGAAATTGAATGCAAACTGCTTCTTTTGGAGTTGAGAGTATTGACTATTCTTAAACCAACCTCTTCCTTCAATGGGAAAGTTCACTTACCCTGCTCTCCCCCCACCCAAAGAAACCAAAAATATAAATATAGTGTCAAGATGATCATAGGTGTATATTAGCTCAGTGAAAATTACAAGGAAATGAAGTTGGCTAACACACTACTAGCTTGTTGTATTTTTTGTTGTAGTAGTTTTACCTGAGAACTAGTGAATACAGGCTTTTTGGTAGGTCTTCTATCATCGCCTTTATCAAAAGCAGCTGTATAAGAAAAGAATATCTTTCTTTAGAAAAAAATACTGGAGAAAAGGAATGAAGCTTCAGGGAAAATAACCTTTATGTAAAACAGGACAGCATTTGAGAAAGGAGTCACATTTTAGACCACAAGTAATTAAGAAATGATAGCAGTTTTTGACCTGAAGTGCAGAATGAAGGAAAATATGCAGGTTCGAGAAAGGATCCCTTCAATTGTATACTATTTGTTCCATTTTTGAAAAGAATGGAGCCACAAATTATTCTGACGAATGAGTTGGTTTACTTGCAGCTATAGGCAACTTTATTGTAGGCCATGACACTCCTTTAACACACAAGTGCCTCCTTGTTATCTCACATCTGTAGTATTGGTCAATTACTGTGAATCTGCATTTCCTTTGTAAGCAAAGCTATGTTTTGGTTATTCCGAGGTGATCACACAAGCCTCTTTGGCCTGGCGACACAGCTCATCATATATGAAGTTTCCAAATAGAGCATGCTTCGCTGAAGCTCCCAGATGTGAGATTTCTGCAGTGCTTACGTAACCTACACTAGACAGATGCAAACATGAGAGGAAGTGCACTTGGTTCAGAATAGCCTTTGCCAGGGAGCAATATTTATGTGCCTGGATTCTGTAAAGCATTTCACTCCATCCACTCTAAAAATGACTGCACTAGATACATATTATTGCTTTCATAAAATATGCAAGTAAGAGTAAATTTTACCCCCAAAAAAACACCCTTGTTCATTTAGTTCCTCGGTGAACCTCTGTTCTGGAAGGAAAGCCATGAGGCTGAAAATGGCATCATGAGGTTTATTTTTAGGGATGCCCCTCTCTCTCTCTCTCTCTCTCTCACACACACACACATACATATATATATGTGTGTGTGTGTGTTTTCACACATATCGTAACACATCAGTACAAATACGAGTTGCTCCATTGGGAACCCATAAACTGAAGAGCTTATCTCTATTTTTTAGCTTATTATTACTGCCATTAAAAACACAAAACAAAACCCTGCAGTCTCCTGCAATCCCTAAATGAAATTATATGCTTCTTTGAAAGTTCATGTGAACATTCCAATAGCTGCCAAAGGAAAATATGTCCAGTTTCTGCTTATACAAATACATACAATTGCAAATAATGACATATTTCTGTTTTTTGATATTGTAATTAAAATGCAAGGATGAATGCTGCAGATTATTTGAAAGCACAAAACCACGTTAGGGGTTGAAATCACAACACTAACTTCGCAAACACAGGGTTGGTTACAGTCTCACATCTATAGAACCTAGTACTTTTACACTATAAAGCACTTTTTAGAATGATAGAGTCTGACTCTCCAAAACCAATTCCATTCCCAACATGACTTTGAGCCACTGATAATCAGGAAACGAAGGGGGTGGGTGGTGGGAGCTGAAGTTACAGCCTTTAAATAACACCCCACAATCTAGCTTATCCAGATTGCTCTTAATACAAACAAGGGGGTATTGTTGTTTTTCTAGCATTCGTTTATTGCTACCCAACTGCTTTGCAAAATGCTGTAATCCTGAATATGTAGCTTGCTTTCCTGATTAAAGAAACTACATGACCACAGCACAAATACAGAAGCATTGCCCTGAAGCCATTTTCAGGTACCTCATCTGCAAGATTTTGTTCCATACATTTGAAAACAAAGGGGAGGCAAAGGAGCCACAGCAAGACTCCTTTTGTTTAAAGGCTCAAATTCTGCTGCTTGCATTTCAGCAGCCGCTATGAAGCTTCCGTGAAGATTGTTCTGCAGCAACAACAGCACCATATCAATTGTGAGGTTGACAGTAACCAGGATCTGTTATTAGGCAAAATTAAAGCTTTCCATGGTATGGAATGCAAACTAAAACCCTCCATCTGCTACATGTACTAAACCAGTCAACAGCTTGGTACAGAATTCTTTCTACCATGCCCACGTGCTTAAAATAAATCCCATCTTTCAATATTCTAAGTACAAACAAAAGACAGCCTACCTATTTATTTGATTCCACATATCTGCAGTTCCATGCATCTGCAGTAATAACACGCAAGCGGCGGCGTTCACAATAGGGACATACAATCACTTGGCTTCCATGCTTGAAGCTGGCAGAGCAGGATATTTGGAGCGTTTTTGTTAAATTATTATGCGCTATTTGAGAGCAGAAGGCTCATCAACATATTCTCCCAGCTATCATTAATTGCCAGCTCCTCTCATTTCTTTAATAAGGGCACAGCTGTTACGCAACGTGCTAAGCTCTCGACAGCTCGCCTACCTGCTTGTATGTTCTGTTGATCGTCTGCCTTCAGCAGCTTCCAGCTCTGTGTGTGACGAACAGCATAAAACGACTGAACCAGGAAGATCCACAGCTTATCACGCAGAGCCTGGATCCTGCACGTAAACCCCTGCGTTCCAAGTAAGAAAATCAGCAGCTGGAAAGAGCCACATTGTCATAGCAACCAGTCATTATTCCTTTGCAGAATCTACTTACTCTTTAAGCAAGATCAATGATGTCATCACTTAGATTTTATGATTGCCGAAGAGATGCATACGCGGTTTTGCAAAGGCCAATTGTCCTGCACCATAATTTTGCACAGCTTGAAACCAAGCCACTCCCACAAAAGCTGTAGCTCATTAAAAAATATAGCCCCCTCCCTTTTTTCTTTTTTTTTCACCACAAATGAATCCCTTCATAGCTTTTTTACTCTCGGCTATGTCACTACAAGGTCAAATCCTCTGGGGGCCAATAATGCATCTGATTAAATTTTCATCACCCTTGCTGAGTAAGTCAACAATAGACGAGGATTGCAATCATACAGAATAATCTATGTGGTTTCTGTTTACAAGAGCTCATCATGTCAGATTTTAAACCCTGGCAGCTCAACGGGCAACATCCAGGACATTGCTAAAATTCATTTTTAGAATTACAACTGTGTTTTACACAAAAACACGGTAGTCTCATCAAATACTTGTAAAATCTTTAAAATATATATATTCCAAAGAAATATATGAATAACCTTTGCCTTCACTAGCATAATATAGTCTCTTTAAATGTCCAATGCATTCATCCAGTCCTAAGCATACAGTGGACTGGTTTGCATATCCCACCAAGCCACACCTTGTTTTTAGTTCTATTATTTAATTTATTAAATTTTCCAGTTGATTTATCTTGTGCAGGACAACCAGAAGCTACTTGCAAGCAACCACACAGACAGACAATCCCAGCTCCACATAGATACATTAAAACTAAGAGGAAAAAATACATTAAAACACCCTGCCCACATCTAAAAGGCCACAGATAGTTAAAAGACCAAAGGCCTGGTTATAGAGGAATGTTTTTGCCTGACACCTAAAGATATGATGCTGCTGCTGCTGATGATGATGTTGTAAGGCAAACCTCAGTGGGGAGAGCAGCCAACAAACTGAGGGAGCCACTGCAGAGAAGGCCCCTTCTCGTGTTGCCACCCTCCGGACCTCTTGTGAAGGAGGCACACAAAGAAGGGCCTCCTATGACAACTGCAGGGTCCAGTTCAGATCGTATTGGGAGAAGCAGTTTAGCATGAACACACAGGTTCCTAGAGAAAAGCTTGCATTTGCTTTACTCCTCATTAGGATTTTTTTGCTACTGCAAAGCCAAGGTTTGGTTTTGTGTATTGTCTGAACCTGGGCTTGTGGTTAAAACTCTCCCCCAAACTGACAGAGGTTTTTTGTGGTTAGGTCTGGAGAGAGCTTAACCACAAATCCAGGTTTGGACAGCACACTAAGCCAATGGCAGCAAATGTGACTGGGAAGGAGCAAAGAAACTGCTTGCTCTTCTCTGGGAGCCCACAGATTCATGCTAAGTCAAGGTTTGTGAGAACCAGTGACATATAAATTAATAACCAAGTAACTGGATATTTTATTATCTGTTGCTGATCCCCATAGGCTCTCAGGGATAAGGAACATATTTTAATAAAACGAAGCTACTTCCTGCCAAGTCAGGTCAATTATCTGTCTAAACGGCTACTTTCAATTTGGCCTGGCTGTGAGTTTCAAATCCAGCTCTCTAGTATCTTACATAGATATTTTCCCCAGCCATGTTCAACTGGAGATCGCTCAAGAAAAAAATGTTCAACTCTGAACCCTGAGCTGAACAGGCACAGAACCTAAGGGATGATTTGCTTGCAACTAATATATTTGTAGTGCTAAACATTAAAATGTGATGGGATTTCAGTTTAAGTCAGTGGTTCTCAACCTGTGGGTCCCCAGATGTTGTTGGACTACAACTCCCATCATCCCTGAGCTCTGGCCTTGCTAGCTAGGGGTGATGGGAGTTGTAGTTCAACAGCATCTGGGGACCCAAATGTTGAGAAAGGCTGGTTTAAAGTGAACATGCACTGATGTACCCCAGGAACAGTAAGACATAAGCAATTCTGAATTTTGGGATTTTCCAAGCTTCTACAAGTCATTCGTTTTCCTGAAAACAAAGGGGAAAGAAACTATACTAATCCATTTGCCAAGGAACACAACATGAAGTAAGCTTAAGGGTGCAACTCAAGCAGCTACTGTACATATCTCTTCAAGAGAAATGCTAAAGAGTGATTCCCACCCCAACATAAGAGTGATACAGACTCCAAGTTGGAAAACAACCCCAAACCAAACCACCACCACCACCACGAGACCTCATGTTCTTAATTTGGGTATTATGATAACTTAATTGTCCATTCAAATTACACAGCTGCTTGCTCCAACTCAAAGACATGGGCTGCAATTCGGAAATAAACATAGAATGTCCCACATGTATATGTGAAATTTTCAGGCTCCCCTGCCTCCAAATATATAATACAACCACTCATGTTTCTCTAAATAAAAGAGGAAGCCTATATTGAAAGTTAAGGAACCCCCGAAACAGCGTTTGAGCAGACTGGAAGCTACAGAGGTGGAAAGCACCAACCCCTTCTGTACCTGCGGCCTCATAATGCAGCACATTTTTCACTGCAGCACCTTTGCATGAACTAGACCCATTTTGCAGAGCAGCAGCGCAGGAAGAATGACTCGCAAGCGAGCTTCCTTAAGATCGCAGCACCACTGATTTCATCCAAGATTTACAAGGACATGCTTACATACTCTGTTGTGCCAGAATAGAAAAGGGGCTGAGGGAAAGAAGCATGTACACAGAGCTCCCATCCTATGTACTAGCAGCAAACTGGTTCCTGGAGTGACAATTCTTAAGCAGACTAAAACAGCATTAACACATAAGAGGGAGTTGTTAGCAGGCTTGGGGGATTTGGGTAAAGGGGATCGCCATGGTTTGCAGAAGGGCAAAAACAAAACTTTAGAAAACAGCCTGGTGAGTACCGGGTGCATTCAGTGCTCACAGAATGCTAGGTTTCTCCTGGAGGAAAAATGGAAAGGAAGGCAGAAACTGAATAAACATATTAACAGAAGAGAGGATGGGCGGCACAAACCCCGAAAGGAGCACACAGCACAAGCAATGTTTTGTTGCAGGTTCTACTTATAGCAAGACGAGAGTTATACACACCAAGTCACTTGAGCCAAGGTTGAGCACCTCCACAAAGTGTAAATATTTTAGGAAGTTAATTCATTAGCCAGATTTCAGCAGCAGAATATTTTTCCCTTTGAAATTTTTGTAAGACCTACCGTGTCCTTCACTTTTGCAGAATTTAGCAAAGTGTCCATGGCTGTAAGAAGAGAGCAACTGTTTTCAGTGCCAACACCCTTCTCGACTGCTTCAAACACTTGATCAAGGAGGTCAGGTTCACTGCTCATGGCCTGAGACTAGAAGACATTATAGAAGCAGTCAGTTGAAACAGAGAAAGAGAGAGAGAGAATGCATTTTGGTAGCAGATCTTAGATTGGTCATTTAGGCTATAGGGGGAGAGGATCCTGGGGCACGTGTGCGTCCTCAGGCACTAGATTGGTGATCCCTGCACTAACTGAAAGTTCACAAGCCCTCTGAAATAAAAGTGTGCCTAACATCACAACCCTATCTCTACTCAGAAGCAAACCCCATTCAGTTCAGTGGGATTTGTTCCGCAAGTCTCTTCGTCTTGCGAGGTTTTTGTCTTGTGATGCACGGTTTCCCATAGGAATGCATTGAAAATCAATTAATGCGTTCCTAGGGAAACCGCCTTCAGACCAGGTCCGGGGACAGTCTGTCCCCGACCTCTTCTGAAGGCTGGGGGGGGGGGGACAAGGGCTTTTCTTCCCACCCCCAGCATTTTAAAAAAACCCGGGACAGCGGAGGACTTCTCCGCTGTCCGGGGCGATCTTAAAATGCTGGCGGGCGGCATTTTAAAATCGCCCTGGGACAGCCCCTGGCGAAAGCCTTTCGGCCCCCGCCGGCCTTCCTGGACCTCTTCTGAAGGCCGGAGGGGGGGAAAGGCTTTGCTCCCCACCACCAGCATTTAAAACAGGTCCCCGGAGATTTCCCTATGGGCTTTCGTCTTGCAAAGCAAGCCCATAGGGAAATTCGTCTTGCGAAGCGCCTCCAAAACAGAAAACCCTTTCGTCTTGCGGGTTTTCCGTCTTGCGAGGCATTCGTCTTGCGGGGTACCACTGTATAAGACTGCAGCATTGCAACTCGTCCTAAAAAATAATCAAGCAGCTGCAGCCACTTTATCTCAGTGGGTAGAGAGATCGTTCACTGCTTCGAAAGCCCAGTTTCTAGTGACAACTAATCCCAGCCTATGGTATCGGTTGCTATAACATTGGCATCAATCAGATAGATTTTTACCTGTAGCAGGGCAAAAAAGCTCTCGCTTTGTATTACGTCGGGGAAATGTGCCACCATAAATGCTACACACTCTTCTTGCAGTCTAGATGCCAAGAGAAGAGCTGTTTCAGTCCACTTCACTCGGGGAAGACTCCCGATCAGCCGGTTGGCTTCCATCAAAAGATGGGCAGCATTCTGTGGACTCTTAAAACAATACATATGTGCTCTGAGCAACACGGAATATGCAGTTTCTACACTCTATTTCAACATATAACAATGTTACAGCCTAATGATCAATCAAACTTCTTATTTGAATGGTGTGTTATGTTTTTAACATCATAAGATTGCTTAGAACATTTAAATACACAAACCAATAGCAAATTATGCTGACGTTAGCACCACTAAAATTATACTAATTCGAAATGGTGTATCAAAAGTCTTCTAACAGCTACACTTTCCACTAGAGGTTATATATTAACCAAGGCTGGAAATCTTAAGACACAATGAAACAAAACTGTCACCTTGGTACATGAAGTGAAATCAAGGCAGGTTGATTTCTGCATTAGTGTCAATGCTTTTTTTTATTTGAAAACAAGCAAACAGACTTACCAAAGAGTTTATCAACATGCTAAGACAATTATTCTGAAGCTCAGGGGATAAACTAGCAAAGCTCTTCTCTGACCAACATCTTACAAAATGCTGTACCATCCACCTGTTCAAAGGAAATATCGTGCTTAGACAAATCAACCCATCAGATGTCCCATCACATATGTGAGCAGCTGCAACGTATTTTCCCATTACAAGTCAAAGAGTTTAAGAAACGATACACGCCTGCTGTTTTTCAACAGTTTTCTCAAAACTTAAAGCGATGAAGGAAATAAAGAATCAAAATAGTTTAACTCACTTCATGCAAGCATCATAAAGGCTTTCCGCTCCTGTCGAATGGGCAATAGCTAGACATTCGATAACAGGCTGGTGCTTCCCAGGCACAGGCTAAAATTGTAAAGATATAAGCATATTTACTGTACTTTTAGAACCTTTGAGAGATATGAAAGTTGCTAATTGCAATAGGAAATGCTTTCAGTAAACAAATCACTTGTATTTGTGTATACAAACCGGATCACTCTGATCCAGTCTTCAAAAAATAATAATCAACATTTCATTATTCATTCTGCAGCTGGGCATGCTTACTGCTTCTCTTAAAATGATACGTTTTCAAACTTCCTACTTCTGGGGAACTCTTTCCACATCATGTTATCTAATGATAAATCCCCCCCAATATAACCTAGGTCTGTCTCAGAAACTCCATGCATTGCGGAGGATTTTGAATTCAACCCATGTGGGGCGCCAGAGCCAGGCCTGCTGCATCACACCGAGAGTATGTACTAAGAGTGCACTCAAGAACACAGCCACAAACTGTGACAAAACTCGGTAGCAGTGGGCAAAGGGTCTTGCCTTTCAAAGCAAGCTTGCCCACTGCACCTGTTCTTCTCATTAAGGAAGCCCTAAGAGACTTCCAAGAAACAAGATGGAAACCACCAATCTAAAAAAATATCCCGCACATTCGCCGTAGTACATTTTGCACAACCTGATTTATAGATGAAAAATGGTTTCCGTGAACAACGAAAATTTTAGATCTTACACCTACTTCACGTATTTAAGGAACATTTTATTCCACTTTCTCAGAATTGCTTAAAGCAACTTTTAAATCCATTTTAAAATTTGTATTTTATTCCTATTTATAATTCTAGCATATCAATTACAAAAAGTTACCAAGTAGAGACAGTAAGGGCTTTCCAACTCAACACTCTGGCCTGCAATACCTAGACTGAAGATTTGATCAAGAATTTGGAGCCGTTTGGCTTTTATTGCTATCGTCAAAATAGAAAAAAATAAACATTGGAACACACCTTGTGAAAAAAGTTGCAGTAGTCTCTTTTCAGAACATATATAGCTACTTCTCTTAGGCCCTCTAGCCCATACATGTCTGCAATGTTCAGTATGGAACTGGAGTAAAAGTAATAATAAAAATTATACAGAAGATAATCCTGCTTATAATGGAATCATTCCATAGTAATCTGCATCACATTAAGACAAGTGAATCTAAATGACTGCATTACCACTCATATTTTTTTGAAAGCCAAGTACAGCAACATTTCCGAAGGGATCTAGTATACCAGTAAAAAATTAAGGTGTAAGCCTTGCAACCCTGTTATATAAACCTCAGATTGGTAATTCATGCTATACATTGTGGCAGTAAACATTTTTTCAGTCCCTTTTTAGCAGCCTTCTGGGGACACACGCCAGTGACAGAAGAGGCCAGAGGCAAAAGTAGATAGAACAATGAATGCACATTTATTTTTGTACGGGTGGCTAGTTTCCAGCATATACATGGGGCCTCTCTATCCTTTCACAGCAAAGCAAAAGGCATTACCAAAGTTCAAGGACTGAGAAGAGATAGGATAGCCATCTTCAAATATCTAAAGGGCTGTCGCATGGAAGATTATTATTATTGTTATTACATTTATATACCACGCTTCATCCGAAGATCTCAGAGCAGTTCGCAAGATGAAAATAGAAAATAAAAGCTCAAATAAATAGAACAAACACAAAAGAAAACAATACCCCCCAAGCACATTCTAAAGGCCACAGGGTATCAAACAAAGGCATGGTTGAAGAAGAATGTTTTTGCCTGGTGCCCAAAGATGTATAATGAAGGTGCCAGGCAAACATCCCTGGGGAGAACATTCCACAAGTGGGGAGCCACTGCAGAAAAGGCCTTCTTTTGTGTTGCCACCCTCTCATGGAGAAGGCACATGAAGAAGGGCCTCAGATGATGATCACAGACTCCCAGTTGGTTTATATAGGGAAAGGCAATCCTTGAGGTAATTGTGGTCCTGAGATTCAGCAGGCTTGTTTTCTCCTGCTCCAAGGGGTTGGACTCAAACCAATGGATTCAAGTTACAAAGAAGGGGATTCTGACTAAACATCAGGAAGAACTTTGTGATGGTTAAGAGCTATTTGATAGCAGAACAGACTCCCTTGGAAGGTGATGGACTCTTCCTCCTCGGAGGTTTTCAAGCAGAGGTTGGATGGCTAAATGTTATCCACTTCCCTAGATGGTCTCCCACTCAAGAACAAACCTAACCCACATCTGCTTAGCTTTACAAAGTTTGCTGCATTCCTTCACGTCTTCATATAATGGAGAAATGGCACTTTGAATGTGGTGACTAGTCATTAGGCTTGGCAAAAGGGTTACACAGCATCCAGGAAGAGGAGGACTTAAAGAGGGCAAAGGTCATGGATGGGATTTTGGGTTTTGTGAGATGAATAAAAATGGCAGGTTTTCCAGACCCTTCATAGTGCAGCAATAAACAGTAACCCAAGTACCAAACATTTCCCCTCCTTCCCACAGAGCATCCTTCATCACTACTACCCCACCAGCTCAGCTGCCAAAAAAATAAGACACACACCCCTTTTTGCAGTACTTCAAACATAATTAGAGTGCAATAATAATTATTTCTGGCACTCTTGCCATTTTAGTTTATAGTCTTTGTGACATACTTTCTATTTTAATGTGGAATGGTGGAAGCAGAACAGGCATGGTATGCAATTAAAAATAACAAAACTTGACACATACCCAGCATCTGCTTTGTTTGGGAAATCCAAAACTCCTCCATAGATAAAATGCAAAACGACAGTCATCTCTACATGGTTTAAGCTGCAAAACAGAAAGAAAAATCATTACAGACACCAGCATCTGTGAAATAAAATAGGTGGTTCACGTTTTATAAACCCTAAGTGGTTCACCGAGCCCTGTCATATTATAAAACGAAACCGCATCAAGGTAAAGTAATACCACTAATGCAATCTAAAATTATACATGGGTCACATTCCCCAACAGCTAAAAATGTGAAAAGCTGGATTCTCACAAGAACAGCTTTACAAGAGCTCCAGCGATCTAGTCCTTGGCTACAACCCTGAAGCCTCTTATTTGCTAACCACCCAGGCAAGTGTGCCAACACTGCTTAGGAACAAGTGCTGTTAAGATTGTGCGATCTAAAGATTAAATTATCTTTATGAGATTCCCCATCACTAAAATGGCAGGGGTGGTACTTATTTTTAAGGCTTTCCGAAGAAATCTTCAGCAGATTAAAATGCCTTTTATAAGAGATTAAAACTAAGCCCCTCCAGAGATCAGAGGCAGATACAGACATAACAGGAAGATTCGGAACACATACCAAAACACGGTCTACTACTGCAAAAAGTTCCCTCTACCCCATCTCCTTGCATACACACATTGGTGGGGGCTTCTATTGGTTGCCATATGTGGAATATTTTGGAATTATGGGGGGGGGGGGAGATGTGTGTGGGAAAACCCTACACCCAAGTAGCTTCTACAGCTGTTAACTCATTTGATGTACCCAGTGTCCTCTCCAACTACCTTTGCCTTGTCAATCTAATCTGGACCATGCTTGTCAGGGTCACAGAGTAAGTCAGGGGTCAATATACAGAATACACAAAAGTACTGAGGAATGTGTATTTTATTGCAGCGGGACAAAGACAATTTTATCGTAGTGAACACAAACACGTGCGCTGGTTGCATGGATCTAGAATGCCACCCAGAGGGTGGCATCACTGAAGAGGCGATTTTCACCAAATTCCTTCTGCAGCCCTTTTAAGTCTTCCCTGCAAGGTCAGAGGACCATCAAGAACTGCATGATGAATCAGCAAAAGTTCTCTCTCTCACCACCCGCTTCCTGCAGCTAGCACCTCTGCTGAATTAGAATGCTTTCCGAGAGTGGAAGGAGCCCTCTTGAGAATGAAGGGCAACTCAGAACGCAACCCACTGTGTTCCTGAGAATTAAGATTGCATTTTGGGGTACAGCTTCCAACGGGATAAACAGGAACAACTGTACATACTGCAACATGTGGCAACGTTAAATATGTTTGAGGAACATTCAATAAAAGTGAAATTAGTTATTTTGGGTTAAATGACAAAAAATCAACACAGTTGTCTAGCTGCATGCGAACGCATGAGGTAGCCATAAAAACAGCACGAACGAGTAGCCCTGCTGTCTTGACAGCTGGTCTCTTAAACAGCATTTTCATTATTTCAGGATAAGCCATATGCACTGTACTCTCAAACGTTTATAACAGCAACAGGAAAATCTACAAAAGGGCAGGACAGTGTATAAGAAGATTTGCCACGGTGGCCCCAGATTCAATCTGGGCTTGCAATCCTCATTTGTGGGGCAAGCACAGAAGCCTACTGGGCCAGTTTGCAAACAATGACACACTAATCACCCTGTGTGCATAAGAGAAGGGTGCATGTAAGCCCAAGCTTTCTTCCAGACTTGTTCTCATAGAACAGCCATGTACAACACGTCGATTGCGAGCCCTCAGTGGACCGCGGGATTGTTTCTGGTCCATCGCAGGGCCTTTCTCTGCAACCTCAGATGCAGCCGCCGCCAGTCTCCACAGCAATGCAACCCTGAGCAGCGCGCACTGGGAGACAGAGGAAGGTGAGAGGGAGATGGGGAGAAGTCTGCGCAATGCTGCTGGAAAAGGGGAGGTGGGCTTAGTGTGGGCAGGCACTATTGGGATCCACATCAGCTGTGCAGCTCCCTTTGACAGGGGAGAGACAGAGAGAAGCTGGCTCCTCAGATCTGTGCACACTACCGTATGTTTCGTCCCATAGGACGCTCCGTCCCATAGGACGCACCTAATTTTTTTTGGGGGGGGGGAAATAAAGGGGGGGAAATTTCCCTTTATTTCCCCCCCCCAAAAAAAACAGGTTGGGGAACAGCGGGATGGCGCGCTGCGCCTCCCCGCTGTCCCCCGAGCTTGTGGGGCTGGCCGATGTCTGCCCGGCGCGCTCTGCTTCAGGGCATCCTGCGCGCCGGGCGGCAGGCTGCTATCCGCAGCGTGGGGAGCCCCGCAGGAACTCCCGCGGGCTCCCCAGGCTTGCTGATAGCTTCCTGAAGCCTGGAGAGCGAGAGGGGTTGGTGCGCACCGACCCCTCTCGCTCTCCAAGCTTCAGCGAAAGCCTGTATTCGCCCCATAGGACGCATACAGATTTCCCCTTCATTTTTGGAGGGGGAAAAGTGTGTCCTATAGGGCGAAAAATACGGTAATATAAAAATACAGTTTGACTTTTCTCACTTGTTTAGTTACTTGTCCACCTAGTAATTATTTGGATCTGTCATAATGATATCCAAACATAGCTACTGTATCTGTGAAATAATGATCCATCCATTTATTTACTTAACAAATGACTTCAGAAGTTGGTAGATCACTGCCATTTTTTGATACTTGTTGGTAGATCACAGCCAACTTGTGGTTGGACATGCCTGTCATAGAACAAAACCATGATTTGGTATTCTTGCTGAACTGGATCAACGGGTCTTAAGCTCCATAATCAGAAATACTGAGACTGGTTACA
Source organism: Podarcis liolepis (assembly GCF_965112155.1). Taxonomy (NCBI): domain Eukaryota; kingdom Metazoa; phylum Chordata; class Lepidosauria; order Squamata; family Lacertidae; genus Podarcis; species Podarcis liolepis. The sequence continues at coordinate 73,095,757 of NC_139559.1, read as the reverse complement.
ACTGAGACACGCTGGTGAAACAGACGCCCCCTTGTCAAGAAATATAGGTGCTGCCTGACTTCCAGCCAGGACAATAGGAAAAGCGGTCACAGGCTTTATCGCAGATAAGATGCATCTGACTCGGCTGTATCAAGAAGTGTCCCCAAGCTCCCAAGCAATCAAAAGTTCTAGGATGTCAGTTGAGAAAAAAAAGCATCCAGCATCATACCACCAGGTATACAGAACCATGTTCAACATATGTAAGAGCAGAAGAAAGCTAGTTTTTATTGTCACTTCGTCATCACAGTACAATGACAGCTTTATATCCCCACAGATGTGCGCAGCAAACCTCATGTTTACTCAGAGGGAAATCTCACTATGCTGAGATGGATCTTATTCAAAGGGAAGGCTGTATAATATTGCACAAATTAAAAGTCAGCGCACCTGTACAAGGAATGCTCAGTTAATGCGTTTTCTAAGGCGACAAGGAAAGAAGATTTGGAGTTTTATGAATCTGTAATTCTTAATCCACAGTCAAGTGTTAAGTAATCCATGAACCAAGGCAGTCAGCTTGCTTTGCTATTCGCCATGTGCGCTGCTCTTATTGTAGAAATGGCTACAAAAACCTGCTTAAACTGTTAGACCTACAGCGACCCGTACAAGCCCAGTGACAGCTCCCAGGTAAAATGGGGAAAAGCCTCAAGAATCTGCACTCCTCGCTGGTGCACCAGGCCCCAACTCCCAAGTATGGTTGAGTAGTTGCCAGCCCTGACTCAAGGCTAACTAAAGCTTCCCTTAAACCAGGATATGCAATTTTGTAATGTCATTTAAGTGGGGTAACCACTCCCTAGGAAAAAAAATCTCAATTTACATATAGACTGCAACAATCCTGCCAACAAGCACTAATTGATAGACACCCTGTACCAAGTTCTCATCAAAAAAATATACTGGCCAAGTGGTCTCACACATAACGATAGCACTAGTAGGAATACAGTGCCCCCATACATAACCTACCCCAATAACATCCCCGGGCGCTGGGAGAGACATGGGCGGCAAGAAAAACCTCTCCCCAGAGATGATACCCTTATTCCAGCATCGCAATTGTGGTTTTAAATGGGTTCCCGTTAGCCTTTCTATCAGTGCTGACACATATCAGTGCTGTCGGAGGCATGATGCTCACCCGTGTGACGCTGCCCAACCTCGTCACCCTCACAAGCTGGCACCTCTGCCCCTAACTGTTCCCCTACAAAGAATTTGTTCCAGGGAGGCAAGACACAGCAATGTCTTTCCAACATTCCCTTTATAATTTGTTTACTACCCATCTAACAGGCCAGCAAGTCATGCTAAAAGCAGAGAAGGGACGTTACTTGCTCATTGAATTTAATTGCAATGCAGAACTTTCCCATTTTTAACTCTTCCAGTTGATGGTTTGATGCAAATAGATAGATGCAGGTTCTCAATTCACAGAGGTTTCCCACTAACCCAAATTTAGGACTGTTGCTCAAAATACACTGCACCAAATAAGAGAGTCAGGACAGATTAATTTGAATTGTTTGGTATGCAGCATGGCTGCTCCGCATTTGCAGTGATTTTAAATTGCCTACCTTTGCTCCCATACGACTTGCAAAACAACTTACCCTTGAAGAGTGATGTGCTCTTGAGAGCTTTCGGCCCAGCTCCCATTCAGCATAGCAGCAAAGTAACAAGATCTGGCACATAAAATGGCCCTGAGAGATGGAAGGGTGGGGTGTGTGGGGGGAGTAAACATTATTCTACTAGATACAAATATTTATTTTAGGAAAGCTGCTACAAAAGGTTGAAATTATTTGCCCTTTACCTACTAATGCGTGTCTGCTCACTGCATACTTATTTCTCCCAGGATCCCTGGCAATTTAATCCGATTTGTCACAGAATGTGGAAAAATGCTACCATTCTGAAATGCCTCCAGTTAACAGCTAATCCACAATTCATTTTCATTATCCACAAAACAAGGTTGGAAGAATATCTCAAATTCTTAGGCACCTGGGGTTTTCTCCCACTTTGAACACAGAACACCACTATTTTTCCCCATCACAGATCTTTCATCTTCCTTCCAAATGAGGAAATACCTCTTTTGAGGGCAGATCTGCAGCTTAACAGTAATTCAGCTATTAACACTCTGCAATTTTTTCAATATGATTTATTCTGGTAACAGTTTGCTTATTTATTTTGAGGACCAAGAGCTTTAAGGAGCAAGACAGCTGTATTCTTTTTCTCTCGCTCGCTAAACTAAGCTTTTCTTGCAGGAGGGGAATATTTAAAAACTCAACACGCTGTTGCTGAATCAATGCCAGTTTTCATCTAGTATTAGATTAGCTCTTCTCCATCGAAGATCACACATATTGGACTGTATGCAATGCAACCTACTCAGAGTAGTCCCACTGATATTAATGGACATGACTAACCTAAGTCATTAATGTCAATGGGTCTACTCCACTGACTCCAAATATAGCTTAATTAGATACAACCCACAGACATTTCTAAAAGTTGTTCCACCCACCCGAAAAACGCAATAAGCTTCTTTTTTTAAAAAAAATGCTAGTCTCTTGAAGTACCTGTGCACTTGAAATTGTTTTCTGTCAATCCATATAGTAAGATCCGAAAACCAAGATTTCTTGCAGAGCATCAATAGGTCTTTTCCTAAGCAAGATGCTGTTTCTATTTTAGAATCATCTGGAACAAAGAAAAATGACTTGTTATGAGACCATCCTCCACCATAAGGTCCTGAAATAGAAACATATCCTAAAAGAGAAGCTCTGTGGAATTTCACATTAATAAAATATACAGCCTCAGTAACATAGGAAACAGGTAATAAAAAAGGATCTCTGAACATCTCTAAAACCTCAATCCCTCCCAAATGCACGGGGAAAGAGGTGTGTCTTCACTTGCTGACAAATGTTAACACTGGCGCTTACTGCACTTTGTAGGGGAGTTTATTCCATAGACAGGGATATACCCTGAGACTTTCCCCCAAGCATCCAGAACACCCTCAAGGCCTCCCCTGGAGATGTTAATTCACAGTCCGGTCAGTAAGAGTAGCACTGGGATCATGAGTTTCATAGTGTTTGCACTATGCTGTACCACTTGTTCCCAATATAAAGCCACCAGGTGTGGTCATTAGTTGTTTGGGGGCAAAGTGTCATCAATGGGCTCATGCCATCCTGCCCTATTTCTATGTAACAGCTAAGTCAGGGGAGGCTGTCCATGATCTGGACTAGGGCTGGGCAATATATCCATATATTGTCCAAAATCAGTTTGAAGCCCATATTGTGATATCAGTTTCATAATTTTTTGACTTGGCAATATATTGCGAATCACAGTGTGGGAGTGCACTACGCGAAAATCACAATGTGGGGGAAACCGCAAAGCCAGCCAATGCTTCTCTCGATTCCTGCAGCCCCTGGTAACTCTGCCGGCTCACCTCTCCCCTGCCTTCTGCAAGGGGCAGCGAATCACAAGAGTAGGCACCAGCAGAAATCATGATGCAGGGAAAACTGCAGTGTCAGCCAATGCCTCAACATAGCTCCATCCTTATTTCAGACATGGTGGTATATGGGTATATCTCAGTGTCTAGCTGGTGATATCACAATGTTGAAAACCAGATATCGCCTGGCCCTAATCTGAACAGTTGTGGGATGGATAAGGGTCAATAAACGGAGCTTGAGCCCAAAGGCATTATGGACTGGCGGTTCTCATGTCCGGGAAATGATCTGCAATCCTAAACCCACTTTGGAGAAAGATGAACTCACCAGGACTTCTGAAGAGACATGTGTAGGACTGCACTGTTACATCTTGCCTGCAGGCTTACAATTTGCCTTGGTTGTTGTTTTTATTGATCTTGTGTGAGCCTCAGGGTACCTTTCCAACGGAAGAGTGGGCTAACAATGCTTTAAGCAAACTCCGTAATTCCACAAAATGCTCGGCACTAGAGCATCTCCGCTCTTACACAATAGGTGGGTGTAAGAGTTGCTGTGGCTACACATTCCTACAGTCCTGTCTAAACAACGCAAGGCTCATTACTCAGGAGCCAAGTTACAGCGAAGAATATTAAACTCGACATTGCAAGCGCAGCAGCGGCAAACCTTGTTTCAGATGGTTAACAAACCCACACTGGCATTTAAGTAACAAAAGGAAATCCAAACGCCACCGGTTTAACCTCACCTGACACAACTGCATTGCCTTCAGCATCAACAGCAGCAGCAGCAGCATCTTCTCCAGGAATTTCATTTGCAATAAAAGGGGAAGCAGCAGCTTCTGTTTCTAGGGCTCCGCTTAAGGAATACTGATAACCAGATGTCCTTTCATGATTTTCTAGGCACTGTCCAGCGAATATTTCACCATTCTGCAGATTGCTGACGTCCACACTTTCATGTTCCTTTGTGGAGCTAGGCTTTGATATTTCTTTCTTGAGAATCGCTTGCTCAGACTCTTTGACGTTTCCGGATGAATACACGACCCTAGGAAGAGAGAGCAAGGCTGTAATCCCATGCACATATATTTGGAAGGGAGTCCCACTGACTTCAATGGGACTTGCCTCTGAGGACGCCTGCAAAGGATCAGACTTCATAGAAAGTTTTATGCATTGCATAATTCAAAATGTGGTTTTGACTACCAGATCTCGTGAAGTTAACAGTACCTATCCTTAAGTAGTTGTCCAAAACAAGTAGCAAAACAGAACCATGCCCTACAATCGAAATCGAATAATACCACAGTACATTGCTTTACTTGCCCTCCATCTCAATCATTTGGCGCCAAACACTAAAACCTAATTATATTTTAATATACAGAGTACTCAAAAATCCAAGACATTTTAAAAACAGCAGTTATCGCAAGTTAATTCAACCAGGAGAAAAAATATCTCCCAGGTACAACTTAAAAGTGTATTTTCCTAATAGCACATCTGCTAGAGAAATAGTACTTTACAATGCAACATCCCTGAACCAAACCTGGTCCATGAAGCTTCTGCCATCTGGCTTCTTAGTTGTTATTCTAGAAATAAAAAAGGCAGCTTTAAAGGATGGGCAATTCAAGACCAGACCAGCGTTCCCAATCTCTCTGAAAGTGGCTGACGAAGGAAATTGCCGATCAAGAAACTAGTTGTTGCAGATTTGATAGTGGGGGAAGAGCCACACCTCCATGGTACTGTAGATCAAAAGTTCCAGGTTTAATTCCCAGAATCTCCAGGTGAGGCTGGGAGAGAAATCCCTGCTTGAAAAAGTGGAAAGCCACTGCTTTTATTCTACAGGGAGGGTCCATGCATGCAACAAAGATTATGCTACATCTATAACCATTTTTTGTTTGCTTTTTTCCCCTGTGTTACTTTCTGGCCTATTTAAAAAGCAAACTCGCATCTGTGCATTGGAAAGAAAACCACATTATCCCAGCATAATCAGATTCAAGCAGACCTAGCAAGAGAAGACGTACATAAAATAGAGGTGCATGTGGATATGCACAGGAAAAAAAGCGTGACCCAAACATGCCAGATTATAACTTGAAGATCCTGTGATGTAGACTTAGAATGAGCAGCCCTTTGGATCACTTCCTGGTTTTCCCCGCTAAAGTGTTCATTTACTGCCAATGATAACAAAAACAGCCTCATCAGTTCTCAAAGTCTTTTACAACAAGACAGACAAAATGCAACCTTCAAGAAAGCCAGAAAGGGCAAGGGTGTTTAAAAAACAAGAAAAACAGGATAGCCTCTGAGTAGCTAAATAACTCAGGCTACTTTGGGGGGGGGGAGACTTCCAGATAACTATTTCCTTGAAAGACTTGCTTGGCAATATGCATGAATTTATGGAGTGTTAAAGAGTATGCTGTGTCCTTTAAGGCATAAACACTCTTGTCCAAATCTGTTCTGAAAACAACCTCCAGACAGACATTCTAAACTGTGCGCTGCAATCAGATGAAACTTGTCTGTATTTATTAGTCAATTTATAATAATTCCAGGAAAATACAAGATAATCTTCCTGCCTGGAAGCTGTAACACTCCGTTATCAGACAGTCATCTAAATTAAGATTGCAAAATTCTTCTCCCCTTTGGGAGAGTACGCTGACTGGACTGCTAAAATCTTGATCATCACTTGTGGGGTTGACAGGCTTTCCAACACGCAATAAACAAATAATGACTTTGGCCTATGCAGGAAAGGAGAAATAGTCATTTCTACATATTCTGTCACACTCTAGCATGACCAATAAACTGATTGCAAGCTGTGAAGACAAGTCCAAGTTTGATTCTCATTGCCCAAGGGGCACAGGTTTATTCAACAGACCAAGTCCCCCAAGGGCACCCACGTACTTCCTCCCATAGGAAGTGGGAAAGTACAGCATTTGGGGGACGTGGGTGGCGCTGTGGTCTAAACCACAGAGCCTAGGACTTGCCAATCAGAAGGTCGGCGGTTCGAATCCCTGCAACGGGGTGAGCTCCCATTGCTTGGTCCCTGCTCCTGCCCACCTAGCAGTTTGAAAGCACGTCAAAGTGCAAGTAGATAAATAGGCACCACTCTGGTGGGAAGGTAAACGGCATTTCCGTGCGCTGCTCTGGTTTCGCCAGAAGCGGCTTAGTTATGCTGGCCACATGACCCAGAAGCTGTACGCCGGCTCCCTCGGCCAATAAAGCGAGATGAGCGCCGCAACCCCAGAGTCAGCCACGACTGGACCTAATGGTCAGAGGTCCCTTTACCGTTACCTTACAGCATTTGGGGAAGGGAAGAACAAAGTCTATTTCCTTCCCCTCTCTTAAGGTGGCTCTAGGATTATGGGGAAGAGGACTTGTCGTTTTAAAAGTTTAACCCCACAAAATCTGCTCCCCCATTTTTGTTTAAGAATCCTTCTTCTCCTGCTTTTCCAACTGGAATGCTTCTTGCTGGAAGAGGGAGGAGAAGCAGCATCACATACCTCCTCTTTGGATTCTGGAGTTGTGTTTGGTCCATGAAAATTGAAACAGCTTTGGGAAAACAGGTCTGACTCTACCTAAAGACACTGGGGTCAACCTTCTTTTTTATTTAAATCACTATTTACCCACATGCCTTGAATTACAAATCATTCTGCAGAAAAAGACAAGATGCAGGTTTTCTGTAAGATCACCCGAAACTCCTGGGAGCATACAGAGGCACCTTTAAATAGGGGGTCAGTGCCATGTTTTTGTGAACTCAGCCTCCCTCAGTCACTACCCCCCAAATGACATGTGCTTTTCCCTCTGAATCAAACACCCATTTCTCTTCTTTGCACTTCTCCACGCACATTTGACAAGCTGTCTCCATCTCTAAAAAAACGAAGCACCTTGCAGTTTATCCAAATACCTGGAGCAGATTAGTAAACCTGGGGAGAAAACAGCACCCCATTCACCCTAAAAGACGCATATGATGCAAAAGCTACCAACTGTTGCAACATAGTGCCCTCCAGATGTTGTTGGACTACAATTCCCATCATCCCTGACCACCTGCCATGCTGGCTGGGGCTGATGGGAGTTGGAATCCAACAACACCTGAAAGATTCCATGTTGGCTACCTCAGGCCTCTTGGGTTAGAACAGCAGTGCATCTCACTGTTCCCTTCCCCTGCTCTTCCGCCCAAAGACTTAGTGAAACCTATAGAAACAATATTTAAAACTCTCCAAAGATCCTGTTAAACACACACACACACCAGCAGTCCAGCAAGAAACTGAATATAAATAAAGCATAAAAACTAACAGACCCAAAGAATCTAAAGTCAATTTAATGTGGCACTAAAAATATATCATTCTTGGCAGCAGGTAAGCTTCTCTGGGGAAGAGCATTTCAGAATCAGAAAGAGATGGTCAACGAAATGCTGCCAACTTTCCATCTTTGACTATCCCATCCACCTCAAGTTAAACACATACTTTTGCAGCAACCAGGCCAAAAAGACAAAAGGCGTTAACATGGGATGAGACAAGATTACAGAGAATCTCCTCCAGTTAAGAGCACAGGATTATTAACTAAGGTTTCAATTGAAATAATGAAAGCATAACATTTCAGCCAAAGAAATAAAGAGTCCGGAATCAACACCGGATTTCAGGTGATGGGGGGGGGGGGAGGAAGGTTCCCCTGAGTGGAGGGGCCCAGCCAAGGGGGTGCAAATTTGAGAAGATCCATAGTTGAAGAAGTGTCAAATTTTGGCTTTGTACAGAGCACCATATTACGAAAGATTACCAAAGTCTGCTCCTACCAGAATGACCCTTCTTTCATATACTTGCCCCAGCTAATATAGCAGGCAGCTTAGAGATCTCTTACATCAGGGGTCAGCAACCTAAGGCCCACAGGCCACAAGCGGCCCATGGGGGTCGTTTAACCGGCCCATGGACCCCCACCGCCCGCTTGGGGACCTCGTCGCTCGCTTGGTCGGCTCCCGTGCGCTGCACTAAACTGGTCAGAGCAGAGCGGGGACTGCCTTTTGCGAAGCTGTGCATGCCTCCTCTGCACCGGAAAGAGCATTTGCGCATGCATGTGTGTGCGCATTCTGGCCTGCTGCAGCATCTGCACGACCGTGAACTGGCCCAAGCCACAAAAACTTTGCTGACCCCTGTCTTACATGGTTACAGAACATTTGCAGCAAGATGTGGTAGCTTTTGAGTTAGAAATCCAAGTCCCTCTCTGCAGAAGGTGCAGCATGGAATGCATGGACCATAACTTCTGCTGTCTGCAGACTGAAGACTCCTAGCAGCAGACCTGGAATGTACATAGAGGAAATTTAGCCATGAAAGTGACACTAGATGATGACAACGTTAAGGGATGGTTCACCAGCATAGTGCATATTAGCAGGGCAAGTCTGGGTTGCATAAGCCCAATGGACAGTGTTGGGCGGATGAAGCAAAAGGTGGCAGTAAATACCAATTACTGCAGGTGGGAGAGGCGAACAACAAGATGGGAGAGTTGTTGGTTTTCTGTGCCCCACAGAGGCATCCAATTGGCCTCTGCAGGAAAGAGAATGCTGTGTTAAATGGCCCCATGATCCAATCCTGTGCTTATGGACCTTCCACATACACAAAATAGCTGATCCTAGAATTTCTTCTGGATCTGCTAGACTGAGAGCTACACTAGACATCTTTATTATGGAGCAGGAAGAAAACAAAACAGCATTAAGACTTCCAAGGTATACATCACTTTGAATTTTTCCATTACAAACAAACAATAGCTTTAAAAATAGCATGTAGAACAGAAGCTAAAAGGAATGACAGCCTTAGCAGTAAACAAGCTAAACGATACCAGCCATTCTGAAGCTGCTCGAGACAGGAAGCTGAAATGTCTATATAAAAAGGAGGACAGAAATACAGCAGAATTGAGAAAGCAGGCAGACTATGTACTCATGCTCTGTATTTTAATGCAACTCAGAAGCTTCTGTGCTTTTTGAAGTAGTGCGAGTGCTCCGTACGTTTCAATCTATTATAATTGGCCAGGTTAATAAATGTTTAATATTTGTGGAGTTCTCCGTATCTGCCCAAGAACGCTGCAGTATTCCCTGCTGCATTGACCTAGCCACGGGAGGCAGCACTCACCGATCTCACAACAACTGAAGCACATTGGGAGCAAGATGCTGTGTTGTGGAAAACAACCCATGTCACCTTCACTCTCTTAGAGCAGACCAATTCCCGATAGCAGCTACTAATGCAAAATATATATATATCCTGCAGAAGTCCTGCCTTTCAGAAAATTCATACATGGACACAGGCTTCCTTTTATAAGAAAAAAGACTGTCTAAAAACACAAAGGCTCAACAACTTTGGGTTGTCCGTTCCAAAAGGTGGGAGTTCCTGCACCTCTTTTTCTTGGGGGGGGGAGCACTGTAGATGGTATTATTGCTTTCTGCTCAGTGGAGGTCAGGTGACACATTGGAGCCAATATCAATACGCAACCAATATATATTGGTTGTTTCTTAGCACCGACCCAGGCCACCAAGCCTGAGCTTCTATAGCCACCGGCCACCATGAACCACCATTGGCAGGACTGGCAGCAACAGCAGCAGATGTGTTCTATGCTTATGATAGTATTTTATTCTCTTGGTAATTATGCCGTTTTAAATTATTTGCATTTTATATTTGACTTTATTTAGCAATGTTTCCGATGATTAGTTTTTACCCCTTACCTGCTTTAAGTCTGATGTATTCAGTTTATCTGTATGCTTTTACCTTATGTTGGTCTGTGACCAAAATAAAGATTGATACTGATATTTAATATTAAAGCTGATTTGTGGTGGTCATGTAAACATGCTAGAGAGTATTGGGAAATGATCATAAAACTCACATTTCCCAAAAGACCAGAGCCTTTTTCATAGGATGATAAGCGATGACATTCCAAAAAAGGCACTCAATGTCTTTCTGTGTGCGACTGCTGCAGCTAGAATAGTATATACAGAAAAATGGAAAAAAGAAGAGATACCCACGAAGGAAACTTGGCCAAACAAATTGATCGAATACACAGAATTAGTAACCATGACCATGAAAACTAAGGAATAAGGACAAGTTAAAGAGAAGTGGAGGTGTTTTGGAAATTATCTTAGAATGTACAATATATGATTTAACTTATAAGTACAAGTTAACCTATGAGCAGCAGATAACATCAAAAAAGGAAGACTTGAGATGATAATGGGTGAAATATTAGAATATGCGGCAAGTCAAGATTTCCATAGAATGCCACAGAGAGACTCCAAAAAGAGGAGTGATGGATACTGTACAATGTGTGTATAAAAGCTGCTAAAACTGCATAAATAAAAGTTGGTTTTTTTAAACGAAAAGTTTAAGATTTTTTTGTCTGTTAACTTTGTATGTACAGTATAAGATACATATTCTATAGTTGACATCCTTTGTAATGTTTTATTTTGAAATCTTTAAGATAATGTTTTTGTTTTTACTGTTAATTATGTTGCCTTGACTGTATACTTTATATTTGACTTTGTTTTATTGCAGCTTGGTTCCTTTGATGTTTTAATGTGTTGTAACCCGCTTTGAGATTTTTTTCTTAAAAATATAAAGCAACATAGAAATGAAATGAAGTAATAATAAATAATAATAATAATAATAATACAGTGGTACCTCGGGTTACAGATGCTTCAGGTTACAGATGCTTCAGGTTACAGACAAAGCTAACCCAGAAATAGTACCTCAGGTTAAGAACTTTGCTTCAGGATGAGAACAGAAATCGTGCTCCGGTGGTACGGCGGCAGCGGGAGGCCCCATTAGCTAAAGTGGTGCTTCAGGTTAAGAACAGTTTCAGGTTAAGAACGGACCTCCAGAACGAATTAAGTTCTTAACCCGAGGTACCACTGTAGGTCCTAGGAGCAGCCTCCATGGTGAGGCTGAGCTGCACTCCTGATCACTGCAGATCACCCAGATGGAGCAGCAACATTGGGACTGTGCAGCTGCACTAGCAGAACCAAGCCAGTGCTCCCACCACCTGAACATGCACACCCAGGCAAGCAGCAGGGACAGCCCTGTTCGGAAGGCAGCTGTGCCCCATCACACGGGCTGCTACTGTAGGGCTCTAAAGCAGATGATTCTATCTCGGTCCCTCAGTCAGACCAACCTGTCCCAAACAGAATCACAGAACTGTACAGATGGAAGAGACCCTGAGGATCATCTCATCCAACCCCCTGAAAGAATACACAGCAGTCCCATATGGGGATCGGACCTGCAACCTTGGCATTATCAGCACCACACTCTAACCGATGGAGCTATTCAGTGGCTGGTGAAGGGGTGCAATGGGTAGGAAAGAGTAACAAGAGGCTGTCGCCAGTGACCAGCAGCTCTGGATAAAGGGAGTCATTGCGCTGTTATTGAAGTCAGCGCTGTGCAAATAAAGGATTTATTTACCGGGTAAATGCCTTGTGAATCTACCAAGAAACTTGATGATAACCAGAAGTTAAGATGGACAGGAACAATCTGTTGTCAGGAACTGGTACAGTGGCACCTCGGGTTAAGAACTTAATTCATTCTGGAGGTCCGTTCTTAACCTGAAAAAGTTCTTAACCTGAGGTACCACTTTAGCTAATAGGGCTTCCTGCTGCCGCCGCCCTGCCATTTCTATTCTCATCCTGAAGCAAAGTTCTTAACCTGAGGTACTATTTCTGGGTTAGTGGAGTCTGTAACCTGAAGCGTCTGTAACCCGAGTTACTACTGTATTTATAACAGGAGGACACCAGCAATAGACAAAGCCCATTAGAGACTCAAAGAAGTAAGTTGGATTTGTGGTTTTGGTGATGTTGATTATATGGGGTAACGAGGCTCCAACTGCAAACGCTTTTCACTAAAAATGTCAGATTTGAAATTAAGGCTGCAATCCTACATACCATGCTGAGTAGGCATATGTAGGACTGCATTGTAAGCTTTATCTTCCTGAACATTTGAAGAATGGGAAAACAATTAAGACAGAATAAAAGAACTGCTTTCAAAGACGAATTAAAATAAGTCGGGCGTTTGAAAAACAAAGCTTTAAATACAATTTTTTTTTACTGAAGGACACAAGGATGAAATAGAAGATACCCTCTCGCCCCCAAAATAAATTAAAAATCCAGAAATAGGATTACTGCCTCTAATAGCTGCTGAAACTGATAAAAATCCTTATTTCCTCATATAGATTTTGTTTCATTTTGCAAGCTACAGATAGCGATAAGGAAATTCAATTACGCTTAAAGACTCCGAGTCACAAAAGTAAACTATACAAATAGACTGAAATCAATTTCAACAAAACTGGGCTAACTTAACAATATAATCAGACCTTACAGCATTACCAACATTTACAATTTCTGTTAATGTTATGGTGTAGATAAGGATCAGAGCCTAGACTTGCAAATATTTGCATAACCCCATGTTACAAGTTTTCTTGTGCACATCCTAGTACAGTGGTATAGTTTCTGACCACAGCTTTTTTTGCTGCACTGCAGTACTCCTGTGATAAAAGCCAATGGAAGTCAGGATTCAGTTCCAGTTGTGTAAAAAAATATCCTGCATGACTTGGCAATGTTAGCAAGACCTCTCTATTTCCCAAAGAGGGAAAATTTAATTGTTGGGAAGAATACATCATTTTACACCTGCAAATTTCTCCAATGTGGATAAAATGCAAATCCAAAGTCTCACACATTTCAAAATCCTGCCTCTTCATTCTAATACCAGAGGCTTGGTACAAAGAACCAAAACAGAACTCTTTGCTAATGACCACAGCAAAAACACTTGTTTCCAAATATTGAAAACCAACTGAGTACCTGCTCCTGATAAACTGCCTGTCAAACTGAGAGAGATGGCAAATATACTGAAAATTACTTTCATTCAGCTGAAAGGAGACATATTCACAAGAGATTCTTTTTAGTGATAAATAAGCTTATTTGCTATATATATTGGAATGCTAAATTTGAACGATAGTCATGTCAATCTATTGGTTTTTCCTTACTAAAGTTCTTTGGGAAGCTTTTGCATATTTGTATTTCAGAATACAGGGTGGAATTATTTTCACACACACAGCTGTAATGCAAACCTTTGCCTTTGCTGTCTGTTGGGAAGAGTAAAAATTCCATTGCTCTATTTTCCCAAAGCTTCCTGCATTGCGCCAATTCATTCAATTATGCAGCTGCTAATTGGAATTGACAAAAATCTTTTACTTGTCAAGCTGTACGTACAGTGAGAACAGCATTTCTCCTTTTCAATTGGTGGCACGGCCAATGGCATTCACACTTAGATTTGCACAGGTCCTACTAAAAGCCAGAACATTGTCAAGTTTACAAGACGGAAGGGTAAGAAATGGAATGGATTATGTTTTTTAAGTAGGAAAATGGGGAATAATTACAGCAGGGTGGTTAAAATTAAAATAGGAATTCACAGTCTTCTACCTCTAACCTGTAAAGCTGATGTAACTACTGTTTTGCCCCATCTAAATATGGGCAAATAATAATAATCTGGTAATCAAAAACTGTGGTATTCCCTGGGAATCTCTGTAAAAGTAGGATGTCTGTTCTAAAAAGTAGCTTGAATTAGCATAGCCTCTTCCCTGCAGGCCTGAAGATCACATTTAATTAAGCAATATGCTGCTCACTCTTTACATTACAAAGGGAATGTCTAATATGCAGTTCTCCAATATACCACGGGCTCTCAGCGGCCATGTCACTTAACCTCAGTTGAAGAAACCTGTCAACAGAAGAGACTCCCACTCAGCAAGAGCAATAAAAGCATCAATCCCGCTTCTCGCGCATTTCATGTAGCAATTGGCTTCTGGGCCACATAAAAAATGACCTGCCCTGCATCCTTTGAGAACACCAATCCTCTAAAGGAGAGGATTAAAGAACCAGAAAATTATCTAAGAACGTGTCTTGATTTTGCCAAATTACCCAGTCTTGATAACGAGTGAAACATTCAGCACAGCCACAAAGGGAGCCTCTATATTGTAATGAGCTCTCCTAGGTGCTGGATTTGTGCAGAGACACCTAGGAACACAAGGAGGATTCTAGCATCCCCAACACTGGCGGGCTTTACACATCTGTACAGCAATTGGAACCATTCACTTGTATGGAGCAAAATAAAGGTGCACACTTGGTGGCAACCTCAGGACAAGCTAAACCACCCTTTGGTGACCTCAGAAATTAGCCAGGCACCAGGCGCTGGTCCATTTGGGACCATGTGGAGGTTGGCAAATAACCGCTCCATCTGGCTGGCCCCTCCAGCTTCCTTAAGCGGGTCAGAAGAATTACTTATTTATTGCATTTACATCTCACCTTTTCCTCCAAGGAGTTCATCCTCCTCAATTAATCTCTACAATGACCTTGTGAGGCAGATTAAGAGGTCGCGACTGACTCCAAGGTCACCCAGTGAGCTTCAGATTTTAACCCTGATCTCCCATGTCCTAGTCAGACACTCTAAGCACAACACCACGCCGACTTCCTATAGTCCTTCTGCTATGGGGCACTAGGTAAATAAACATGGGGAAAGCCAAATGTCACTTAAAGAAGGTTCTGAAGAGTTTCCTGGAAGCTTGCATTTGTTTTATTCTGGGTTGTTTTATTTGATCTTTTAATGTGTTGTAAACCTTTTTGAGATATTTTTTCTTTAAAATATAAAGTGGTATAGAAATAAATAAATAATAATAATAATAATGGCAAATTCAATTGCAAAAAAGGTGCCTAGATATTCCATTGTGGCAACCGTAACTTAGGTTTAAGGTGCCATTTGGCGATTAGCTTATATATCTGAGTTTCTAACACTGCCTCGGAGTCTCAGATCAAGGGCATTCAGCCACCTCTCTGAGGTACCAAACTGAAGTAATTTTATAAATTTATGAATTATTTAAAAAGAATGGGGCATAAATTATTGGATATGCAACCAGTAACTTCCGGTGGAGTGAGAATGCTGGAACCCCCAGACCAAACACCGAGGCCTTGCTCCAGGTCTCCCACATCACCCAATAAAATTGATTGGTGGTAAATTCAGTACAGACAAAAGAAAAATACTTTCTCACACAGTATGTAATTTATTTATGGAACTAATTGCCACGATGTGTGATAGCCAGGGTCTTAGGGTTGCTCCCCAAGTCATACACTTACTCTCAAGTAGTGAGCATAAGTTTGCAGAAAATGTAGAATAGACATTATAGTTCTTTCATATATCCTTGGTGAAAACATTTAAAATGCTAAGAAAGAGAAGAGTTTCTCTACCACATACAAGAAGCATCTCTAATGAAAAAATAACCTTTTTAACAAAGTCATCTAAGTAGCCAGTAGGCATGAGAAAAAGCAGTTTCATGGAGAAAGCAGACAATTGTTACTCAATGCAAAGCACACCTCTTTCCATTTAATTAATGAGTACTAAGACTATCCCAAAATCATCTTGCAGTTAAGTACACTCTTACAACTTGCTGGCCATCACTCTGTCAGCTACCCCTTTTACCTCCACTTTCGCTTCCTCCCTCCCAATTTCAAATTGTCAAATATTAAGAAACAGACGTATCAAAAATATGTATTTTGGTATGTTGATGATTGGTTATGGGTTCATATCTACAGTGTTAAAAAAAAGGTGGGGCAGCATTCTTTTAACATATCGTATAGTGGGGTGGTTGGGAGAACTCACTCTTCCCAAATTCCTTGTTCCACAATCTAAGAATCAGGCTCATTCCTTGATGCCTAGAGAACCATTATAATTGGACAAACTGATGGCCTGCTATCAAAACTACCAGGCTGAAAACAAGTTTCTTAACTGTCATCAGATCTATCACAATACTAGCTCGAACTACATTTTTTAAGGGGGCAGGTGAGAGTGGAAACTTACTGCAGGAATGTTTTAAATTCAGAGGGTTCCAAATTCTCCAGATACAAAACTTCACCATGGTTTGGACTGTTTAACACTCTTCCAGCAACATGGGAGAAAAAACCGGGAACTCTTGCTAGAAGCACCCCCTTGTGAGCTCGGAAGAGAGCGCCGCCAACATGGAAAGTGACATCAGTTTGGATTTCTTCCTTAAGAAGCCTGTGAAAGACAACAGAGAGAGCATCACACATTAAGCTCAAAATGGAGTTCAGAATATGTTTCTTTCTTGGATGTCTAAAACAAAGTGCTATGCTTGCTCACATACCATCCTCCAATAACAAGATACCCAGATGGTAGGTGGCACTGAAATTAACTGGAACAGGGGCGGCACCAACAGCCAGGATGACTGGTCACCTGCTGAGGTACATACCAACCTGTGGAGGTGCCCTCCTATTCCTCCTTGCTGTCCTGTTCACCTGTGTGAGCTGACAAGAGCAAGCCACAGTGCCTTCTGCTTACTTTTCCTCCAGGACAGCTGCACAGATAAGACCCTGAGAAAAGGTGTAAGCAAATGAGCACTGGAAGGAAAAGAAAGCGAGCAACTTATAGAAGGGTCCCCCACAGAG
Organism: Podarcis liolepis; assembly: GCF_965112155.1. Classification (NCBI taxonomy): domain Eukaryota; kingdom Metazoa; phylum Chordata; class Lepidosauria; order Squamata; family Lacertidae; genus Podarcis; species Podarcis liolepis. The sequence goes on along the minus strand of NC_139559.1, from coordinate 73,078,880 downwards.
ATTTTGCCCAACAGCAACCCCAAACCTGGCGCCAGCACCGGATCGGACTCACATCCGGCTGTTCGATAATATGACCAACCAGGCCCATTGCAAAACTTGCTTCCTCTCCCATATTTTCTCTGTCCCCGCTTCTTGCTATTCCAAGACTTGCAATTTCTTTCTTTCCTTTTCATTTCTGTTTAGCTACTGGGAAAGCAGTAGCTTCAGAGAGCAGGCGAGGCAGGGAGCTTTTTTCTTGCTGAGATTCTGCACAGAGGCACAATTCCTAGTGTGCCCTGGGAAGAACCAATTAACTACTCTAAGAATTGGAGCTCTGGGAGGTCAATACGGGTCTCCTAGTGACTCTAAGGAATTCTGAACCAGCTACAGCTCCCAGAATTCTTTGGGGGAAGCCATGACTGTTTAACGTGGTATGATGCTGCTTTAAATGTATCGTGCAGACAGAAGCTCAGACATGCCAAGAACAGACCCCCTGAAACCAATGGGATTTAAGTTAGCCGTGACAACTACTTATGCCCCATTATTTCAGTGGACCTACTTGGAGCATGCTGAAGCCTGCATCCATCCCTTGCTTTTACTCAAATCTTGAAAACTGCAACTTTCTCCAAAGAGTGGAGAATGAAAGTATCATGAAGTAGTGATTCTGTAAAAAAGTATCGCTGGGTGGGGCCCCTCAGGCAGGTGGTAGCAATTAGTCCCCAAAGTGGGAGCAGGTGATGGGGCTGGCTGGCTGCCAGCATTCCCCAGCCCCTATAAATCTTCGAGTTAACCTGCCGAGGGGAGGAGAGAACACGCTGTAGACTAGGCTGCCGATTGACGTCTGTAGCTGGTGCCAGAGAAGATGCCAATAAGGTCTGATAACCCATTTGGTGCCTATGTGCGAATTATTAGAAGCTTGGAGGGAGGACTCGGGAAAGCGACCTCCTCCTTGATAGAAAGTTCTTTCCAAAGCACTGATGGAAAATCAGGTCCCAGAAGGGCATGCCCTAGCAATTAGTCTCCAGGGAGGAACAATTATTCCATCAGCTGGAATAGCTCAGACGATAGCATATGAGGCTCTTAATCTCGGAATCATGAGTTTGAAATGCCACGTTAAGCAGGAGATTCCTGTGTCAAAGGGAGTTGGACTAGATGACTCTCATGATACCTTCCAACTCTACAATTGCATTAATAAGCAACCCTGTGTGACGTTAACATATGAGAGTGCTGGAGGTGAAATAGTTAAACAGGTTACCCAATCAGAACCCAGGGGGTGGAGTCAGAGGGACTATAAAACCAGCTCTGGGAGGGGCGGAGGAGAGAGTTCGTTGGGTGGTTGGTTGGAGTGCGAGTAAATTGGGATAGAGTCTGTGGGTAGGTTGAGTTGGTGTAGCGAAATAAGCTGAGTCAGGAACAGTTAGGAGCTAGGAAGACAAGTAAAATATCTGAGAGGTGGTTTAGTGAGTGAGAGCAGGTAGCGGAAGTTATAGGTCTGGATAGGCACCCTATGATTGTAATTGACCGATACAGTTTATGAAACCACACGCTTGTTAAACTGTAATAAATAAACATAAGTTTATGTTCCAATTTATCCCTAACTGGACTCAGTATTGTACCAGGTAGTGCATGGTTGGTGGCAGCGAGAAATAAAGTGGTGGCACAGGGATCAATAGACGGTGAAAAATCTAGGGACCCTGAGTGATCACCACACCTTGGTAAGAGGGTTCTGTGCAAAGGGCTGCGTGCATGGCCCTGGCACCAAAATTTTTGGTTGCCTGGCCCCTTCATGGGGAATTTTGTGGGTGCTCAGGCACCCAGGGTGTTGGCACCTATGCCTGGTAGTCTCCAAAAAAAAAAAGCTCAGTTAATTACACTAATAACTGTCTTTATTTGCTTACTTTATATTATAATGGAGAAATTGCAGCGCTTTTTTCCTTCAGTGTTTCTATTCGTGCATTACAAACACCTTGGGGGATTTAAGAAGAAAATGGGATGGGGGCGGCAAAATTAGCAGGTGCCACACTGGGGAGTGGAGGCATGTGCATGTTGGGACTGCCTGCGCTGTTGCTTCCCACACGCCCCTCTCCTAAGCAACCCACACACGGGAAGAGCCACACTGGGGTTTAGTGATGCTAAAATTTGGGGGCCTTCTTAAAAGAAAAGTCTCCACAATTTGGGGGCCGCCTTAAAAGAAAAGTCTCCACAATTTGGGGGCCGCCTTAAAAGAAAAGTCTCCACAATTTGGGGGCCTTCCCACAAAGAATCTCCACAATTTGGGGGTTTTCCTTTAAAAAAAGCTCAATAATTCCTTTGGTTTCCTCAAAATAAGCGCAACCCTTTGGGCGGTATCCTAAAAGAAAGCGCTCGACCATATTGAGGTCTCCCCCTACCTCTCCACATCCTGCCTCAGCCGCTCGGCCACCGCCTCCTTCAGCCTCCGCCTCTCAGACGGGGCCTTCTCGCCGCCGCCTTTCCCTTCTCTTTCCGCGGCCCTCGCGGGGCCCTTGGACGAGGCGCCGCCGCCCCAGCGCGCCATGAAGCCGGCCAGGCAGCCCAACTTCCGGCTCAGAATTAGCCGACGGTCCCTGGGAGCCGCTACGCCGGCGTCGCCGCTCACGCTCCGCTTTGTCTCTCCCACGCTGCAACGGGCGCTCGGCGAAGGGAGCGTCTCGAAACTCTCGCCTTCTGTTTAGAAGCGGCGGCCCGAGAAGAGGCCCACCCCTTCCCTTCGCCTCATTGGGCAGCGGGGAGGAGAAGACCAATCGCGAAGCGGCTCTCCGTCGAGCCCCGCCTCCGTGTTGTTTACCAGCCTGGGGCGCACGTGGTTTGGTTCAGGTGGAGGCGGGGAGAAAAGGGGGCGGCTGGGCTTGGCTATAGAAGGTTCCCGGTGATCTGGAGCCGCGGACTCGTATAGAAAGCTGGCAAGGGTGTCATTGGGTCAGAGCAGAGGAGAAGTAGAGATGGGTGGTGTTTGAATTCTGATCTGATGCCATGTTAGCTAGATTTCAATGAAGTACTTTGTTTAGGGTTGCCATTTTCCCTAAAGAAAGAAAAAAAAAGTGTTGCATGAATCGGACTTGGTTGGATCTGGTTCTCAGTGTGATTTCTCCATATGGATTGAAAGGGAATAAAAAGCTTTTTTAGGAAGACCCCAAAATTGTTGAGCTTTATTTTAGGAAGATCCGGAAATGGTTGCGCCCCCCCCCAAAAAAAACCCCGAGATTTTTCATTGATCCAGGACAAAGCGCCCTTTCGGGAACCCCCCCCCCCATATCCATTCAGACTTTGACATACGGCAGCCCTAAATTTGTTAAAAGTGCAGTGCTCTTAAAGGTAAAGGGACCCCTGACCATTAGGTCCAGTCGTGGCCGACTCTGGGGTTGTGGCGCTCATCTTGCTTTATTGGCCGAGGGAGCTGGCGTACAGCTTCTGGGTCATGTGGCCAGCATGACTAAGCCGCTTCTGGCAAACCAGAGCAGTGCACGGAAACGCCATTTACCTTCCCGCCGGAGCGGTACCTATTTATCTACTTGCACTTTGACGTGCTTTCAAACTGCTAGGTTGGCAGGAGCAGGGACCGAGCAACAGGAGCTCACCCCGTCGTGGGGATTCGAACCGCCGACCTGCTGATCGGCAAGTCCTAGGCTCTGTGGTTTAACCCACAGACTCCAATTTCCTTCACAGAGCTTCAATGCCCAGAATTCCCTGGGAAGAGGTATGGATCATTAAACCCTTAAAACCTGTAGTTTTGTGATGGTGGTAATAGCCTCCTAGCAACCCGCAGCAACCTTAACAAACTACACTTCCCATAATTCTTTGGGGAAGGCGTCTCTGGTATGATACCGCTTTAAATGTATGTTGCAGATAGGTTACAGTCCCACAGCAAGAGGGGATTAGGATGGGGAATGCCTCCCTGGGAATTGGGATAATGATATCACAAAGGAGTCAACCAATCATGAATGGATACATCGTGTTTTCTGTCATACATTTAGAAAACTCACTATAAAGAGCTGGGTACAGGGCACCATGTCAGTTGCAGTTTATTAGAACAAGGCAAATACTAGGATACATAAGTCGTCATCATAGTTCTTCATTCTCTATTTTAGTTGTTGAAACACTATGTGTATACATCCTAGGTTTTTTCCCCAGTTTACATCACTGGACAAGCAGCTATCAACTTAGCACAATTACATCTGATTTGTCACTTTAGGATCTCAAAATGTGCCCAGACACAAGTTTTGTTTTCTTTAGGCTTTTGCAGTAATATGTAGACCAAAAAAACCTGTTAACATTTTTAATGGTAAAAATACAGTAAAAAAAATTCCAACCAGTAGAATGAAAATTGATCATCATACCAATAATAACTTCTTTTACATCTGGTACCCCTGCACTGATTCATCATTATATCATTATAAATTTGTTAAAGGCACCACACATTAGAATTTTAAAGCAAGTGAGTAACCAAAACTAAGCAACTTTCTATGAATTCCTTATTGTACAAGCACAAACATTTTTAAGGCAAGTGTTTCATGTGCAAAATACAGAATACAGGTAAAACCAACATTAACATTACAGAGTCTTACATCACCTTCTTTTAATAACATTGGCATCAATACGTACAGTACATTGAAAAACATTTTCTCTAGCAGAGCTCAGGTCTAAGGTTTGCTGCAAATATGGCCCTGATCACAATTAATTTTAACATTTAGATTGTGCCAGCAAAAAACAACAACAGTCACTCTCTTTTTCTTGACTCTTCTTTCAGGAAAGTCCATATCAACTTGTTCACAATGTCAGGCTGATCTTGTTGGAGCCAGTGGCTGGCTTCGGACAGAATCGTAAGTCTAAACTGATTTTTTACATAAATCCTTGTGATTTCTGCCATCTCAACCTCCATGAAGGGATCTTTTTCTCCCCACAACAACAGAGTGGGCATGGTGACCTCATGGTGCTGCAGAGGCAGGCAACTTTTAAAGAATAAAATAAAATAAAGATCTTATTATTTTAAAAATCGGGACAAACGGATCAGGTTTAATTCCATTTCATAGTCTGTCACTCCAATCCACCAAGAGAGATCCAACCTGAAATCAGGCTAACTTGTGTAGCAAGTGGACACAGGTCTGTATATATTTCTGCACTGCCATGTTTTTCTGGGCCTACCTTCCTTCGATTCATGTAGGGATACAAAATACAATCTGGGGCTACTACTAGCTTTGTGTGACCAGAGTTGGACTGCTCCTTTCTCTTTCTTTCGGCAATGCATCCCCCATCTGATCCAGAGGGTTGGAGAACCCTATGGAGCGGATTTCAGGAGCACATGGGAAGGCAGGAATGGGGAGCGCTTGTTGCAGAAGCAGAAGTCCACTAGGCAAGTGTGCCACAATTGGTTATCAGCCTATATCCCTATTATGCCACATGAGGACATATTTATAAGGAACAAAGGAAAACAGGGCTTTTCACTTCATATAAACTCATCCCATATTAAAGGCAAATTAGACCGCAACTTTCAAGTAACATTACTGAAGGGTAGGTGGGTTCGTGCAGGACTCGAGGCCTAGGTTCAGCTCAAGAGAATTTAATGACGCATCAGGAACAAGAATGACAAATGGGGACACTTGGCCCAGTATATATACCTTAAGCCGGCCCAGCCTCCCTGTGATAGGTTGCCTTATACTGCAACTAGCAAATCACAACACCGGCCCTATCGCAGCAGGGATTGGCTGCTTGCCAGCTACTAGCAAATACCATTGGAGCATTTTAGAATCCTTCCCGTCTTCTGTTCTGCAGCTGCAGCCTGGGCTTAGCCTACGCTGCATACATAACATTTACCAACCTCCTCCTTTAGATAAATTTCAAATTAAGAAAAGTCATATACCCCCCGGCTGAACATCCATTTCCAAACTAATTTTGTCCTTCCTCCTCTATGCCCAAGAGGCATTTCAGAGAGTCTGAACTGAGTTTCAAGGTAGAAAATTCACAATAAGGCCACCAAACACCCCCATTTTATCTCTTACAAAGCTGTGAGAAGTGACTGCTATGTTTCTGTACGCATGTATAAAGGTAAAGGGACCCCTGACCATTAGGTCCAGTCGTGGCCGACTCTGGGGTTCCGGCGCTCATCTCGCTTTATTGGCCGAGGGAGCCGGTGTACAGCTTCCAGGTCAAGTGGCCAGCATGACTAAGCCGCTTTTGGCGAACCAGAGCAGCGCACGGAAACACCATTTACCTTCCCGCCAGAGTGGTACCTATTTATCTACTTGCACTTTGATGTGCTTTCGAACTGCTAGGTTGGCAGGAGCAGGGACCGAGCAACAGGAGCTCACCCCGTCGTGGGGATTCGAACCACCGACCTTCTGATCGGCAAGTCCTAGGCTCTGTGGTTTAACCCACAGTGTATAGTGCACGGTAATGACTTCTGCACCTAAATTAAGCCATACTCTAGGTTGTGAACAGTATCTCATATTATGTGATTGAGCAAAGAACAATAGACTGACCTGAAAAGGTTTCTATAGTGATTAATGGGACCGGTTAGTGCGCCTGGTTGGGAGAATACATATAGGTAAGCTTCAATATCTTCTGCTGTTAGCCTGCAGCCTTTCCTTCCAATTCCACTTGACTGGCCAGTAATGAGGCTTTTCAGAATCTATGGCAACAAATAAGTAACAAGAATTAAATCTGTCCAAAATTACTAGACAGTTCTCATTCATAAGCACTGTAATGGTCTCTCATTTGCTTTATATCAATTCTTCTTTTGGTATCATACCTCTGTTTCCCACCTTCAGAAGTTATGGACAATAAGGTGGCATCAGCCGCCTCAGTGGAACCCCCAACTTTACAGAAGTACGTGATTTCAAAAAATTAACCCCCAGTTGATTATTTAAAAAACTACCGAAGCAAGGTAAGACCAGGTTATGCTGAATAAGTATGAAGGGATATTTCAATTTCAGTTTTCCCAGTTTCTCATTTTTCCCCAATCTGCAATTTTCCACATTTTGCATCAATTAGCATCTTTTTATTTTAAAAAATCCACACAATAAACACATTTTAATATGCAGTTTTGTCTCACGTACAAATTTTTGTGAGTTTCCCCTAATATAATGCATTTCTGTATATTATTTTCATGAGTACTTTCATTTTTAGGTGCACTTTCCCCATAAATATGTGTCTTTGTAAATACTGGTTGGAGAACTGCATTGCAAAATTGGGGTAAGTGCAAGTTTTGAAGGACAGGTCTGTTTCAGTCTGCATATTGTTTTGGAAACTGCAAAGCTGATAAATGTGGACCAGTTCAAATTTCCCTAGCTCTGAAACAGTTCCAATGTGTTCTGGAATGTGCTGGGGACTGTGGGTTTGTATTCAATGTCGAGCCAAGGAGATCTGTCCATCCCTGGTGGGAAGCATTAAAAACATACCTTTCCTTTCTGCGCAGCAATGTTTCCATAAGCGATACAAATTCTCCCTCTTGGCACACTTACCTTAAAATCATTTATCGTAAACATAAGTTCAGGAAACCATGGCATTTGGAAGAAGTAGTAGTAGGCAGATTTAATCATTTGTGATGGATGTCGTAGAATGTATTCTTGAAAAGAAAAGACATGTTTGGGGTTGGTTTTTTTAGCTTGGTGTATTTATTATGGCTTATTTCACATGCTGTGAGGCGCTTTGGGCACAATTTTGTGGAAAGGCAAATAAATGATGATGATGATGAAAAGGGAAACACACCTGTGAATTGAAATGAAAAGCTGAAGATTTCGAATTATGATAAAATGTTAATATCCTTTTGCACCTAGGAATTAGTAATGTTGCAGATCCTATGCACATTTACCCAGAAAGGAAGCCCAATCACGTTCACTGAGGCTTATTCCCTAGGAACTGCATTTAGGATCACAGCTCATAAACCTCATTTTCTCCTTAATCTTACAGAAGCAAGAGGGAGAGAACACAGAAGTGTTCTTTTGGGAATTTCCGAAAGGCGGCGCTTTGTCGTGGTTTATAGGCAACTCTCTAAAAAAGCTGGTTTTCACTTTTTGAAATATGGCAACCCCAGGTCCTGCCGACTTGAACTTCCCTTTCATTCTGACCACGTGGGCCTATTAGTCATGACACTTTGTACTGGATGTTCAGTCTCAGACAGGGTGGATAAAAATCAATGATTTAAAAAATAAAATCGGATTTTTAAAATTTAAATCGGATTTTTAAAATTTAAATCGGATTTTTAAAATTTAAATCGGATTTTTAAAATAAATGCTTTTGGAGGGAAAATCTTTCTAAATATAGTTTTCTATTTATGTTGCATTATAGTCCAAAGGCTATTCATCAGGAAATAAGGATTTAAGTTTTTCATGTGTGATAAAACTCAAAGATGTTTTTTTAAAAAAATTGTTTAACAACATCAGTTAACAAACAAACATACATATGCTATAATGTTATTGTTTTAGTTAAATAAATTGTTTAAATTGTTATTAAGGAAATGATTATTTTTCTCCTTCCAATAAAGTACAGCAGAAAAATTATCCAAATATAAACATTTAACTTCTTAAACCTCACAATAATTTCACAATTATCTGTCTATGTATTTCTAATAGTATAACCAAATCAGAAATTTTTGATATAACTGTAAAAACTACTCTGAAAATTTATTGTTCCAAAAATGAAACCCTTCATCTGGTTGTAAATATTAAGATTCTACCAGCAAGAATGAGTCTTTCTGTAAAAAGTGATTTAAATCGTGATTTAAATTGATTTGATTTAAATCAAATCCACCCTGGTCTCAGAAGCACTATACCTCTGAAAAGCAGTTGCTGGTAGTCGCAAGTGCTCAGAACCTCTGGGTTTGAATATTTCCTATTGGCTACTGGTGAGCCACTGAGTGAGCAGAATACTGACTTAGATGGGCCTTTGGTATGAACCAACATGGCTCCTTTTATGTACTTATGTTTCTGAAGCAGTTTGCTCTACCATTTTCTCTAATGGCTTGTGGCACCTGGCTATGTTTATTCTTCCAATAGACTACATGGAGATGGCGGAAATGACTGGCAGAATCCGAGACCAGGGAGAAGAGTTGGTGGAAGAAGACTGGAGGAAATTTAAAATGTATTTGCAGAAATATTGTAAAATTTTTGAATGTTGAGGACATTGAAATGAATTGCAGGGGTTTTAGCAACAAGGTAAAATGCAAGATTGGATTAATAAAATAGATAGACTAACAGGATATGAATTTGCTGAACTAACGTTTAAAAGGGATACAAAAATGGGAGACGCGAGGGAGTCAGGAAAATAAGTTAATCAAAGAGGAGAAATCAAGAAAGAAGGAATTTTTGTTTTTCTATATGTGTTTTCTTTTCTTTTCTTTTTTGTGTTTAATGTTTGTACTTCTGTATTTTGTAATTTTGTATCTTTTTGTTTTTTGTATTTTTCTAAACTTTTTTATGGATAAAACCTAATAAAATATTATTTTAAAAAAATGTTTATTCTTCCAATTCAAATCCACTCTGTTCTTAACTTGGCACCGGGGCTCGGCACCTCTTTTTCTAGAAAAAACAGCACCACACATCTCTGCTTAAAGATGAGAATGCTACAGACAGCTAGAACATTGGATCCCGTCGCCCCAAAAACTTACCTGTAAAAACTGAAGGATGGGGGAAATTCACAACAATCAGCTTCGTCACCATTTCTGGGTAACAAATAGCAGCTAGCCAAGCAATCATTCCACCCCAGTCGTGACCAATCAGCACGCACTTGCTGTACCCTGTTATTTAAAAATAGATTTCTGATAGTTGTTTACCAGCAGTTACATCCAAATACATTATCACATCAAAGGGAATGACAGTAGAAGTTGCAGTATGTCTGGTAGCAACATCTCAATTCTACCCCCCCCAACTCACCCCTTCGCAAATTATTCATACCACGATAGGTGGGCGCTTCTATTAATAAACTGCTTTCAGAATCATGGGATACAACATAGCAACAAGGTGGGAAATTTCTTAAGAACCCTTCCCCCCCCCCTTCGTAGCTGGAGTTTATTTATATTCCAGCACGTGTTTTAGAGCAACTTATAAGGTAAAGGAGGGACGTGGGTGGTGCTGTGGGTTAAACCACAGAGCCTAGGACTTGCCGATCAGAAGGTCGGCGGTTCGAATCCCCGTGACGGGGTGAGCTCCCGTTGCTCGGTCCCAGCTCCTGCCAACCTAGCAGTTCGAAAGCACGTCAAAGTGCAAGTAGATAAATAGGTACCACTCCGGCGGGAAGGTAAACGGCGTTTCGCTGCGCTGCTCTGGTTCACCAGAAGCGGCTTAGTCATGCTGGCCACATGACCCAGAAGCTGTACGCTGGCTCCCTCGGCCAATAAAGCGAGATGAGTGCCGCAACCCCAGAGTCGGTCACGACTGGACCTAATGGTCAGGGGTCCCTTTACCTTTACCTTATAAGGTAAAGGACCCTTGGATAGTTAAGTCCAGTCAAAGGCAACTATGGGGTGTGGCACTCATCTCACTTTTCAGGCCAAGGGAGCTGGCGTTTGTCCGCATACAGCTTATCTGAGTCATTTGGCCAGCATGACTATACCACTTCTGGTGCAACAGGACACTGTGACGGAAGCCAGAGCGCACGGAAACAACATTTACCTTCCTGCCACAGCGCTACCTATTTATCTACTTGCAATGGCGTGCTTTAGAACTGCTAGGTTGGCAGGAGCTGGGACAGAACAACAGGAGCTTAGTCCATTGTGTGGATTTGAACCACAAACCTTCCGATCGGCAAACCCAAGAGGCTCAGTGGTTTAGACAACAGTGCCACCCACGTCCCTTTATCAACTTATAACAAGAAGGGTGGGGGAATAAGGCTGAAATATTATACAACCAGGAAAAATAAATTTTTAAAAGTTACAAGAAAATGCATCAGCCGGTCAGAAAAGTCCCTTGAGGGAGAGGTGGGGAATCTGTGGCCCTCCAGATGTTGCTACAATTCCCACCATCCCTGATCACTGGCCATGCTACCTGGGGCGAGGGGAGCTGAGGTCCCACGACATGTGGAGGGCTGCAGGTTCCCCACCCCTGCTCTAGGAAGAAGTCACAAAAGGCTACAGGAAAGGTTTTGGAGTTCTTCAGGAACGCAGCCGAAGTCACCGTTCCTCAGTTCTAGAGGGACCCTGTTATGTACTGAAGTTCTCACCCTGGGCCAGCAGGGGGATACTGTAGATAGTTATGCAAATAAGGGATCAAAAGTGATGTTCAGTGATTGGATAGTTTTAGAAAATTGTTACAGTTACATTGTACTGGAGCTCTATATAAGCAGGCTGACTGAACCCTTCAGTTCAGTTCTGTCCTGTGAATAAACAAGAGCTGTTTGAAGAATCGCTGTGTTGTCTGATATGTTCACCCACAACTTAACAGACCCCATTCTACAGCACTGGAACCACAGGCATGAAATAGCAATACTTTCACAAATAGATGGTCACTGGACATATCTGATGAAATAAGATAGCAGGAGGATTGATTAGAGACAGACTGTCCCTGTTCTGATGCGGCATGAGAAGGAGATTCAGATGTCAAGAACGCAACTCTGGAGATCCCACCAACTTGCTTATCAGAAAGCAAGGCAGGGCCCAAGATGGCATCAAGGCCGCAGACCCCAGTGTGCCAGGAATCAATCTGAGCTGGGGTGAATAAATAAAAGTCGCGTCAAGACCAGGAGCCAAAGCATCATTGAGAAGCGTGGTGGGACTCAATGAAGCAAGCAAAGGGCTATTATTAATAGGGACAGGTATGGAAATGAAGGTGCCAGGGCTGATCAAGTAACAGGGCTGGGCAGGATGGGTTATGGGGATTGCCGGTAGGACAAAAAACGAAGCTCCTTTTACAACCTTCCGTCTTACGGATTGAGATGCTTGCTGTGGTTTCATATCTGTCTCTCGGTCCGACAGATAGAAACGTTTGGCCTTTTCCAGACGCTTAACATCTACCTCAATTTACCTTAGGCTCCGTATCCCCACAGATATGTGCTTTCTTTCATCGCAAATACAATACTTGCAAGCAACTTATTTGTATGTTGTTTTGTTGAGGGCAGGGATAGTCTTGCTATGTGGAGATGGCCTTCCTGCTTTTCATTCCCACGCATATACACAGCTCCTCTTTTTTGGGGAGGGGGGGCATATCAAAAGACTGTGTTTCCAGCGCAGAAGAATGAGACAGCACAACCCTCGAGGAAGCTGGGGGAGAGTTTTTCTCTGCTTAAGCAGCCACCCAAGAATTTACGTAGGTTGGGAAAAGCTGTGGCGCTGGCCATCAAACCAGTAAGTGCCTGTAAACGAATTACAGTCATCTTCCCCATAGAAACTGCATTTGCTCAGGGTGTGGGCGAGAATTGCATTTTCCCATTGGCAACATAATGCGGATTTGCTGCTGGATAAATTGTAGTTTCCGTGCAACGGGTGGTCTACCTGGAGCAAATGCATTCTGGCTGTCTTTCTACAGGGCTTTATTGTCGAGAAAGACCTTTCCATTTAACTCCCAGCATGTGAGCACTGCATGTGTTGACGCTTTCATTCCGATTCAAGTAAGGAATTTTTGATAAACAGCTCAAGAAATCGCGGCTTTTAAAAATCCACGCAAATTTTCCCGAATTAAGATTTAAATTAAGAAAAATAGCATGCACTGCACACATAAACAGTCATATTTAAACGAGAATTTGTTAAAGGGAAAATGTTAGCGTTCCCCCTTTTAGGATTATTATAAGCTGGGCAGCTTGGATGCTATTAACACACCAAGAGACTCCAATATATCCTTTATATCTGTAATCAGACAGTCTAGCTTGTAATTCTCTCTCTGGGCAGGGGCATCGGTTTCTCCGTAACCTCTCAAATCCAAGGCCACAACTCGGTATTCGCTCTTAAATTCCCGCATTTGATGACGCCAGGAGTACCTATTAAAGAAGAAAAATGTTTTACTTCCTAGCATTTTTTTTTTACTTAAGGTTGATAAGCCGTTTTACCCTATTTTTAGAAAAGCAGTTCATACCAGAAACATAAAAGATCACAAACCTGAATTCAAGAAAGATGTTATACCAGCATTTTTTATATAAAAAAAGAAACAAAAACTGCACAGAAGCAAAAACCCGCAATATTGATCTTGCTGCATCAGATCAAAACAACTCAAAACAAGGTGATACATTCACCGCATCAATAAGGCATCACTTTACCTCACAGAAATATGGAGTTGGATATCATCTAGGCTAACTCCTGTGCCCAATGCAGAATGTAACTACGATGTCCCTACACCTTTAGTAAAGCTGTCTTGTTATGGATGCTAAAAGATCATCATTTTTATTTTTATTTTTATTTTGTAATTTGATTTCCAATGTTAAAAAAGAAAAGAAAGAGAAACAATAAAGAATAATAATAAAGTTACATCCAAATATCTTACACATTCACATATCGAGATTACTCCGAATCTCCTGACTTCCTCCCCATCCCATCCATAGGTTCACTTAATTCTGTTTTCATCTGCATATCAATACTTCTCTAAAATCTTCATCTTCCTAAATCATCTGTAGTTTCCATTACATTACAAGTGCATTAAAAACCCTGCTAATGTTTTAACCTGTTTACAATGATTTTGTATATACATTATAAACATTTCCCATACTTTTTTTAAAAAAATCGTTTCTTCTTGGTTCCTGAGCCTGAGATATCATCATTTGTTAGTTTCATGCATTGTTAATAGTTCAGGACGATAAATGGAAGCTAGTTATAGGAGACAGTCTTCTGAAACTTGGGAATCTCTCTCCAGGTAATACTCGTTAGTTTAATACTCCTATTTTGAGTTGTGAGGGGTTGAGGGAAGTCATATAGAGAAAGCCTGTACAGTGGTACCTCAGGTTAAGTACTTAATTCGTTCTGGAGGTCCGTTCTTAACCTGAAACTGTTCTTAACCTGAAGCACCACTTTAGCTAATGGGACCTCCTGCTACTGCCACGCTGCCAGAGCCCGATTTCCATTCTCATCCTGAAGCAAAGTTCTTAACCTGAAGCACTATTTCTGGGTTAGCGAAGTCTGTAACCTGAAGCGTATGTAACCTGAGGTACCACTGTACTGTAGTTTGTGTGAGGTCGTACAGAAAAGCAGCTTGGAGCCAATTTGATAATTTTGAATTTGGAGGTGGGAGGAGAGAGCTGCGAGTCGTCTGAAAGCAAAACAACTTTAGGGCCAAGGGACTTTCTCTGGAAACCTGCACAATTGTTTGCTGATCTAGCGCTAGGCGTATGAGTCTTTGTCTGATTCTGGTATGCTCTGGTTACCTATTGCGAGGTGGGGAGACCCCAAATGTTCCCAAACATACAGTAAGATTCCAGTACTTGGTCATCGAAAGTAAAATGCTCCATTGCTATACTGTTAACACAGCCACTTGAGTGAGGAATCAGTGATTGCTGCTCCTTTTTGCTCTGCCTCATGAGCTTCTCATAGACTTTCTGCCATAATCTGGGAAACTGATGCAGCTAGAAGTATCCCGTTTGAAGGAGGACATTTCTGAGCCATTGCCTTCCCCTACCATTCTGCTCTCATGAAATATCTATGTGAGTAAATACAGGAATGAATGCGGCTAAAGTATGTCTTTATAGTAGCCCTGGGCATCTTTAAAAAGGGTACTGAATTGACTTTGATAATGTAAGAATAAAGCTTTCTTTCTCATCTTTTTTGCCTTTTAAAACAACAACAACAAACAAACAAACAAACAAACGACTATCTGGACCAGAAGAATTAGGCCTCAGGAGTAACCTGATGGATAAAGTTTGGCTCTTTTTCAGAAGATAAAAAGCAAGAAAACTTGTTTGCTCTCCAGATCAAAAGAAGATGAAACACGTGCAGCAAATTAACCGAAATTCTGTGTGTTTTTTTTCTTCCTGCTGTATTTCTCAATCAGTTCTTCTTCAGTCAATCTCAGCTGCCTCTTATGATGAAGATTAACAGCTGTCAATGTTTCGGTACTCCCATATAATTTCACCAGTAGTACCTGGGTAGAACCACTCAAAATGTATTATATTTTAGGAAGTTAATAAGAAAAATGAATTAAATAAGCATAAATAGCCTGAGTTTGAACATTATTAATTTAAACATATAATTGACTATGACTGGATAACAAAGGGGTCAAGATTAAAAGGATCCTGGAAGGTGCTATATACGGTGTGTGGCAATGAATTCTATTGCAACTAAAGCTAATAATAATGTACTATACATCACCTGGTCATTTAAGCGTATATAACTGCCTTGTTGTTAGCAAGGAGAAGAGCCTCACTTGCATATAATTATGCCTGTAGAACTATTGAACTTTGACTCTGAAATTTCCAGGTTGCACAGGAAAATATGCAAAGATCTCAATCTTGTCAGCCCAAAGGCACATTGGGAATTTTAAGAAAGTGTTGTGGACATTATTGCAAAGATGGCTACCATGGGGGCATGGTCAGTCGTAAAATGGCAACTGTGGATGTGATTAGTCACAAATGTTACTAGCACAATGAAGCACACCCATTTAATGGAAGGCAAAACCAGGCACAGGAAGCTTAAAACCAGACACAGGTAGACTCCTTTGAGCCTACACTTTTCAGTTCTAGCAGAACACCAGTTTCACAAAAAGCGAGCTCATTATTTCCCCCCAATCACCTCCAAACGCATTCCTCTAAAATTACTTTGTTCACCCAAGATTAATAGGAAGAACGCCATCTGATAAATTCCTCCCAAATGCATTACTCACCCAGCATCTGCCTCAAATCAGTTCCTCTTCAGTAAATGGTATGTACACATTAATAGCTTAAAATGCTGCAATGTCGTTTCCCCTCACTGTGCTTCAAGTCGCACTAACGCTTGCTGTGCACACCAGAGAGGGTGTGGTGGTCGCCCCCGAAAGCATTACCTGTTTTGTTCCCCCATGTCTGAAACCCCTAAACTGCTACTGAAGGAAGCTGTCTTCTGCACGCACGTTACGGCTGAACTGAACTGTGGCTTGAGTTTTCCAGTCGGACGGAAGCTGATTTGAGGGGAAATGCATCAGTTAGGAGTATTTCTCGAGAAACTACAGGATGCATGTATATTGTGGCTGACGTCATGTTCACTCGGTTTTAAGCAGCAGTGGTGGGAGCACACTGGAACCAGAGTAAATGATGATATAAAGTAAAGGTAAAGGGACCCCTGACCATTAGGTCCAGTCGTGGCCGACTCTGGGGTTGCGGCGCTCATCTCGCTTTATTGGCTGAGGGAGCCGGCGTATAGCTTCCGGGTCATGTGGCCAGCATGACTAAGCCGCTTCTGGCGAACCAGAGCAGTGCACGGAAACGCCGTTTTCCTTCCCACCAGAGCGGTACCTAATTATCTACTTGCACTTTGACGTGCTTTCGAACTGCTAGGTTGGCAGGAGCAGGCACCGAGCAACGGGAGCTCACCCCGTCGCGGGGATTCGAGCCGCCGACCTTCTGATCGGCAAGTCCTAGGCTCTGTGGTTTAACCCACAGCGCCACCCGCATCCCTTCAAATGATGATATGTACATCCCTTAACTCTTGATTCACTCATTTCCCCTCTGCCAACCCAACCCACCTCTTTCTCTGCAATCCTTTTTCCCTAATAGCCAACTCTGTCACACAAATCCCAACCTCTTTCTCTGGCTGGGTTCTCACTCACACACACCCCTCTTCACGGCTGTTCCCGCCTCTCCTTATGGTCCCTCACATGCCTACTCCCAGGGCCCCCAACCTCTCTTCTTCTAGGTGCTCCCATTTTTCACCTTCCTTCTTTGCTAGGGATTAAGCAAAGGCTTTTCTGCATACACAGTGTGTGTTATAAAGCTGTGCTTTTCATCTACACATAAATTTTCTGATATCTAAGACTGGCACATAGAAAATAACAACAACACCAACAACAGTACAAAACACCCAACAACGGACTTTTATAGAGCTCCATTTGCATGGAGATGATCCACACAAAAAACCCAGATATCTTGATGCAGTATTGCCATCCGTAAATAATGCACAAAGGAGTCTTCTCCATTGCACATTATCTTAAACGAAACTGGTCTGAAAACACATCCTGTCAGGTGGGCGACTCAAAGTGCATTCTAAGATGGCTTGGACAAAGAGCTGCCTAATTGCCCATCAGTTTCCATTGTCCCTGAACGGCCATGACAAGCTGGGGGGCGGGGACCACTCTGAATAATTTAAAATATTTTTAAAAGCTTCGTTAAAAATAGTTTGAAAAGGATCTTGCATCTCTCTTCGCATCCTAGATATATCTGAAGAAGTGTGCATGCACACGAAAGCTCATACCAATAACAAACTTAGTTGGTCTCTAAGGTGCTACTGGAAGGAATTTTTTTTAAAAAAATTATTCACATCCTGTTTGCCTTTCTCTATTATTTTAAACTCTGAATAAATTGCTGGATAGTATAGATTTTCTTTTCACTGGAGATGCTATTTATTTTGGTAGGTCCAGTTTTCAAAGGCTCCACATTCCCCCTCTTCTTCCCAAATATGCAGTGCTCAGGAAACACAATGACGTCTTTTTCAGTCCCACTCCAATTTCCCCAGAGCCCTACTGTTGTTGTTTAAACTGTGAGGCAGGGGCCAATCGCCCTATAAATGCTGATCATGAGAAGCAAGTCCTATTTTCTGCAAACCCATTTATAGCATATCAGTTATGTAAAATAAATAAATCATACCTATCTCTAGGAGAAGCTTAGAATCTTTCTGTTTCCCTCTCTAAGCACTGGCCAGGCTGCTTTTACCCATAGAAAGCACTGAGTTACCTCAGACAATTCTCTAGACTACCATGAAGGTTCTTCAGGCAACAGCAAAGGATACCCCAAGCCCAACAGTGTAAATATGTGCGTATTTAGAAAATATGCCAATTAATAGCATCTCACACGTGGCTGTAATGTATTTCACAGCATAAAATCTTTATATCTGTTTCCCATCAAACGTATGCTCCATTCAAATGTTATTACAGTAGCCAAACTGCCACTAGGAACCCAAACTGTATGAGCATCGTGCTACCTGTCCGAAGCAGCACTCTCAAGGTTTGGATCAAGTTTAGCAATACAGGTAAGGTAAAGGTAAAGGGACCCCTGACCATTAGGTCCAGTCGTGGCCGACTCTGGGGTTCTGGCGCTCATCTCGCTTTACTGGCCGAGGGAGCCGGCGTACACCTTCCGGGGTCATGTGGCCAGCATGACTAAGCCGCTTCTGGCAAACCAGAGCAGCGCACAGAAATGCCATTTACCTTTCCGCCAGAGCGGTACCTATTTATCTACTTGCACTTTGACGTGCTTTCAAACTGCTAGGTTGGCAGGAGCAGGGACCGAGCAACGGGAGCTCACCCCATCACGGGGATTCGAACCGCCGACCTTCTGATCGGCAAGTCCTAGGCTCTGTGGTTTAACCCACAGCGCCACCCGCGTCCCTCAGCAATACAGGTAAAGGTTTTTAAAAGCTTCAGAGTTTGCCCACTGACTTACACACCCTAATCTCCAAATGATGTTGGACTAGACTCTCAATATCCCCAACCTGAAAGGCCAAGGGATGATGGGAGTTTTAGTCCAACCATACCCGAAGGAGGTATTGGCTTGGCTACCTCTGGATTAATTCTTAGACTATCCAATTAACTAGTCAGATCAGAAGCTTCCTTGTGGATGAGATTCCTGCATCACAGGGGTTTGGATCAAATGACTTTGGCATCCCTTTGAACTCTACAATTCTATGATTCTATGATCAAGTCACCACCACAGTTTTGTAAGGACTGAAAACAAACACAATTACATGTACTGCTGGATAAGTGTTTAATGGTTATTGTATTTGTTTAAAAACCAATAAAAATTGTTTTTTAAAATAATAATGTATGAATTGAACCCAGCCCTTCCACCTATGACTTGAGATTATTATTGATTCCCCCACTTTTATTTGTATTTTATTAGTATTATTAGTATTATTAGTATTTGTTTTATTTATTTGTATCCCCCCTTTTATTTTTATTTGTATTTAGTTGTTGTTGTTGTTTCGCAACATTTGTATGACATCCAATTGCATGAAG